>NC_053155.1:79561227-80243727 GCF_016835505.1 Polypterus senegalus
GGATTTATTTATAAACGGCTATTTAGTGCACTTTGAAAGAATATGATTTTACGGACAAGAGAATATGATTCAGTCCATCATTCAGATATTTCTGGTTCCTATGACCCTACACGAAAAGACATCCTTCCTGACTTCTGTTTTAGAATGCTCTTCCTCTCAACTCCCATTGCTGAATCAGTTTTAACAGCGCCTATGACAATTTTGATGACCTTAATTAAGTTCTCACATAGCCTTCTTCAGCTCAAAGTTGAATAAGTACAGTTGCTTTAGCCTAAAAAAGTCACATATTGTGCCAGGATTTACTTTGCTGCTCTATTCTGCAATTTCCCGTGCTGTTATGTCCTTTTCTGTGTTAAATAGAACTGCACATGGTATAACAGATATGGTTTCACTATTATACAGGTATTTTAGAAATGCAGATTGCATATTTTGTATAGCACATATTTTTTCAGGAAACTTTTATCAATATTTGGATGCTTAAAAAAATATCCAGAGTTTAATTTATGGTATGTTTTAAACTGAAAGTTAAATTAACACTTGTGTTTCTATTAGTTGCCAACAAAAATTCTACCATATTTCTACCAAAATCCTACAATGGAAATTTTTTATTTATTTTTTAATTCCAAATCTATTTTATCATCAATCCTGCAAATCAATATTTATCCTCAAGGTGGTGTGGTCTGTGTCTAAATATAGAATATAGTATAATCAGACCCCTAAACACTATCCCAAATCATTGACTAAAATTAACTTGTCAATGCTGAAGAAGACTATTACATGAGGAAAGGTATGCAATGAAAATCACACAGCCACATTAATCTTCATTACCAGGTTATGGGAGACAGGAAAAGCAAGCCTCATTACGGTCTCAAACACAGAGGTCCTTCCTTGGGTGTCCTGCTTGTGAGCAAACTTCAGATTCCGGATGTCCTGGAAATAACATCACAAATATTGCATCAACCACAAAATGCTGGACCCACTTATGGTAGTTTTCACTTTAAAAGTACAGGACATTAAGACCAAAGTATTTCTCTATGTGTGTTCTACAAAATCTCCACTCATTTTTTCAATTATTACTATTTATTTAGCAGACACCTTTATCCTAGGCAAATTAAAAAGCAAGCTATAACACATACAAGAATGACAGCTGAAAAATTTTGGGGCTTTATTGTCTGCACTATAACCTTTTATGCTCCCTACCAAATACACAAATGAAGAAGTTTCATGCAAGAAACAAATCAGGTTTTTCTTGTGAGAATGAAAGGGTACAGTTCCTTCATATATGTAAACTTGAAAAGTTCATTCAAAAATGTTTACTTCTATTGCATATTTAAAAAAAAAGTGAAAATATAGGATTTGTAAAACATCCTATATTTTAGGTGGCAAAATTTCACAGACATAATGAGGTACCCCATACTCTCAGACAGCTGACTTCCCTGGTGATGCTTACAGGGCCTCACATGCAACGCTGTGCGTAGAATTCACACTAAAACACGGTTTACAGACAAAACTGGAAATGTGTGTATGCACAAAAAAATCCAGTTCCATGCACTTCACCTTTATAAATCCCAATGAACATGAAATTTAATGCACATGTGCATATTTGAATACTAGTGGGCTTCACCCCTGCTCGCTCCGCTCGCCAACCCCCGTTTTTGTTTTTCCGGATACACACTTACCAAGATTTTTTTGTTCTTTGAATTGTTGCTATTTCATTAGTTTCACTTTTATTTCAGAACTTCTGTAAAAACAATAATTTAGAATCTTTCGAGTCCCAATGTGCTGAATCTTTTTAATGAGGTCAGTGAGACATGTGTTTAATGACTTTGTACCATAATTCAGGATAGGGTTCTCCGTTTGGAATTTCAGCACAGACAAAACGAGCTACATCATCAGCAGTTAATAATTGTTTTTGCAAAGTAACCAATAAATGCATGTGCGGTAAACCCCGTTTTTGAAATTCTTTTGATTTAAACTTCAAAGCCTTACAGATATTTACATACTATCACCTATATCCATATATTCGATCTCTATTTGCCTTTTCGTTATTTCTTCGAGTAATAATTTCTCTTTCTTTGCACTAATGCAATGTTTACTGTCTTTGTTTTGACACTGTCGTTTTTTTCTGTTTTCATATTCTGTATCTTGCTCTGCATGTGTTTCGCACCTACGTTTTGTTTCGAGTCTTTTGAATTCCAGTTTTCATTATCTTTAACCTGCTCTGCATGTGTTTGGCCCCCTTGTTTTTTAACCTCTTTATGACGTTTTACTTTGTTTTCTGTCTTTTATTTCTGACTTCGCTTTATCCTGCTTTTTTTTTTCCCCAATGACACCTGGTCCGTGGTGATTACTTTCTCTACTTTCCCTTTTTCGAGTAATAATTTCAGTTTGTTTGCGCTAATGAGACCTTTACTTTCTTTTTTTGTACTTTCTAATTTTTCTACTTTCATATCTTTAACTTTCTCCACATGTATATTGCGCCGTTTTTTTTGAGCCTTTCGAATTCTACTGCTTTCATAAACTCTAACCTGCTCTGCATGTCTACAGTGCCAACATTTGTGAACATCTTTATGAAGTTCTACTTTGTCTTTTACTCTCTGTCTTTTCATTTTGAGCCTGATTGGACATGCTTTTTTTTCAATTCCACTTGTTCTGGGCTGATAATTACTTTCCTTATTTTCTGAATTTACTCCTAGATTATTCTTTTTCTTTTTTGTATCTCCAACGCTTTTGAGTCTCTTTTCTCCGCATTGCTTTCTTCTTAACTTAGTTGTCTATGTTTTATTTATAACGCATTGTCCTTATACGCTTTATAGGCGCTGAGAGCCCTGGATCTGTGTGTGCTCAAAGCCAAAACATGACTTGAGTGTGTTGCTGCCCGTGCTGTTATTTGGTTGTAAGTAGGACGTTCCTGGGTCAAACTCGTGGCACAAAGTCTCATGTTTAGGGTCCCAGCGAGACGCTCCATGGCCATTCTCTTTAGTTTCGCGGGTCTTTTAAGTCTCTTCTGTGATCTTAACATAAAGATCACGTCTCAATGCCCTACTGTTTCTCTCCACGATTTTTTTTTATAATAGAGAGATGTACATCAATATAAATAGCCCCTTTTGTTGTGTGTTTTTTTTTTTAAATGGTTAAAGCAAGTACAAAAAAAAAAAAGAATTTCACTGAATGCGAAGTGATATCCTACTCAGTGAAGTGGAGGGAAGGAAAAACTTACTTACTTTACTTTAGGCAGTGCCCAAAATAAAAAAAGACGTCAAAGTCGAGGTGGAAAGGCGAGTCATAGCCCACTGTCCCAGTGTCATACAGAAGAACATTAGGGCACAGAGAAAAAGGGAAAAAAAATCATGTAAACAGTGAAGAAAAAAAAAAGGTTGAATCGTAGACTGTAGTTTATTTTCTCATTAAAGTAAACTTAATCTTAAAATTGATGTTTAATTTGAGTTTCTCAAATGCCATTGTAACTAAAGTAGCACATTAAATGCTTTGTATTCTATGTGTGTGAATCACTACGTGCTTCTTAAACAGGCTCTGTCTTTAGTAGACAGAAGTATGCAGGCAGTGATCACCACACACAATGATATTACAGCTCTCTGAACATTTTAGAATACTAAGATGTATACTTGATATTTTCACAATGAAATGCATTAAAGCATGTTTAAACATGTGGCGGCACGGTGGCAAAGGAGTACCAATGAGCTCTTGGAAATCTAAATATGTTCTCTCTTCTATTGAATTGAATTGAATTCCTTTATTGTCATTGTATGGTAGAATGAGGTTCAATATGCAAATACTCCATAAACTTATTTTCCTATAAAATAACAATACAATAAAAAAAACAATGAAAAAATATACAATATGAAAGCATTAGTTCAATAAACCTGTACATACTATAGCACAGAAAGTGCAAGTGGTTCATAAAGTGGCTCAGGACTGTGCAATGTTACAGTTGTAGTGCAAGTTTAAAGTGAGATAAATGTGATTATAAGTACAAGCAGTTCTACTAGGAGCACCTGATGGGCTGATTGAGAGCATTTAGAGCTTTTACAATAAAACAAGGTCCCTGCAGAAAAGGTTCTGAAGCATTTGCCAGATGGGAGAAACTCAAATAGACTGTGGCATGACTAAATGGAACCCATGCAGATGCTGGTGGCTTTCCAGAGGCGGCATGTGCTATAAACGTAACTCCAAAGCTGGCCGTTGTATCCCAATAATCATCTGTGTACGCAACACAACCCGCCGTAGAGATTCCAATCAGCTGCTGTATAGCCGTGATTCCACACTCAGATACAATGGATTTACTCCAAGTGGTGCACTGATAGTAAGAACACTAATGCAGCAATGGTATTTGGAATAATTTGGTCATTCCATGCACCATTATATTGTTTCAGAATGATTACAATCAAGTGCCTTAAATTTGTAAACAATAAGCAGTAAATTTTGCCGTATTTGATAAAGCCCACATCATGGATGCAAATATGAAAAAGAAGGGAAATGACACAGAAACAGTAGCACAGTTTTGATGCTGGGTGCCACCAGTTTACAAAACCAAGCAGAAAACTGTGTAAGCATGGCCTGAGATGTGTGTGGCTTTATGCAAAGATTAGTTTTTATACATCTCAAAGTGAGCGTGGAAACGCACATAAGCAACATTTTTGTGTGTATGCACTATTTATACATGAGACCTGCACTCCCTTTAAAAACTTTAAGTTTGCAACACTTTTCTTCTAGTGCACAAAATAAGTTAACAAAATACATTTATGGACAATCACAAGCCAGTCTTGTAAATATTGTAATTCTCATGGAATGGAGAAGTGTATGGAAAGTGTATCATAAGTGGGCTCCTCCTTGATAATTCAACAGTACTGCAAGTTACTTATGATTTTTAAATAATTGCATTTTGTAGAATATCATCTTGAAACAATAATTACATGATTTCTGATATAATGCCGGATAGAAAACAAATATGCAGTTAAGCATTGTAAAAAGGAAATTAGACAATTAGGTTTATGGGATAAGCAAAAACCAGTAATGGAGATTCAATAATTGCATTGTGAGTTTAATGAAAATCAGAAATGCTCCTGTGTACAATAACTTTGCTACTTTCAAGCATGCTGAAGCTTCCTGATGTAGCAACCAACTCATCACTTTTCGTTCACATGAACAACGGAATACATTTGTGTTCTGTAACAAAAGTGCAGCAAAAGCTGAGCATGTTGGCTGGTTAAAGATCCTGTAATGTTGAATTTCCTGAAAACTTTAGCAATTTCCTTTGGCTATTGTACACACAAAGTAGTGGTGAAACTGGTAGCTCAGAGTATTTTGTAACTAAAAACAGAAAAATAAACAGATGGACATAGCAATGATGTAAGGCAGGAAAAAAATCAGTTAAAATACAATGAACTAAAAAAAAAAAAATCCCTTCATCTTTGAACGCTGCTTCTCTGTTCTTAGCCAGCCTCTGTCCAGTCATGCTGCACAGTGGAATTTTTTCAATGTTACTGTTTTTTTTTTGTTTTGCAGTTGTTGCCATAGTTTTGTAGTGTGCCTTCCATTTTTAAAACTATTCCTTGCCACATACAGACATATACTGAATTCTAATTTTACTTCTAATTGTGCCATTTAACCTAATACAACTGTAAGTCACAGATGGTGGCTACTTGAAATTTCATGTGTGTTTTTCTTTATTTACTTGTGCTAAAAGGAGAACAATGCGTTTAAAGACAAGGATTACTGTCTCCAACTCACTGTCGGATTAACAGCTATATTCTAGGTCCACCCAGTTGAGCCAAAATTTAGGTGGTATTTTCAGGAGACAACATTTTTATGGCCAGATGCCACTTCTGCTGCCAACCCCTTTGATGACACACAAGAGGGACAGTGACCTTATTCTAACCCTTGGACATGAGGTAAAGATAAACAGAATTGCTGGATTATATATATCTTATGTTTCCATACCTCTACAGGTAATTGGCATGAAGTTAAAGATGTTTCACTGTCTAAAGTGTTTTCAGCTGATATTAGTTCATGGGTGTCATGTATCACTATATTTTAAACAAAGGATACTGCCAATGATTATCTGTGGCATCGATAACACACACTACTACAGATATTGATTAAAAATAAATAAATATAAACCTTAAAAAAAAAAAAAAATATTGAGGAAAACAGTGAGCGTTATACTGCAGAAGTTTAACTAAGTGAGATGATAGCTGAAGTCACAAAAACACTGTCAAAAGTGAACTATGAGAGACTGTTTGTTAAAGTTAATTGTTAAAACATGAGGAGTCCAAATGGGAATAATGTTTTTAAGTGACCTGGGCAATATGGAGTGCTCCAACATTCCCAAGGGTGATTCATGTAAGACAAAGCATTACAATGCTCCTCAAAGTTATATGTAAGGACATGACATGTCCAGTTGGCTATATCCAGATGTATACATCCATATGACTAAAAGAGGTATCAACTGTAAAATGAACCCAAAAACAGAATTTATTATTGCTGTAATTAATGAAGTACAATAATGAATATATGAATTTATGGTTTACTTTTTGTTAAATATTTGTCAGTAATTATAAGAAGATATATCTTATAAGGCAAATAATCCAATATGAGATATATTCTTTTGTCATTATGTTAATGCATCTCATTTTATGAAGGTCTCATTTGTACATTTTAAGATGTCACTCTCTTGTATACAACTCACTTGCAACAACTTATCCTAATATTAACAAGTTAGAAAATATACAAGTCATAACAGTCAGGGATATTCAGAGACTTAGTTAATTCCTTTGTAAGTTGGAGCATTACATTTTTTTCTCTTCATCAAAGAGACAACTATCACATTTTTGCTTATTGAATATTTTCCTAACAGTGAGTCATGTTAAAAAATAACAGGGATAATACAGTAGAATGTAAGAGCATGTGTTAGTTGACTACACTAAAAACACAGTTTTTAAACTCCTTTTACAATGCTGTGTAGTTAAGAATGTAACTTAAATTGCCTTTGATGTCCTATTTTTAGTTGTTGGTTGCGGAGGGTGCAGTTTAAATTTCTAAAACATAACATTTTTGAAAGTCTCACAGTAAACTTGTTGGTTGCTTCAAATCATGATGAAGCATTGGCTATATGTTTAAATCTAAATTAAAAAAAATTCACAATACAAAGTTGAACAGATATTATTGATGTTATATGATCTTTTACAAACACACAATAGAATATTTTTTTAATCTGTCTATATAACCAGAATATACAGTATTTCCAAATAAATATTTTAGTGTTTTAACATATTCTTAAAATACACATTGGAATGAAAACATTCTGATGGACATAAACTTTAAACAAAAAGATGTCGCAAAGAATCTTAAAATTATACTATGCAGTTTAACTTTTTTCTGTCAAGTATGTATAGTATGGGTACAGTGCAGCCCCCCTTGAAAATTTGTTGCCTTATAACCAAGAGGTAAAATTAATGATAAAAAGTAAAATAATATGTACAGCCCGCTCTACAAGTTCCAGATGAAGAAAAAAAAAAAAACAATTTTACAGTCATATGAAAATGTTTGGGAACCCCTCTTAATTCTTTGGATTTTTGTTTATCATTGGCTGAGCTTCCAAAGTAACAACTTCCTTTTAAAATATGACATGCCTTATGGAAAAAGTAGTATTTCAGCAGTGACATTAACTTTATTGGACTAACAGAAAATATGCAATATGCATCATAACAAAATTAGACAGGTGCATAAATTTGGGCACCCCAACAAAGGTATTACATCACTACTTAGTTGAGCCTCCTTTTGCAAATATAACATCCTCTAGACGCCTCCAATAGCCTTTGACGAGTGTCTGGATTCTAGATGGAGGTATTTTTGACCATTCTTCCATACAAAATCTCTCCAGTTCAGATAAATTTGATGGCTGCCGAGCATGGATAGCCTGCTTCAAATCATCCCATGGATTTTCGATAATATTCAAGTCAGGGGACTGTGACGGCCATTCCAGAACATTGTGCTTTTCCCTCTGCACGAATGCCTTTGTAGATTTCGAACTGTGTTTTGGGTGATTGTCTTGTTGGAATATCCAACCCCTATGTAACTTCAACTTTGTGACGGATACTTGAACATCATCCTGAAGAATTTGTTGATACTGGGTTGAATTTATCCAACCCTCGACTTTAACAAGGACCCCAGTCTCTGAACTAGCCATACAGCCCCACAGCATGATGGAATCTCCACCAAATTTGACAGTAGGTAGCTGATGTTTTTCTTGGACTGTGGTGTTCTTCTTCCGCCATGCAAATCGCTTTTTGTTATGACCAAATAACTCAATTTTTGTCTCATCAGTCCAAAGCACTTTGTTCCAAAATAAATCTGGCTTGTCTAAATGAGCATTTGCATACAACAAGCAACTCTGTTTGTGGTGTTAGTGCAGAAAGGGCTTCTTTCTCATCACCCTGCCATACAAATGTTCTTTGTGCAAATTGCGCAGAATTGTAGAACGATGTACAGATACACCATCTGCAGCAAGATGTTCTTGCAGGAGGTGATCTGTGGGTTGTCTGTAATCATTCTCACAATGCTGCGCATATGCCGCTACTGTATTTTTCTTCGCCTGCCAGACCTGGGTTTAACAGCAACTGTGCCTGTGGCCTTCCATTTCCTGATTACATTCCTTACAGTTGAAACTGACAGTTTAAACCTCTGAAATAGCTTTTTGTAGCCTTCCCCTAAACCATGCTACTGAACAATCTTTGTTTTCAGATCTTTTGAGAGTTGCTTTGAGGATCCCATGCTGTCACTCTTCTGAGGAGAGTCAAAGGGAAGAACAACTTGCAACTGAACACCTTAAATACCTTTTCTAATAATTGGACACATCTGTCTATGAAGTTCAAGGCTTAACAAGCTAATCCAACCAATTTGGTGTTGCAAGTAATCAGCACTGAGCAGTTACATGCATTCAAATCAGCAAAATTACAAGGGGACCCACATTTTTGCACAGCCAGTTTTTTACATTTGATATAATTTCATACAACTATATACTGCTTCACTAAAAATCTTCGGAAAACACCCCAGTACTCAGATGTTCCTAGAAAATGAAAGACATACTACTGTTATTTTTTTTGTTGAAAGTAAATTATTATGCAGGCTGAGAGGGGTTCCCAAACTTTTTCATATGACTGTAAGATGAATTAATAACACAAAGAAAAACTAAAACAGCTAGGTATGCACACTTCTGTAAAAGCAATCCTAGACTAGACATTTGCCAGTAATATTGATAAAATTTCAAAATGCAACAAATACAGTAAAATTAAGCATGCAATTTCACAGTGCTAAGAAAACTTATTTTAGTATTCCTAATGTAACCAAACCTTAAAGTCCAAACTTGCTTCATTGTCTTCTTTTTATTTTGTAAGTGTTGTCTGGTTTCTGCTAGATGGTCTTTGACCAAACCACTATTTGTGGACTGAACAGAAGTTCTTTGAAATCAAGTTTTAACATATGAATTTCAAAAGGAACAAACGGGGCAAACAAACTGCATTTCCCCTAATGAGCTCAGATATAAAACTCTGTTTTAAACCCATAGAATTTTGGCCACTTGTCTTAAAATAAAGTGATCTGCATTACCGAAGAAGAACTCCTACTGTACTTTGATAAAACAAAGTCACCCTAGGCAGGAAAGCTGTTAATGAAAAAATGTTTGATAATCTAGGTAAAAATGTAATTACATTTTAAATAAAACTCTAAGGGAACTGATGCATCAAAACAAAACGTTTCCAGAGTATATGTTTGTTGACACTTCATGGTGTTAAAAAAATTTCAATATTTTTTCCATGAAATAGAACAATGATGGCTGGAAGGGGCGAGCAGCTTTTGATTTGTGTTTATTCTCTGGATTATGAACTAGACATATTCCCGTTTATTAGTAATAAACTAAAGGTCAAAAGTTTTACAGCACCTCAGTTTTTCTTCAAATTTAATCAGATGAAATGCAATGAATGGCCTACAATGGTGAAAAGTTAAGCAGTAAACAGCAAGAGGTTTAAATTTAAAGTTTAGATTAGCAAAAACAGAAAAAAAAGGAAATACCAGAATATTACAAATGGGCCTTCTTCAGGGAACAACTAATAAGTGACAGCCTACAGATTTTCTGCAGCAATTAAAGTAAATTAAGCCATGCAAGTTGAAGCAAACAATTTGCACAGGTGTCCCAACTTTTGTTGATTACTTAAAAATTAATCTGTCTTAAAATAGAGTTTTGAAGAAAAACTAAGGCGTTCTAAAACTTTTGACTGGTAGTGTATATATTGTTTCAAATTACAGTAATTAATTAGAAACCACTCAGCTGTGTGCTTGCATATTTAAAGTGACAAAACCCTGCGGGGGCAAAAGATATTTCTAGTTTATTTCAAAATTTTCAGTTTACTCAATATTACTGCACAGCATTTTAAATAACTTATTCTGAAAGCATTTAAAGGAACTAAAAATGAAATATACTTAGTGATATTACAGAATTTAAAATAGTGAAATAATATTTAATAATGGTATTATTTTGATATCCATAGTATAGAAATAGTCACAAAATGTACTTTCAGTAGCACCTACTTTACAAACAAGCACATAAGAGACATCTCCCCTGCTCAAAGCACCACCAGCCTTCTCAATTCGACTTATCACTCCCAGAGGAACATCAAGAACAAACGCAGAATCCTAAAGTCAAAGTAATACAAACATGTATATGTCAAACACAGAGATTACACATTATCAGTAAAATACAGAGTCTATTTAAGCAAAATGTGTACATGTGCCACTTTTATCTTATCCATACATATACATACTCATTTGCCAATCCTATAGACTAAATTATGTTAATCAGCATCCTTACCTTTTCTACCCGCTTAAAAAACAGCCTGTAGTTTGTAACAGTCAAGGTTCCTCTTATCATTCCCATAAATGGACAAATATAAGTAACATCTTTGACTGTAGGAAATGAATAAAAAAAAGTGTTGATCTCTGTAAGGTTAAACAACTACAATAACACAAATAATCATCCACAGTGTTAAGAAATCTCCAAATCAGCTTCTTTCAAATAGGTATCGCAAAATGTAAACATATACTCTTGTAGCATTCTATATAACTATATACTAAGTATTCAGACCCTTTGCTGTGACACTCATATATTTAACTCAGGTGCTTTCCATTTCTTCTGATCATCCTTAAGATCACCTTCATTTGAGTCCAGCTGTGTTTGATCATACTGATTGGACTTGATTAGGAAAGCCACACACGTGTCTAATATAAGACCTTACAGCTCACAATGCATGTCAGAGCAAATGAGAATCATGAGGTCAAAGGAACTGCCTGAAGAGCTCAGAGACAGAATTGTGGCAAGGCACAGATCTGGCCAAGGTTACAAAAAAATTTCTGCTGCACTTAAGGTTCCCAAGAGCACAGTGGCCTCCATAATCCTTAGATGGAAGACGTTTGGGACGACCAGAACCCTTCCTAGAGCTGTCCGTCCGGCCAAGCTGAGCTACTGGGGGAGAAGAGCCTTGGTGAGAGAAGTAAAGAAGAACCCAAAAATCACTTTGGCTGAGCTCCAGAGATGCAGTCAGGAGATAGGAGAAAGTTGTACAAAGTCAACCATCACTACAGCCCTCCACCAGTCAGGGCTTTATGGCAGAGTGGCCTGTCGGAAGCCTCTCCTCGGTGCAAGACACATGACAGCCCGCATGGAGTTTGCTAAAAGACACCTAAAGGAATCTGAGATGGTGAGAAATAAGATTCTCTGGTCTGATGAGACCAAGATAGAGCTTTTTGGCCTTAATTCTAAGCGGTATGTGTGGAGACAACCAGGCACTGCTCATCACTTGTCCAATACAGTCCCCACAGTGAAGCATGGCGTTGGCAGCATCATGCTGTGGGAGTGTTTTTGAGCTGCAGGGACAGGACAACTGGTTGCATTCGAGGGAAAGATGAATGCGGCCAAGTACAGGGATATCCTGGACAAAAACCTCCTCCAGAGTGCTAAGGACCTCAGACAGGGCCGAAGGTTTATCTTCCAACAAGACAATAACCCTAAGCACACAGCTAAAATAACGAAGGAGTGGCTTCACAACAACTCTGTGACTGTTCTTGAATGGCCCAGCCAGAGCCCTGACTTAAACCCAATTGAGCATCTCTGGAGAGACCTAAAAATGGCTGGCCACCAACGTTTACCATCCAACCTGACAGAACTGGAGAGGAACTGCAAGGAGGAATAGCAGAGGATCCCCAAATCCAGGTGTGAAAAACTTGTTGCATCTTTCCCAAGAAGACTCATGGCTGTATTAGCTCAAAAGGGTGCTTCTACTAAATACTGAGCAAAGGGTCTGAATACTTAGGACCATGTGATATTTCAGTTTTTCTTTTTTAATAAATCTGCAACAATTTCAAAAATTCTTTTTTTGTCTGTCAATATGGGGTGCTGTGTGTACATTAATGAGGCAAAAAATTAATTTAAATGATTTTAGCAAATGGCTGCAATATAACAAAGAGTGAAAAATTGAAGGGGGTCTGAATACTTTCCGTACCCACTGAATTTTTAAATAAACCTCTTATCTATCCGAAACTAAAGATTTCCTGTTTTTTTATGTATAACATGCCTGTGAATGTTTGCTAATAAAATTTAAATGTTTCATATCTCCAACTTTGTAAAAAATACAAGCTATTGATAACATTCTGATTAAATAAAAAATAACAATGGTTTTATTTAAAACTCTCCAAGAAAACAGTGGTCTCTCAGGTTTCAGCTGAGATACTTTGCTTACTGCTGCTGCAGCTACACTAACTTAAGACAGAATGCAAAAGGAAGTGTCATTGTTCTATTTCCATTGGAAAATGTAACCATTCCCTGCCCAAACCACCACTCTAGATTTTAATTGCAGCTATATGCATTCTCATTACATCACCCCTGCTTATGGACAGATGCATACATACAGCATTCTCAGACCAACTTTATCCAGTTCAGGAGAGCAAGTTATGTATATCATTGTTGTATTTATATGCATTTAACCCAGTTATTCCAGGTTGAGGATGAACATAACTGCAACCTATGCAGGCAGCGGTAGAAACAGGGAAAGTGTCAGAGATCACAAATATATACCTTAGATTAATTGTAATAAAATGACATATTCACTTATACAATCATACAAAATACCAAGATGACCTTTAAAGTGGCCAGTCAGCCCAAACTGCAAGTTTAGGATGTGCTAAAAAACAGAACACTCTTGGAGAAGTCAGAGAGAACATACAAAATTTATAGAAAGAACACCAAAGTACATCCCTATGCTGACAGTAATATTTAATAGTCAAGTATAATTTAGTTACAATTAAATATCCAGCTGGGAATTTAGCAGTTGTATCATTGTTCATTTACTCATTTCAAAACATCTGTCCAAACACTGTATTACAACATTTAAAAATAAAATTATATTCCAATATGTCAAAAGTAAATGACTGAGCTGTATAATTCTACAAATAACACTTCTAAAATGCAGCTTCTATATGGTTTCATTAAAATAAAAAAGCAGTTAACTTAAAATGTTTCAAAACATTATCTTGCATAAGACCTAACATCTTAGACAAACCATGACAGAGCTGGGTCTGCTAAATTGGATTTTTTTTAATGAGGGAATAAAAATTTCTCAATATCTGACAAGGCCAAGTACACATGACCTGTAGATGCAGTATTTCACTATTTCCATTTAACAGTGTTGTATTTTGAACACTTATTAAATCTGTAAACAAATATAACTGTTCTTTACTAAACTCAGGTTGTGCCCACAGATACAAATCAGATGGTGTGTTATATGTTAATGTTTTAAACCTTCTGGTTTTTCGGAATGAAACATTGGACTATTGTAGGATCTGTTAAAGAATATAAAATTATTGGAAGTATGTTTCCTTATTATTCACTTGTCAATCCAGTATATCTACATATACATTATATACTTTAAAAAAAATTGCACAGCATGTGCAGTTACCTGACCTTGCATCACGAAAAATGAACTTGGCTCATAACTCAAATTGTGAGTCATGTTGTCAGGCACCTGATTTGCTCAGCCATATGTTTTCAGACTGTTCACCACTCGTACTGTACCAGGAAAAATATTTGCCTACCTGTTAAGACAGTACCGGAACCACTATCACTCCCAATCATTCACAGTAATGTTTAGAGTATTACCACGTCTATTGTGATATCTTACACTGTTTTACTCACTGGTCATCTTAACTTATTCAGTGGAAAAAATGTAAAACCATCCATTATAACAAGAATAGAAAATTCTATTCTTAACCACACATTGCCGCACAGCTCCTTTATAATTTGGAAAGAATTTATTAATCTTGTCCTTAAGTATGTCATAAACTCTCTAGGCAAGTTATTCCGAAGTTTAGTCCAGAGTGCCCCATCCATCCATCCATCCATTTTCTAACCCGCTGAATCCGAATACAGGGTCACAGGGGTCTGCTGGAGCCAATCCCAGCCAACACTGGGCAGGGTGCCAACCCACCGCAGGACACAAACAAACACACCCACACACCAAGCACACACTAGGGCCAATTTAGAATCGCCAATCCACCTAACCTGCATGTCTTTGGATTGTGGGAGGAAACCAGAGCGCCCGGAGGAAACCCACGCAGACACGGGGAGAACATGCAAACTCCACGCAGAGAGGACCCGGGAAGCGAACCTGGGTCTCCTAACTGCGAGGCAGCAGCGCTACTGCTGTGCCACCGTGCCCCCTGTGGCTATACATTTTTTCCAACCAGTTTTATAACTAGTAAATCATTTTACTTCTTCTCATTGCTTAATTAGCAGGTCTGTTACTTAATATTGCATTAATAAAAATGCAGTAATGTCAGATTTGTATTTTTAATACATTAAAAATATATATTTTTGTCTTAAAGCTGTGTTTTTTTTTCCTGTTAATTCACCTTTTCTGCTTCCTTAATGGTATCCAAACATTAACAATTAATGAACACACATGAGAGAAAATAACACTTTATATTGAAAAGCTGAAGCTCCTTCAGTGTCAAAGCCACTAACATTCTCCTTAGTAAATAACACTGTGCATTACATGAAAAAGGAAACTTGGAAAAGTGGAATGAAAAATATTGTAATTAAGATCTTACAGACTGACAAAACATGAAATTACCTTCATGTACCATATAAAAAGGTTTGCTACACTGCAAATAAAAATTTAGGAAACCCACTTTTGTAATACCTACAGTATATTGAATAAAAAAATGAAAATTAAGGTAGTCCATTTAAAACCAGAAGATAGATTAGATGAAAACCTGAAGCCGCTGAGGTCCCCCATATTTCAGTTCAGAACTAAGTTTAGTTCTGCTCTCAATGATTCAGCATTATTGATTGACAACCACACAATGGGTTATCTGACATTAATATTATGGCTCTCCAAATGAGTTGGTGATGGTATTTGAGCTAAATATGAATTTGATATGAAATACAGTATGACTCTTTGTTTGCTCAATTTATTTGTGCCATCCTTTTTAAGCAATATATTACAAAACTAATACAAGGGATAAAAACACATGTTATTTTATTTTTTCCCACTTATTATGGCCTTTTCTTTCTCTAAAGTATAGACTATGTAATGTTTGTTTGATATAAAATAAAGCATAAAATTGACTTTTGCTTGTATAAACCAGATTAGCAATACTTATTTTCTGGCAAAAATCTAAACAGAATTTAACCTAAACATGACTAATAAAAACAGCTTTGGTATAACTGACAGTAGCTTTTTCAGCATTATGAATATATGTATTTATATTATTATTATTATGAATATCTGATAATTTCAATTTTTATTTTTAAGCAGGATTGTTTATTGCATGGATTGTTAACTGTCTGACACAAAAGAAATATTTTTTTTTCAATTCATATTACAATATCGCATTTACACATTTATTCCTAAAGTAGTTCAAAACAGAATAAATTTAAAGGACTCTATACATACGAATAAACTCTTAATAAAAAGACAAAAGCTGTAAGAAGAAAAATTAAAACTGAAGTTACTGTATATATGATGAAAGTGCTACAGAACATTTGGCAAAACAAATAAACAAAGCGTACCCACCCGTCTCCTTCAGGGACTCATTTGGCAGCAACTGTGGCTCTTCTAGATCAGCCCAGTTGTTACTGTCACCAAGGACCTGAAAACAAGAACACAATCAGAATTCTAGTAAAACTAGAAACATTGTCTATTCACTGAACATCAAGTATTAGACCACCAAGTATTTCATCATGTGTGCACTTCCCACAAACATATTTAATGTGCAGTGCATCTGCATACTTTCAACACAAGAAGAGTACCTGTATATATAGTTCATTTCCCCATGGTAATTTATTGTCAATGCACATATGATGTGGTTTCCTTTAGATTGTGGTCAATTATGTTATTTACTAATTGAAACATTTTCTTACTCTTCTAACTTAAAATGGCATATTTATGATATGGTACACTGGGAAAACATGGTAACTGTCAGGAAAAGAACCCTAAAAAAACAAAGATATGTGCTCCTATCCTAATGAAACTCTTAAAAGTCTGCTGCTTCTTCAGCCTCAGCTAGCAAACAGTCTTAGTGAGGTAGACAATCTGAAAGAAAATCTAACTTCTAAGCAGGACACACAGCATTTCGAAATACTGGTAATGATTGCCTCAAACAAGGCAAAGACCTACAAAGAACACATCAAAATAGTGACAGTTTCATGCAGCTATACAGCCACCATACAGTGTGAACCCAGCCTCAAGTTTGTAAAAACTCACTATGGTCCCCAGCATTTCCAAGGCTTTGGTGTTTTACAAAAGGGTGCCAAGCCTGCCCTGCTTCCATTTATATAGTAATCTATACCTATAGAGCACCCAGGTTCCTCTAATGTTGTAAATTCCAAATATTAGCAGTACTGTATTGTGTTCCCTTCCCCTTACTGTATATTTTAGGCACAGTGGTCACACCACTCAGACCCTCTAAATGAATAAAGATCATTTCAACATCCTAGTTACATTACAATACAGTTTATTTTTGTATAGCCCAAAATCACACAGGAAGTGCCGCAATGGGCTTTAACAGGCCCTGCCTCTTGGCAGCCCCCCAGCCTTGACTCTCTGAGAAGACAAGGAAAAACTCCCAAAAAAACCTTGTAGGGAAAAATGGAAGAAACCTTGGGAAAGGCAGTTCAAAGAGAGACCCCTTTCCAGGTAGGTTGGGTGTGCAGTGGGTGTCAAAAGAAGGGGGTCAATACAATACAATACACAGAACATATACATACCCGAAGTTCAGGTGACTTGCAGGTATTAGACCTCAAATGAAAGGATCGATCTGAGCGGGATGTAGAAGAGCTGTTAAGAGGAAAAAAAAAAGATAGCAAACAAATAAATTGCAAGTCAAATTAAAAATCAACCAGAAAGAAATACATTGTCTAACTAGGATCACTTTCTTACACAGCAGAAACCATCCCAAATGTTTAAAATTTCCTCCTCTTAATGCATTTGCACTTGGTTAACTTCTGTTTAATACTGCCAGAAGTGCACTCAAATCAACAGAGATACCGAATTACCTATCTTTACGTGCACGTCCGTGCGTGTGTGTGTTCCCTATTACATACACACATTGTAAAAATTGACCGAACGAAGGCTGGCTTCAGGGAGGGCATCCAGCCATATAAAGTTCCCACAGCCAAAAATTTGGGGGAATCACCCTCACCTTAAGATTTGGGAGAAAAAAGACTAGCCTGGGAGAACCCATTAAACTGTCAGAGAGAGACAGAGAAATAATCTGTTTAACCTCTACTTAAATACAAGACAAATAAAAATATAATAGGTCACTTTGGGTATTGGTTTCAAATGATGAGCATATACATGCAGGTTTTCATCTAAAGATTCACCAAAATGTTTTTATAGATTATTAGGAAATGGTGGCACTGACCAAAAAACAGGAGACAGAGCTGGAGGTGGCAGAGTTAAAGACTTTAAGATTTATAATCGGTGTGAGAAGGATGGATAGGATTAGAAATGAATACATTAGAGGGTCAGCTCAGGTTGGACGGTTGGGAGACAAAGTCAGAGAGGCGAGATTGCATTGGTCTGGACATGTCCAGTGAAGAGATGCTGGGTATATTGGGAGAAGGATGCTAAGGATAGAGCTCATAGGGGAGAGGAAAACAGGAAGGCCTAAGAGGAGGTTTAAGGATGTGATGTAAGAGAGGACATGCAGGTGATGAGTGTAACAGAATAAGATGCAGAGGACAGGAAGAAATGAGAAAAGTTGATCTGCTGTGGTTACCCCTAACGGGAGCAGCAGAAAAAAGAAAACGGTTAGGATCATTACTACTGACATGTGTATACAGCACAGTGAAATTTTACTTGCACATGCTAATCAACATGCAACATGTCACCACTCTCTGGTGCCATGATCAGCGAATTTAACTAAGTTACCTCAAAACCTCTGTCTTCCCACCTGAAAAATCTCAGAATATCAATTAACAGCACTAATAACCACTAAGGGATAAATTAGAGTTGGAAATGAAACCAATACATAAAACAATGATTTATTTTTTTAATAACTAAATATTTCCTGCTTATTGTTTACAATGTCTTTGTTAGCAATAAAATTATTGGAAAATTGTAGATATTTTTCAATGCTAAAGTACTAAACCAGGTGTCTTGATCGGGACTGATTCTTCTTCTATTCTGGAAAATTTATTAAGGAAAGAGCCAAGGCTGGACCTCATTGTAACATCAAAGAACAAAAGGCAGAACCCTATACTTTGCATGTATACACTTAATAAGCATTCTTAAGATGAGATTTTATTTTAGAGAAAGTGAAATGGTAATGTATACTGATTCTGTAATTGTATTAATAGACTTTAAAATTGGCACGGGAAGGAGTGAAACATCTGAAAAGGCATGTTTGGGAGGAATGCCCTGTCTGACTTCAAACCAAGCGGAAAACTGCATTGGATTAATTTCCTGGATCGAGAAAAGGTTCCAACACTCAGATGCTCACATGTGTAGCTGGTACAAGCCCAGAGTTCCTTAAGAAAAAAATCATTTACCAGTTTTATAGATGTGCTATTCATTGTGGCACTGTGTTTAAGATGGAGAGGTGGTAATCTGTAAATTAAGAAATGCTCTGTCTGGTGACCCGCACAGCTGGAACAACCACTGGACACAAAAAAAAAACTGGAAATTTGTAATGAACGATTAAAATGCTTCTCTCTAGAAGAGCAATGGCAGAGTAAATTGCAAGGGACAGTAGCCAAAAGATGACCGGTCAAGCCAGTAAACTTAAGATCCACCATCAACAACATAAACTGCCAAGTGAAAGAAGGTGGGTTTCCATATAAGTTTAACTATCAGGCCAAGAATGCAGCAGGTGCAGCATTCAGTGAAATAAAGGTCTAGACGTAGGAAAAGTTTTCTGGTGCCAGGAATAATGGCATTCAGAAAATCTTAAAAGTTCTGACAAATTATTTAATGACTTAAGAAAGGTAGATAGTCTCCCTGGTTGTTCTCAGGAAGAATGAGAAAATGTTGATTTCAACCTCGGATAAAGACATACGAATATGAAGAGGATATGAAGACATATTTTGTGTAATGTTCTCTGGGTTGATAGTGGATCACAGGAAGCATCTGCAGTTTTTCATGGAGAACGGTGGGGGCGTTGTGCTATAAACAGAAAGCCTGTGACTGACATTATACCCTTTTAACCTGTCTGTGGATTGTTAGAAGGGGATGAAACCATGTGGAGAAGGAGGCCAAAGAAAGGATGATCAGGTTCGGCCGCTGTATAAGAAATTATCACATTTTGTGTTACTGCCAGTCCATTCCCCTGGCACCCCTGAACTCTTCTTTCATCATGTAACTTAAGTAATGATGTAAAAGTGATTACAAATAAATAAAAAAAATAAATCACAACTCTATTTTTGCACCAGAGTCACGAGGTAGAATTGCCTCATCATATTTTGACTTGTTTTAAAAGAAGCAATAAAAGCTACTAGTTAATTTTACTCATTCAAACACAACATCCACCATCATTCTCTTTCTCTTTACTGTATTCTCAAAATGAGTGATTCTGCATGTACTGTAAAAAACAAACAAAAAAAAAACCTGGTAATTGGTTGGTGGCACTCCATGTGTTTCCTTGTGGTTTATTATCATTCATTTGTGCTTTTGAAAATGTCCTCAGTATTTTTGCTATCGTTCATGCACATGCTACAAGTGAAAAACAGTGAGTATTGACTGGTATAGCAAACTTTGTAATTACATGGAGATGGCCACTGGCATCGCCTCTTTCAAAACTCTTAAGGTTTTCTTTTGACAGAAAATGGAATGTGGCACAATTAGTTCATCATAGTTAGTGTCATGTGTCCAGATATAATAAAATTCATATTTACATGCTTGATCAACAAACACCACAAATTGTACTAATTAGATTATGTAAAAAATAACACAAAATATAAGTGGTTCATGTAAAATATAACACCACCCGAGGTGGATGAAAAACCTACACAAAGGAGAATGTAGGAGATGATGAGATCCACCCAGTAAAGCCATTTTCAAGGTTCCTTCCTACCTTGAGTTCAACAGTGCAGGAACTGAATACAACTCCCCATTTGGAAATATGAAGGGATGGCCAACTGTGAAATTTAAAACTATTCAATCCACTTTTTTCCTTTTTTGATTCTTAGGAGCATATAATAAACAGTAAACATTTGATTCAATGAGTAGGTAAAGTTAAAAAGCTGCTGTCCCCATGTCCCATAAGTAAATTAAAGACGTTTTAGATTGTTAACTTGTTATGTAGTGAAACAAACATTCGAAAAATCGCGAATGCCCCCTCGCTTCTTTACCTCACCCGACTATCAGCAAATCTTGCTGCCTCACTCTGCTCACCAAACAGAACATCAAATAGTTCGTAGTTGGTAAGAATGGAACGCTCCTTCACTAGTCTATACTTTCTGAGAAGTATTCCGTTCCCGGTAATTTTACTTTCTGCAAGAGAATCTTTTGACGGTAATGGCTCTCGTTTCGGGAGTGTCCGATTTCCTAACGCTCCCATACTGGGCTGCCTCCGGTCTTTTTTGTCTTCCACTAGGTAAGCTTATGAAGAAGCCAAAAAAAAAAAGTAACACCACATTGTGCGAAGAAGGCGAAGCCGTGGAGTCCCCATCTAAGACAGTACAAGCTAAACAGATTATCATGATGTGCTTGTCCCACAAAGGCAGCTACTGCATCCCCTTTCTCCCCGTCATGTAGACACGCGTTCTGCAGTTAACCAGTACCTGGACAGCGAGTCTATGCTGGCTTGCCGGGAAGAGGATAGTTTGGACCCCAGACTCTCGCTGCTTTCGCTCTTCTCCATAGTGAAGTCCGACTTCTGAAGGCGTTGTAAAGTGCTAAAGTACACCGGAAGCGGCCATCTTTACCCAGAATGCATTGTAGTGACAGATGAGGGCGCGGTCCTTGAGCCGCTGCGTGACCATTTCATTTTTATTACAGTTCGTTCAGTTCATCTTTTATTCCGAGGTGGTCAGTTACAATAAAATTATTACTATTGTAATAATGTTTTTTATAATAGAAACTTTTTTTTACAAAGTTCATTGTAGAACATGCATTAATAGTAAAAGATACAGAATAAAACAAAATTAATAAGCACTTAAAAAAAATTGAGAATTCGATTTAAGGTTTGAAGTAGGGTTGCCAACCGCCCTTAAATACGAAATCGTCCGTAACTGAAAAGTAAAAGACGTGTTTCGTGTTGTTCATTACGGAACGTTTTTCGCATATTTTTCCACAGTAAAGGTGGCAACCCTAGTTTGAAGTCGGCCAGGACATTCCTTGCAGCCATATGCTTTAAGTTGTTTCGATTCTCCCCATGCAAGTTTTAAAGTTTCGGATTTTACGTTTTTTTTTAATTTTAAAGTTATCGGATTGGATCAAATATTGAAAATGGGTTATTCAAAAGAAAAAAGGATACTGAAATCGGATTAGATTACAGAACCCATTCTTGGTTTTAATCTGGATCAAACCAGTATGTGTTGTTCAAAAATTTTAGTAGGATTGGGATAACTTTGATTTTAAAAATCAGGATTATCCTTATCCCAGCAGAAAGGTGGATTTAGAGGATTTCGGGGAAAAATGTAATAAAACTTTAACTGTCACAGTAGACATTTGGCTACCTGTTAAGCTGTTCAGTACAGTAACGTAACACAAAGATGATTTTGTCCCCATAAAATAATCCCCCAAACAGACGTCAACTTCACACAAAAGTAATATAATAATAGACTGTCATACATCACATTATATTAATTACAATGACCCAGTCATCAGAGATGAACGAGACAAAAGCAGTTTGTAACAGTTACATCCCTTATTGCTCGTCCAGTCAGTCCCTGACTCAGAGAGGACGCTGGATGTTGGTCTTGTTCATTAACAGGTCAGGTGCCTCATAAACGTAATCGCAGAGATGGACATTGCGCCTGGTAGTGCTGGTATGCAGGACAGCACAGGTAAGTATCATGTTCAATGCTCCCTGTGGTTCCACTGATAAGTAGTTAAGGCATACAAAGCACCTTTTCAGAACTACTTAAGCTCCTTGATTCACATCTTGTTTTAAAATTAGAAGTATTGAAGCGTGCCTGATCAGGTGTGTTTGCTGCAAAAAAAAGGGGTCATCAGCCATGGTAGAAATGGATTGGCACTGTCTCCTAAGACTATGCCATCAGGTTGTTTGTTTGGAGCTCTGTGTATAGAGCGCTCTTCCTCAGAATAAATGCATCATTGATAGTCCCAGGCAAATTGACGATGCAGTGAGTCTCTGTTGATGAGGTCAGTGAAGGGGATGTCTGTATTGTAAAAACACTTTAAGTGATTCCATGCTAGCTATTCCACCTGTTGTTCTTTGCATACTTAATAGTCCATTGTGATACTGTATGTAGTCCCATTTAGAACACTAGTATTTCAAATTTGGTAATCTTGAAAAATTTGTATCCGGATCAGGGTGATCCAATCCAGTGTTGCTCAGAAAAAATGGCACAAAAGTAAAATGGATTACCTGATCCTGAATTTCAAAATCAGGATCATTCTGATCTCCATTAAACTTTTTGAACAACAAGGCTCTGATGATACTTGTCTGACTGACTCACTTGTAAACTATATTTTAGATAGAAAGACCTAGGTGTCACAAAACTTTATACAGTTCAACGTGGAGCTCGACTGGCATTTGCTCAAGAACACCAGAATTGGCAAGTCCGCCACTGGCGCCCTGTACTTTTTACAGACGAGAGCAGGTTCACCCTGAGCAGCTGTGATAGACGTGAAAGAGTCTGGAGAAGACAAGGAGAACGGTATGCTGCCTGCAACGTCGTTCAACATGACAGGTTTGGTGGTGGGTCAGTGATGGTCTGGGGAGGCATATCCATGGAGGGACGCACAGACATCTACTGCGTAGGAAATGGTGCTCTGACTGCCATAAGGTATCGAGATGAAATCCTTGAACCCATTGTCAGACCCTACGCTGGTGCAATAGGTCCTGGTTTCCTCCTAATGCACGACAATGCCCGGCCTCATGTGGCAAGAGTATGCAGGCAGTACCTGGAGGATGAAGGAATTGAAACAATTAAATGGCCTTCACGATCCCCTGACTTAAACCCAATAGAACATCTGTGGGACATTATGTTTCGATCCATTAGGCGCCGCCAGGTTGCTCCTCAGACTGTACAACAGCTCAGGGATGCCCTCATACAGATCTGGGAGGAAATGCCACAAGACACCATCCGTCGTCTCATTAGGAGCATGCCCCGACGTTGTCAAGCATGTATACAAGCTCGTGGGGGCCACACAAGATACCGAAAAGCATTTTGAGTAGCAGAAATTAAGTTTTTGAAAAAATGAACTAGCCTGCCACATCTTAATTTCACTCTGATTTTAGGGTGTCTACACAATTGAGCCCTCTGTAGGCAGAAAACTTTTATTTCTATTAAAAGACTTGGCATCCTTTTGTTCCTAAGACATTGCCCTGTTGTTATTTGCATAGATATCCAACTTCATATTGAGATCTGATGTATCTAATGTGTTTTTTAAAGTGTTCCTTTAATTTTTGTGAGCAGTGTATATTATTGTGTTATACACTCGTTCCTGTAATTATTATTAAACTAGCAAAATACCCGCGCTTCAAAGCGGCAAAGTACTGCCTTAAAATTTTTATTAAGAAGAAAATTAAACCTTTTTAAACTGAGGGAAAATATACCAATAATTATTTGTTAAGGTTTTCTTTGTATACCACATTGTCAGTTCAGCCCTCCGGTTGTAATATGACCAAGTTGTGCACTGAGCTTACTCTTGAGCATGCAACATACAGTTGGCCATGTGAAAAGCAATCTTGTCTTAAATATCACAGATTGGATTGCGGCTGTCATAATCGGTTTGAGTTTCATGGTTTGTTTCAATTACGACAGTATTTGTAGGACTTGTGCTGAAGAGACGTTTGGCATCTGTCAAGCATTGTAAGCACACAACCAGCTTCATCGATAACTTCACATCCAGCTTTTGAGAGTTTAAACATTCAGAAACATCAAAGTGTCCACTACTGAAATCGTCACCTGTGAATCTAAGATGTTTAAGAGGCATTAGCGGTTGTCGAAAGGTGTAAAATATTTGGCCATTTTGGTACACTTGAAAGCAACAACCGAACAATTCAGCGGCAGCCATCAACATGCAGATCCATAGGTGAAGGGCTTAAGCATTTCACTCTTCTAGTGCTCCTGTGTAGAATAATTATCTCCTGTACCGTCATCAGTCCACACCTTGAACCTGTCCCAGTCATTCAATATATAAGACACAATGTTCCTCCGGATATCAAGAGTGAGCATGATATGGCCGTGCAATATGTGACAAAGACAAAGGAAAAGGTAGGTGCCATCTCCGGGCATGGAAACCACTCGGTAAGTGACAGTTCTTTGATCGATGGTGATCACCTCGATAGACATGTTAATAGGGGTACGGTTGGAATGATAAAGGAAATGGGTACCTGAACAATGTAAAGTAAGTCTAAAATACCTACACAATAATTATAATCATAATAAACAAACAATAAAACAGTGGAGAAGCCATGGATTAAATAAAAAGGCTGTAGTTATCAGCAGGAGACGTGATGAAGCAAGGAAGGGAATATAGAGACTGGAGCGACGGACAGCCTTATATAGGCAGGCAGCCAACAACGTGGGAGGCATTGGGATGGGGGACCCAATCCCAGCTCACACGGTGGCCGAGCTGCAGGCTATGGACATATATATGTGCGTAAGTAGGATTCAGTTAGCGTTGGGAACCCGCGTACCAAATATTTTGAAGATGGGCCCATAAGTAACAAAGACCGTTAGAAAGTTCAATATGGCGACTGACAGTGGCGTCATACCACCGAAAAAAGTACGTACATTGGTTTCGGTTAGCGCAGGGAAGCAGCCTACAAAATTTGTGAAGATGGGGCCATAAATAAGAAAGTTCAACATGGCAGATGTTGTCGACCGTTATGACCATTACGCGTAGAATTTCGAAATGAAACCTGCTTAACTTTTGTAAGTAAGCTGTAAGGAATGAGCATGACAAATTTCAGCCTTCTACCTACACGGGAAGTTGGAGAATTAGTGACATTGGAAAGTTCAATATGGTGGCCGACAGTGGCGTCATACCACCGAAATAAGTACATACATCGGTTTCGGTTAGTGCAGGGAAGCCACCTACCAAATTTCGTGAAGATGGGGTCATAAATAAGAAAGTTCAACATGGCGGACGTTGTCGACCATTATGACCGTTACGTGTAGAATTTCGAAATGAAACCTGCTTAACTTCTGTAAGTAAGCTGTAAGGAATGAGCCTGCCAAATTTCAGCCTTCTACCTACACGGGAAGTTGGAGAATTAGTGATGAGTGAGTGAGTGAGTGAGTCAGTCAGTCAATCAGTCAGTGAGGGCCTTGCCTTTTATTAGTATACAGTAGATTTACTGTCACAGTATTCTGCATTCTTCTATCTTTATGCTGCTACCTACTATTATGAAGAGCTTAAATGTTTCCTTTGTGATGGACAGTGCACATGGGCAAGTGTACTGGCTGAAATGGGGCAAGGTTCCTTACCTAGACTGGAGGCCAGCTGTTCTGATGTATGAGAAGAAAGGTGAGGATCATCCTGCCTCAGCTCAGAGATAGGCAGGAGATGCCAGGACAGAACTGGGTTTTCTGGCATCCTGTCAGTGTTGGACCAATTAGTAATAACCAGCCAGTGCAATGGAAGGACAAGGGGAGACAACCGGTCAGGACTAGATTTCCCCTAATACCTTAGGTGGCAGTATCTCTTAGTAATGCTACCTGTACAGACTCCCGTAAGGCATGCTGGGAACTGTAGTCCCATTGAGTAGGCTTGTCAGGTTTCGTTGGTGCCCCCAGGGGGTGCTGCAGGGATCCATGATACCTAATTTGTGGGGTTTTCAATTGACCCAAATATGCTTCCAACAGTCTAGCCATAACACCGGAAGGACCCTCTGGTCTAAGATAAAAGATACCACTCAACCTAATCCAGGCGAGTTGAAGTTGAGTGGAAGAGGACATCACTTGCCTAGAGGAGTGAAGGTGAAGAAAAAGAAAGAAAAAGAGAGTTGAATCTGTGTTTATGATTACAAAAAGCCTTTTGTAAGTTATTTGTACAAATACACCTTTTATTTGAACCCAGGACTTGTGCCATGTTTGTTGTGGGGTTTGGGATTCTATAACACCCCCCTACTGGTCACACCTTCCACCATTATACTCAGGTATACCCATCCATGACGCCATGATGCTATGATTGACTTAGTTCTTTGTTTGACTTCATTGATGCCATAAAAGGCTGGATGTCTCTAAACTTTCTATAGTTAAATGTTGATAAAACAAAGAGTTTCTCTAGCTGTGAGACAGCAGTGTCATCCACTGTGCCTCCGCTCCCAATTGAACTAATCATTTAGAAAATACTTGCACATAAATTTAAAAACTGTAAAGTTTTAAGTTAAGGATGAGTTAAGGATGGTATGAATACAAGTTATCATAAGCAGGAGTTTTGTAAAGCCTGGAAAGTACCAAAATAAAAAATACACACGCAAGAAAACAACATGATGCTAAAACAACAAATATGAGCCTGGTGAATTTGATGTAATCGGTGCATAAGTACCAGCCACGCAATAGAAAAACACCTGGAGTCAGGCAAATGCTTCATGGAGCTTCAAAAGGATTTATATTAGGCAAATCATTGCTTCCAATCATGCTCTTGAAGGTATTACTACATGGGTGGAGCTTGTTACCGGACCAAAAGGAAATCTTTTAATGTGGCACAGCATGTTTGTTACATATGTACAGTATTTGAAGTGGAACCATATTACTAGCAGTACTCAAACACTTTGTCCCCCATTCACGAAGAGGTTCCAGTATGGTACGGTACGCACTGGTACACTAAGTGCTGTTATGGTGTATGGGAGAATAATTTAGAGGTAACAATAGTTAAGTAATTTGGTTTGCAGTGCACATTAAAATACATAAGCATTTGTTTTAGAAATGTAATTAAGAGAACTATTGAAATGGTTAAATGAATAAAAGACAAGGGGTAAGATTTATGTAATACACAAAATGTATCAGGAGATGATTAAAAGATCAGCAGATGTCCTGTAAAAAATAAAACTGACCAGTTGTCACATACACAGAGATATCAAGGTGTTACACACGTGTGCATGGGAGACAGTTTACGGACTCAAATAATTGTGTCTCCCTGTCGGACCAGGGGTTGGTGCTGATCTCTGACACTATCTCCTCTTTACCTCAGCAGATCATCAGAGCAAGGGTCTCCAACTCCTGGAGAGCTACTGTGGCTGCAGGTTTTCATTCTAACCCTTTTCTTAATTAGTGACCAGATTTTGCTGCTAATTAACTCTTTGCCTTAATTTTAATTGATGCACATCTTAAGACTCAGACTCCTTAATAATTTCCTTTTTACTTAATTAGCAACCAAACAATATTAAGACACAAAATGTACCAACACATAAACAACAACCTGCGTCCATTACACAATAACTGAAAATAAAGAAAGGTGAAGGCCTCCTCAGTCATGTTGATCTGCTCATGTCCACAAAATACTTTGACAGAGCTCTTAAAAAAGAAAATCAACAGTTTTGGAAATGTCTGCCATGGCAGAATGAGCACCATGGAATTAAATAGCAGGTTTAATTAACAAAGAAAATTGGCTTCAAATTAAGAAACTGAATGAAATGAAGTTGGTTGGAGTTTGAGGCCCCAATTTAGTTGGTCATCTGTTGGCTCACTTCACATCAAATTTATGTTTAGGTGCCGTTTAAGGAAAAAATAATCAATTCAGCGGTCAGAGTCTCAAGAAAAGTCAATTAAATTAAAGGGAAATCGTTAATTAGCCACAAACACTTGTCACTAATTAAGAAAAGAGTTAGAATGAAAACCTGCAGCCATAGTAGCTCTCCAGCCCGGAGTTGGAGACCCCTGTCCTAGAGACATCACTTCCACTTCTGGTCCCATAGAGCCTTCTTGTTCTTGGCTGCCAGACATACTATAAATGACCTTCTTGTTATTTCATTTTCATTTCTGTTCTGTTCTGTTCTCAAGTCTGTAAAGATATATTATTGCTTTATTTTAAAGTATAAGGTGTGGAATTCCCAACTCTTTAAGACTGTTGTCTAGCAGTCTTTGTTTTACAAAGGATAATAGCTGAATGTAAAGGATATAAGAAGAATATAAAAAGAGTGTAATAGAATAAATTCAGTTGTTTATAAAACAGACCTCTGTCCTTATTATTCTGACCATGATGTAACAGACTGCTGTGATGAACGCTTCGTCTTCAGCATTCCTGCCTGGTTTCTGACACAAGGACATTTTATCAAACTTGTCCCAGTAGAGGATAAGTTTCTTTCTTTAAATAATATGTTGATTTCTTCCGTAGTTTTGGTGCCCAAATGAGGGATGGTCCAATTCCTCCCAGAGAAATAACACCCAGCAGATTGGAATCTCAGAAGCAAGGGTAAAAAAGTATAGTGGGACATCATCCAAAGTTAGGACTGCTCTGCTCCCATCCACCTGGGACCTGACTCTGGAGGATGCGACTGTCGAACCTGAAGGGGTGTTCATTTGTTATTTTGGGGATAAGGCAATGGGTTTAACCCCAAGCCATTAGAATACGTTGATTTGGGGGGATATTGTGTATCTCCTCTGTATTGTCACTACACTTGCTTTGGCAGCGGAGTCAAGGAAATGGAAAATTCACGATTTCCGCACCCAGTAGTTCTCCTTCTTATTACTTGGTTGGTACTGCCAGTTGAGTGGGTCTTCTTTTTGTTGCTTGGCCAAGGAGGAGGGGATTCTTCTTGTTATTTGTTCACCAAAGGGGAAGGAATACTAAAGTGGCAGGGTGTTAAAGGTTCCAACCAGTGGGAGGATGAATCCTATGGAGATAAGGTATAAATTAGAATGAGTGTGGTGTGAGTTATAAAGACAATGTAAAATAGTTGTATAGATTTAGGAATAAGATGAGATCACTGTATAATTGTAGAGATTTATATTAAATGCGAGATGGGAAGGTGCCATTAAGGGTAGGGCATTAGAGGGCCATGCTGTTCATAAAAATAGCTAGGTGATAGTCCTGCTCTGTGGTAAATACTGGGTTATCAGGTTTAGTGTTATAAGAGAAGAGTATGTGAGACCTTTTGTCTGCCAAAGAGAGAACCTATGTTGTCTCAGGGATTTGCTGGCATGCATTGGAGACTGCCGGTGAGTATGAATAGTGCTGGCACTATTGTTTGGGGGAGTTCCATCGATTTTGCTCTGGGTTTGACTGGAGGTATCAGTAGAAAGTATGTGGAAAATTGAATTGGTCTTTAGTGTATTTTTGTATATTGAATAAATATATAGTAACACTTTAAAAAGAACTGAGTGCACTGCACGGTTACACAGGTGAATGATTGAAAGTATGTTTGAAAAACAAAATGGATGGTGCAACATACAGCTTTAGTTATTTTATAAAGTGACACGGTTGAGGAAGAATGCTTTGTGCGCTGAAATGCATTGAAAAAACACTCCATGATTTTGAAAATGCTGTTCTCTGCCTCAGAAATGATCTGTGAATAGGATTTCTTTTTCTGAAATGTACTTGTATTAAATTGAATGTTCAAGCAACTTTCATGCAAGTGATGTTGAGATCGAAAACAAAAGTGAGGTACCTGGATCACCTGATCAGTCCCCAGATGATCAAAGTGATGAAGACGTTCACGTAGATGATGTGCCTATGGCAACGTTTGCCTGGGAGGACTACTCAGACATAGATCTATGGGAGGCAAGCTGGCTGCAGGACCAAACGTCATGCTAGTGTACGCTACAGATTACTAGCCAGTCCATTACTTCAAGCTTTTTTTTCCAGAAAGTGCCTTTGAGCTTATGAGTGATGAAACAAACATATGCTGAAAAGTTCTGTGATTATCTGGCTGAGCTTTTACCGTATTCTCGTGTAACACATACTACAAGCAGTGTAACATGGCAAATCACGTCATTGCCTGCTTTGAATGTTACCATATCTTGCAGGACTATGTTATGTAATAGGTATGTGAATTCACATACTGTAGAGGCTCACAGAATATAAAACACACTGCCATTTGTCATAAATAAGCATTTTATATTGATTTATGTATGAAACCATTGCTTTGTGTGCTTTCCAGAAAAGTGTTTTTGGAAAAAATATTCTGCCTTGGGCCAAAAAAAAAAAAAATTAGCTCTAAAGAGTTAATGAACTGCTGGGTGTACTTTAAAATACCCCTGTGAGCTTCACTGTAGTACGTCACAAAAGTACTGGTTTTACCAGGTCAGTGGTTTTTCAAACCACAGAGATGGTAATTACTGTAATGTTCTAGACATAAGTATCTCATTTCCCAACAGTGAGCTTTATACAAGGCAAAAGTATCTGAAAACCACCCTGTCAGGGTTTCTTCCCCGCCTGGGGTTAAGCTTAATTCTTGTCAGTTTTTTCAATTTTTAACTCTTTGATTTACGTATGTTGTTTATGTGTTACGTATGTTTTTACTTTAACATGGCCTTTTTATAACTTCACTTTAACTTAATCCTGATACTCTGTATGTTCAATTCATCATAATAACTATTCATAGTGGCTCCAAAATCCATACTGACCCCAACTCTCTCTTCTGTTTCTTTTTCCGGTTTCTTTGTGGTGGCGGCCTGCGCCACCACCACCTACTCAAAGCATCATGATGCACCAACATTGATGGACTGAAAGCCAGAAGTCTACGTGACCATCATCATCAGGTCCTTCCATGAAAACCCTAAATACAAAGAGGACTGTTTGACTTATGTTAGGTAGATTGCCCAGAGGGGACTGGGCGGTCTCTTGGTCTGGAACCCCTACAGATTTTATTTTTTTCTCCAGCCTTTGGAGTTTTTTTGTTTTTCTGTCCACCCTGGCCATCGGACCTTACTTATTCTATGTTAATTAATGTTGACTTATGTTTATTTTTTATTGTGTCTTCTATTTTTCTATTCATTTTGTAAAGCACTTTGAGCTACATTTTTTTTGTATGAATATGTGCTATATAAATAAATGTTGATTGATTGATGTGCATTATTCTTGGTTTTTGATTTTGTTGTTGTATGGAGGCTGCCTGTGTTATGTTCCATGTGTTTTGTGGTTGGTCACACAAGAGGTGGGGCCACCTCCCCGTCACCATTAGGAAATGTCTTCCACCATATAAATCCAGAGGGCCTTTTGTTTTCCATAGGAGTTTCATTCTTAGTACAAGCAGTTTTTTTTTATTTATAAATACTCTTTGTTTGTTTTATTACTAACTGGAGTTTGACATTGATATTCCCCTCTAGTGCACATTTTTGGAAGTATTTTTGGGACTACGTGCTTTTGGACTCCTAGTTCACAACACACCCCATTCATCCATTTTCTCATTCCACCTGCTCCAAATCAAGTTTGGGGAAGTCTAATTCTCCTTTCACACCAATACGAAGAAATCAGGAACCCAACCTTGATGGGAGGCAAGTCCATTGCGAAGCACTACATCCTCTGGTCATGGTCAGAAAGTAAAATGTTTATCCGCCAGTGCACTGACAAAACAATAAGACTCTGACCTAGGTGAAAAGACGTATAGTAATATTTTGTGGAAATTCACATTTAGGTTAGTGTATAATCCTTTCGGGGTAGCTAGACCCTGGTGGGTATTCTTCAGTCCTTTTGGTTGAGGAAACTGAAAACAAGATTGGTCTCATTTAAGAGGTTCAGCAGTGATAGAGTGGAGGCATATTAACTTTAATAGAATATAGTCAATATGAGTCAGATATTCCAAGGTGAACATTGTTAAGAAATATTTACTGTATTAAAGACAGTAGACATGCGATTTGAGAAATTAAGTAGAGGTGTAGTTAGGCTAATGGAGAATATATCTGCAAATAGTGGTGAAGTGTTGAAGTACAACACTGTATGCCCTCAAGAGAGCTTGCATTGAGTTGCCTCGATGAAATGTTTCTTTCTGTGGCATGCAAAGTAACACATTTTCATGTACTCTTCTGGTAATAAGATATGCATACAGCTGTGTAAACGCACCACAGAATTATTGCAAATGTTGTGGAGCACAAGCGCAGCTCTTGTTGAGCCTTCATGATAATTTTTCCCAGGATAACAACATGTTGCTGTCTGATGAAAGATGTCCATGACACCCACAGGGCGTTTACTATTATTACTTCTGGCTCACTTGAAAATTTGCTGTGTGGAATTGGAGATTGAACCAAAATAAATAATCATCTTCTCAATTAACACAAAACAAATGGACTATGAACATGAACACATCTTTAGTAGAAGAGAAGAGTGTCAACAAGTAACAAACAAATACTTTGGTACTTCCACTGAACCAGAAATCCAAACGTGCACTCTGCTGCATTCTTTAAGGCCAAAAAATGCTAAAAGACTTTTTAAGCAGCAAAACCATTCAACCTAGTAATGCTCTCGTTCCTGAAATAGATAGTGTGACAATACGGGTTGGCTTCATGCTCCCTGTTGCATTCGGTAGCTACTTGAACCCAACATCATCGATAGTCATGACTGGGATGAGCTTTGCAGATGAGGACAAACACACGCTAAGTAAGGGATAGGTAAAACAGTGATATAATGTTTTTATTAAAACAGTGTCCAAAGTGCAGTGCTTCAAAAATTCAATAAATAAATAATTAAAAAACAGAAAGTGTTCTGTGGAGGTTAAAAGCTAACAAATAGAGAAGCCATTGAAACGAGGTTAAAACACAGCAGGAAACTATCCTTAAAAACATGAGACCTGGTACACTCCTTTAAAATAGCCATCTCCTCAGCTTATCCTGACCAGACGTTGTAGCTGAGGAGACAGCTATCTAACAGGTGACTACCATCCTTATACGTGTCCGGCTCCCTGCCACTCCATGGCTATAACACAAGGCTGGGGTCCTCAAAGGCCATGGTGCTCACAATGGGGCTCCCCGTCCGACCTTCACTAACTCCCACTGCCTTCCCGGATTTCTGCTGTGAGCCACCTGCAACACCTGGTCACTCCAGCTCCCTAAGTCGCTCAACTGGAGTGATCCTCTGCGACAATTACCTGAGTGGTGGCCAGCTGCTCCCTTGAGGGGCTCTCCTCATAGCTGCCTGCTTCCTCATTCGCTCTCTTTTGCACCTGCGCTGGCCCTCTCTCCTGTTTGCGTGCCTGCTTCTTTTTCCTTCTTTTAACCTCTGCTTTGTTCTCCTCCCATTTGCCCCTTGCACTGCCTTTTTATATGCTGAGAAGCAGCTGCAGGTGTGTTCACCTGATTGCCACCCCAGGATCATAATAAGACAATCAGACTGTCTGCATGTGCCGGCAAGCCAACGCACAGTCGGCTAACTGCCTCCCACCATCTTCTCAGACAATTCCTTGCACCTGCTCCACTCCCCAGTGTGAGCGCATCCAATTATTTATTTATTCAAAATTGGTGCAGCACCACAAACCACTCATCACAGATAGATAGATAGATAGATAGATAGATAGATAGATAGATAGATAGATAGATAGATAGATAGATAGATAGATAGATAGATAGATAGATAGATAGATAGATAGTGTACAGGTTTGCAGAATTTATAATGAGTAATTGGAATCAAAACAGGTCAAAAAGAAAGCTAAAGTCAAAAGTAAGCAATGAGGAATCTAGATGATATAAAAGAGTTCATAACCAAAGAGGGTTTAAATTAACCACACAAACAGAAGAGGAAGATTTCTTTAAAAGTCCACAAACTTGGACAAACTAGGAAGTGTCCAATGCTGACATGTATACCTTTGATCCCATTATAACAACATGTCTTTATATAGCACCTTCCAATACAAAGTATAATTCGAGGTGCTGTACAAAATGGTACTAAATGGAAACAAAGAAAAACAATAATCAAATAAACTAATTATACTAAAGGTCTGATGGTCAGTGGGAAGACAAAAACCTCTGGGGTTCTGGGATCAAAAACCCACCAAAAGCGTGCAGAGAATTCTATTGCATATTATATATTGTGACAGATTAGGTCTGTATCGCTCCCTTGAACCCCTGTCCACGACTCTAGACACCAGGTAAAAGTCCAATAATCGACTTTATTAATTTGCCACAGTGCACAAAGCACCCTCTCCTCCACTATATTTATACAAATCAATAATCAATAACAATAAACGATCCTACTCTCCCAGACGCGTTGCCACCCTTCCACCCAGCTCAGCTCACCGTCTGGGAGCTCCCACAGTCCTTTTATCCTCCCTGACCCGGAAGTGTTCCCAATCTCCAGTCCACTTGATTCTTTATCACTTCTAGGTCAGGTACAAGTCCTTCTTCTCACCCCGGAAGCACGTTGCTCTTCCTATGACGCACTTCCGGGTTATAGGGCACGAATTAGTCTTCGGTCCTCCCTGCAGCTCCCTCTTGTGGCCACTGTGGTATCCAGCAGGGTCGTGTATAAAAACTACATAGTCCATGACTCCCTGTTGGTGTTCGGGGCACCTCCATACTGCAGGGAGAGCTCCATCTGGCGGCCTGGGGGTATTGGCTGGGATGACAAGCCGGCCCAAGCCCACAATATCTAAGATACAAAATAGAAAAATTCAGTCAGTGTCAGAGTTAGAGTTAGCCAGTGTAGTCATCGTCAAGGACCAGATCTCAGTGTTCTTCTTCTTCCTTAGACGTCACGTGCCACCAGCCTGGGATGTCACACGTCACACACTCCTGTTTGACCTTACCTGGCAACTGTCTGGCAACATAGATAACAAGGATCACCGTACTGAGGCACTCATAATAAAACCAAAATGGGGTGGCAAGAGAATAATATTCATTTTTAACACAACGAAAAACTGATCTGTTCTAAAAATAAATAAAATGACTAGATTTCTTGACCTCTAAAACTCCTAAACAATGTCTCAAATATTTTTAAAGGCCAAGGAAACTCTATGAAAACTTTAAAAAGAAAAACCAAGTAATGATGGATCAGTAGATAGAGATGAAAACTAAATACACCAACTTTCAATTGCATGCCTTTAGATGTCAGGATATTTACAGTAACTAACATTCATCTAGACCTTACCAGTCCCTAAACTTAACTAAACCGAACCTCAGGTGATAAACAGCACATCAATTTAAGGGCTGTTTTATTGTTTTGTTTTCTAGTCTTTTTTGTTTTTCTTTTGCAAAAGTTTGTTTGTGTTATTTGTATTTTTTCCCAGATCTTTTTCCCTAAATCACTCCAGGACCTTCAGGTGTTACATGATAGCTCTGTTTAAGGCACCTGTTGCCATTACTTAAGTTGTGTGGCATTGGCTAACTTGTTCTTCAGCTCTCTTTTGTGAATCCCCATTTGGACATCTGTTGGTCTTTGGACTGCTTTAATTTTTTCAGGTTTTTGATTTTGGATTTAGTGTACTTGTTTTTTGTTCTTTAGTTTATTTTCTTTTCTTTTTGCATTTTTGTAGATAGTTTTGTTTCTTTGTTGCATCTATAAATATTTTAATTTTGGTTTGAAATTTCTTTATTATACTGTACATTAAATATTAGTAGTTTTGGGGTGTACAAAAACATGTTCAATCTTATTACTTACATATAAGCTGAAAGCATAATTAGATCCAAGTGCTTCTAATCAAGTGCACTTGAGTAGTTGATGATCAGTTGTAGTGTTACCAATAAATAAAAAGGTGAACCTATATCAGTTCAGTCTACAGCACTGAGATTTATGGGAGCAACATGGCAAATACAAAAGCAACAATCTCAGAGAAGCATTTGTACCTGCCATAAGTCTGGGAAAGGTTGTAAGGCAAACAATCAGAAGGATTACTTACAGTAGAAATAGAAATTAGTTGGGGTTGTTGTAAATGATACAATTCATGACTTTGCCATCAGCAAAAAATTGAAATGGTATGGCTTTCATGGAAAAGTGAAAGAAAGAAAACTCTTTCTCTCCGTAAAGAACAAGCTAGCACCGCTTAGGTTTGCAAAATTGCTCTAGATCAAGGGTCCTCAATCATGGTCCTGGAGGGCCGCAGTGGCTTCAGGTTTTTGCTCTAAACCAATTGCTTAATAAGAAGCACTTGTTGCTCAAGTAACACTTCTGATTCACTTTAGTTTCCTCACTTGTTAAGATTTTGAATCCTTATTGCTAATTTTTAGTCTTAAACAGCTGTATTCTTGGTTTTTAATTGCTTCTAATTAGCAATAACATGCAAATGACAAAAGAGACCAGCATTTCTCCATTTAGCTAGTCTCCATTTATACCTGTGTGTATTTATCATGTACTATTGGGTTTAATTAAATACTTGGAAGGAAAGTGAAGAGAAAAAACTGAAGGACTGAGAATTACTCATCCATTTTAGCCTTCAAATCATTTGGATGATATTCTTAGAAAGGGGAAGAAAAACTAGGATATGAGAATGACTTGACATAGCAGAGTTAAAGCACTAACAAGCCATGAAATCAAATTATTGGAAAGAATTGCTTTCTAATCAAGCAACCGGGTTAGAACAAAAACCTGTAGCCACTGTGGCCCTCCAGGACTGTGACTGAGGACCTCTGCTCTAGATTCATGCTCTCTGAACAGGCAAGACCAAACTGGAATGGTCTACTTATTTTGCACAATGACACATCGGTGAAAACCCAAACAGTGTGTATCACTAGCATAGTACTGACAGAATGATGGTTTTGATTTGTTTTTCAGACGCTGGACGTGGCTGTTTTGCAATTACTGAGTCCAGGATGAACTCTTATCTGTACCAGAGTATTCTGGATAATGCTATAAGGACACCTGTCTAACAGCTAAAACTTTGTTGAGTTCAGTGGGATAAAGAATCTGAATGCACCAGTCAACCTACAACTGAGTGGATATAAAAGAAAAAGATCAACCCAGATCCAGGTCTGGATGTTAACATCATTAAGATGTTGAGGCAGAGCCTTGAGAGAAGTGAGTATAAAGAAAGGGTCTTCAAGCTGCAATGAAATGTATGAGTGTTGTATGGAGGATTGAGCTGAAATTTCACCAGTATTACATAAGGGACAGGAGCTTATGTAGAGGAAGGATTACTTCAAGATATTGCTGCTAATGGTGGTTCTACCAGTTATGGTACTTTCTCAAATGTTGAATCTGTATTTAGATTATTTTTGTTAAATAAAAAATTTTCAAGTAGAATCTGTGTTTTTAGTCACCTGAGATTAGATTTGAGGACTATATTATTAACACTTATGTTGTGATATGTAAAACTACAGTTTTCAAAGAGGGTGAATTTCCTTTTTCACATCATCATAGACTTAAAAGAAAAATATCCAATATAACTTATTTTTGCTTATTAAGTGGTTGCATGGTGAGGGTGGGTGTCTGTACACAAAAAGTATCATTATTCATCATCTTCATTTTCACTCTGCTTATCCTTATGAGATTTGTTGTACCAACACGATTAGCTGAGCCACCCTAATTTCAGCAATTTCTCCCAACCCCTCATAGGGAATTTCTAGGCATTTCCTAGACAACCCAAGAAATATAATCCATCCCATGTGTCCTAGGCCCGCCCTGCCATTCCCCCAGACCTTCTCTCGGCAGGCCATGCCTTGAACACTTGCTGTGGGAGGTATAAAGGAGATATTCTAACTACATACCCAAACCACCTCAGCTGGCTCTTCTCAGTTCAGGTAAGTAGTGGTCTACTCATGTATTGTCTTTATGTGGCTGGGTAAGACCAGCAGTCATGCACAGGGACTTCATTTCAGCTGGTTACTCTTGTAGTCTTATTCTTTTGGCTGCAACCTGATCACAGATGAATGTGAGAATGACTTACTGAATGCTTTGCCCATGGACGTAGCTGTCACTTGACCAGTACAATTTGGTGCAAGTCTACAAAATTGATGCTGCTGGCCTGATCTGCTGGATCACCCCTCACTCTGACATCTTCTCTCAGTCTTGTACTTTTTCTCTGTGCTTTTTGTGGTAAATTAATAATGTTCAGGTTTTCTTCTTACTGAAGTAGGTAGACAACCTCTGGGAGTTCCCTAGATAATCTTTCCCACTGCACGTGATTTAAGCAGTAGTGAAATTCCTACTGGGGTGTTGCCTCAAATATACGTAACCAGGATGTATTTAAAGAAGAAGTTTCAAGTTCTGCTACTTCAGTAGTAACAGACAGACAGAAAAGAATGCAGCTACAGCGGTAAGGAAATGGGGAAGATCTGTGTATTTGTCATGTGCAGTCCTATCTGCTCTTCTCTCTTTTAATGTTTTTCATCTTATTTATTTGAATGTGATTGTCCTTTTCCACCCCACAGTTCAGTTTTAAACTTGAGTTGTTGCCCTTTCAATATAGACAGCTCATAGCCAGTAGATTTACTTGAGTGGGTGGTTGAGAGGCTGTCACTGTTTATTGTAGCATTTAAATGTAAATGGCTGTATTTTGTCAGATGATTACAGTGTGAGAGGGTTTGCTAATGACCTTATGCCAATTGAGATGGGTCAGGCACCAGCATCCTAATGTCTGAATTTCTTTGATGTTCAAAATGTAATAACTTAAATTTTGAGTGGGTTATTATCAAAACAGCAACAGATTTTATTAATTTGACAAGTTAATGTTTATAAGAAGTCTGCTGACATAACGGAAAGTTCTGGCATGGCCCTACCAGGCTATTCATGTTAAAAATGCCACTGGTAATGATGTCTTCAAAGTTCATTTAGAAATGTGAACTTATTTGTTAAATCTCCAAATGTGATGATAAGTCTTGATTGAAATGGCTGAACACAGATGGAGTAAGGTGGACGGTTGTTGTAGAATCAGTGAGTTGGACAAGAGGACGGTGGGTGTACAATATGCCACTATAGGAGTGAAGGGCAGTACACCCACCTTCCATGTTTTGAGCTGGCAAGAGTGAGCAGTATTCATCTTCTGTGGGAGGTTACTCTTTATAGTATTTCACACTCAAGTACTAGTGATTTCCAAAATTTGCACAGAAATGCCATGGCCACTGTATCATTGCCCAGATGGCTATTCATTACTTTTAGTAAATGAGATCCAAACTAATCAGCGCTGAGAGATTTTCCTGTCATTAATTTGACAGGAAATTCTAAACTGTCATGTGATCTTTAGGCTTTAAGTTTAACACAACATGGAGAAGAATGAAAATGCACTGAGGAAATCCCCAGCATATATTGCTGATGCAGGGCTCAACTCGTGTGCATACAGGTCTTCTGGTCCAAGGGGAATTCAGAAAACGGTATTATTTGTTCTTTGGTAAGACGTTCTTCATATGTTTCCTGTAAAGAGTGTCTTACACTAAAGGCTGCCCGCTTGTCTAGTTAAAAATACTGTACATTTAAAAGCATCTGGGCATTTAATCAAATCAGTAAGAGATATAAGAGAGAAGATGCAGATAAAGAGAAAATTAAGTGGAAGGAGCACAAATCCATTTGCTCTGATAACATAAAAAGTAAGTTTATCCCACTGTGAAAGAGATCCATAATTTGAAAATGAAATTGGTATGGTTTCAGCCCAACTCTTTCTAGATTTGATTTACAGAAGGAAAGCTCACTGTGCAATTTCCGGTTTCCTGAATATCTTTCTGGGCTGTTCTAATCCTGTTCTTTTTTAAATTTAGATCCACGGCCCGGGCTTTCATCCAGTCCAAAAAGTGTGAACTGATCAGTTGCTTCCAGAATGATTCCAGCTATATCCTCCAGAAAGCCCACTCCAAGGATCTGCTTGCCCAACATGAATATCAGAGGATTAAGTCAACAGCGGACCCTGTGGAAAGAGCTACTGATCTGCTAGATGTGATGCTGGTTCGGGGTGAAGACACCTGCAAGGTGTTCCAGGATATGCTAGCAGAAGTTCTCGACACATACCCACAGCTCTCCAACCTGTTGGAGCAGCCACCAGCCCCACCAGGTAACAGGCTTAAGTCAGTATAACATGAAGGTTCGATTGGGAGGTTAAAGAGGCAATAATCAGGATGCCATTTGGCCATACTCCTTGCATAGAACTTTGGCTGTGATACAGGTGGTGCATCTCCAAAAGTTCACATCTAAATGTTCTACCTTTTGACTTCTTTGCAGATCCTTCAGATGCTTCATGGATTCCATTTCCTACAACTCAATTTGGTGTAGGTAAGAATCACCCTATAAATTAATGATTCATCAGGATTGTCCAGACTTGACCAGTAGCTTTAATCTGTGTTTTTATTGTGGACTTCTATGCATTTTTCTAGATTCTGTATTCTATATTGATGTCACACCTGAAAGTTGCCAGGAATCCCTGCTTCATTTTAACGATTCTTCAAATTAATGATTTACTTCATTTGTTTTCTGGGATTTTAACAGTCAGCTATTAATAAAAAGATACAGGTTCTAATCACAATGAACACACACAAATACAGATGTTTGCTCTTCTGTATTAATTGAAACTTCCAACTAACGTCACTTTATTTTCATGATTATTAACTTAATCGCAAACAAAATATTAAATTCCTAACCTCATAGGTTTTGCAAAGTCAGTAGCTCTGCTAATACCCCTTCAAGCTTAATGTAGAGCAGACATAATCAGACGTGGGATTTAGCTCATATGGCAGTAGTCTGTCTCTGATTAAGCAGTTAGTTTGAAATTACAGTGCAGTTGCTCTCTGTAATGTGCCAATCAACCACCACATTAAAACCACAGACAAGTGAAATGAATAGCATTGGTTAGTGAACAGTCAGTTCTGGAAGGTGATGTGTTGGAAGTATGAAAAATGGGAAAACTTAAAGATCTGAGTGACTTTGATTAGGGCCAAACTGTGATGGCTAGAAAACTGGGCCAGAGCAGCTCCAAAATGGTAGGTCTTGTGAGGAGTATTCAGTATGCAGTAGTTAGTGTCAACCAAAAGTGGTCCAAGGAAGGACAGCTGGTGACCTCTGACAGGGTCATGGGCGCTCAAGGCTCAGAACAGCTACTGTAGCACAAATGTAAAGCTGGCCATGACAGAACACACAGTGCATTGCAGCCTGTTGTGTGTGGGGCCTTGTAGTATAAATCATTATAGAATATAGCTTGTTATGCTTTGAATCAAACAACCTTTCTGCTAACCTTCAATCTATCTCCATATCCCTAGCCCTAAAAAACACTAAAACAAATCCCTCATTAATAATCAAAAATAAAGAACAACAACCAGCTTTGAGAAGAGGACAAACATTTGCAGCTCTAAATGATCACGTATACTGAGCACATAGGCATGGCATATACTCCAGTGGCTCCATTTGCACAAGACCTTTCTCTCATGGGGGATTCTGCATACTTCCAAGAAACACTATTCCCTCTGTCTGCAAGTAGACAATAGCAGTTTGAAAACTGAATATTCTAGAACCACTGGAACAGTGAGTTGGGAAAACAGCTTGTAATAGTATCACACTGACCTTAAAAAAATTACAGGATGCACCCTGAAAAACTCTGCATGTGTTAAGGTTTAGCTAGAGTTCCCTTCCCAGCTTTATTCTCCATCTTTGTTTCTTTACATTTTTTTACAATTTATTTTGGACAACTCATTAACATAAATCCATCCATCCATCCATCCATTATCCAACCTACTATATCCTAACTATGGGGTCACGGGGGTCTGCTGGGGCCAATCACAGCCTACACAGGGTACAAGGCAGGAAACAAACTCTGGGATGTATGCCAGCCCACCGCAGGGCATTAACATAAATAGCATTGTTAAATTATTTGTATTAGTATTTTATTTATTTTTCCTTGCTCATTTTCTCTCTTTTTTATATTTTTTGTAATTTTCTTTGAGTCTTTTATTTATGACATTGTTTTTTGTAGCTGTCGCCCTCAGCTTCACATAAGGCCAGTGTTGCTGCAACGTTAGTTTCCACTGCTGTTGTTCAGTTCTCTTCTTGGGAATCATCTTATGATTTTTGTATGCTTTTTTTATATAGTGGACTTTTGGCTTATTTATGATTTGCTAACTGGTTTTTGGCAGTATGTTTTGTGTTTTTCATCTTTTTGAATCATTTTATTGAGTTAACATTCTTATCATCATTTTACCAGTTATTGTTTTTTAGTGTTTTGGCCAAGGACTTTCATGATTATCTTCTCTTTCTTGAATTTGTAGGCTTTACAGACCAAAATGCCTGCTTCTTTAATTTTTGCAGCTAGGCTTACTTTTTATTGATACGGCCTACATTGACTGTGTGGAAATACCGGCCTAAATTTGGGTTTGAGGTCTACTTCTGTGTTTTGGCAGCTCTGAATTCTAACAGTATGCTGTTTTAAACATGGCTACACCTGTAGCAGCTCTCCTACACATTCCTGACAAGACAGGCAAACTACACAAAAACATCAGTTTTATTAATCAGATGAATACAAGGGAGGGATTAACAAAAGGGAGATTACACTGTGTAAATAAACAAAAGAAACAACATCACATTGCCATCTTTGTCAAATAGGGCAGCTTGTTCACTTGCATTCCTCTCCAGGTCCATAAAAAACACTCACTTCTGTCAAATCCTATTTGACTGTCTCAGTTCTGGCTTCTTTTAATTACATTTTTCTTCAGCTTTATAATTTTTTCTTAGAGACTCCACCTAAAAACAATATTTTCTTTTTGATGTTACATACCCTATGTGCTTTATAGTGACAGTCAAGGAAAATTTTTAATGTCATATTTTCCTGCAGAAAGGAGGTAAGAAAGTTTATGTGTCAATGGCCACGGTAGGTGACCAATGTAAGACAAAGCAAACAATACCAAAACATCCATGACTCATGTTGCATAATTCACTTATCAGGCCATCCACTCATTTGCTCACAATGTTCCAAACATGTCATTTTACTTATATATTTTTAAATAAACCTCTTACGGAAAATGAGGAAGAAACATGCACACGTATACAATCGAGCGTCTGAATTGAAGACTCACCTGCCTCTCCCCCTCATTTATTGGCCAAGCACAGAATTATGGGAATGTGTTGTACTGTTTACAAAACATGCTGCTTTATCCAAAAGTAAATGTTATTAATATTTGAGTAATAAATATGTATTTTTAGCATGGTTTGAGCATTCAACTGGAATAACGGACACGTGGATTATGTAAAATGAGTAACGAGAATTTTTTTGTTTCCGTGCATGGTTTTCACATCATTTGTTGTTGTCTGCCATTGGCATCTATTAGGTTTCATTATATGATAATATTATTTTTCTCTATTCTGCATGAAAACATGAGATTCAATTTATTTATTGGCCATCACTATAAACCACTTGGTGTAAGTAACATTTAAATAAACCATTGTATTACTTTTAAGTCTTTCCTAGGGTTTTAAAGACTGCACTTTTTATTTCACTTTTATTTTGTTCATCTGTTTTAAGACTTGCTCTTTTATTCATTTCTGTGCCCAACCTACTAGGATTGTGTCATATGATGTCATTGACATGACATTTCTTAACCTCCTTAGCGTTAGACTTGAGCATCACTCAGGCAGCAAAGAAAACAGAGCTAAAAGCGTTAGTCCCAAGGGTCACTCGGGCAGCTGTAAAGACGCATCTCACATAAGCGTTAGACCCGAGGGTTACTCGGGCTGTAAAAGTGCCAACAACATCAGTGTTGAGTGTTGCTTGGGAAACAATATAAGTGTGTCCTGCATAAATGATAGGCCCAAGTGTTAAAGAGCAAAGGCGCAGACATGTCTTCTCCTAGGCTGATAGTGGTGTCTTGTAAGAAACGTTTTTTTAACAGCCCAAGTGTTGCACGCTCTTGACAGTGATACGAGTAGTGATGACAAAGTGAATCTGCCATCAGGCAGTGAAACTGAAATGGACAGTGAAATCGAAAATGTGATTTTGATGACTCCAAAAGTGATGCTCGTGTCAATCGCATGCTAAGGAGGCTACACCAGCATTGCACCTCTTTCAATTGTCCGAGCGAACATTTCTTAAAGAGTCTAATTCCTTGTTCTTCTTAAATTTCTGGCTTAGGTATTTTGTATGACAATTGATCGTCGCTCCTTCCTATTTTGAACGTGGCCTGCTTTCTTCCAGTCCTATTTACTCTGTTTCCTTCATGGACGGCTAACTCCATCTTGGCAGAACACTTTTCCACTCACAAGGTGATCCTTTGCCCGATCCCACCTCTAGATTTACATTGTAAATTTTACACTTTCTGGCTTTAAACCTTATCCCAGAATCATTTCCAGGGTCAGATTTGGCTCTTCTTTTGGAACTGTTTGACCAAGCTTTTGGTCCCTATAGATTCTCCTAGTGTTACTGCACCCCTTGGCCTTCAATTGTCTTAATAAGTCCAGTACACATCATGCAGCTCTGCCCTAATCTTCTCAGCATGGTTCTGCCCTCTGTAGACCTGGAAGTCTTTTAACTTTACAACCCTCTATGCCTCACTCTATATATGAATGGTCAGATTCACTTTATTTCTACTTGAGTCGCCCACCTTGTAATGTCCTGAAGAAATGCTGCTGATTTCCTTCCAGGTCACTGTTCATTATCTCTTTCTGTTCTTCCCATTCCCTTAATTCTTATAGGACATCCATTAAATTTTCAGGGTTTACTGTGACTCTGCACTTCCTTCTGTACCCCACTGTCGATCCATGTTTCCTGCTCCATGCCTTGTCCACCAGGCAACACATCGCAATGCTTCAGTACTTTTGTTTCTTGCCAATTGTTGCATGCAGACCTAAACACGGAACAAAGAAAGAGAACTATGCAAAAACTGGAATTTACATAAGGCTGTAGCTAAAAAGCTGGGCTTGTCCTGATGTAGATGTAGAAGCTACTCTGTTTGTCATCGACTATGTGGTTTCTGCAACCTGACACAGCTTGAGCAGTTTTGCAAAGACCAATGGGAAAACACTGCAGTACCCTGATGTGCAAAGATGATAGATTCCTGTCCACACTGACTCAAGGCTGTAATGGCTGCCAAAGTTGCATCTATTAATTACTGATATGAAGGGGGGTATACTTATGCAATGAATTATTTAGTGTTTTATAGCTGTAATTAACTGAGCGATCTGTTTTCACTTTGACATTAAATCATTTTCTGTTGATGAATGCCAAGAAAAGGCAAATTAAATCCAATGTAATTCAATTTTATATAATAATAAAATGTTAAAACTACCAAGGGGTTGAATACCTTTTTATAAGCACTGTTGGCTTCAGGAAAACCATGTGTATTGTGACTATAAATGTTTCCAGGATTACAGTGCTGTTCAAGCCAGCTATGTGTGTCTTCTTTGAAATATTGTTTTTCACTTTCCATTTTCAGCTGTTTCACATACTGTACTTGGTTTTGTATGGCTGAAATAATACATCATCACAAATTTAAACCTTAAGCTTTGCATGGCTATTATTAATTGAATGTTTTTCTTTGTTCCAGTTGGGTGCTCTTACACATCTTCAGGTCTGAATATTACAGTTCAACCTGCCATCCAAAAATCGCAACGATTTTCATGCTCTGACCTGTTGTTAGATCATCCCCCAAGAAGCGATGAAGAGTTGACCACTCTGAAGCTCAAGAACAAGCCCTTAACACCAAGTGGTTGGATAGTTTGTTGCTTGACACAGTGCTTCTATAAAAATGACAATGATTGATGCAGTGGGAATTAAGCAGCCCTGTTCACATCCTCAGAGTCTCAGTCAAAGCAGTCTGTAACAAGCCACAGGTCTGAGAGCTGACAACCAACGAGGATGGAAGTACATTTCATAAACTGTGGTCATAAGGAAAAAAGGGAAATAAGTGTCTTTCGACTGTGATAAGAGAAAAAAGGCTTATCTGTCCTTTGTCTTGTGTTTACTATACCATGACAGAATGGATAAAGAAAAAACATGGACGGGGACTGCAGATGAACTCACCATACCTGGAAACCATTTGCATAGGCATCAGTTCTGCCGGGCACTGTGTTAATTGGTTGTAAGAATGGAGTGAACTTGTGTTTGAAAATCTGAGACTGGATCGAGGAGTCATATGGCAATCATGTAATTTGTCATCCCCTGTAACTCCTAATGGTTTACTCTGACATGCTCAAGGTGACAAGATCTAGCAGTTGACATGCTCTCAGACAGAATCATGTTGTAGGCCACTGACTGGCCTTATACAGTAAGTGATATCAAGTCAGAATTTCAACAGATACTAAAGCACTACATTTCAAGGAGATGACTGAGTAGCTGGAAGATGCAGAATATGGACATTAAATTAGAGATGTATACCAAGCAACTGTTGTGGTGGGGGAATATTCTACTCTAAAATGCAGATTTCCAGTAATGCCAGTCCTCCCTTTATTTTGCAATTCTTTCCTCGGCACAACTAACCTCACGGGCACTGAAGCTATCTCATATTTGTGGCTAACTAAATGGCCTTTCAGAATTTGTATTATTCCACTTGAGATTCTGAAGCTTATATCTAATGACTGGGAACTTCACTGTGGTTGCAGGTTTTTTATCCCAGCCAGGTCTTCAACTGAAGTGTTTCAATTAAGCACATTGTTCAAATAGATTTTTTTTTTCTGCCAGGTAAATCAGCCCTTCCATTTATACAGACAATGCTGATTTTGTATTACTGACAGTAATTGGTGGAGGAAATGTAAATAAGAATTTCATTGCTCTATGTACAGGATGGGAGCATGTGCTGATAGCACTTTGCCACTTGAGAATAAATTTGAATTTCAATTAACTGCATGTCAGAGTCTAGTCATTCAGACTGAGAAAAAAATGAAAGACTCCTTTCAACCAGACTGGTATGTCTTTGGGAAGAAAAGTCCTTACATGACCCACAAAAAAAAGGGTGTTTGGATGAAAGCACAATTTAGAAGTCCCTTCAATCGAGAAAAGAGCTATAATTCAGCAGCACTAACCTCTGCACCGCAATGCTGCTCTAAATTAAAATAATGAGCATGGAATATATTCTTAACCGTCCACCTTCTCCTCTGAAATGTTTATTTTAATATCAATATCTGAGAGACAAGGAAAGTATTCTAGCATGCTATAGTTGCTGAAATATTTTATACAAAGCCCTAAATGTGGCCTAGACCAGGGTACTTATTGGAGTCTGAAGACTTAGATCTGATACAAGACAATCATAAGGATTGAAAAGACATTGAGACATTGTTCTAAAGTACCAACCTGAGATGAGAAATGGACTCCATTGCCAGTGAAGACAGGAAGGTATTCACCTTCCAAAGCCATGGTGGAAGGCTTCCCATTTATCCCAGTTTCTGAGACGGAAGTTCTGATAGCTAGTGTATGAAACTTTACTGTAAACAAATCAGTACTACACCTGTGTAGGGAGGTCCTTGTTCTCCAAAGATGAAGAGAGTAAAAGATGCTGGGCATTCAGTCTGTGACATACAATATGTAGTGCATGAAGCAGTGGCCTGATGGGGGCAAATTTCAGCCTTTAGGAGAGCGTGTAGAAGTAACTAATGGATCACCTCTGCTTAATTAACTTCCAACAAAAATTACAAAGTAGAGGGTAAAGAATCACAATTTCTAACTTATTAATATAAGTATTAATATATATTTAATATATATTGTAGCGACCCGGCAGTCAGCGCTGCCGGAGTGATGCATTGTGGGAAGGTTGTACGTTCACTGATTTTGTTAATGTTTTTCCTGTTGTATTTATTAATTTCTTAACTTGTAAATAATGTTGTGTTTGTGTTCAATTAGTTGGGTGGGTTTGGGTCATCGCCGTCCGGGTTATTTATTTTGTAAAAAGTACGGTTATGTGAAATGTGTCTTCGTGCATGACCTTGACAATGGCCGTGCAATAATGTCGAGCTTTGTTTACTGGCTATCTGTGAATAAAGAGATACAACAGGACAGAGCTGTATTCATTGCTAAGATTTCATCTAAGCAATTAATGCCAAGACACTCGTAGTCGTGCGGTGTATGGGACACGAGTGCTCGTTACTTAAAGAGCTGGGTACAGCTGCGTGCATAACGCTGGCAATCCGCTAGCCGACAGCTTGGGAGAGGTGCACGGCAGAGATCGGCTTTAAAAACTTCAAGACTCGACCACGGGTCGCTACATTGGTGTCAGAAGTGGGAGACCAGGCTGTTTAGAAGACGCCGTTATGGAACAGAGTCTTGAAGAATTAGAGTGCCATCTTAGAGAACAGCGTTACGTTAGAGCGCCTGATCAGCGGAGCTGTGCGGAGGAAAGCGGCAGACCGGCCTGATGGTACCAGTATTCCCCGGACAGTGTTGCGATCTTCTGAGCACGGCCAGAGGGGGCCGTCGGCTGCCGCAGCGATACCCCAGGTTACCAGTCGGACGGTCCGCTTCTCACGGTCACCTGCTAAGCTGCCGCGATACAGCGGATTGACTCCTTTAGAACCATACCTCGCACAAGTGGATCTGGCGCGATACACAATGAGTGGAACGCGAGGAAGCCTCGACACACTTGGCCCTTGCCTTGGAGGGTCCCGCACTTCAGGTACTCATTGATCTGTCATCGGAAGAGTGTCGTGATCTTCAGGCTCTCACCGCTGCTCTCACCCGTCGCTTTGGACAAAGAACTTCAGCAGAATGCAGCAGAGAAAAGCTGACTAGCCGACGTCGGCATGAAGGTGAGAGTGTAGGAGCCTTTGCCGCTGGCGTCAGGGTATATACGAAAAGGTTACCCTACTTTCTCGACAGCAGTGAGGGAAGAACTCAGTCTTCATGCTTTCCTGCGGGCCTCACACCAGAGCGTCTTCGCCAGCATGTCTGTCTATCGTCACCCGAGATTTGGCGAGGCACTAAAAGAGGCTGGCGGGTTGAAGAAGTACTACAGGCTGAGTCACCGACAAGGCGAACGCCACACCGAGTCTACTAACAAGAGCAGTTGAGCGAAGGCGGAAGGGGACCTGTCTGAGGTAGTGGAGGTCAGCCGCCCAATCAACATCAACCCCGACAGAGACAACGAGTGGACTGCTGTTTTCGATCGCGGAGAACCAGGGCACTTTGCCAGGGATTGCCCTGCCCCAAGTCCGTTGCCTCGTACAGCATCACCGCGGGAAGCGACATCGGGGTGAGGCCGTGAGGGGACCCTCGCTCCGTTTTCAGCACCCCTCAACAGAGACTGCTTCAAAGTTGGGCTGTGGATTTTCCACTGGACTATACCTAGACTGCACTATTGATGGACGGCCATGCAGTGCTTTAGTGGAAACGGGGTCCACTATTTGTTTGCTAAGAAAAGGAGTGTTGCCAGAAACAGCTAGTCTTCTTCCAGAGGGCTGGACCCCCACAAATAGCGAACTACGCACTGTTACGGGTGAGCGGACAGTAATGCCCGGAAAGAAACTGTTATCTGTGTTGGTAGGGACGAGCCAGACCAACCACGAATTCTGGCTTTGGACATTAAAGATCAGTGCATTATGGGGTTGGACTTGGTGGCCCACTGGGGAGCATGTGTTGATGTGTCTAGGGCTGTCCTCTGCCTAGGTAATGAGACTGTGTCGCTCCAATCGGGCTGGAACCGTCCTGGAAGGGCTGCTGGCTTGGATTTGCCTGGATACCACGGCTCACTGGCTCCCGACCGTTGTTGGAAGATGCAGAGACTCAAGAGGACCCCCAGGAGAATGTTGCAGCTCAGACCAGTGCTTCCCAACGGTTTTCCTCACGCGACCACCCATCAGCTGAGACAGTTGCGCTGTAGAGGTGGGCGTCGAAGTGGGGAACATCTGAGCAGCGCCACAGCAGGAGCAACTTCAACAACTTTTGAGAGACTTTGTGGACATTTTGCGGCTCGAGAGGAGGACTGTACTAGAGCGAATTTAGTGAAACACCACATAGACACTGGCCATGCGCTCCCATTCGTTTGCGCCCCACCGATTGCCTCTTGCGGCGTCAAGCTGCCGAGGAAATGATTTGTGAGATGGCAGCCAAAGACGTTATTGAGCCTTCGGACAGCCCCAGGGCTGCACCAATGGTCATGGTACGGAAGAAAACGGGGGGTTGGCGCCCCTGTGTGGACTTTCGGAGGTTAAGCGAAGTCACTCGAAAAGACTCATACCCACTGCCACGCATCGATGATGCATTGGATTATGTGGCTGGATCCTGTTGGTTCAGCACCTTGGACTTGCGCAGTGGGTATTGGCAAGTGGAACTGGCATCAGAGGACCGACACAAAACCGCATTCACCATCGGACAAGGGCTGTGGCAATTCAAGGTGATGCCGTTTGGACTGTGTAACGCACCGGCCACCTTTGAAAGACTGATGGAGCGGGTCCTAAAAGACATTCCCCGAACCCGATGTGTGGTCTATCTGGACGATCTGTTAATCCATGCCAGAGACTTTGATCAGGCTGTCCACAATTTAAGGGAAGTCTTGACAGCCATTCGTAGCGCCGGGTTGCGGTTGAACCCCGCGAAATGTAACCTCCTCTCCCGACAGACTCAGTTTCTGGGACATGTGGTTAGCGAGAGTGGAGTGGCTAACGACCCAGCGAAGGTGACTGCCGTGAGCAACTGGCCCCCACCAGCCAACATCACCGAGCTGCGGAGCTTTCTGGGCTTAGCCTCATACTACCGGAGATTCGTGAAAAACTTTGCAACCATTGCTAGCCCCTTGCACCAGCTGACGAGTAAGGGCCAACAGTTTGGGTGGACGGAGGACTGCGCCGCCGCTTTCCAACAACTAAAAGCTGCTCTCACCAGTGCACCTGTCCTGGCTTACCCTGACCCCAACCAACCCTTTATTTTGGACACTGACGCTAGTAATGTGGGGGTTGGCGCAGTACTCTCACAGAAGGGGAGACCGAGAGAGAGTGGTGGCCTACTATAGCTGCAGCCTCAGTCGACCGGAGAAAAATTACTGCGTTACCCGGCGGGAGCTATTGGCAGTGATCCTGGCAGTACGACACTTCAAGCCTTACCTTTTGGGCACTAAGTTTACGATTCGAACTGACCATGCTAGCCTTACATGGCTGTTAAATTTCCGGCAACCTGAGGGCCAGGTGGCAAGGTGGATAGAGATACTTCAGGAGTATGATTTCGAGGTGCAACACCGACCAGGACGGCAGCATGCAAATGCTGATGCCCTCTCCAGGCGACCATGCATACTCAACGACTGTCGATATTGTCGTCGGCAAGAAGAAAGGGGTATGGGACCATCATCAGCAGCAGCCGGGCTAGAGGACACTGATGGAGCAGGGGAACCATTCACCATCGACCAGTTACGGCAACTACAGGCAAACGACCAAGTGCTAGAGAAGGTAAGGGGTTGGCTGGAGACCCAGGAATGCCCGATTGGCAAACCGTGTCTTCCCAGGGGCCGGAACTCAAGTTGTTACATTCGCAGTGGGGCAGCCTGGAGTTGCACGATGGTGTGATCTACAGAAGATGGCAGGCACCAAGGGGGGGAACTGACCGTTTGCAACTTCTGGTTCCCCAGGCTTTACGTACAACGGTCCTCCGTTGGGTTCATGGAGCAGCTGGATCTGGGCACTTTGGAAATGCAAAGACAGTGCGTCTGCGGCAGCGATTCTATTGGCCGGATGTCGACAAGATGCGGAGATGCACGTCCACTGCTGTGACGTTTGTACTGCGCAGAAAGGACCTGGCCAACGCTCTCACGCGCCACTACAACAGTATCTTGTCGGGGCTCCCATGGAGAGGATTGGGGTAGATGTACTGGGTCCTTTCCCTATCACCGAGGCCGGAAATCGTTTTGTTTTGGTGGCGATGGACTACTTTACTAAATGGCCGGAGGCATATGCCATTCCAGATCAAAGTACCTCCACAGCCGTTCAAAAATTGCTGGATGAAATGTTCACTGCACAGCGATCAAGGGCGGAACTTCGAGAGCTGTTTGTTTAAAGAGGTGTGTCAGTGGCTGGGGTGAAGAAGACCGAACCACTCCCCTTCACCCTCAAAGCGATGGACTGGTCGAACGGTTTAACCGCACCCTGGCCGCCCAACTTGCAATCCTCACTAGTCAACACCAGAGAGACTGGGATCAACATTTGCCTCTGGTCTTGTGGGCGTATAGGACGGCCGTTCAGGAATCGAGTCAATGCACACCGGCGGGGCTGATGTTCGGAAGAGATGCGCACGCCGGTGGACTTGGTGTTTGGCTCGCCCCCTGAGCCTGAGCTTGTTGGCGGTCACGAAACGGACTATTTCCGACGATTAAAAGAGCGGCTGGACACCGTGCATCAACTGGCCAGGAAGGCCCTAGTGGGAGCTGGAGCCCGTCAGAAACGGGCATATGACATTCGGGCTCATGGTCCAACTTTCAAGCAAGGGGACAAAGTGTGGGTCTTTTGCCCACAAAGGAAACGGGGGTTGTCCCCAAAACTGACACACCATTGGCAGGGACCGGGAGAAATTCTGGACATGATTTTGGAAGTTGTTTTTCGAGTCCGAATGCCTGGACGGGGCAGACGGGTGGTGCTACATAAAGATCGTTTAGCACCATACCACCCATTGGCCCCAGCACCAGAAGGAATTGGAACTCAAAGTGGCTCTCCAACCTCAACACTCGGTGTCGAGACAGACATTGAAAGTCTCCAGACTGAACCTGACACGAGTAGTGGAGAGTCAAGCAGGCCAAAGCGTGTTCGTCGCCGACCAGGATATTTATTAGATTTTGAATGTAACGACTAGGGTTGTGAGGACACTAAACCCTCTTGGAAGGGGGCTATGTAGCGACCCGGCAGTCAGCGCTGCTGGAGTGATGCATTGTGGGAAGGTTGTACATTCACTGATTTTGCTAATGTTTTTCCTGTTGTATTTATTAATTTCTTAACTTGTAAATAATGTTGTGTTTGTGTTCAATTAGTTGGGTGGGTTTGGGTCATCGCCGTCCGGGGTTATTTATTTTGTAAAAGTACGGTTATGTGAAATGTGTCTTCGTGCATGACCTTGACAATGGCCGTGCAATAATGTCGAGCTTTGTTTACTGGCTATCTGTGAATAAAGAGATACAACAGGACAGAGCTGTATTCATTGCTAAGATTTCATCTAAGCAATTAATGCCGAGACACTCTGAGTCGTGCGGTGTATGGGACACAAGTGCTCGTTACTTAAAGAGCTGGGTACAGCTGCGTGCATAACGCTGGCAATCCGCTAGCCGACAGCTTGGGAGAGGTGCATGGCAGAGATCGGCTTTAAAAACTTCAAGACTCGACCACAGGTCGCTACAATATAATAAAATCAGTTTGTGCTTTCTCTCATTGCCTATTTTATATTCGACTCAATTCATTTAAAATTTTACCGTCATTGTACATTGCCTGAGCATCTGTACAATGAGAAAATAATGCATGCTAAAAAATAACCAACAATAAAAAAATAATAATACAGTAACTCTATTATAATGAAAATATCATGGGTCGAGTCATGCTCTTCTTGGAAGACACTTTAATGTCCCGTGAGACAAGGCAGTGAGACAAAAGGACAGCTGCTGTATAGGCTTTTAAATGATCGACGCGCTGTGTGACAAGCAGAACACGCAGCTCTGCAGCAGCAAGCCAGCAGCTGATCCGTCCATATCTCCTTAGCATGCGTTCAGCCCCCTCCTTCACAACGTGAGCAGCAAGGACGCGAAGTGGCTGGCACGTAGCGTGCCCCGGGTGGTGTATGGCCGAGGAGCAAAGCGAGCACCTTAATTTAAGGAAAAGTGTCTATTTGGTAGTCTGTGTGTCCATCCGGTTGCTGTGTTTCTGTTGTTCGAGAGGATGGCATATCACAAACATTTTTAGTAATAAAACGTGTTGTATTTGTCATTCCAGCAGAAGGTGCATTACAAACATTGACACTGCTTTTACAAATCCAGCACCAACCGGCAAATAACAGAGACATATGCATACCATTTGTCACTCCAAAACATAGCCCATCACAAACAATAACATTGCTTTTAACTGTCCTATGCCAAATCGCATATAGCAGAGACATATGCATTGCATTTGTCATTCCAACAGATGGCACATCACAAACAATAACATTGCTTTTACAATTCCCATACCAAATACCTTATAACTGAGACATATGCATTGCTTGGTGCACTGCAAACATTAATGCTAGAGCTTATGGTGATTACTTTGATTTCATCCCTTCTTAGATGGGTAGCACAGCTAATAAAAATATAAAAAGAGAACAAAAAACAATAAATGTGCAAGTATTAGCAGGTATAGACAGTACAGAGTTCCAAGGAGTTCCTGTTAGCCATTGTTTAGTATTTAATTATGTTGCAGTCCTGGGAAAAAACGCTATTTCTTAGTCAAGAGGATCAGGCCTGAATACTCCTGTAGTGTCCTTGTGAGAGACAGAATGAAAACAGTACGTAGTGGGCAGAGTGGGTAGGATTACAAATGATACAGATCCCTCTCAGCAAGCAACACTGTGTAGGTCCCTTCACAGATGAAAGTGTGATGCAGTTTTAACAATCCTTTGCAGGGCTTTCTGATCAGAGACTGTGCCAAACCACACAGTTATGCAGCTGGTTAGAATGGTCTCTGCTGTGCATCTGTAAAAATTGACAAGCAATTTAAAGGACAGATGAGTTTCTTTCAACTTCCTTAAGAAGTGAAGACATGGGTGAGCCTTCCTTACTAAGGAGGAGGTGTTAGTTGTCCAAGTTAGATTCTCTGTGATGTAAGTGCAAAGGAAATTAAAGCTAGACACCTCTACTTCAGCTCCATTGATGCAAACAGGGTTGGTGTACATTTTATGGACTTCCTAAAGTCCAAGATCAATTCCGTAGTCTCTGAGATGTTTAGAGTTAAATTGTTATTTGTGGTCCATGCCACTAGATGATGAACATCTCTGTAAGCCATCTGATTGTTCTTTGAAGTTTTGCCTACCATAGGGTTGTCTCCCACAAATTAAATGATAAAATTAGATTTGTGAACAGGGACACAGCAGGGGGCTCAGCACACAGTCCTGTGGTGTATCTGTGCTCAGAAACAAGGTAGAAGACATGTTTACCCATCCTAGAATTCTGGGGCTTGTTGATTAGAAAGGTCAATATCCAATTTAGACTTAAGGAATGGAGTTTGCTAACCAGTATGTAGGGGATGATTGAATTGAATGCAGAACTATAGTCAATTAATAGCACAGCTGTTTTGGAGGTCCAGGTGAGTCAAAGCAGAGTGAGGTGTGGTAGATATGGTATCTTCTGTAGACCTATTTAGGCAATAAGCATACTGGAACTGGTCAAGTGTGACAGGGATGCTTGCTTTGACATGGGACATCATGATCCTTTCAAAACATTTCATTATAATTGGTGTATATAATGTTTATTAAAAAGTGTATAATTATGTAATTTAAAAAGGAAACTGAAATCCCTTTGAACCCTTTTAAACTGGGAGAACCATCCTGGAATATTTCACTTGTCAGGAATACCCCTGGAACTTCTGGGGAAATCTTCATAAATTTTCTTCTATCAACCCCTGTTGTTTCTGCAGCCCTGAACCTCTGCTCAACTGTAAAGTATCAAGTAGCAAATCTGATATACTCTGCCCCCCATATTAGGTATCACAGTGCCATACTTAATATTATCGGTCTCCCTCCTACTGTCTCTTGGGCTGAATGACTAAGTTAAACTTCACCCCTCTTTGTTATACATCTGCATCTGTTTCCCTATAATACTAACTGCTGGTGCATTTACTATAAATTATTGACCTACCTCCATATGTCAGCACTTTTTCTATTATACAGTAGTTTTCTTATTGTAATGGTATTGTTTGGTCCGGCTCCTATTTTGTATCATCATTTTGAACCTAACTTGATACGTCCCTACTTAGTGAAATTCTTGCTGATTCAACCAGCTTCACCCAAAACCTTTGAAAATGAAGGTTTTCTCATATCTCATCTAATAGTTAAATGTAATTCTTTAACAGATGGGCTGCATGGTGGCACAGACTTAGTGTCCTGAGTTTGAATTCTGCACCAGGTCATTTTTTGTCATGTTTGCATGTCTATGTGGGTTTTCATATCCTTAAAGATATTCAGGTTAGATTGATGAGCAGCTCTAACTTGGCCTGAATGACAGTGTGCACATGCGTGTGCCCTGTGGTGTCCTATCCTATTTTCCACCTTGGCCAGAGCTTCCAGGATAGACTATGGCCCCTGCTATCCAGATTTGAATTAAGCATGTTTAAGAATACATGTATGTATTTAGCAGGTGCTTTTATCCAAACCATTTACAAGTCGCTGCTGCACTGGACAAGCAAGACATGGAATACATGAGTATTTAACCAATTATAACTAAAGTCATAAGATTTTTCTGTAAGAGCATCCACACACAGTGGGATACTGTCATATCCAACTATTTATAAAAAAATTGGACCAAACAGTTCTCAACATTCACCACAAGAACCCCTCTTTCAGTATCATATCAGCCTTTACTCATAAACATGGTTATGGAGAGCTTTGTCACATTGCCTCCTCCATTTGAGACTTACCACAGTACAGACATTCAGTGCAAAATAAATGTAAAGATGCATTGACAGCTTTGGTTTTGAATGTAGCCAGAGGGCAACAAGGTGGCATGATCAAGCACAATAAAACAAGAATAGCTTTTAAAATTTGTCTCATCATAAGGGCTCAGAATGATTAAAGTCAAATAACTAAGCACACTATAGCAATTCTGAAATCAATTTGCCTTGACTTAGCAACATTAAAGGCAATGCGTTGCTAGTTACAATAAAATCACAGCATAAATAGGACCTTAAAAGTCATGTTCTGAAAATAGGAAATTCAAAAGCTCTTATACAGAATGTCAGTATTAAACCTTCCATGTTGATTTATTTGTACACCAATAAACACTATTTTAGCCCACCTGAATGAGTACTGTCTTAAGGCATTCTGGATAGAGTAAAATTGTTTCTCCCTAAGCTATGTCATTCAGTCAGACATGAGTTCTAACTAAGCTATTTAATCTGTTCTCTCATATGTATGCAGAACCTTGACAATTTTACTGAAAGCTGGGTGTCAATTTTGTCTTGATAAACCTAATATTTTAATTTAGTCAAGAGCAATCTAGAGTAATTATTGCTAAGCACACCAAAGAGCTAACTGCTAGCTTTAGTTTTCTTATTAACCCAAGTCAAATTTACAGAAAATATGTCATTTGTTACCCAAAAGTTTCTGACTAAGCTTGGAAGTGAGGTTAAGTACATTTCCTTATATTAGATAGATAGATAGATAGATAGATAGATAGATAGATAGATAGATAGATAGATAGATAGATAGATAGATAGATATGCATACACAATAGTCTGACCACACATCAGAATGACTAAAAAAAGGAAAAAAACAAAATGAAAGAAAACCTCTGACTTGGCAGTCACAGTCACAGTCTCAGTCCCAGTGAGGCATTATTGAGACGTATTGCTGTTGGTATAAAGGAGCCACAGTAGTGTTTTTTGACACACTTCTGCTGATTTGTTGGCTGAAAGTCCTCAGTGTTAGTGTGTTAGAGAGAGGATGTGTAGCATTGCTCATAATGGCACTCAGTTTTGTTTTAATTCTCTCCTTTGCTATAACCTCCTGGGGATCCAGAGTGTGTCCTAAAACTGAGCTTGTCCCTTTAATTAGTCTGTTGATTTCAGTGTGCCCCTCTTGAAGTAATGTCATCAGCCCAGCACACTACAGCATAGCAAATCACACTGGCAGTTCTAGTAGATGTGAAGGATGTCACTTTCCACATTAAAGGAGCACTGTCTACTAAAAAACAAGTGTCTGATCTGCTCTTTCTTATACAGTTCTTCTGTCATTGGTGCAGACCCCCAAGTACATGTAGAAGTGGACAACCTGTACATCCAACACCTGAATAGTGACTGGACATAGAAGTTCTTTGGTACGGCCCAAGTCCATAACCAGCTCCTTGGTTTTGCTGATGTAAAGATAGAGGCAATTACCTTTGCACCAAGATACAAAGCTCTCCACCTGACTATTATACTCTGACTCATCCTCCTTATCAATACACCCCATAAATGCAGAATCATCTGAGAATTTTTACAAGTGACATGACCTGGTATATTTATATTTCATGGTGTATAGAATGAAGAGAAATGGAGACAGGACTGTTCCTTGTGGTGCTCCAGTGTTGATCACATCCTATCAGAAACACAGTCCTTAAGCCTCACACACTGCAGTCTTCCTTGACAGGAGATTATCCTGGACAACACAGGCTCATCCACCTGCATATCTCTGAGGTTACCACTTAACAGGGATGGCTAGATAGTATTGAAGCCACTGGATAAATCAAAAAAATATTATCTTCACAGTGTTGACAGCTCCAGGTGAGAATAAGTGTTGTTGAGCAGATAGATGATTGCATCCTCCACTTAAGCCTTTGTCTGATTGGCAAACTGAAGTGGGTCCAGGTGGTCTACCACAAAAGGACATGTATAGTTCAGGACCAGTCTCTCAAAGGTCTTCATGATATAAGACATAAGTGCCACTGGTCTGTAGTCATTCGGTGAAGAAACATCTGCAGTTTTTGGGATTTTAACAATGCTGGATGTTTTCCACAGCAGTGGCACGTTCTGGACTTTTAGGGCCAGCTTGAACAAGGTGACAGAGGATACCACAAAGTTGGGCAGCACAGGCCTTAAGAACTCAAGGACTGGGTCTTTCGGAGCCTGCAGCTTTTCCTGTGTGTAGTTAATTTGTCTCCTTACTTGTCCTTCAGTTATGGACAGCACTTACTGATGGTAAGAGGAGGACCCTTCATTGACCATACAGTATATATTTCAACTCATCTAACAAATGCTAGTATTAGGAATAAGTGCTTTCAGAATTTATACTGGTGTCTAAGCATTAGAGGTGATGAGATAATGTTTTAATTTAGTTTTAGTAATTATGGAATGGTTAAAGAGCTACTAGTTTTGAATGACAATCAGAACTGTATACTTAATAGTTAATATTAGTTTAATGGTTGCAGAAGCTTACTACACTACATGGTTTACTATCTGGTTATGTTTTTGTCTGATTAAAAACAAGCATAATCAAAACCAGATACTGAATATGAACAATTTATTAATTTTTTAAATATTTTCTGTGTCATTTGTGCTGAACAAACGTGTGCTAACTGTTGACACCTTTCATTTTTTCCTTTAATTGCTCAGAAAGGGTCAATTTGTAATGAAATTAGATGAATTTTAATGTTTGAGGTTTTTTTACTCTAAATGTCTATAGCACACAACATATCCTGCTCCAAGACAATGTGCTTATAATGAATGCCTTCAATATTGCATTCAAAAATCTCCCATACTGGGTTTATTTATTTTCTACCAGCCATATTGATTGTTTTATAGGCAGAATTTTGCCACCTGCAGGCCTGAAAAGATATAAAAAATCAGAAAGTAGATTGTACTGTGTTCCACTGAGCCACCGTGCTGCCCACACATAAGAACAGTAAACCTATAACAGCCACAAATCGACAGAAACAGCATCTGAGATTAGGAAAAATATATACATTATATAAACCTGTTTATCCAGAGCAGGATCGCAGGAAACCTGAAGCCTGCACCAGCAGATTTGAAAGCAAGGCAGGAAAAATCCATAATATGCAATATGCATGATATGGCTGATGCAAAGAACAAAAAGAATATATTTCATCTATCTGTTTTGAGAGAGAGAGAGACAGGGAATTTGAAAAAGGGGACAGACATTTTAAAACAAGATGCTGCTACTGGATTATTTTCACAATATCAGGTATTTTAAGCTGTGAATATAAACTAAAAAAACATTAATGAATAAACATTACAATGTTTAGTTTTTCAGCAGTTGCCAGACTCTTTTCGCCTACCTATCTGTAGTTTAGTAGAGACATTGCCAGCTCAGAAAATTTACATGGTTTGTGTCGCTTTGTTGTTAAACGACTTTTTAATGAGCAAAAGTGATTAGTCAGCAACAATATGCTGATCTTGTATGATGACCTAGTCAGTCTCTTGATCAGTGCCATTTTATTTTCAGAAAGGATGTTTCCTGTGCAAAGTGGCAGCTAAATTATTTTGAATAAAATGCAGTCACCTGAGAAGTAAACTGAAACATTACTCACTCGTGATTTTTCTATCCAATCCATACAGTAAAGGTTTTGTTGACCAGCACATTCCGATTTTAAGCATTTGAATTACATGTTGATATACAAGAAGCGCAAAGAAAGGCAGCATGTAAGTCGCTTTCTATTTCATTCGCTTTACGTGCCCGTATTCAGCTTACTCTGTCACCGCAAAAGCTGTGTGAACACCCGCCCTCTGTCACCAGCCGCCATTCACTTGATAAATATATGCGGGAGGCTCGTGAGGGATGACTTTCTGTTTTAGAGTCAAAAGTTACAAGGGCTGAAGACTAACAGCAAGAATATTCATTCAAAAATGAAAACTAAAACTATTTGTAGTAAATTATTCTTTTATTTCAGTTAGTCTTTCCAGCTACTTTAATAGTTTAATTTAGTAGATTTAGATTTAGATTTTATTTGGATTTTGGTAATTATTTTATTTCAGTTTACGACAATGTTTTTTTAGTAATAGTTTAGTTTTAATTTTAGTTTTCGTTAACTTTAATAACCTTGGAAAGAACCCTTTTAAAATGAGCTGGAGCAAATGCCTGCAGCTGCCAAAAACCCAAGTGAATGAGTCCCAGCAAATGCTACCAACTGGATAAACATCTAATATGAACTTCAGGGTTCCCATTAGCATGTTTTTGTTAAATATCCTGCCTTTCCAAAAGTGGTTAAGATTAGTTAATAATGATATTAGTCTTTACTGCAAAGTTCAAAGTTTCTAAAAAAAAGAGGCATCTCCATCTGCATGATTGGCTGCACATACGCTAATCAGCAAGCGGAAGCACAGAGCGGATCAGCAAGCAGAAGCACAGAGAGAGCAGCGGCATCTCCCACAGGCACGCAGCCCTTCACAAGCACCCGAGCAAGTTCACCTGGCAGCTGACCAGTAGAAATAACCGGCAGTGAGAAATTAAAGTTGATTGCTCAGCGGGTGGTGGAAACCTAAAGCCGACGGTCTCGTAGCGATTCAGCTGAACACGGAAAGCGCGAAGCACCTATAAAACGGCAAAGATGACTTCAACATTTAATGTAAGTTCTATCTGCTCTCTGCCCATCGAGGGCACGTTTATATGTTGTGTGTCCTGCAGTATGTACAGCTCAGGTTTTCCGGCCGACAGTGCAGATAGCTTCACCTGCCAAAAATGTTTAGTTAATTTAGAGTTGGTGGGAAAATACGCGAATTGGAGGACCGCGTTAGGAATCTGATAGCGATTAGGCAAACCGAAAATTGGATCGACTCGGTCTGTTTAGACAATTCGCTACATCTGATTCGCTTCAGTCTCTCCAGGTCCCACTGTAGTCAGTGCGGGCGAAATCAGCAGCACCAATTCAGCCACAGGGCAGTGGGTAACAGTAAGACGGGGTCTAAGAATCCAAAATTTAGTCCCCAGCACCCAGGTCACCAATTTGGACCCAGAACAGGTTCTCAGCTCTCCGCAGCGCGCCTGTGGAAACTGAGAATAATAAAGTGCTCATAATTGGCGATTCCATAGTGCGGAATGTTAGAATTCCAAACTATGTTAAACCAGCAGTTAATGTTAAGTGCCTTGCAGGGGCCAAGATTTCTGGCATAAAGGCCGATTGGACCGTGTGCCGACGATGAAGTATCTACCTTATTGCTGCATGTCGGCACTAATGATATTTATTTACAGCAATCTGAGGTATTAAAGCGAACTTCATCTCTATGCACCAAAGCTAAAACAAAATGTCGGAATTTAATTGTATCTGGTCCCTTACCAAGATTATATAGAGGGATGTGATTTATAGCAGATTGCATTCCTTTCACTGCTGGCTAGAAACCTGGTGTGCAAATAAAAGCATAGCATTTGTGAACAATTGGGATGATTTTTGGGAAAGGCCTGGATTTTTCAGAAGAGATGGTCTTCATCCTAACTGGAGGGATCTTATGTATTATCCCAAAATATGGCAGCAAAACTGCCTGGTTGACTGATTAGAGCACCATCCAGGCCGCAGTCATGTGATCTTAAATCACAGGCTGTTGTTTATCCCACCTGTTATTTTCCTGAAGCTGTTACCCATAATCCCTGTTGTGGGGCATCCAGTAAATTTAGTCTTGATACAAACCATAAATTAATTGATAACCAAAAATAAGGTGTATAATTAGACCAAGGGATAAAACCAGACACTCCACCAGGGGCATCTGTAATAGAAATTTAATTCAAATTAAAACAAAAATATATCAGCAGTTCAGAAAGAACCATGCAGTTTTAAATGCTGTTTATTGAACATTCGTCTCTTGGCACTAAAGCTGTTTTGGTAAATGATATATATTAAGTACAAAATCTGATCTGTGTCTTCTTACTGAAACCTGGCTTAGTAAATGTGACACTGTTCCCTAGCTGAGGCGTCACCAGATGGATACGTTCCTTCATAAGTCTAGAGATTCTGGTCGAGGAGGAGGCCTTGGAATAATTCATTGTAACAAAATGCAAATCACTCCTAAAAATTTAGGCAACTTTACATCCTTTGAGGCATTCATTTTAAATATTAAAACAGATTCCAACACAATTATAGTGCTAGTCTACAGACCACCAGGGCCATATTCATTGTTCATGACTGAATTTAGCAACCTTCTGTCTGATTTGGCTATAAATTATGATCACGTAGTTCTGATGGGGATTTTAATGTACACATTGATGTGGAAACTGACACTTTTAGCAAATGTTTTACTTATTTGTTAAATTCAGTAGGATTTTGTCAGATTGTCAAAGGTCCAACTCATAATCATAACCATACATTAGATTTAATTATAACTTACAAAGTTCAAATTCAAAATTTAAATATTACTCCATTAAATGTAGTTATTTCCGATCACTTCTTAATTACATTTGATTTAGTTCTGCCCATGCCAACGCACTCATAGATTAAAACAAAGACAGTGTGACATCTAGATTGTAATTCTGCTTCAAAATTTATAGATACCTTGAGTAAGTCGAGTGTAATTGTGGAAAACCATTTAGATCAGTTAACATCAAATGTAAACGTGGAAAACAATTTAGATCAGCTAACATCACATTATAATGTGACCTTGAGAGATGCTCTGGACACAGTGGCTCCCCTAAAACAAAAGTGATCAAAGCACATAGAAACTCTCCCTGGTTTAATGAAAATACTCGAGCTCTTAAATTAGAGTGTCGAAAACTGGAGCAGATGGAGAACAACAAAGCTACATGTCTTTCAAATTGCATGGACAGAGAGTGTTAAAAAATATAAAAAAGCCCTCTTTAAAGCTCGCTCAGAATACTATTCTACATTAATAGATAGCAATAATAAAAATCCTAGGGTACTTTTTAGAGCAGTGGCTAAATTAACAAATGGGAATTCAGATCAACAGTGCAAAATACCAACAGATATTAGCAGTACAGACTTTATGAACTTCTTCAATGAGAAAATTAAAAATATAAGATCCCAGATCTCAGCATCACAGTACAAACCAAATACTAGCTTAGCAGACCCTGCTCACATTGCATTCAGCACTTTAATAATTTTAATCCTGTAACTGAGCAGGAAGTCTTAACTTTAATTACTAAAATGAAGCCCACTACTTGTTCCCTAGATCCAGTGCCAACAAAACTAGTAAAAGTGCAATGGATGTTCTTGCAGCCTATTCTAACCATTATCAATAGTTCATTACTGCATACCTGATGCACTAAAAGTGTCAGTCATTAAACCTTTACTTAAAAAGTCAGACCTAGACCCACACATACTAAATAACTATAGGCCTATTTCAAATTTACCATTTCTCTCTAAAATACTAGAAAAGTAGTCGCCAGTCAGCTTCAGTCACACCTTACGCATTACAATTTATTTGAGAAATTCCAGTCTGGCTTTCGACTGGTCATAGTACAGAAACGCACTAACACGGGTTGTAAATGACATTCTGATATCCTCTGATGAAGGAAATTCCACTGTAATTATGTTGTTGGACTTAAGTGCAGCATTTGACACCATTGACCATTCTATTTTACTGCACAGGCTAGAAAACGATGTTGGGCTTACAGGCCCGTGCTGCTTGGTTTCTTCTTATTTATCAAATCGATTCCAATATGTACAGAAATGTGCTGACAGTACTCCATCATTATACACAGAAGTTCAATATGGTGTCCGCAGGGCTCAGTACTGGGACCTTTACTGTTTTCACTTTACATGCTTCCACTGGGATCTCTCATTAGGAAACATAATGTTAATTTTCACTCGTATGCAGATGACACCCAGTTATACCTTTCATTTAAATCAAATGAAGTTTCTCCGATGTTGTCTTTAATTAGTTGTGTTAGTGAATTAAAGGAATGGATGAATGAGAACTACTTGTCTTTAAATACAGATAAAACAGAGATGTTAATTGTTGGAGGGAATGACGCTGATCACAGCAATATTTTGTCATCATTTAACTCAGTTGGAATCCCAATTAATTTTACTGAATCAGCCCGCAATCTAGGAGTTATCTTTGACTCTAGCATGTCATTTAAAGCACATATTACAAAGTCGTCCAAAACATGTTTTTCCATCTTAAAAATGTTAGGAAATTAAGGCGCTTTCTAAATAAACAGGATTGTGAGAAATTAATTCATGCATTTATCTCTAGTAGGATTGACTACTGCAATGCGGTGTTCACTGGCTGTTCAAACTGTTCTCTATACAGCCTCCAGTTAATCCAAAATGCGCTGCAAGAATTATTACAAGAACAAGAAAATATGAACACATAACCCCAGTTCTTAAATCTTTACACTGGCTCCCAGTTAAATTTAGGGCAGATTTCAAAATCCTCCTTTTAACATATAAAGCATTAAATGGCCAAGGTCCGCTTACTTGTCTGAACTTATCATGACTTACAAACCTGAGCACATTAAGATCTCAAGATGCCGGTCTGCTTAGGATTCCAAGGATTAATAAAATAACAGTGGGAGGTCGAGCTTTTAGTTACAGGGCCCCTAAACTGTGGAATGGTCTTCCTGCTTCCATAAGAGATGCCCCTTCAGTCTCAGCCTTTAAATCCCGGCTGAAGACTCACTACTTCAGTTTAGCATATCCTGACTAGAGCTGCTGATTAACTGTACATACTGCATCTCTGTTGTTAGTCATTAGCACTAAACATAAGTAACATGATAATTATATTTGAATACTAACCCTCACCTATTCTGTTTCTTTTCGGTACCCAAATGTGGCCATTGGTGCCACGGCCCACCTGCCAAGTTGTTTGCCTGCCTATGGTAAAGTCATCCCTGATGGAGGATCACAGGAATCATGGGAAGAAGGGGTCCTTTCATCATGGAGCAATGTTTCAGCCGTGGCATGGCCAAATGGGGAGGCAGCTAGATGGATGAGGTCTCCAGGACTCTAAAAATATCCAAACCTAATTATGTCATATCATCTACTGTTAAACCGTACTTCTAAAATTTTTATTATTATGCTGTCTTAAGGAATTGTTCTGTTCTGTGTATTGTATTGTATTGACCCCCTTCTTTTGACACCCACTGCACGCCCAACCTACCTGGAAAGGGGTCTCTCTTTGAACTGCCTTTCCCAGGTTTCTTCCATTTTTCCCTACAAGGTTTTTTTTTGGAGTTTTTCCTTGTCTTCTCAGACAGTCAAGGCTGGGGGGCTGTCAAGAGGCAGGGCCTGTTAAAGCCCATTGCGGCACTTCCTGTGTGATTTTGGGCTATACAAAAATAAACTGTATTGTATTGTATAAGTATTGGAATGCTGAAAGTCTTTGTGGAACACACTGCCTTCTTTTGATTAGCCTAGTTGTCATGTTTGTTTTCAAAATGTTAGCTTATCCTCAAGGCTCCTAGCAGTTATTCTCTAAAAGCTTGAAAGAATTTAATCTTAAAACCAATGCTTGCTTGAAAGCTATAAAAAGGTGTAGACCAGCTGTGCATTTAACAAGGAAATCATGACTCGCTTGTTCTCACTGCACGTCATGGGAACCTGGAGCAAATTGACCCATCCTATTATCTAATTGTTGAAGAAGCAATTTAACCATGCCTTGAGAAGTGATGGTATGCGTTAAGGGGACAGCTTGAGTTTTTAATTACTAACTAAACCAGAAATCTTTCAGAAGCATCCGTACTATTGGCATTTGAGAAAGTTATAGTTAGACATGGAGATTACCTACTTAATGTTTTTTTTTTGGAATGACAACTCTTTTTTTTCTCTTATGTTTGTCTTCTTGTACTTTTCATTCATGATTCTTCTTTTTAATTTTCTTAATGGATCACTTGATTATTGGAGACTCTGCTTAGTTAACTAGTGCACAGTACAATCACCAAAGCAGGTGCCCACTCACTGCACTGCCCTTTTCTTCAGCTACTAACCCCTGTTGGAATATGGTGACCACCCACACCAGGTGGAAATTCCTGTTTTGGTTCACCTGTGCTATAGTAACTGTTAACTCAGTTGTTTATAGGTGCTATATAAATAAAATGTATTATTGTCACATATTATAGCGCCCAATGTGTACAGTCTTACCTGTATGTGAAGAGCTGCCTAAAGCAAAGAGACCTACTAGCTTGGTACAAACAGAAGACATGACTCTGTTCAGACATAAGCTACAACTATGCCAATCTCCTCAGCTGCTAACCCCAGTGGGAATGCAGCAATTACCCTCACCAAGTGCTCTTAAACAATATATCTTGACCCAAACAAACAATATAAAATCAATACTACTATAAAGCAAAATTAATAATACTCAGAAATATATTTAAACATGTATTTAAAAAGAGTTTTAAAAGATTAGGCAAAGTATCTGTAAAGGATCCAATAAAAATACTTGTTAAAATACAGGTGTTGGAATTTGAAATGTTTTCATATCTTGGTGCTTCTGATTTTTCTTAAGTCTGCAGAGGTCTAACTAGTTGCTTTGAGAACTCAGATGTCCTGTCTGGGTGATGATCTTCTCTCTCCTTCTTTCATTCTGTTTCCCTTGTCTTGTGCAGCATGTATCCAAGACTCAAAGGCCCCACTTTACACAGAATTAACAATGATTATAATGATAATCAATACTCTTACAACTGATAACATGTTTGCATTACATCTGTGTTTCCTTTCCCAGCCTCATGTCCTTCCAAATCCTAATCTGGCTAAAAATATCTCTAACAAATCTTTTTTTAGGATTTTCAAAGAATGATCTAAAATAGGGTTTCATGGTTCAGTCCTGGAGTGCTACTGTGGCTACAGGCTTTATTTCCAATAAGTTCCACAAATCTGTGGGTCACTCTTATGTCACATCAATCTAATGGTTTAGCTGGCCTTTTTTCTTTTCATATATTAATTTGCATTTGGATGAAATTTAGAAATGTGTTTTCTTTGTTATAGTTTTAAGCACTTAACTTTTGTTTCAATTCACCTTATTTCAGTGGAGTTTGCCCCTTAAATTGTATCCAAATACTGACAATTAGTGATGAGCAGTGCAGACAGAAGTGCAAATGACACTGAATGTTAAAGAGGAGCTGCTACTTCAAAGTTATATTCATTTGTGTGCTAATTAGTAATAAAAGCCTTAACTAAGTGGTCCTCAAGTTCACTCCTGTGGACCACCTTAACTGCAGGAGTTCATCCCAACCACCTTCTGCTTTTAACTACACTCCTGCATTTACTAAACACATGGTTATTTCACAGTTTGTGCCTTTTGTGTCAATACAGTAATTACAAAATGCACTTCCTAAATCATTTTGAAAAGGCAGAAAAAAAAAAAAAAATGGAATTGGGTGTCTGCTGGTTTGATTATTAAAAAATGCTTGCATAATTATTGCCAGTTAGGTATGGCATATTAGAATTAGAATTAGAATTAGAACAATCTAGACGAGAACAGGCCATTCAGCCCAACAAAGCTCGCCAGTCCTATCCACTTGCTTCCTCCAAGAAAACATCAAGTCGAGTTTTGAAAGTCCCTAACGTCTTACTGTCTACCACACTACTTGGTAACTTATTCCAAGTGTCTATCGTTCTTTGTGTAAAGAAAAACTTCCTAATGTTTGTGCGAAATTTACCCTTAACAAGTTTCCAACTGTGTCCCCGTGTTCTTGATGAGCTCATTTTAAAATACAAGTCTCGATCCACTGTACTAATTCCCTTCATAATTTTAAACACTTCAATCATGTCACCTCTTAATCTTCTTTTGCTTAAACTGTAAAGGCCCAGCTCTTTTAATCTTTCCTCATAATTCAACCCCTGTAGACCTGGAATCAGCCTAGTCGCTCTTCTCTGGACCTTTTCTAGTGCTGCTATGTCCTTTTTGTAGCCTGGAGACCAAAACTGCACACAGTACTCAAGATGAGGCCTCACCAGTGCATTTTAAAGGTTGAGCATAACCTCCTTGGACTTGTACTCCACAGATCGTGCTATATAACCTAACATTCTGTTAGCCTTCTTAATGGCTTCTGAACCCTGTCTGGAAGTTGATAGCTTGGAGTCCACTATGACTCCTAAATCCTTCTCATAAGGTGTACTCTCGATTTTTCGACCGCCCATTGTGTATTCAAACCTAATATTTTTACTTCCTATGTGTAATACTTTACATTTACTGACATTAAATTTCATCTGCCACAAATCTGCCCAAGCCTGTATGCTATCCAAGTCCTTCTGTAATGATATAACGGATTCCAAATTATCTGCTAATCCACCTATCTTGGTATCATCTGCAAACGTAACCAGCTTGTTACTTATATTCCTATCTAAATCATTTATATATATTAAAAATAGCAGCGGCCCTAGCACTGACCCCTGTGGAACACCACTCTTAACATCAGCCAGTTCTGATGAGGTTCCTCGCACCATCACCCTCTGCTTCCTCTGTCTGAGCCAATTCTGCACCCATCTAAAAACATCACCCTGAATTCCCACTTCTTTTAACTTGATGCCCAACCTCTCATGTGGCACCTTATCAAATGCTTTCTGAAAGTCCAGATAAATAATATCATAAGCTCCACTTTGATCGTATCCTTTGTTGCCTCCTCATAGAATTCCAACATGTTAGTAAAACACGACCTCCCTCTTCTGAACCCATGCTGACTGTTCAGAATAACTCCTGTCCTTGTCATGTGTTGCTCAATCTTATCCTTAATAATTCCTTCCATTAATTTTCCTGTGATGCTTGTTAAGCTTACTGGCCTATAGTTGCTTGGATCTGCCCTGTCACCCTTTTTATATAATGGGATGATATTTGCCATTTTCCAGTCCTTTGGAATCTCTCCAGTGCACAGTGACTTCCTAAAAATGTGTGTCAAGGGTTTATATATGTACTCACTAGCCTCCTTAAGAACACGAGGATAAATATTATCTGGGCCTGGTGATTTGTTTGATTTTATCTTATTTAATCTGAGCAGCACTTCTCCCTCTACAATTTCCAAATCCCTCAGTACCTCCTTAGTAGTTGCGTTTACCTCTGGCAGGTTATCCACTTGCTCACTTGTAAACACCTCAGAAAAATGTAAGTTTAGGGCATCTGCTATTTCATTGTCTGTATCTTTTAATTCCCCTTTACTATTCCTGATGAACTTGACCTCCTCCTTAACTGTTCTTTTACTACTAAAATACTGAAAGAATCTCTTGGGGTCTTCTTTCGCCTTATCTGCTATATTCCTCTCCAACTGTCTTTTAGCCTCCCTGATATCCTTCTTAATGGTTGCCCTCATTTTCTCATACGCACGGTTCTCTTTGCAGTCATTAGTCTTATATGCCTTATACAGCAGTTTTTCCTTTGCAACTTCTTTTTTAAATCTTTATTAATCCATCGTGGAGATTTTTTTAGTTTCCTATTACTTCCAAATTTAGGTATGTATCTGTCCTGCATTAAATGTAAAACATTTTTAAACCTGTTCCACTGCTCCTCGACTGTCTCCACATTTAAAAGCTTATCCCAGTCTATCCTACTTAGACTTTGTCGCATCTGCTCAAAATTAGCCCTACTAAAGTTCAACTTAACAATTTTAGTCTTTGCATCTGTACTCTTACAAAATACTGAGAATTGTATTACATTATGGTCACTTGACCCTAGTGGTTCAATCACCTCTACACCCTCAATTCTATCCTGATTTAGGATATGATTATTAGGATATTATGAACACATGACCTATAAAACTTTGGGTCTTTAAAATAAAAATGCTATTGTTTATGTAGAAAAATAGCTAATTCAGATTATTTTCTGTTGATCTGAATGCTTTATTGTTAGGATATATGTATTTAAGACGATACTCACTGTAAAGACATTGTATTTATCAGATACAGGCATTAACCAGTTCATCCAGCTATTTCATAAAACCACTACACTTTTATACTTGGAATCCAGGGCAGTGAACTGGGCTTATTCCAATCCCATTGGGAATATGAGAAAACAGCACTGGGTTTACTTTATCATTATTATTGAAGTAGTTGAACATTTAAATCTAATCACAAATAGTCCACCTTTCATTTCTATGGTTCTTATAATAATATTTTTTAACAATTTTATGGCACATATGAAAGATTTCTGAAAACTATTTTCAGATTTTGTTCTCAAAATACATCCCCTGAATAGACTATCCACTATGGCCGGCCAATACCCCCAGGCCGCCAGGTGGAGCTCTCCCTGTAGCATGGAGGTGGCCCGAATGCCAGCTGGCAATTATGGACAATGGAGTTTTCATCCACAGACCTGCCGGATAACACAGGGGCCCCTAGAGGATGCTGCAGGGAGGCCCAAGGAGTGTTACGTGCCCTATAACCCAAAAGTACGTCTTAGTCACAGTGACAGGAGGGATGACGTACTTCCGGGATGAAAAGAAGACTTTTGATCTGACCCGGAAGTGCTAGGAAGTCACATGGACTGCGGGTTCAGAACAAACTTCTGGGTCACGGACTATAAAAGACTGGGAGAGATACCAGATGACGATCTGAGCTGGGTGGCAGGGTGGCAACACGTCTGGGAGAGTGGAGGATTATTGTATTGCAGAATTGATTTATTATATGAGTACTGTGCAGAGGAGGGTGCTTTGTGCACTATTGTGTTCTAATAAAGTCAATATTTGGATTTTTACCTGGTGTCTGACGTATTGTCTGAGGGTTCAAGGGGACGATAGCGCCCCCTATCTGTCACCACACTTACATTGATTTAGGGTTGTTGGGGTTCATAGTCAATCTCAGGAAGAACAGCCACTTAAGTGACAATGCCATTTAGTTGCGGGCACACTCACAAACATACATTAACCTTCTATGTCTTACACCTTTTCATTTTAGAACTGACATAGCAGCTGCAGATCTTTTCAGTGGTAGAAGAAACTGGGAGACTGTTTCCTGAAGAGGCATTAGCTCTCTTGGAAATGTGTTCTTTTGAAATTGTGGCATATTAAATAACTAAACAATATCATAATATACCAGAAAAGGCGATATCCCTCCCATCGTGATTACGGCGGTACAAGAATCACATGAGAAAAAATCTTTTAGCTTACATTTACTGACGGTTAACGCGGTTACAGACGGGGAGGCATATGGACAGACTTTATCCAGGTGGGAAATCTGGATCAACACAGTCAGCCATTTTCTCGTCCCCACGCTGGGAGGTTTTTTGAACTTTGTCGACACCACCTCCAAGGGTTTGGCTGTTGACCAAGCCTTTATAATGTCTTGCTTCACTTGCTGGTCTTCTCTGTCTCCAAACAAGGGCTGAATTCCTTCTCCACAAAATACAGAAATATCATAGTGCTTACATGCTGGTTCTCATTCTCCCAATAAGGAAAGATGGTTTTGTGCTGACAGAGGACAGAAATACACTATGCTGTGTTTAAGCTGACTATACAAGCCTCCAGTTGTCTTTGGCTATTTAATCCAATGCTTGGCTAGCAATTCTAACTGCTGAGCCCCTGTGTGCCAAATTTAACATGCACATGTGAACAATTAGTGGGGCAGAAGCTGAATCGCTGTCCTATTTTTACACCCATAGGTATCAAAAGCAAGGGAATCTAAATATGACAGACATCACTGAAAGATATACTCTCTTCCTCTTCTTCATCTTTGGGCTGCGTCCGTTAGGGGTTGCCACAGCGGATCATCTTTTTCCATATCTTCCTGTCCTCTACATTTTGCTCTGTCACACCCAACACCTGCATGTTTTCTCTCACCACATCCATAAACCTTCTCTTAGGCCTTCCTCTTTTTCTCTTGCCTGGCAACTCTATCCTTAGCATCCTTCTCCCAATATACCCAGCATCTCTCCTCTGCACATGTCCAAACCAATGCAATCTCGCCTCTCTGACTTTGTCTCCTAACCATCCAACTTGAGCTGACCCTCTAATGTCCTCATTTCTAATTCTGTCCATCCTCGTCACACCCAATGCAAATCTTAGTATCTTTAATTCTGCCACCTCCAGCTCTGTCTCCTGCTTTCTGGTCAGTGCCACCGTCTCCAACCCATATAACATAGCTGGTCTCACTACCGTCCTGTAGACCTTCCCTTTCACTCTTGCTGATACCCGTCTGTCACAGATCACTCCTGACACTCTTCTCCATCCATTCCACCCTGCCTGCACTCTCTTTTTTACCTCACTTCCTCACTCCCCGTTACTCTGTACTGTTGATCCAAAATATTTAAACTCATCCGCCTTCTCCAACTCTACTTCTCTGCATCCTCCCCATTCCACTGACCTCCCTCTCATTTACACACATGTATTCTGTCTTGTTAGTATTGACCTTCATTCCTGTCCTCTCTAGAGCATTTCTCCACCTCTTCAGGGTCTCCTCAGCCGGTTCCCTGCTCTCGCTACAGATCACAATTTCACCAGCAAACATCATAGTCCACAGGGACTCCTGTTTAATCTCGTCTGTCAGCCTGTCCATCACCATTCCAAATAAGAAAGGGCTCAGAGCCAATCTCTAATATAATCCCACCTGCACTCTGAATGCATCCGTCACTCCTACCACAGACCTCACCACGGTCACACTTCCCTCGGACATATCCTATACCACTCTTACATACTTCTCTGCTACTCCCAACTTCCTCATACAATACCACAGCTCCTTTCGAAGCACCCTGTCATATGCTTTCTCTAAATCCACAAAGACACATTGCAACTCCTTCTGTCCTTCTCTATACCTCTCCATTAAATTCTCAGTCAAACAATGCATCTGTGGTGCTCTTTTCCTGGCATGAAACCATACTGTTGCTCACTAAACATCACCTCCCTTCTTCACTTAACTTCCACTACTCTTTCCCATAACTTCATGCTGTGGATCATCAATGTTACCCCCCTGTAGTTACTACAGCTCTGCACACCCCTCTTATTCTTAACTATCGGCACCAGTACACTTCTTCTCCACTCATTCAGCATCCTCTCACTTTCTAAAATTCCATTAACCAACCTAGTTAAAAACTTCACAGCCATCTCTCCTAAACACCTCCATGCTTCCACAGGTATGTCATCAACAACCTTTCCATTCTTCATCCTCCTCATAGCTGTCCTGTCTTCATCCTCTTCATAGCTCCTTGCTAATCTGTTGTGCTTCCTGGTTCACTACTCCACATCATCCAACCTTCTCTCTCTCTCATTCTCTTCATTCATCAGCCTCTCAAAGTACTCTTTCCAACTGCTCAACACACTCTCCTCACTTGTGAGTACGTTTTCATCTTTATCCTTTATCACCCTAACCTGCTGCTCATCTTTCCCAGCTTAGTCCCTCTGTCTAGCCAATCAGTACAGGTCAGTTTCTCCCTCCTTAGTTTCCAACCTCTCATACAATTCATCTTATGCTTTATATTTAGTCTTCGCCACCTCTCTCTTCACCATACGCCTTATCTCCTTGTACTCTTGTCTACTTTCTGTATCTCTCTGACTATCCAACTTCATCTTTGCCAACCTCTTCCTCTGTATACTGCCCTGTACTTCCCCAATCCACCAGCAGGTTTCTTTGTTCCCCTTCCTCTGTCTAGATGTCACACCAAGCATTCTTCTAGCTGTCTCCCTTACTACTTCTGCTGTAGTTGCCCAACTATCTGATAACTCTTCATTGCCAACCATTGCCTGTCTTACCTCTTCTTGATATCCAACGTCATCCTACAGACCACCTTCTTATGCTACCTAACAACGCTTTTCTCTGCCACCAATTTGCAGACTCCAATCTTGCTTTTTCTAGGTTTTATATGCTTATTATTTTTTAAATCATACTGCATATTTCGCTCTACATACAAGAAAAACATCTACATATGAACAGCAAACTGGACTGATCTGACAACACACTGGCATTGTTAAAGAAGGGACAGAGCCGACTGTACTCCCTGAGCAAACTCTGATCTTTTGATGTGTGCAGCAAGCTACTGGAAATGTTTCACCAGTCTGTTGTAGCCAGTGTGTTGTTCTATGCAGTGATCTCCTAAGGACCAACTTGAGTTCAGGTGATTGAAAATGCGTGAACAAATGTATTAGTAAATCTAGCTCCAACAGGTCTCACTCTGGAAGATGTGGAAAAGAGGATGGTAGCAAAATTGGATGCCATCCTGAACAATTCTGCCCATTCTCTCCAGGAGCTCTTTCTTGGATTATTCTTAGCCACAGGCTCATACCTCCACTCTACTATAAGTAGCGTATATGTCTTTATTCTATTGTCTTATATTGTACTTTGAGTTGTGTCAGAGATGGCTGGGGTGGCAACCCGGCCGAGACACCCAGGAGGACCGAAGGAGGGCTTGTGCCTTTCCCAGACCATGTGGGGGTGACCGTCCTGGTACATTTGAGGGCCACGGGTACAGAGCTTTGAAGCTCCACCCTGTAGGGGCCCGTAGTCACCGCCAGGGGTCGCCCCTATGCCTTTGGAGCCCTGGACCTCAGCACTTCCACCACACCTGGAAGTGCTGGGGGGGAAGAGGTGCAGGGACACCAGGAGTGCTTCCAGGGATATAGCCGGCACTTCCGCCACACTGGGGAGTGTCGGTGGAAGATTGCCGGGAAACACCCGGAGCACATCCTGGTGATTATAAAAGGGGCTGTCTCCCTCCATTCGATAGCTGGTCGGGTGAGGAGAAGGACAGAGCTCGGGTGGAGAGGGAAAGAGGCAGCCTGAAGAAAGGAGAAAGGCATTTGTGTTGGCCAGAACTTTGGGGGAGTATTTGGGGTTGTTGTGGTGCACTTATTGACTTGTAAATAATAGAAATATGTATAATAAACGTGTTGTGGGTGACGTCAACGTGTCCGCCTGTCTGTGTCCGGGCCGGCTTCCACAGTTGATATCTGTGTATTTTATGTTTCTGTGTTTTTTGTTTTGCTGTGGAAGGCATTTGAATTTCTTGTTGAGGATTAATAAGGCATACAGTATCTAATCTAATCTATTCAGAAGTGAATTACATTCTTCTGCACTGTATTAGCAAGAATGAAACATTAACTTATTAAACTCACTTTGTTCAAGGTTTATAGTTCACTGTTTCTACTGGACAGGCTGACACTGATGTATATGTTTGCAATAAAAAATATAAAATGACACACAGCACAGACAGACATTCATCTACACACTTAGACTTCTTGGTGTAAGTTTTTAATGCCGGTTCACAACAATATGAGCCCCAAACCACAAGACACAATTTTTTAATTTGTCACCAACCTTTCCAAGTGAACACTCACAGCAAAATGCTGTTCTACGCATCCGTCCCCCTGGTGAGTGTCACTCACTGACTCCAGACTATGACTCACTGAGGAGTTGCGGTGGGATTCTTTTAAACTGGAATTCGGAATGCATCTGGTATTACAACAGTAGTCATATGGAGCACTTCCAGGTCATACGGAAACTAGGGCAGTCTTCCCCGAGCAGCGCCCTCTTGAGACACCCAAGGACCCTGACTGGGCTGCTCTTCTACACTACAGTTCCCATGCAACTTTGCAGGTGTCCTAACTGAGACCAGACTAGAGGGACGCTGCAACCTATTGTGTGGGGGAATTAACCTAACTCTAGCATCCCTGTTTGCCGAGTCCATCCATTAGCTTTTTACCCTGACTAGGCTTAGGATTGCTAGCCATCTGGCTGGATTGCAGCTCCTTCCATGCTGTCCTTTCATTATCGCCTCCTGTCTCAGTAAAAATTCACTCTCTGTCCCAGTGGATTGCCAGTCTTTTCACCTTGGCACCTATAGTAGCAAGAGGCAAATTAGCAACAAAGAAAATGAAAATAAAACTCCAGTGTTCACGAGTCTTGGAGAAGGTAAACCCAGAAAATTCCAAGAATCCCTGCTCTTGTCCAAATGGATTGCTGAACCTATATCAGTTCAAACTACAATGGACTGTGGTATAAGGAAGAGTTCATGAATTTGATGGAATACAATGTAGGTTGGGCAGCATGGTGGCGCAGTGGTAGCGCTGCTGCCTCTCAGTAAAGAGACCCGGGACCTCCATGTGTGGAGTTTGCCTGTTGTCTGCGTGGCTTCCTCTGGGTGCTCTGGTTTCCTTCCAAAGACATGCAGGTTAGGTGCATTGGCAATCCTAAATTGTCCCTAGTGTGTGTGTGTACTGCGGTGGGCTGGTGCCCTGCCCGGGGATTTGTTCCTACCCTGTGTTGGCTGGGATTGGCTCCCGTGACCCTGTGTTAGGATAAAGTGGGTTGGACAATGATTGACTAAATGACAATGTAGGTTCAAGTTAGGTGCATTGTTAGTTTTAACAGTTAGTTCATACAGGTGATCAAAAAGAGTTGAGTGGCTGTACATTGGAAGTCCCGAATTCTGGTATCTTCACGTGCATCTTATTAATATCTCCTACTACACTTCTTCTGCTTCTTGCTATTGCCACTTATCTATGCCTCCCTACCCCTCTCACCTTCTCCGCTATACTGTGCTCCTTCTCTGCTACTATCAGATAAGTATTGTGCTATGCTAAAATACGCTTGTGACAAATTCCTTCATATTAAACAGTTTGTCCAGAACAAATGGTCAGACTGGAATGTCCTAAAAGACACTGGCATTGTGCGGCGCCCAAAATATTTACATCGCAGGTCAGGTTGTCACCACCACTAGGCTGCAAATGAAAAGTTCAACGGCAACATTTGTTCAGGAATATGCTGTCCTATTCCTGGCCTTGGAATTTGTTGAAATAAACTCTGATCATGGATCTGTCCACAATGAACCCTTGTCAGCTAACATTGTTTAACTCAAGATCTCTTAATGGCAAAGCGTTGGCGCTTTCAGAATCCATTACAGACTCCAAACTTGACATGCTTTGCCTAACAGTAACCTGACAAAAACGAACGATTTTACGCCTCTCAGGGCGGCAACACCATCCAGATACATTTACTTCAAAGAGCCTGCTCAAGACAAGGAGGAGGTGTGGCAGTAATTGTTAGAACTGAACTAAACATCACAAGACTCCCAATTGACTCCCTATTGTCTTTCAAGTGTCTGGCTCTGAACCTAACAACAAAATCAGGTCATATCTTATTCATTGTTCTCTAACATCACCCAAAATACAATCTTTCTTTTTTATCTGATCTGACTGAATTATTAACCCACTTAAGTTCTCTGTCGCAGAGAGTCATTCTTCTTGGTGATTTCAATATCCATATTGACATTACTACATGTAATCTGAGAAGTCCTTACTGGACTGTTATGACTTGGTGAAACATGTTAATTTGCCTACTCACTCTGGTGGTCATATATTGGACATGCTGGGTATCTCTGGCACTGCCCTCCAGTGGTTTAAGTCCTACCTGATTGACATGAAAGAGTTTGTTAGTCTTGGCAACAGCAGATCCAGCTCAGTGCCAGTCACAAAAGGAGTTCCTCAGGGCATATAGATGCAGGCTTGCTCTTCTGCATCTATATGCTTCCCCTTGGCCATATTATTTGAGCTATGGATTGGGTTATCATTTTTATGCAGATAATACTCGACTCTATTTAATGTTAAAAGTGAAATTTCATCAGAGCTTTGTCAGCTCACAACTTGCTTCAGTGAAATTAAAACCTGAATGAAGCAGAACTCTTTAAAATTAAATTGCAACAAAATTGAACTCCTGCAAATTGGCACTAAAGCACAACTTAAGAAAATGAGCTTCTTCTCAGTCACTCTAGACGGTGATCTTATTAGAGCTTCTTCTAATGCTAGAAATCTTGGTGTCATTTTTAATTCCTCCCTTTCTTATTCCACCCACAAAAAACACATTAAGAAAGTTTCCTACTTTCACCTCTGTAACATATCCCATGTTTGCTCATTCCCCTCCTTTCCTTTTGCTGAGAAACTTGTCCATGCTTTTATCACATCCCACATCGAATATTGTAACTCCTTACTGGCAGGTGCCACTTCTAATCTTATATCACAGCTCCAGTTGATTCAAAACTCATTGAATATAAAATTCTATTATTAACCTATAAAGCTTTAAATGGCGTCACACTGAACTACATCAGTGACTTTCTCCATCACTATGCTCCTGTTTGCCCACTAAGGTCTACTGATACTGGCAATCTTGTGTGCCCCATACTAATTTGCAACCTATGGGTGACAGGGCCTTAAGCTGTACAGCACCCAGACTTTGGAATGACCTCTCAAAATGAATTGGATCAGCTGACTCCATTCATTCTTTTAAAAAACAACTTAAAAGCCATCTGTTCAGGAAGGCTTAACCTGACATTCTGCCTCTTCTTTGAGTCTTCTTCACTGTCTAGATGCTCAGGATAATTTGTGTGTGTGTGTGTTATATCACAAATGATGCTATTTGCTAGGCTTTCTTTTAGTATAGAGTATTTTACTCTGGTTTATTGTCTTTTATTCTATTTAACATCTTTGTATATCCTGTATCTGTTTTAATGTTCTATTCAGGAAACATCTGTATCCAAAGTTACATATACCTGCTGTTTCTTCATGAGACTCTGTGAAGCGCCTTCAATTGGAAATGTGCTATATAAATAGAAATTATTATTATTATTATTATTATTATTGGGAGGGGCGCCAGAAGCTGGACGCTAAAGGTTCAAGTCCACTTGGTGGTCTTAATCAAAATCAAAAACAAGGCAGGATAACTTAGTCAAAGCAGCACTGAAAGCAGCAGTTTGACATTAACTATTAAAAAACATAAATTACAGTATAAAATTTTACTGACATTCTCCAAATATAAAGATATCCATACGTTGCACATCTTGTGTAGTTTTTATCCACACCTGCAAATCACTGAACCCTAATATTCTACTCCTGCCAAAATAGATTCGATGAACACAAAGACGCGTATTAACTCCTTGTTACAGATGACCTGTGCAGGCAAAAAATTTAGTGAACCACGTGGAAGCAAAACAAAGCAGGAAGATCAATGTGTCACATAGCCATTGAGTAGCCCAAAGCCTGCGATTTAACAAAAAATGTGCGACAAAGCACTGCCACCTTAAATACTCGTCCTCTGCTCACCTGCATTTGCGTACCAAAACGGCTGCAAAACATTAACATCATATATTGAGTCGCGGTTTATGTCCCCATCCTCCATATATTAATCTGTTCAATTTACCTTGAGTGGCAAGACTTCGTGTAAAACAGCCGGCCACCCCTCCTCCCCCGCTACTTTGTCGAGCCCTTTCCGTTATCACCAGTCAAGCGAATAGCCTTGAAGAAAGGATGAACTTTGGCCCAAATCGCGATCCTTACTTATTGCGCTCCTCTCGAAGGCCGGAGTGTTTCTCCTCCCATCTCTTTTTTTCTCCCGCCCTTCTCGCGTTGCACTTTACTGATTAGAGAGTTTATTTACATCTCTTGTTTTTCATTCGCTAGCAAGTCATGGTCTATTTAGTATTGTCTCTGCATCTTTCAGGTTGGTGATGCCAGGATTTCCGCCGTCGTGTTTCAGGTAATCAAGTTTTTGATCGATTTCAGTAGCCAATGGCATTATGTACTTGTTGTTAATTGCGGTAAATGTCTAAGGAACGGTATTTATTGTAGTAGGTATAGAAAGAGTTGCTTACGTGCTGAACATAAAATACTCGGCTGCAAATTTAAGTGGGTAGTGTGATGGGTTCTGTGGATTTCAGAAACGTCCAGTTCGTGGGCTTGGATTCTTTAAGTGTTCAGAGGTATTTGTGACCTCGGAAAGTATATTCAGGCTACAGCCTTTGCCTCTTGATTGAAGACTCCGCAAAGTCCGAAACTGCGTGTGACATTCTAGTATTTAACATATGCCTCTGTCGTCCACTAATCGTTTTCTAATATAGCTTTACTTTTTGCGCGGTTATTCAAGATTGCACATGTAACAACTAAGGGTGGTCTTCGAACTGGATACTTAGAAGCAAAAGTAAGGTAATGCATTGATGAAAAATAATATATTAATCACCTGAGAGGAATCCCAGGCTGAAGGCTAACTGCCCTGCCACGGACCGCACACTCGAGCAGCTTAAACGGCCGATGTAAAGAAGAACCTCTCATTAGGCATTGTTTCTACTAATAATTCTAAAAGGCTTAGATTTCTACAGCAACTCCGGCTTAGTCTCGCACCTTCTGAAGACGTAGATGTTAGGTTACCTGACAATTCAACGTTGGCCCCTTGCGAGAGTACAGGATCTTTGATGGACTGGTGCCCTCTCTGGCCAGGGCTGATTCCTGCCAGGACAGACACTGAACCTTTAAACCCATAATTAGCATTCGTACAATAATATTCATGTCTGGAAAGTGATGAATTTCTAATTTTAAATGCTCGGAAAAACTTAACTGACGATAGAGGCATATGCATGACATATTCGCTGTACAGTACACGTTTAATATTGATTTAAGTTCTGTGATTATCTATTGGCAATTCTCTTATTACTGTTGTTGTTTTGCTCATTTTATATGAGGCTGAATGCAAGTGTTTAATTTTACTGTTGTAGATATGGGTAGACAATAAAGGTTTCCAGAGTGGTTTAAAGAGAAATGTGTAGTGCGGATGATTCCCGAACTTTACAGTCCTGGGTTCAAAGTCCAGGTCTGGGCACTACTTGTGTGGGGTGTGCTTGTGCTCCCCAGTGTCTATGTGGATTTTTCTCTCACCTTCCAAAGATGTGGGGTTAGGTTAGATTGGTGTGTGTCTAGGTATTAGGATGCCCAGTGAGTGACTGGAGCTCCTGCTATTGCTGGTCTTGCCTTGTCCATGATGCTGGTGGCATAGGCATCACCGTTCTGTGACCCTGAATTATCCAAGTGTTAGAATATTGGGTAGCTTAGGTACTCCTTCTTGCCCGAAGAAGTGGCCTGAGTTGCCTCAAAAGCTTAGATATTGTAATCTTTTTAGTTGGCCAATAAAAAAGTCTCATTTTGCTTAGCCATTATGGATGTAATGAGAGGTTAACACGGTACAACACCCCAGTATTATAGGTACTCCAAAAATGCATCCATTACTCATTCACTCTTATGTAACAAGACCTTAACAAAGGCTTTATTGGCCTTCGTGACAATTATAAAACATTAGTAGATCGGTTATTCATCTCTGTGCCGAGTGGCATATTGACCTGATGATATAATGACTTATTAATATGTAGGATTCACAGGTCTTGTACTAAATATGTAAGAGTGAAGTTTTATTAACAGGTCACATTAAAGAGATGAACACAACATTTTACTGATGCTTTGTAAAGACCCATAGACATGTTTGGTAAGGTCTTATTACATAACAGTAATTGAGTAATGCATTTTTACAGTACCTCAACTGAAGTGTTATCAAATGTTAACGGATAAAAAATATAAAAAGCAGCTCTTTTGATTTTAAATCTGATTCTCATTGTGTGTATAGAAATGCAAAACAATTAATTAGAATGTACTCTTGTAGAAGTCAGTAAAACATTTACTAAAATTACATGTCTTATAAATATGAAGGGTGTGCCAAAATATGTTGTTTCACTTTTATTCATTCCTGAAGTGTATAATACAGTATTGAAAGGAATTCCTCTTCCTCTAATATTAAAAAAAAATACATGTTAAAATGCTATAATGATTGTAATGGTTAACTTTTTTTTTAATGTTTGCTGGCTTTTTTCAGTAAAATACACTTTTTGAAATCCCTTTGTAATATATGAAAATTTCCAAAATGAAACATTTGCACCATCTGCTTGATTAATTTGGTTTATAATCACAGAGTGAAATGCAAGAGTTCAAAACTTTGTACATTTTCAGTATTTCCGTGATAAATTGTTGGGCTTGAGGATAATCATTATGTTAATGTTGGACACCGGTGAAGTGGCTTGTAACCTCTGCTTATTATTAACTTAACATTCTGAAACCTGCTGAATCTACTTGAGGGTTGTGAATTGCTAGCGTCTATCCCAGCTGGAAGCTGCTGTGGGCATTGGCACCAGGAAGTCACGTTGCTTACGCCAGGCCCAAGTCACTATTAACCTAAACCTTCATGTCATTGGGCACGTGGAAGGAAAGCAAACATGGTTCAATGGCCAGGTGTGAGATGTGAACCCAGGATGTTGGATCTGCAGGATGGCAGTGCAATGCACTGTGCCAGTATGCATCTCTACTTATTTTTTCATTATTTAAGACGGTTAAAATTATATTTTTTACACACCACCTACTTATTTTCTTATTTGTATTGATGACTGATATAATCTAAAACTGCATTCCCTTAAGGCAGATTTAGCTGCACACGTTTAATTAAAACTAAGCACAGAAAATTCTTTTTTTCTTCTGCCATTTTTAAAAATAAAGTCTTTCAAAGTGTTTGAACTAATTTTATTCAATTTCTTGAGATAATTGGATTTATTTATTACATTTTACTGTTATGGGACTTGAATGATGAGTATGGTTAATTGATCACTGTAGTCATTAAATATACTTTTTTGTTACAGAGCAGTATACATTCTTGTGCTGCTTGTCAGCAAATGTATTTTCTTTCATGCAGGGTTACTGGGAGGCAAGGTGTGTCTTTAAGCTGAAACAGAGCTTTCATTTTATTTATTAAAAAAGCTTAACATTTTGCTATAAAACAATGTGTGCATTTAGAAATGGGCAGAGTCACAGAAGGTGAAACGGGCTTAGTTGCTGTCTGTAAAGTGATGTGGGGCCAGGTAAAAGGGAACGATCCTTCTACTATTGTTTACTACTGCTGTTTAATTCACCATTTTCTTTTTTTTTCCTCTGGGCATTGTGTCCTTCATATCAATGTACATGTAACATACAGTACAGTATATCTTTCAAAGGATTGAATTCTCCCTTAATGCCTGCCATGGCTCACTGCTTACTTGGGATCAAAGCTAAACGCTTGCAATGAATCAGACACGCAAGTAATTAAACCCATTTGTATTGTGCTCCTGTGCCAGAAGCGGGTCTGTTTAGTAAGAATTAAAACAGTGCCATCAATGTGTAAACTAAAATACTTTCTGTAAAGTATGAAGTGATTAGTAGGTGAGCTCAGGGGCCTAGGTTTAAAGGTTAGCTGTATTTCTGTTTGATTTTCAGTGATGGCTATTACCTTCAGTGTAAATGAAATGAAATCACAAGAAACTATGGTGGGACAGCTAAGTCAAATGAAAGCTGGAAGTGATTGAAGTGTATCTAAAGTAAAGAGCACAGAATTCAGTCTGATTAGAAATATAAACTGACCTGTGAGGCTCCAGCTTAATGTAAATTTTTAGCACAGAAATGTTCATTATTTTCCAAATGACGAATAATAGTAATAATAGCTTGTTATGAAAAGCACCACTACATCTTGGTTTCAAAGAGCCTTGTATGACTGAACTGGGAGTGTCTGAGCAGCAAGCACACCAGCTGTACTCGCTTCAGTGCTAACTTCAGAGCAGCTGTCCACACTTGGCATACTGTATGACCTTTAATGTTAAAGCCACAGATTTTGCTATGGTATTGTTACATATGATATGTCTGTGTGGTGTGAAAAGTAGCAACTTGCATTGGGTTAACATTTGGCCCACAGACTGACCATGTCTTTTTTTTAGGCATGTGAAAAAGAGAGCTGGCTGAGGTAAGACGTAACAGAGTTGAACTAATTCAGTAGAGCAGGCACAGATTTCCAATAGGCAGGAAGAACAGTTCTGTAGAATTACTGTACTTCTTTGGCAGAGCTTGGAGATGTTTGAATTAGTACTGCTATGCTGAGGTACAAACTTTATAGTAGGTGGCCTCGCTTTAGCAATATATCTAAGGTACATACGTAACCGTTTCACTTGACAGAATGGCATAGAATTGTAAGACCCTAGTTCTGAGGTTGTTCATCACTATTGCCCCGGTATAACTTGTAGTCTTGTCTGTAACATATCCGATTTGTATGCATCTTGAGCCCTTGAGATTCAGTTCCAGCAGTGTAAGAGGGGTGGTTTTGGGGCATTATGCAAACTGATTGCCACTCAGTGGGAGCTTGTAGAAGGGGTTGGTGGGTGTTGGGTCACAGCTTTTTGCAGATATACACTGGCGTAATGCCCAGAGGTTAGTATGCATCTGGCATGCCGTCAGGGTATCTCATAAAGGTGCCTTTGTTTCACAAGGTCAGTCATGTTTATGGATCTCCTGTGGTGTGTGCCTGAGCTGCAAGAGATACTTATTGTGAATTGCAGCCATAGTCTAGGTCTTAGAAGTATGTAACTCTCGTCTTGTACCTATTTTTGCCAGAGTTGTCTGCAGCCTTCAACAACATGAAATTTAGAACGTAAAGTTTAAACAAACTAGTGAATGGACAAAAGTATAACAAAATCTGTGCAATTGTGTTTACGTTAGACACATTTGATGTACTTCTTGCCTAGCCCTGTGGTTGTTTTCAGCCTAATAAAATCAGTCCTACCTTTTTAGCAATTTCCCATGCTGTATCTAGTTGAAAAGTGTGCTGTCCCATGTGCTGTTTTGCCGTCAGGCAGACCATTGATCAGTTACTGGTGGGAGTTTGCTCAGTCTGTCTTTTATACAGTGCCTTTTGCGGAGTGCACCATCACAAGGTGGTTTAGCCCACAGTACGGTTTTCACTGTGATAAAAATGTATTACCAGTGTGGCCACAAGGGAGCTCCCCAGAACCCCAAACACCAGGTACTACTCAGTCAAACACAATTTTAGGTTAAATAAAATGATATTTATTTTACAATAATACCTTCCCATGGTTTAAGGCAGTCCAGCACATATAACACACAAATCAGCACCTTCCCTCCTCTGTGTCCTTTTCCTCCTGACTCTGACTCCCTGATGCAGATGAGATTGATTCCTTTTATGGTGGACCAAGGAGAGCTTCCGATGTCACAGCATTGTATGATGGAAGCCCTTCTCGGTAATGCAGAAGTTCCCCAAAACAGGGAGGTTCATTCCTGATAGCACCATTCCATGGCACTCAAGGACCTCAACACGGTTGTCTTTCCAAACTTCAGGTCACAGGCAACCTTGTGAGTGTCTAAACTGGGACTCAGAGGAGCACTGGAACATCTCATGTTGGGAGATGAACTGAATCCTGTTGTCCCTTGTCCATCTATTATTTGTTGCTCCTGACTGGGAGAGAAATCAAGGACCCTCCTAGCTGGGTTACACTGTGATTGCAGTGTTTCCTTCCATTATGGTCTCCCAGCTGGGTAGGAAAATATCCTCGATCCAGGCTGCGATGCCAGACCATTCACTCCATCACTCAGACCTGACAAATGTGTTCTGTTGAAAGGGGTAAGCATAACATTTTTAAACCTGCTTTATTTAGGAAGAAATAATGGACTTGGACTTTTTAAAAAAAGTCTCTGCCTCTTTTGCACGTAGAGTTGCCAGCCAGACCAGAATTGTCTACCGCTATGTGTAGCATTAAATGTGAGAGAAAGACTTAGATACCCTGTGCCCCGTGCTCATACTTTGTATCACCCACCATGGCACACAAAGAAGCACTATGTTCTCCTGTGAAGATCTTGCGTGTCTACCTATGAGTTTTGTTAAACAGGGCTCTTTTGTAACTTTGATTGAATTTGGAGTTAACAAGATGCAATGTCTGCTGAGTCACAGAATTATATTATTTTATTTAAAATTGTTAATGTACATTCATATTTGAAACTATTGATGTACATATCAGACTTTTTTCTCCACTGTTAGTTCATAGTGCCATGTAGTGGCAACACATGACAAGCCAGAGTAGTGGCAGGCTGGAAAATTGCTGTCGTACAGTCACACTGGATATTTATAGCAGTACTTGGGATGTAGATAGCCAGCCCAAGCCACAGATTATGATACTGAAGAGCTGCCTAAACTTGCCATGTGGAATGTGTAGACAGCCACGGAGGTGGGCAACATAGAAAAAATCTATAATGGGCTCCTAAAATGTAACAATAACCTCCCTGTCTTGACCTAGCTAAGAATGCAAGGCCCTGGCTTTAAGGAACACTTCAGTGCCATTGATTTACTCTGTTGGAGTGCAGTGTCACTGAAGATAACTTCAAAGCATGCAACATATCTCTTGCACTTCTCTCAGGTCACAATGTGGTGCTCACTTTCTTCGGGACTGCCCCTGTCACTGATGAAAAAGGATGAAAAGGACCACCTTTACACCAAACTCCAATGGCGCCTTTCCACTGCATAGTACGGCACGACACGGTTCAGTTCAGCTCACTTTTGGGGGGTTTTCCACTGGGAACAGTACCTGGTCCTTTTTTTAGTACCACCTCAGCCGAGGTTCCAAGCGTGCCGAACCGTTACCAAAATGTGACGTGTAAACTCTGCTGGTCACTGATTGGCCGGAGAAAATCGTCATTACTGCGTCACTGGCTATACTTTTCTTTAAAGGTACACACACGCGGAAGTCTGTGTCCCGTCTCTCCATCGCTGGACGCAGTTTGTTGCATAAGTGGATGAATGTTTCTTCAGACATTCGAAAGTTCTCCAGCCACTGAGTGTTTGTAAAACCGGGAACAATCACATCCCACCACTCTGAAGCACGGTTATATGTCCAAACAGATGGTCTGTTGCGGCGACTTTTTTGCAAAATGTGGAAGATCTGTAATATACAGAATCAGCATTTTAATGTTACACTGGCAGTTAAGTTCATTTTATGCTTTGCAACAGTGATAAAAGTTAGCTAGTGATGTGCTTTTTTTAGATGCTTACCCTTGTGCGTCGTCGAGCTAAAGTGTTGTCGTTGTCTGCGTGTTGTTGTAAAAGTTCCACGGTGTCACGGCAGTAGAGGCGGCGCAACTATAATGACACGTGAATAATCCCGCCCACTCTAAAGTGGTACTAAACTGCAGTCGAAACGCAAACCGAGCCGAACTGAGCCGAACCAAGGTGAGCTGTACTGAACCGTGCTGTGCCGTACTATGCAGTGGAAAAGCGCCTCAAGATATCACATATGACTTGCCAAAGAAAGGTCCTATCACATTAAAAGGAAAATTCAATGACCAGTCCAGCAATCCAGGCTTGGGAAGAGACCTTGGTTAAGTCTGGGTGAAGCATCCTAAATGACGATGGAATTCATCTGTTTATGTTCATTTTGTAAAAAATCATTTGCAGCCCTTGGTTTAGGTACAAGAACCGGGTCCGCTTCCTGGGTCCTCCCTGCATGGAGTTTGCATGTTCTCCCCGTGTCTGCGTGGGTTTCCTCAGGGTACTCTGGTTACCTCCCACAGTCCAAAGACATGCAGGTTAGGTGTATTGGTGATCCTAAATTGTCCCTAGTGTATGCTTGGTGTGTGGGTGCCCTGCGGTGGGCTGGCGTCCTGCCCTGGGTTTGTTTCCTGCCTTGCGCCCTGTGTTGGCTGGGATTGGCTCCAGCAGACCCCCGTGAACCTGTAGTTAGGATATAGCGGGTTGGATAATGGATGGATGGATGGTTTAGGTACTGACCAGTCCACCACCAACTGTACTGGTAGTCTTTTGCACATTTGAGGCTATCAAACTTTCTGTGCACTTTGAAGAGCACACTGCAAATAATACAACAAAGGAATGCTGCCAAGCTGTTGCATCCAACAAAAGTAAAGTAGCTAACAAAACTGGTCTGCCACATGATAAAAAAAAGTTTTTGGAACACTACAAATGTGTATATGTTAGTAGCTGCTGGCAGTGGCGATCAAAAAACTCTTGTCTTGCCACTGAAAGTGTTCTCTTTTAAGTACACTTGACTAAGTGCAACCATCTGGTATTACATGGGTTGAGCTGTAAAGACTAAAGAGAAGGCTGTAACATGGTGGAAACAATACTTCCATTTGCTTTTAAACTTTGAACCACCTCTAGCCTTGGACCAGGAGGTTGACAATCCAGCCCCATCTGTAGCTATTATGAATAAAGAGGAACACCTCAAAGATAAGACTCTTGGATTTATAGGTTTAACTCTCCAAGGTCCTTTGCAGTGATTATCTACAACAAACTTATATTGTCCCGGTCTTTAAGAAAAATGATGCAGACAGCTGCCATTGTCATGTTTATGAATTGAAAAGCACCTTCGACAGAGTTTCATTCGCATTCAGTGAGTAAATCAATATCCTAGTTGATAAGTCAATCGCCAGTTCCTTGATTTTGCAAGAATGCTTCCAGCATCTAACAATACAGAAGAAGATCAAAGAGATGCAGCTTCTGTATAGTGTCAGCATGTATGCCAAATGGACACCACAAAAAGACTTTTACAATGAAAGCACCCACAGGGTTGTAAGGTTGCCAAAAACTACCTGACCAGCTGTTCAACACTGAAGGAAAGAGGTTTTGCTAGAAATTGGAAGAGTTTGCCCACTTTACCCTGTACTGACTGCAGTGGAAGGTGATTGTTGGAAATGCGCATGCCATGGCCACTGCAGCACCTGTGGGACTGTCATAAAACTTACTGATGCTAGAGAGACGATTGTATGGGCAAAGTCTAGTTTGCTACACTTTGAGGGCAATGCATATCCAAGACGAGGAAAATGTTGAACACAGTTTCTGATGGGAGTAGACATACTGTATATATTGTTTTGTTTTTTTAACCAGTGAAGGGAATAGATACTGTATCTATTGGTAGTGTACCAGCAGTGAACTGAGGTTGTGTGGCACTCGTTTGGTGAGGACTGAACTCTGTGTCAATTTCTAAATCAACATGTGCAGTATACATCTTTTGGATCTTTGCTGGTTTGTATTTATTGCAGCAGCAGCCAATGTATTATTAGTCTTAAATTCATCAGTATGAATGCTCTCGACCTATGAAATTACTGACTTGTTCTGATATCTGTGTGGTTTAGGTTGGACTCTTTTAAACTATTTTGGTGGTTAATTTTTTTTTATTTATGATTGAATGTAGTTACCAAATCCTATTTTACTAACCATTGTTGCTGTCCAATATTTTTGTTAAATGTTTTGTGCAAGATCAATTATAAGCAACAAATGCATTTTCTACACCATCCATAGAGAAATACAGCAGGCATATGGTAAAACACAAAGAGGAAATTAAACCTTGAATTTTGACACGTGAACAGTGTATTTGTGCAATACTAAAGTTAATGTTGAAATATATTCTTATGCTTGTAATTTTTTTCCTCATGAGTTTCAGTTTGCAATGCAGACTATGATTTTTTTTCTGTTTAAATAACATGTTTGTATTACTCTTAGGCTGGAACAAACAAGACTTCAAAGCATACCCCAAAGGCACTGTACTGTATATGAGCAGGAATTTAATTTGGTTACCCCTAAATGCACACACACACATTGCCAACTGTGGTGATTTATTATCTATTTACTGGCTTCATTTTTAAATAGGTTGTGTGTGGTTTTGCTGACTTTCAATATGTTCTTTAAATTTGTGTACTGTAACCTTTATGTTCATGTTCATATTTATGGGTATATTTAGGTTTTTGAGCCTTTTATATCCCATTTTTCATCATTTATAGAAGTCTATTTCAATACCTGAACAATATTTGGTGCATATATAAAATGTACAGTATGTCCAGCACATAACTTTTCCCACAAAAAGGTGTGATTTGTACTAGTAAAATATTGAAGGTGAAAAAGAAGAATTATCTTGGAAACAAACACAAAGACAGAGATCACTCCAAAAGTGATCACATTGTATTCAGGAAGCCTACAACATATACATATAAATCCATTAAAAAGTCAAAACTAGGGTGTTGTACCGTGTTAGCCATTATGGATGTAATGAGTAGTCAAGAGAAATGACACGTTTTATTGGCTAACTAATGCAAGCTTTCGAGGCAACTCGGGCCCCTTCTTCAGGCAAGATGTAATAGAGAGACTGGAATTCATTCTGTTTATGTAGACACTAGGACAGATACAGCATTGGAAAACCTTTAAGTGAGACATCTTAGGCCGGGGTTATACTTCATGAGACGCAATGCGTGCAGCAGCGGACGCAAGCGTTGTACTGTTTATACTTGCGTACATACTTTACGTACATCTGGAGGAATCCACCAGGTGGCAGTGCGAGATATTATCACTGTGAGAACATGTTCGGCTTCTCTGTGTTGTGAATTGCCTAGAACACCCATTAAATTCCAATGACACCTTACCGCAATGTCTCTGAAAAGGATGTTAATTGATTAAATCCATCAATCCAGGGACGTGTCCATTTCAGCAAGCATTGGGCACGAGTGAGAAACAATCCCTGGATGGGGCCTCAGCTCATTGCAAGGTGAATACAAGTGCTTACATACACCAGCGTCATTTTAGCTGCAGCAAATCTGCATATCTTTGGAAGGAAACTGGAGCACAGTGTGGAATCCAAGCAGGGGATACCAGCGTTGTGACTCCCTGTGAGACAGCAGTGCTACCGCTCCACCACCGTGTTACCCCCATGTATGTAATTATTAACAGTATTCATTATTTAAACAAAATTAACTATTTATCTGTAAAATGTAACATACTCACTTTAATGCATTTCATCATGAAAGTGATATCAAGTATAAATCTAAAGATTCTAAATGTGCAGGAATATCATACATTTAATGTGTTCTGTGTGGTAATCTATTGCTGCTTGCCATAGCGATTAAAAACTGGAATGACGTTTACAACGGTCTGCTTTAATGATAAAGTAAACTACGAGGTTAAAGTGGACATTTCGAAATTAGAGCCGAAATTTCCACTTTAATCACAAAATAAAGGTTTTCACCAAGTCCTTAATTTTTTTCCCAGAGGCTCAAGTACAGCGCTGTACGTTATGTTGCTGTTGTGAAGTTGCAAAAAAAAAAAGACGGCACAAAAGACGGTATGTGAGACTTTTAAAATGTATCGTGTCATTACGATAGGGAATATGCAACGCTTGAATATAAAAGCACCACGAATGCATCTGTATGTTGGCATTTTGCTTCACCACATTCGAACCATACATTAAACATCGAAGTGCGCACATCGATCTCGTAGGATCCACAAAGCGGCTTTCTGTCACATGTAGATAGTAAACAGAGACTCTGATATCACATTCCGACTTTTAGAACACTGCGCCCCCCACCACCCCCCCCGACTTTTTGCTGGTACTGCAACTCGCGCACGCGTTGCGTTAATTTCTGAGGACCTGCTCAGAGGACACGTGAAATGAACGCTGGGAACGTGTGGCAGCCATGATGCGGGAGCGTACGCATTCTGAGCGTAAAGTATAAACTGGCCCTTAGATGTAAAAAATTAATAGACCCGTCAAGGCTAAGATTCATTTAGTGAGAGATGAGAGCAAATGTATAGTTAAGATGTTTTGATAAGATAACTGTGCAAAACAGTCTTTTGAAGTTTTTGATGGCTTTTTCCATACAAAGTGGATTGGTAGTCAGGTTGTCTTGGACAGTCAGAAAGATGTAAACAATCCTCATATCTGGCCATAAAACTCATGTCACAGTGCATATGGGCAACTTTAAAACAAAGCAAGAGAGAAAAGAATGGGAAGTTAAACTTATGCTAAAATTTAACACATTACAACATGGTTTAAATAGAGACAAGAGTTTTATAACCAGATATGAGGATTGTTCGCTGACTGACATCTCTTTGACTGACCCATAAAACCTGACTACAGATCCACATTGTATGGAAAAACAAATCAAAAACGTCAAAAGACTTTGTTGGACAGTTTTCTTATCAAAAGATCTTGACCATACATTGTTCTCCTCTCTCGCTAAATGAATCTTAGCCTGGAGAGTTCTATTAATTTTTTACATCTAAGATGTCTCACTTAGGGTGTACTCAAACTGGTTATTCGTTATGTGCCTGAGCATGCTTATCCGCATGTAACCCCACAAAGTCTAGTTTGTTTGACTATTGCGATCCCTCTGTGTCAGGTCAACTGTACCGCGGCCTTGCCCACAGGTGGGCCCGAACACGGTTCAGTAGCATTCTGGAACAACTTGATCGCTAAATGTGCCTGAGCACAGAAAACAGACATGACGTCAATGATGTGACAAGTCAGATATTGCAATTCTCATTTCATTCAATGCATTTTTGAGTTAAAAACGCATAAACATGAATTGTAGTTTGCAAGAAAAGCTGCAAATTCCTCCCTCATCATTTGTTACCGTAAAAATCTTCTCATATGTGCAGCATGATTAACAGCAAAATGCTGCATTGCACACTCAATAAATCTGTAAGAGGATAGTGTGTTATCCTGTCATACACAAATCTGGAACAACCACAAAATACGAAAAATTGTTTTTACGTGCATGCTGTCAATCCGTGTTCGGATCTTGTTTTGGCTTTACATGAAGTTACATGTCGATGACGAAAGCATGCCCAGACCCAGAACATTAAATGCAGTGTGACTGCAGGCCAGCGGAAGAGTAGGGAGGGGGGACAGTTGCACTTGGGCACAGTTCGGAACAAACGTGCCTAGTGTGAGTACACCCTTAAAGGTTTTCCAATGCTGTATCTGTCCTTGTGTCTATATCAACACAGGGAATTCCAGTTTCTGTATTGCATCTTGCCTGAAGAAGGGGCCTGAGGTGTCTCGAAACCTTGCATATTGTAATCTTTTTAGTTAGCCAATAAAAGGTGTCCATTTGCTTGACCTCTCGTTAAAGTCAAAACTAAAATTCTAACTTTGTCACAAATCTTTCCCTTTGTGTTATATGTATATACAAGCATTTGCCAAGTGCAAAACCTGTTCCTCTAAGGCCAGTTTCATCAAAAGTCACTAGGCCTGTCATTTTAGCCAAAAAACTGAGATTTAAAATTTTATTTAAAAAAATGTACATTTTACATATATTTAAATGAGGGTAAGGGGTGGTGGTTTGATTGAACACATTTTTTAGACTGTGATTGCCTGTCAGATCTTTAAAGGAAGAAAGTGTGTGCAACTTGTAAGGAGAGAATTAACATACTGTTCTGTAAATTAATTATTTAAGTAAGAGCACTTAAACAAGAATAAAGTACTTATTTGTTCTCATTACTGGCAAATGTCTTAACAGTATATTAAAAAAAGTTTAATTAAATTGTTAATGGAATTTTCCTGAACTATGTAAGTTGCCACGAACACTCTGGCTGGACTTGCACTGCACCATGCTATGAGCAGAGTGCACCATGGCTTGAAGGACACTGAAGAGAAACCAATACATAAACCATCTTGGGACTACTTAGGATTTGTACAGTGGTGTGAAAAACTATTAGCCCCCTTCCTGATTTCTTATTCTTTTGCATGTTTGTCACACAAAATGTTTCTGATCATCAAACACATTTAACCATTAGTCAAATATAACACAAGTAAACACAAAATGCAGTTTTTAAATGATGGTTTTATTATTTAGGGAGAAAAAATCCAAACCTACATGGCCCTGTGTGAAAAGTAATTGCCCCTGAACCTAATAACTGGTTGAGCCACCCTTAGCAGCAATAACTGCAATCAAGCGCTGCGATAACTTGCAATGAGTCTTTTACAGCGCTCTGGAGGAATTTTGGCCCACTCATCTTTGCAGAATTGTTGTAATTCAGCTTTATTTGAGGGTTTTCTAGCATGAACCGCCTTTTTAAGGTCATGCCATAGCATCTCAATTGGATTCAGGTCAGGACTTTGACTAGGCCACTCCAAAGTCTTCATTTTGTTTTTCTTCAGCCATTCAGAGGTGGATTTGCTGGTGTGTTTTGGGTCATTGTCCTGTTGCAGCACCCAAGATCGCTTCAGCTTGAGTTGACGAACAGATGGACGGACATTCTCCTTCAGGATTTTTTGGTAGACAGTAGAATTCATGGTTCCATCTATCACAGCAAGCCTTCCAGGTCCTGAAGCAGCAAAACAACCCCAAACCATCACACTACCACCACCATATTTTACTGTTGGTATGATGTTCTTTTTCTGAAATGCTGTGTTCCTTTTACGCCAGATGTAACGGGACATTTGCCTTCCAAAAAGTTCAACTTTTGTCTCATCAATCCACAAGGTATTTTCCCAAAAGTCTTGGCAATCATTGAGATGTTTCTTAGCAAAATTGAGACGAGTCCTAATGTTCTTTTTGCTTAACAGTGGTTTGCGTCTTGGAAATCTGCGATGCAGGCCGTTTTTGCCCAGTCTCTTTCTTATGGTGAAGTCGTGAACACTGACCTTAATTGAGGCAAGTGAGGCCTGCAGTTCTTTAGACGTTGTCCTGGGGTCTTTTGTGACCTCTTGGATGAGTCGTCTCTGCACTCTTGGGGTAATTTTGGTTGGCCGGCCACTCCAGGGAAGGTTCACCACTGTTCCATGTTTTTGCCATTTGTGGATAATGGCTCTCACTGTGGTTCGCTGGAGTCCCAAAGCTTCAGAAATGGCTTTATAACCTTTACCAGACTGATAGATCTGTTACTTCTGTTCTCATGTGTTCCTGAATTTCTTTGGATCTTGGCATGATGTCTAGCTTTTGAGGTGCTTTTGGTCTGCTTCTCTGTGTCAGGCAGCTCCTATTTAAGGGATTTCTTGATTGAAACAGGTGTGGCAGTAATCAGGCCTGGGGGTGGCTACGGAAATTGAACTCAGGTGTGATACACCACAGTTAGGTTATTTTTTAACAAGGGGGCAGTTACTTTTTCACACAGGGCCATGTAGGTTTGGATTTTTTTTCTCCCTAAATAATAAAAACCATCATTTAAAAACTGCATTTTGTGTTTACTTGTGTTATATTTGACTAATGGTTAAATGTGTTTGATGATCAGAAACATTTTGTGTGACAAACATGCAAAAGAATAAGAAATTAGGAAGGGGGCAAATAGTTTTTCACACCACTGTATATGTTTTCTGTCTTTCTGAATCTACCTGTACTGTTCTGTTGAACTCTTGATTAGATAGCTAGTTTGTATCAAGCCTAACTGTAATGGTAGACTTTTCTGATCTGGTTTACAATGTTTTCTCTGCCTTTTAATAATTTTCCTAATTGCTCAAATATACTTAATGTATTTATTTTATTTTTAATTGATTTGAATAAAGGATCATACTAAATGTGGACGAATCTCTAATAGGTCATTGAAATACAACACAGTACACTTATTTGTCCCATTTGTGAAACAGATAAAATCTTGGAATGTCCATCTTTATAAACTATAAAGAAGAGACTGGCAATGAAATAAAGTGCAAGTGCATCCAGAGCGAACTGAACATAAGCATCAAAAACTGTTGTTTGTAATGTGTTTTACAGATCACAACTGTTTCATTGTGGGTTCTTCTCCATGCATTTTGGGCAGCCTCACAGTGTATGACGTGTATTAAAAGATGTATAGCCCATTGCGTGTGCTTCTGTGCTTTCTCTGTGATTACAACAATTTGCTTGTTTAGAGAAACTAGAATTTTATAAAGCCAGCATTTAATCGCTAGCCGTGATGTGAATTTGCCCTTGGGATTAATAAAGTATCTATCTTATCTATCTAGAATAGACAGATGCATTGCACTGAGTGTTGTGTGCCTCTTTAGTTGTATGATTGTAGAAGGTTACAAGTAGTGTCTAACTTTTGAGTTTGGGTGTAATTACTAGAAGGTATTTGGCTTAAACACAGTTTCAAATATTGAGAACTATCCAAACTGCTGTAGTCATTTTATAATAGTAATGGGTTGAGCCAGGACCAGAGCATGGTTAATGAACAATATGGGAGTTCAAAATGAAGGTGTTCATGAAAAAGCAAGAGTCTTGTGCAGGGTGGCAGACACAAGCACATCCAGGTAAAATAACTGGCCATTCCTGAACAGGGAGATCCTGTCTTAGTGAATGTTACCCAAATGTACTAATTAAACCTTTTGTTACTTTTTACCACCTAATTTTAAACTGTGGTATTGGTAATCTGTATAATTGTCTGTCTTAGTTTTCAGAGTGAGGAATGTAGAGTTTTGGTGCACTTTCATGGCTGATTTGTTTTGGTTGTATTTCAGCTGCAAGTGTGGAGCTGGAGAACAGCAATGAACACAAAAGCCTTGAGAACAGTAATCGCACAAAGAATTAGCATGCAGCTGAACAAGTTTCCAAGAGGCTGAATGCTTCCTTTCACTGCACATCATCCCTATCTGCACTTTTATGATGGTTGAGCAACATGTCAGCCTCATCTGGAACATCATGTGTAAAGTGATGGTAGAGACGATCCTCCATTGGGTTTAGGAGCCAAGTTCTTGTCTCTCCTGGGCAGTATGGGCTGTCTTCCTAGTTTCTGCAACCTCTCCCGGAGGGTGAAATTCCTACTCTTCATTGGCATCTTTGTGGTTTTCCTGACATGGATCTCTTCTTTAGGCAGTCTTGGTGAAATTCGAGATGCTACACAGCTTGTAAAAGAGCTGTCCCTGACAAGGAAAGTTCAGCACACAGGCCTGTTCAGAGCAAATAATGTTCAAAGTGTTGAGCCTTTGGCTGTTACCACTGCAGTTCCGCTGCAGTCCTGTCCCCTGCAGTCACCTTACCTGAGTAAGTAGTTTGTCTACATTTGTAATACATCGTTTTTTTTCAAGATTGACCTCATCTGTTTGACATCTTCCTGTTTTCTCCAGGCCGATAGAGTAAGCGCATTTGCTGATTCCTCAAAGCTAAGCCAATGTTGAATGTTGCGGGAATTGCCAGGAAGACCACAAAACAATATTATCACAATAATTTGGTATTTTATGATCATATTGCAAATTTTTAAGTCTTGCAACATATTAAGAAGAGCTTGAATTTCAGTGCATGCATTGAGGGAGTTGTATCTTTTTGTTTTGATTTTACATAAAGCAGCCAAACAAGAAGGGTTTTCTTTTTGTCAGTTGTTCCCCATTATGGTGAACTCAGAAACAGAGCATGATGATGTGACCAGTCAGTTGTAAGCTACAACTGTCTTAGTTTGTAGTGTCTCACATTGGAGTGGGGGAATTAAATTAAACAAATGACACTGAGTTGGACTACTGGCCAATAAAAGCACAATACAGAGCTCAGACAGGGAAACTTAGCATCTGCGTTTATCCACTTAATGTAATGATTATGGTTTCAGTTGTCGGTTTGTCTACCCACTTTCTAAGCTGCCTGTTACAGCAGAACTGGGCACAAGGTAGGAACTGGTCATGGATATGGCAAAGCTCCATCACAGGGCATACTTGCGCATACCCCCACCTATACATACAGGGACAGTTTAGAGTTGCCACTTAAACTAAAGAGCACATTTTCGGGATGTGTGAGGTAAAGCTACACAGATATTCGAGTGATTGTGAAACCACTACATGTAAATGATAAATAATAAAATGAGAAATGTGAAAGAGGAAGGAGAGATTTGGAAAGCTTAAAGCCTCAGTAGCTCATGACAGTTGACATTTGAATTAATTTGACTTGTGTTTTTAATGCTGTATTCCAGTAAGTCTTTGTCAGTAGTTTCCTGCATGTGGATATATAGCACTTGATTTGTTCCCGGGGCAATTTGGCTTTTTTCAGAACCTCTTTAAATAGATGAATAGATAGATATTACGTAAATATATATATATATATATATATATATATTGTAAGAAAGGCACAGACTTGACACGGGAGGCACATATAAAAAAAAAAAGACTTTTATTTTTCTTTAGCTGGAGGGCACGTCTTCCCCGTAATCCCTCCAGCCGCAACACAGTCCCAAGCACTGAAACTACACCACAAAAACACTCTCTTCTTCCACCACCACCACCACAGCTTTGTCCTCCTTCCACCTGACTCTGGCCAATGAGTGGTGGGGTGCTGGCTCCCTTTTATTGGGTACCCGGAAGTGCTCCAGGTGCTTGATTGGCGACATCCGCCTGCACTTCTGGGTAAGTCGAAACCAGTGCCCAAAAGGGGCCAGCCGCTCCTGCTACAGCACCCCCTGGTGGCGCCTGCGGAACTCCACAGAGCTGCACAGAACTCCAACCCCCACAAAGCCCTGAGGGAGTCCGAGGCACTGCTGCAACCCAGGCAGGCTGCCATCTAGCGTCCAGGGGGAGATACTGGGCTTCCCACCCATGTCCCCGGCCATCCGTCACAATATATATAATGTATGGAAGTGGAAGTTTGTGATACAGTTTGCATATTTGTAGCTAGAGATCCACAAAGGGAGAAAGTGAATTGCGTATCTTAAAATAGTTTTTTATTCCTAAGCTTTTGTCAACCTGTCAGGTGTCATCATCAGAGGAAAATGGTTACACATACAGGAATCAAAGGCTATATAGCAGGTGAAGTGTGGGGGGGATGGATTCATAAGTTGGGGTTCGGAAGGTGTTGGTCATCAAGTCTTTTTTATTATTTATTTGGATTTTCTTCTTTTTAAGCCTGCATATGCTGAGTTCAAGTCCAAGTGTCCGTTAATGGCGTTTTCATTAAAGAGCCAATATTCAGCCAGCTCTGGCCTTGAATTTTACTTTCACAGTGTCCTCCCAGTTAAATGTGTGTCCGGTGGAACTGGTATATGTGTAAACTGGAGACCTTGGGTCTTTCCTTCTGATGGCACTGCATTGTTCTTGCATACGTGTTGCGAGTGTTACAGATGATTGTCCCATGTATACTGCTAGGCATGCATTACATGGGATGCTGTAAACTGTGTTTCATGTCTCTGGAGTGAATGTTTTTCTTTTTTATCTTGTGGTATTGAAAAATACAGTTGGTAAAGTGTTTGCCAGTTTGTGCGTTATCTTGATCCCAGATCTGGACAGGACACATGCTATACTTTCTGACACGCCACAATAAGAAGGGAGCGTGTGGTAAGTGTGGTGAAGGACTAAGTTGAGTCGAGTGCTTGCTGAGATCTGGAGCGTCTCATATACAGACATTGTTCAATTACTGTGTTGGGGTAGCCATTTGATGTTAACAGACAAAAAGATTACGTCTTTCATTCTTTTCGTCTGCAGCCCTGTTCATCTGGTCTGGTCCAATTTTGAAGTGCCCAAAAACTAACTAGCACTGTATACAGTGGCACTCTTTGGAATTATTTTTCCCTAAAGTAAAAACATTTGCTGACTCACTTCATTCTTTCAAAAGACAACACAAAACATCTGTTCAGGAAGGCATTTAACTAACACTGACATTTTTCACTTTCCTCTCAGTTCAACCCCTCTGCCCCGTTTCATATGATGGGACTTTGTGTCATAAATAGTGTTATTTGTTGTCTAGCATTGTGTATTTTTATTTCAGTTTATTGGTTTCTTGTGCTAAAACAGAACTTTATTTTTATTTGTGGTTTCATGCTTTTATGCTAGCTCATATCCAGTGTTTCTTATTGAACTTTACCAGCTCTTCTAACTCTATTGTGCCTTCACATTTTTGTGAAGCACTTTGAGTACTGAGAAGACTATATGAATAAACTCATCTCGGATTTGCAGTGCCTGCATTTGCTAAGTCCTACAGGTTGGTATACACTTCATAATGCATGCAGCAACATACAACACACTGAAAGCAGTGCATTTTATTACTGTCTGCGTTAAAGCAGTGCAAACCAACAGATGGCATTTAGTAAACATTAATATGGCCTCTCAGATACCCATACAAAAACATGGCCCAGGCACAAAAACACATCCTTGATACTTTTCCTGAGTCTCTTGATGACGTGTCACAGAAAAATACTGCAATGCTTAGCAGATGTAATCAACAATAGAGTTGGTGTGGAGAGATGTCTGACCATTACTTAGCCGCATGGATTGGGAGAATCCTCAGACATGATTAAATTTTGATCAGTGATACAAAGCACACTGACAGAAAGAACTTCTGCACAGATGTGGTTTTTGGATAATGAATGCTGCATTAAAGACAGATTGTGTTTCATCTCAAGCGAAATCTTTTTATAAATTGATAATGCTAGTGAACATTCAAATAAGCTCCGATGTGCTTGGCATTACGAATTCTGACTTAAAGGCAGGAGTTCCACAGCGCTTTCATGAGTTTTCTCCTTTGTAGCTTTGGGGTAGCTTTTGCATTGCACAGCACGTGGAAGTAGAAATAGCATCAATAAGCAATTCCTTGTGCAGAGGTAAACTCAAATCACACTTTACACTTCGGTTTTGGACAATCTCTGACAATCATGTAGTGTGACATTGCCAGGGACTCGGGCATAGTGGTCAGTGACAAGCCACAGGTTTGATGCTGTCTTAAGTCACTAAAGTGGATTCCAGTGCAGACAAAAGTTGACACACGAGAAATGTGAAAGAGGCGATTCAATCATTCTGATTTGCAACATAGGGACAGGCTCCTGTGTATGGGAAACAACCAAGGAAAGCTCAGCCAGAAGTACAATGCAATGCGTGTGTGTGTATGAGTGAGTGAGTGAGTGAGTGAGTGATGCTCAGCCACAAGTACATTATGCACAGTGCCAACCAAACAATACGAGCTTAATCAAACCTACAAGAAAAAGAAGAACAGGGTAGAGTGGTGATGGCCTCGATAAATGAAGGAAAATGGGTGTAGTGGACTTTGCAAATCGAGGAGAGCTGTGTGAAACTTTAGAGCCAACCCAAAAATCTTCATGTTGATTGGTTACCTAAATGTGTCAAGTAGGGGTTCTGATCTAAATTGGCGATTTTCATTAAAAAATACTTAGTCACAAAAATCGACCTTTTCAGGCCGTCTTATTTAGATGCAGTGCTCCTTCGTGCAAGATATTATGGTAGTTGAGCTGGCGGCATGTCTTTTTTTTTTTTTGGCAGCAAACTTCCTGCAGTGTAAACAAAAGAGTTGAGGCTTGTTTTACATTTACTTTACGTTAAAGAAAGTGGAGCAATAAACTGAGAAAACAGAATCAGAGGGGTCATTTTGGGCAATTAGACAAATGGCAAGAAAGGGTACTTTAAGTAATTTAAACCTTTTTATTTTAGCCTTTAAATTAAAACAGACACTGTTTGAGTTTGGACAGCAGATTTATTTTAATTGAGGCATCTTACATTTTTAGTTAAAAAAGGAAAAGATAAAAGACAAATTTGAAATTGCTGCTTAGTAAACATTAGGCTTGTTAGCTTAACAGCAAAATGCATCTTTTACTTATAAACATGTTTTAAGGATGTTAGTCTCGTGTCTTCTTGATAAACAACTTATGAACATTTGAACTACTTTTTTTTATTAAGCTTTTTTTTACAGAATTATATATTACAGAAATATTACAGAAAAAATAAACAATATGACAGCTTGTAATTATAAAAAGCATTTTATTTTCATCTTTGACATATGTATTATGGATACATTTTTTTGTACATATTTTATTAAAGTATGCATTTTAAGGAAATGTTATTTATTTTGGTATTTTTATGATCACTGAACAATAAGCTTAATAAAAATGAACATTTACCACCTGTGGTCTGTAGTTTAACTATAAAAATACACTTTAATATAAAACAAGACTTCTGTTTGTCTGGTTATTCAAGAGATTAGCGTTAAAAGATTTTAAAGGGATAAAGGGAAAGAAAATCCGTATTGGCCTTAAAAAAAAAAAAAAAAAACTTGATCGGAGCATCCCAAATCTTGTAATGTGTTCATGGAGCAGTAGGAAATCTGAAACAGTGCTGACAAGTCGTGGGGCAGACTTGTCACTTGTCATCCCTGCTATTTCTAGTTCTGTAATCTGACATCCTCAGAGCAGTGAGATCCACCACCTGTAGTCATTAAGTGTGACATACTCCTGACCTCGAAGTTGTGTAATGTTATGCCAGCCTTTAAGGCCCACGGCAAGTGAGAAACTAAATGTAAATGGTGTCAGCTCTATGTTAAGCAAGGGTCATATTTTTTCTGAGTGTAGGTAGTCAGCTGATAGGTTTTCTTGTGAACTGATGGCTTGGGTATTTGGTGGTGGTGGGGAGGGCATTGGGGTCACAGTAGCTGTGACACTTTTTTGTTTTTTCTTCACTGCACTAGTATTCAGTAGAGTACAAATGTAGGTGCAGTCCCATAGGACAGTGGAGCAGCTCAAGATGGAGCTCAGCCTGCAATCCTTTTTGTCAAGTGTATTAGACTAGTAGTGAAGCCTACTTGCTGCAGTGAGCCTATTAGTCCTCTACCATTTTTTGGCTTTTTTATGCTGTTGGTGTATGCAAGCATTTTCTCTGATGCTATCCCATAATGTATTTGTGCAAGCACTTGACAAGTTTATTTCTTCAATGTACACCTTTGTGTGTTTATATTTCCAGGGGGAGCTATTGCCCTGTCTTTCAGGCCATCATTGACTCTTCATGATGTGGAGATTGAAAACCCAGAGGTATCAAATGGGCAATACCAACCAAAGGAGTGCCACCCTTTGCAGAGTGTTGCTATTCTCATCCCACACCGGAACAGAGAAAAGCATCTTCTCTACCTGCTGCAGAATTTGCACCCTTTCTTGCAACGGCAGCAACTACACTATGGCATATATGTTATCCACCAGGTAATTTCTGAAGGGGAATATGTGGATCGGGAAATTGTGAAGTATGTCTTGTGGTGGGTGGTTTTTTTTTTTTTTGGAAATATTGGTTTAGAGGTGATACCTCTGTTTGGGTTGTCTGCTAACCAAGACTGGTTCTGAATATTCGAAGAGACTATTAGGATTCCATCTTACTTCAAAGTTTTTGTTTTGTTCCAGGCTGGTCATGTCACTTTCAACCGAGCCAAGCTACTTAATGTAGGCTACCTAGAGGCTTTGAAGGATTTTGAGTGGGACTGCTTTATTTTCCATGATGTTGATCTGGTGCCTGAAAATGATTACAACCTGTACCAGTGTGACCGCCAGCCCAAGCATCTGGTGGTGGGAAGGAATGCTACAGGATATAGGCAAGTCCAGAGCCAAGACCGCATGAGCCTATCTGTGGGCAAAGTTAATATAAGCTGAACAGGATCCTGAAACAAAATAATTCAGTCATCTGCTGAAGTTAGCAGAGACTGTTACAGTCAGAGCTCCTTATTTATGGAGCTTTAGTTTACTTAACTAGCATTTTAGATAAATAATTTATTTTTCTAAACAGGTTGCGGTATAAAGGATACTTTGGGGGTGTTACTGCAATGACAAGAGAGCAATTTTTAAAAGTGAATGGATTTTCCAATACATACTGGGGCTGGGGTGCAGAAGACGATGACCTCAGGATAAGGTAAGTGTTTTTCTTTTTATTTTTTATTAATTTTTGATCCTACATTCTAAAGTACAAATTCTGGTCTCAAAGCAGAACTGAGAGGAATAGTGGCATAGTTATTTTGGTTGGTAAAGGCTTCGGTATTATTTATAAACTGTGCTTATTATATCAACTGTACCAATACGTTTAACAGCACATTCAGTCAAAAAAGATTGTAGTGTGAGCGGATGTCTGCACGGCGGCCTTTCTGTGCGACTCGACATTGGTGGTAAATGTTTTGTGTTATTGTCTGTGTTCTACTGATGTTTCATTGCCTGAGTGTTCTTGTATTGTATGATCGTAAAATTCTTCTACAATGCTAAAAATGGAACAAAACAACACTAGACGCAACGGTCCTGAAAAGCATGTGAGAGTTCCACTTACTTTGCAGAGTGGGCCACGGGACCTTGGACCAGCGTGGGACTGCTAGTCTGTGGAAGTTCACCTGAAAACAGTGTAACCTAACCCGAAAGCACAGAAAGGGGGCAGACATTCATACTAAGCTAAGAGTAAATCCAGCAAGACCCGCTGTCCAGTTGCTTCTACTAGTAAATACGTGATCTTTGCACAATAAAATGGATTATTTAAAGGGACATGAAGGACTGTTGTGCTTTGATTTTTACTGAAACTTGGTTGTACAAAGGCATTGTGGACTCGGCAGAGCAGCTGGACGGTAAGAAATGAGGTGTGCATTTATATCAACAATGAGTGGTGCACAAATGTTACAGTAGTCTCTAGATACTGTTCGGCTATGGTGGTGTTTACAGCAGGGGTGATAACAGTTTAGACCATGTTTACACCAGCATTAAAGACGCTTACCGAGCTAAGCCCCATCCCCACTTCAGTAACTCCGACCAAATCCCTGTGAAAATGATCCCAGCCTACAGTTCTCTGCTCAAACACACTAAACCGGTCCAGAGAGACATCAGGGTGTGTCCTGAGGGGGCGGTCTCAGCACTCCAGGACTGTTTTGAGTGTACTGACTGGTCATAGTTTAGAGAGGCTACTACTCCAGTGGGCTGCATTGATGTAGAGGAATACACAGCAGGCTATACAGGTATTCTTCGACTTACGACCTATGTGTCGTACGACCATTCGATTTACTACCCTACTGCATCTCACGGGCAAACAACAGTTTTCACCACGCCAGCTGCATATACCATGACTCATTAATCTCAATCTCATTTTATTACCTGCAGTAGATTTGATTACGTTCAGTTACATCTGCCTTGCAATTACAAGAAAAAAGGCAATTGATCTCAACACAAAAATACAACAACAACAACATTTATTTATATAGCACATTTTCATACAAATAATGTAGCTCAAAGTGCTTTACATGATGAAGAAAGAGAAAAGAGACAAAGTAAGAATTAAAATCAGAGAACACTAATTAACATTAATTAAATTAATGTTAAGGTCTGATTACAAGGGAGGACAGAAAAAACAAAAAACACTCCAGACGGCTGGAGAAAAAAAATAAAATCTGCAGGGGTTCCAAGGCCACAAGACTGCCCAGCCCCCTCTAGGCATTCTGCCTAACAGAAATGATCAGTCCTCATTGTATTCAGGGTTCTCTTAGAAGAACTTGATGATGACGGTCACGTGGACTTCTGGCCTTTAATCCTTCAATGTAAGGACATCATGGTGCTTTGATTAGGTGGTGGTTGCGCAGGTCACCACCACAGAAAACCGGAAGAAGAACAGAAGAGTGAGGCTAGTACGGATTTTGGAGCCACCATGAATAGTTATGATAATTAATTAAATATACAGAGCATCAGGATTAAATTAAAATGAAGTTATGAGAAAGCCATGTTAATGTATTGTGTTTTTAGCAGTTTTTTTTTAAAGCGCTCCACCGTATCAGCCAGGCGAATTACTATTGGTAAACTGTTACAGTTTTTAGGTGCATACTGTAGCAGCAGAAGGCCGCCTCACCACTTCTTTTAAGTTTAGCTCTTGGAATTCTAAGTAGACACTCATTTGAGGATCTAAGGTTACGATTTGGAATGTAAGATGTCAGACACTCTGATATATAAGATGGAGCGAGATTATTTACGGCTTTGTAAACCATAAGCAGTATTTTAAAGTCAATCCTGAATGACACAGGTAGCCAGTGTAGTGACATCAAAATTGGAGAAATGTGCTCAGATTTTGTTTTCATAGTTAGGATTCTAGCAGCTGTATTCTGCACTCGTTGCAATCGATTAATGTCTTTTTTGGGTAGTTCTGAGAGGAGTGTGTTACAGTAATCTAGTCTACTGAAAACAAAAGCGTGAATTAAGTTCTCAGCATCTTTCAATGATATAAGAGGTTTAACTAACAAAAATGAAGGTGATCAAGCAGAATGGTGGGTTAAAGGAAAGTGAATGTGATCACTTGTGCCTATAAGTTATCCCGTTGTAACTGATGTTCACTGCACTTGCTGTACTGCTGTGCTCCAGCTTTGAATCTGGTTAACCTCTGAAGCTCACAATGTTTCACTTTTTGTGAACTGCCACAAAAGGATAATGAAATCACACAGAACTCCTTTATCTGTTAATGTTTATTGTTAACAGGCTGAAATGTTAAAACAGAAAAACAAGAGAGTGCTGAAACTCTGCTGGTTCAACTTCTCCTCTCACAGTCAACACAATGAACGCTGGGAGAGGCTCACAAATATGACGTAACATAACACAGACAAAGAAGGGATCTGTGAAGCTGTTCAAGGTTTGGCACTTATGTGAGCAACAGTAATAACAAAACTAAATAATAAAAGAAATAATTTACAAAAACGTGCTAAGAATGATGATTAAATAAAGGACATAAAACAAACAATATGGCTTAAGGGACTTATACAGTAATGTACATATTGTCATGTTTGAATACATATACTAATCCATCTTACATCTAGATAGACTGGTTTGTCAGAACTGAACGTGGTCATCAGTTGACAACTATCTATTAGCAAATAGACGTAGGATGTTACTGTCTCCAAGAGGATAACTATAAGAGCCAACCAGAAACCCTGGATGTCTGTAGAGGTCTGAAGGATTCTGAAAGTTCAGGATACTGCCTTCAGATCTGGAGACGAGGCTACTCTCAAAACTGCAAAAGTCAATCTGGCTAGGGCAATCAAGAAAACAAAGTATGCATATTCTCAAAAAAATCCAAAGGCACATTCAGAACATCAATGGTGCTCAGAGCATGTGAAGGGGCATTCAGGTCATTGCAGACTATAAACTGGTACCTTCTCTCTGAAACAGTGATGCCACCCTCCCTGACACTTTGAATAATACCTTCGCTACACGGTTTGATGCTCTGAACAGTGAGCCCACAAGGAAATCCACCCCTCTTCCACATGAGCAGGTAGTACGTCTGATCACAGCCACAGTGAGGCAAGCTCTAATAAGAGTAAACCCACACAAAGCTTCTGGTCCTGACAACACAGGAGTGTGTAGACCAGCTGGCTGACGTTCTCACTGATGTGTTTAACATCTCCCTGTGTCATTGTGTTTTAAGACCTTCACAATCCTCCTAGTTCTAATTAAATCATCTGTAACTTGCCTGAATTACTACCGCCCGTGGCACTTTTATCAGTCATCATGAAGTCCTTCAAGAAACTAGTCATGAGTCGCATCAAAGCCGCCTTCCCCAGCTCACTGGCCCCTTTCATTTTGCTTACTGACCCAACCAGTCTATCACCGATGCCATAATCACTGCGCTTCATCTGTCACTGACTTACCTGTACAAGAGGGATTCTTATGTAAGAATGCAGTTCATCGACTTCAGTTCAGCATTCAACACTACCACTCCACACAGACTGTTCACTAAGCTCAGCTGACTGGGCCTCAACACCCCCCTAGTAAATTTGATTTTAGACATCCTGACAGAATGGTCTCAGTGAGACTGCATCAGCATCAACATCTCCAGAATCATCACAGTGAGTATAGGAATACCACAGGGCTGGGTCATTAGCCCTTTGCCCTTTACACTTCTGACACATCAAACCAGATCATCTAGTTTACAGAAGACATGATGGTGGTACGTCTCGCTATACATGGAGGAGGTACCGAGAATGGCTGCCTGGTCAAATACACCAATCTCTCTCATAATGTTGAAAAGACAAAAGAGATAATAATAGACTTCAGGAAATCCAGCACTGTTCATGCACCTCTCACCATCAACAGTGCTGTTGTTGAGAAGATCAAACATCCCAAGTGCCTGGGCGTCCACATCATGGATGACCTTTCTTGGTCCCTCAACTCCGCTTCCATAACCAAGAGAGCAGGGCAGCGTCTCTACTTTTTGTGAAGACCGAAAAGAATGAGCCACCCCCCCACCGATCCTTGCCATGTTTTATAGGAGTACCATTGGAAGTCTTCTGTCTAGCTGCATCACTGTCTGGTTCAGATTGCAACACAGTACAGCGGATAGTGAAAGTAGCTGAGAAGGTTATCAGTTCACCTCTACCTCCCTTGAAAGACATTTACCAAACCTACTGCCATAACAGAGCCAGTAACTTTGTGAAAAACCATTCCCACCTGTTACACGGACTCCGCTGTCTTCTACCGTCTGGCAAACAGTATCAAAGTTTCCACTCTGGTTCTGCAAGACTGAGTAACCGTTTCATACCACAGGCCATCAGGATTCTGAATGCACAAGAAGGTCTAATTCCTGTCTAACTGGTGTCATTCCAGTGTACTACCTCAATTTATTATTTATATGCTTATCATATTACAATTTGGACTTTTTCAATAGCATCTGCACTTTATCTTCTGTTCAGTGTTACAACAGGTGCACTTATGTCCTGTTTGATAACTTTATACTTATCACTCACTCAATGTGGTTTAATGATGCAATTTGCCTTTATACAATATCTGACTTACTGTATAGTGCAATATTACTTTATTCTGGATGATTTAAATCTCTTTCACGTTACTGTTTTATGGTTGTATCACCTATTTATGATATTGTTTCTATCGTACCTTGCACCTTCTTGTATGTTGCTATATGCTGCACCAGGCCTCATGGAGATACGTTGTCTCATCTCACTATGCATGTGTACACAGCTGCTGATGACAATAAAGTAACCTTGACCATAAAGTTGTTTTTTAATTGCATCCTGCATTTGTTGTTTAAGGAAACTTTTATATCTAACAGGGAGTGTTAGCTGCACAGTTCCATGCTGGGAAACATATTGTGTGAAGGTTGCTTTGCTCATAGTACAGTACAACCTCAAAGTTACATTGGTGGCAAAATAGCCATAACACCACAAAAAACACGGCAGCATTTTATACATACAGTGGGGGAAATAAATATTGAATGCATCTCACATGAAGGCTACTCACATGAAATCCCCACCAGACATTGGCATTAAATCAAGAAATCCACAAATAGAAAGAATTCACAACATTAAAGGCCATAAATAAAGTAGGATGACACAGGAAAAAAAGTATTGAACACATTAAGAAAAAGAAGTACACCAAGGCAAGGAACCAGCTAAAATCTGTAAGTAGTTAGAAAGTAATTCCACCTCCTATCTGTGCAAAGTTATTATCGACTGGGTTAGAACATATTGATGGGCTATAAAAAGGTTTTTGCTACCAAGGTGTCACACAAGAAACATGATCGATAAAAGCAAAGAGCTCTCCCAAGACCTTTGCAACAAGATTGTTGCAAACCATATCAATGGAACTGGTTATAGACGTATTTCAAAACTTCAGAATCTTCTAGTAAGCACCACTGAGCCGAAAACATCCTCAGTGTTGCTCCAGGCAGAACCCAAGAAATACTTCTCACAGACTGATGCAGCATACATAGCATTTAAAAAAATTCAAGACTGTACAATAAACAGAAAAACAAGCAATGTACTTAATTTGTAGAAATAAAATACAGTGGTGCCTCGGTTTGCGAGCATAATTCATTCTGGAAACATGCTTGTAATCCAAAGCACTCGTATATCAAAGTGAATTTCCCCATAAGAAATAATGGAAACTCAGAAGATCCGTTCCACAACCCAAAAATATTCATATAAAAACGATTACTACAAAATATAAAGTAAAAATACATAAAACAAATTAACCTGCACTTTACCTTTGAAAGGAATCGTGGCTGGTATGAGGGAGACGAGAGAGAGAGAGAAGAGGAGGAGGAGGGTTATTGTGTAGGACGACTTTCACTCTAACTAACGGAATCCCTGCTGTCTGTTGGCTCACTGGAATCTTTTTCTTTTTGTGCGACTTTTTAAAGGAAGCCTCTCCAATGACAGTTGCTTTTGCCTCCTTTTGAGGATTTCGCAGAAATGTGACATTGCATTGTCGTTAAACAGATTTATCGCTCGCACACAAAATAAAAAAAATGCTTTACGCACACACACACACACGGTCACAATGCTATAGTAAACAGTGTCCGTTTGTACGGATGTTGACTATATGAATGAGGCACGCCGACTGAGTGGGGCCTGCCTTGTAGCTAGTGCTGCCAGGATAGGCGTCATGACCCCCCACAACCCTGTATTATATTGAATAGGTTTTAGAACGTTCTGTTCCAAAATGTCACTGGTATAGTTTAGGAAGCCCATGCCAAATGCCAATCTACCAAAAGCCTGAAGCTAAGCATGTTTGGACCTAGCCAGTACATGGATGGGAGAACATCTAGGAAAAATGTGGGTTGCTGCTGGGAGAGGTGTTGGTGAGGCTGTCAGTGGTTGCTTACCATGTGGTTTGTGTGCGGATTCCATTGCCCTACTGTAATGACAGAGACATTGTGCTGTAAACGGTGGCACTGTTTGTCCTCACAGGTGGCGCAGTGGTAGTGCTGCTGCTTTGCAGTAAGGAGACTGTGGAGCACTGTGGGTTCGCTTCCCGGTTCCTCCCTGTGTGGATAGCACTTTGAGTACTGAGAAAAGCGCTATATAAATGTAATGAATTATTATTATTACTGTTCTTTAGATGAGATGTAAAATTGAGTTCTTGACTCTCTGTGGTCATAAAAGATCTCTTGGCATCTTTAAAACAGGGTTTCTAGATAGCCAGGCCACATTGCCCACTGCAGCCTGGTCATTCTTCTCCCGTTAGGGGTTGCCACAGCGGATCATCTTGTTCCATATTTTCCTGTCCTTTGCATCTTCCTCTTTTACCCTCATCACCTGCATGTCCTCTCTCACCACATCCATAAACCTTCTCTTAGGCCTTCCTCTTGCCTGGCAGCTCTATCCTTAGCAACCTTATCTCAATATACTCATCATCTCCCCTCTGCACATGTCCAAACCAACGCAATCTCCATCTCCCATCTGTTATTGGCCAGCTATCTCTCTCAGGCTTTCACCTCTTAATAGCTAATGTGTGCTGAACATACTAATGCAAGAATGGCTGCTGTCTCCTCATCCAGGTGGATCCTGCCCATTGGTGGTAGTTGAAAGTGACTCCAAACTATCTATGGAAATCATTACCAGGGAAAACTATCAGTATTTCTTTTTAAACACCATCTATCTATTTATTGTAGTAAAGTATTATGTTGTTAACCTCGAGAATGAGCACTAAAATTCAAATATTTAGAACAAGGAAGAAGGCCAATGGTTTATACTCAACTGCAACCTAACAAGAGATCATTTTACTTAGTTTCTGTTGTAACCTAAAGTGAAAGTTAATGTGGTAAGCTATTGTGAAAAATGTGAATTTGAAGACATCCAATAAAAACCGTGCGTAAAAATGTAAATTTTCAGCTTGAAGAAAGAAAAGGAAAAATGCAGTTTTAATCAGTGTGACAGAAATAACTGAACCCCTCGTTCTTTCTTCCCAAGGCTAATATACAGTACATCTAGACTGTCCAGTTTCTGTCCATACTCCTTGACTGTGCCAGTATGGCCTACATCCTTAACTCTACATAACCAGCTGTCACTCTTTGTGCCCTGTGTATCCTAAACTTCTCATTTCCCTACTTAGGGTGGAACTTCAGAGGATGAAAATTGTGCGGCCTCCACCTGAAGTGGCCCGGTATACCATGATTTTCCACACAAGAGACAAAGGCAATGAAGTGAACAAAGACAGGTGAACTGAAAGATATCTGAAGGCTATTTGTTTTCTACAAAACAGCGGTTAACTGTTGAATTCCTTTTTGCATTGCAGAATGCGCCTCCTGAACCGAACACCTAGAGTGTGGAAAACCGATGGCTTGAACTCGTGTTCCTACAAGAAGCTGTATGTGGAGAAGCAGCAGCTCTACATCAACGTCACTGTGGACATTGGCCGCCCTTCCCTGTGGCATAACTAACTTTTAGGCAGAGAAGGGAGTGTGCCACGTAAGAGAGAAACAGACTGATGAAAGCTCACGCATCTAGTATGCAACCCATTTAGCAACTTACTTCCAGTTATTAATTGTACTCTTTCTGTGGTGATGTCTGCTTACTTGAACCCCTGAAACCACAAGACAAGGGGGCTGAGATATACAGAAGGTTGAACGTCATGTAGTTTGTTAGACTGGGACCATTTCCAAACAATGCATGAATGTATAATATTTATATAGGATCAGAGACTTGCCTTGTGCACTGGTGACTGTCTTTATAGTCACTGAAGGACAACCTAAGACGTTTTAGGACATTTGCCCAAATCTGGGATGTTGATTCAGATATTTTTGTTTTAGAAATGTTTCTTTAAAAAAAAAGAAAAAAAATCTAAATAAACCTCAGATGTCCAAGTCGTTTTTAATTTTAACAAAGAAACTTTACATCAGTAATAAGATAATCCTGACACTTGCAATACAGTAGAACCTCAACTTTACCCAAATTGGCAAAAGAACATACAAATAAAATGGAAGGTAAAGAATGCAATAATTGAAACGATGTAGCTTCATGGGTGATTTTGTTCCTTTTTCCTCTCATCCCATTGATCTGTCTCCCACTGTTTCCCATATACTTGCACATTCAGACAGCAGTGTTAGGAAGGAGGAAGCACCCACTGGCTACTCTCACCAGTGCAAAATGAATCCCTAACCCTAACCCTAACCACCTAATTTCTTCCTATGGTTCATCCACGGGCCCCTCTTGCTCTCTCACACTAAGGGTGGCACAAACAGGTGTGAGGAAGAGTGAAATTCAGGCTGCTTGTACACTCATCTGGTCCCATCTACAGCAGGATAAGAAAAAGCAAGATGTGTACTCTCACACTGTCTCAATCGGGCATACAGTGGTGTGCAGACAAAGGAGTCTTCTGCCTTCTGTACACTCAAAAGAGTGATGTGAATGAGACAGAGAAAGAGAGAGAAAAATGAGACACGGACCTCTCATGTTCTCAGCAGTCAAACGTAGTGTGCCAGGTACGGATGCTCTCTCTTACTTGCTGCATGCAGTCTAGTTATCATTTGGCTATCGTGTTTGTAAAACGATGTTCAGTTCTGAAGCTGGCTGGAGTGGCCTGCTGTAGCAAGGTGCTGGGTCTGTCACCCATGGAATGACATTATTGTATGTGGGATGTTGTAATCAAAACTACTGAGGTGCATTCATATGTGACGTAACTGATGTGTAGTATATACAGTCAAGTCCTTCAGTATTTGGACAGTGACATAATTTTCATAATTTTGGCTGTCTATGACAACACAATGGATTTGAAATAAAGTAATCATGTGATTGAACTGTAGACTTTCAACTTAAATTTAAGGGGTTTACCAAAAACATTGTACAAACCGGATTCCAAAAAAGTTGGGACACTTAACAAATTGTGAATAAAAACTGAATGCAATGATGTGGAGATGGCAAATGTCAATATTTTATTTATAATAGAACGTAGATGACAGATCAAACGTTTAATCCGAGTAAATGTATCATTTTAAAGGAAAAATATGTTGATTCAAAATTTCACGGTGTCAACAAATCCCAAAAAAGTTGGGACAAGTAGCAATAAGAGGCTGGAAAAAGTAAATTTGAGCATAACGAAGAGCTGGAAGACCAATAAACACTAATTAGGTCAATTGGCAACATGATTGGGTATAAAAAGAGCTTCTCAGAGTGGCAGTGTCTCTCAGAAGCCAAGATGGGTAGAGGACCACCAATTCCCACAATGTTGCGCAGAAAGATATGGAGCAATATCAGAAAGGTGTTACCCAGCGAAAAATTGCAAAGACTTTGCATCTATCATCATCAACTGTGCATAACATCATCCGAAGATTCAGAGAATCTGGAACAATCTCTGTGCGTAAGGGTTAAGGCCGTAAAACCATACTGGATGCCCGTGATCTCCGGGCCCTTAAACGACACTGCACCACAAACAGGAATGCTACTGTAAAGGAAATCACAGAATGGGCTCAGGAATACTTCCAGAAACCATTGTCAGTGAACACAATCCACCGTGCCATCCGCCGTTGCCAGCTGAAACTCTACAGTGCAAAGAAGAAGCCATTTCTAAGCAAGATCCACAAGCTCAGGCGTTGTCACTGGGCCAGGGATCATTTAAAATGGAGTGTGGCAAAATGGAAGACTGTTCTGTGGTCAGACGAGTCACGATTCAAAGTTCTTTTTGGAAATCTGGGACGCCATGTCATCCGGACCTAAGAGGACAAGGACAACCCAAGTTGTTATCAATGCTCAGTTCAGAAGCCTGCATCTCTGATGGTATGGGGTTGCATGAGTGCATGTGGCATGGGCAGCTTGCATGTCTGGAAAGGCAACATCAATGCAGAAAAATATATTCAGGTTCTAGAACAACATATGCTCCCATCCAGACGTCATCTCTTTCAGGGAAGACCCTGCATTTTTCAACAAGATAATGCCAGACCACATTCTGCATCAATCACAACATCATGGCTGCATAGGAGAAGGATCCGGGTACTGAAATGGCCAGTCTACAGTCCAGATCTTTCAACTATAGAGAACATTTGGCGCATCATAAAGAGGAAGGTGCGACAAAGAAGGCCCAAAACAACTGAACAGTTAGAGGCCTGTATTAGACAAGAATGGGAGAGCATTCCTATTTCTAAACTTGAGAAACTGGTCTCCTCGGTCCCCAGACGTCTGTTGAGTGTTGTAAGAAGAAGGGGAGATGCCACACAGTGGTGAAAATGGCCTTGTCCCAACTTTTTTGGGATTTGTTGACACCATGAAATTCTGAATCAACATATTTTTCCCTTAAAATGATACATTTTCTCAGTTTAAACTTTTGTTCCGTGATTTATGTTCTATTCTGAATAAAATATTAGAAGTTGGCACCTCCACATCATTGCATTCAGTTTTTATTCATGATTTGTATAGTGTCCCAACTTTTTTGGATTTCGGTTTGTATTAGTCATTTAGGAATGATGGCCATTTTTATACATGGTCCCCGTATTTTCGGGGGTTCAAAGGTATTTGGACAAACTAACAATCATAATAATCATTTACAATATTTGGTTCAAAATCCTTTACAGTCAATGACTGCCTGAAGTCTGGAACCTATGGCCTTCTCCAAGTGCTGGGTTTCCACTCTAGTGATACTTTGCCAGGCCTTTACTGTGGCTGTCATCAGTTGCAGCTTGTTCATTGGACTTTCTGCCATCAGTTTTGTCTTCAGCAAGTGTAATGATGTCCATTTGGGTTGTAGTCAGTCGATTGACTTGGTCAATGAAGAATAGTCCACTACTTTGCGTTGAAAAGCACTCATCCATCTGTACTGTGAAGTGTTGTCCTCTCGGGTTTGCAGCATTTGGTCGAATCTGAGCAGACAGTATAGCCCTGTACGCTTCAGAATTCATCCTGCTATTTCTGCCAGCAGTCATATCATCAATAAACACTAGTGATTGACTTCCCTTTGCAGCCATCAATGATCATGCCATAAAACTGCCTACACCATGTTTCACAGATGAGCATGAGCAGTTTCTTCTTTCAAACATTCTGGTATGTATTGATCTTAGTTTCCTTTGTGCAAAGGAAATTATTTCAGAATTGGACAGGCATTTAAAAAATATCTAATCTGTTTTTCCAATGGTTGAGGTATACCAGTGGTTTGCACCTTGTGGTAAACCATCTGTTGTTACTTTCATGAAGTCTTCTCTTGATTGTAGACTTTGGTGTACCCTCTGGAGAGTGTTCTTGGTTTGGATAAATGTTATGAAGGGGCTCTTCTTCACCAAGGACAGAATTCTGCAATCATCCAGCACAGCTGTCTTCTGTGGTATTCTAGACCTTCTAGTGTTGCTGAGTTTGCCAGTGCATTTCTTTTTTTTAAAGAATGTATCAAATGGTTGATTTGACCACTCCTGGTGTTTCTGGTCCCTCTCTAAAGAGTTTGTTTTGTTTTCTCAGCCCTTCACAGACAGGTGTGTCCAATCATGAGTGGTAAAAGGTATTTAAGGTGTTCAGTTGCAAGTTGTGCTTCCCTTTGACTCTCCTCTGAAGAGTGACAGCATGGGATCCTCAAAGCAACTCTCAAAAGATCTGAAAACTAAGATTGTTCAGTATCATAGTTTAGGGGAAGGCTACAAAAAGCTATCTCAGAGGTTTAAACTGTCAGTTTCAACTGTAAGGAATGTAATCAGGAAATGGAAGGCCACAGGCACAGTTGCTGTTAAACCCAGGTCTGGCAGGCGAAGAAAAATACAGGAGCGGCATATGTGCAGGATTGTGAGAATGGTTACAGACAACCCACAGATCACCTCCAAAGACCTGCAAGAACATCTTGCTGCAGATGGTGTATGTGTACATCATTCTACAATTCAGCACAATTTGCACAAAGAACATTTGTATGGCAGGGTGATGAGAAACAAGCCCTTTCTGCACTCACGCCACAGAGTCGCTTGTTGTATGCAAATGCTCATTTAGATAGATAGATAGATACTTTATTAATCCCAAGGGGAAATTCACATAATCCAGCAGCTGTCACTGAAGCTACTCCTCTGCCTGGAGATGACAAGCCAGATTCACTTTGGAGTGATGAGACAAAAATTGAGTTATTTGGTCATAACAAAAAGCGCTTTGCATGGCGGAACAAGAACACCGCATTCCAAGAAAAACACCAGCTACCTACTGTCAAATTTGGTGGAGATTCCATCATGCTGTGTGGCTAGTTCAGGGACTGGGGCCCTTGTTAAAGTCGAGGGTTGGATGAATTCAACCCAATATCAACAAATTCTTCAGGATAATGTTCAAGCATCAGTCACAAAGTTGAAGTTATGCAGGGTTTGGATATTCCAACAAGACAATGACCCAAAACACAGTTCAAAATCTACAAAGGCATTCATGCAGAGGGAGAAGTACAATGTTCTGGAATGGCCGTCACAGTCCCCTGACTTGAATATTATCGAAAATCTATGGGATGATTTAAAGCAGGCTGTCCATGCTCGGCAGCCATCAAATTTAACTGAACTGAGAGATTTTGTATGGAAGTATGGTCAAAAATACCTCCAACCAGAATCCAGACACTCATCAAAGGCTATAGGAGGTGTCTAGAGGCTATTATATTAGCGAAAGGAGGCTCAGGCTCAACTAAGTATTGGTGTAATATCTCTGTTGGGGGGCCGAATTTATGCATCTGTCTAATTTTGTTATGATGCATATTGTTAATCCAATAAACTTAATGTCACTGCTGAAATACTACCGTTTCCATAAGGCATGTCATATATTAAAAGGAAGTTGCTACTTTGAAAGCTCAGACAATGATAAACAAAAATCCAAAGAATTAAGAGGGGTTTCCAAACTTTTTCATATGACTGTAACTCTTGCATTAGATAAGATTCTACCCAGGCCCAGAGTTCAACACCCCTGCTCTAAGTGAATACAAGCATGTACTTTTTCCCTGTGATCTGTTCCTTTTAAATTTTAAATGCAAGTCATTAACTAAGAGGGGGCAAGACATTAACTGCTGGCGTGCTGGTGTTAACGGGCAATTGGACAGCAAGCTGAGCAAGCGAAACACGAAAAAAATACTAGCTGTAAAGTAGTTAAACTTGGTATTGATCTTGTTCCACTGTTCACTGCAACAGCACTTAGACATGAGGATCATCTCTTAGTACAATACTACATAGTCTGGTCTTGATCTTCAGCTACTGTATCATGATACTCTCTTGGGTACGCTGCAACTGACCCTACAGATCTACCAATCCAATCCCATGTGAACAAAGAAGTGCAGGAACTCCCAGTTGATTAAATATTTTTGTGAGAACATGTTTGAGATGAGAAAAAGAGTAGAAGCCACAGAAAAATAACACATTCCTCACCTGTTCCAATGAGAAGGATAACAAAAATTTAAACTGTGTTTAAATAATTTAATCAAGTTACCATACAAATGGGAGACAGTTTTAATTTACAAAAACAATTTTTTCTCCTCAATAAATATTAAAAAAAACTGAAAGATGCGCAAAGCAAGAGACTGCCTGGACTCGCCGAGCATCACCTATGTTTTTTTTCCAGCCTCAAGATGGTGCAACTCATGAGGTCCAATTCCTTTTTGATGGTATACTGGGATAAGGTGAACACTTTGTGTCTTCAAAATTGTAATTTCAGGCAGAAGGGAGTACTGGCCAGATTCAAATCTTTGCACTCTTGTATATCTCCCTTTTTCCCCTCAACACAAACATTTTAAATTTAAGTGTACAGCCTCTTTACACCATTTCTTCATTCTTGTGCTTGGCCTCTGGGATTGTGGGTGCAGGCTATAGTTAATTAATATCCATAAGTAGTAACCACCATGAAACATTGTGCTCCAAATGAAATGTTGAATTTTGATCAAATAAATAAATATTCACAGCAACCATGCCTGAAATGGATTACGAAAGAAGACAATGTTCCAAGTCCCAGGCAGACCAAGGAGCGTCAAGGGTCAAGTATGGCGTTTTGTGTCTCAGGATTCTGGGGCACTATTTTTGTCTTCAATAGGAGCTTCCCCAATATCAGCAGTAATGTTCGTATACAAAGATGTCAACTGCTTTGAGATGCATTTGTATTCCAGGGAGTTCATTCCATCCACTTTCCAGTATTTATATGACTTTGTTAACATATCAAACCTGCAAAATAATACAAAGAAAATTAATATGCAGCCATAAACAGTTGGATGAGTTGTGTATTTAAGGAAACTACCTGGACCAATTACAAACCTCAGTTTTGCAAGCAAAAGCCCACAATTTGGTGGCCCACTGTGCACTTGTTCAAAACATTACTGTGTGAAACTGCCTTTTCTATACAAGCTTTTAGCAAACAAATTTGGGACAGCTCACTCACTGTATATGGAATGCCATAAAATTAAAAAAAGCTTATAAAATGCACCTGGACTTTTTAAAAGGTGTGGTAGAAATTTAACATCTATTATAAAAAAAAAATCCTGGAGAGAAACAGTAGGGTGATGATCTTATACGATCACGGAAGACACTTAAAAGACCCGCGAGACTAAAGAGATTGACCAGGGACTGTCTCGCGATGACGTAGAACATGAGATTCTTGCAAGACACGCCCTACTTACAACCAAATAATAGCACGGGGTTTTGGCTTTGGGCACACACAGATCCAGGGCTTTCAGTGTGTATAAAGTGTATAAGGACAATACGTTATAAATGAAACGTAGACGACTAAGCGAAGAAGAAAGCAGCACGGAGAAAACAGACTCAAAAGCGTTGGAGAGACAAAAAAGTAAATGAATACTCTAGGTGCAAATTCAAAAAATAAGGAAAGTAATTATCAGCCCGGAACAAGTGGAATTGAAAGAAAGCACGTCCAACCCGGACGTTGGCGCTATACTCATGCAGAGCAGGTTAGAGTTTATGAAAGAAGTAGAATTCGAAAGGCTCAAAAAAAAAAAAAAAACCAAAAAAAAACCACATTGGCGCGATACACATGTGGAGAAAGTTAAAGAATATGAAAATAGGAAAATTAGAAAGTACAAAAAAAAGAAAGTAAAGATTGCAGTAGCGCAAACAAACGGAAATAATTACTCAAAAAGGGGAAAGTAATCATCATGGACCAGGTGTCACTGAAACAAAAGCAGGATAAAGCGAGGTCAGAAATAAAAGACAGAGTAGAAAACAAACTACAGTAAAACGTCATAAAGAGCTTAAAAAACAAGGAGCCAAACACATGCAGAGCAGGTTAGAGATAATGAAAACTGGAATTCAAAAGACTCGTAGAAACACAAGCAGAGCAAGATACAGAATATGAAAGTTGAAAAAAATGACAGTGTCAAAACAAAGACAGTAAACATCACATTAGCGCAAAGAGAGAAATTATTACTCGGAGAAATAACGAAAAGGCAAATAGAGATCGAACATATGGACATAGGTGATAGTATGTAAATATCTGTAAGGCTTTGAAGTTTAAGTCAAGAGAATTTCAAAAAACAGAGTTTACCTCACATGCATTTATTGGTTACTTTGCAAAAAAATTATTAACTGCTGATGATGTAGCTCGTTTTGTCTGTGCTGAAATCCCAAACAGAGAAAACTATCCTGAATTATGGTACAAAGTCATTAAACACATGTCTCACTGACCTCATTAAAAAGATTCAGCACATTGGGACTCGCAAGATTCCAAATATTGTTTTTACAGAAGTTCTGAAATAAACGTGAAACTAATGAAATAGCAACAATTCAAAGAAAAAAAAAATCTTAAAAGTGTGTATCCGGAAAAACAAAAATGGGGGTTGGCGAGTGAAGCCCCCTAGTCTTATTAAAGAAAGAAACATCCTCTAACAGGACATATCAGTTATCAGGCAGGAGAAAAGCTGTTCATGGTATCTTTTAATGACTCCTCAGCAAAATGCCTTGGAGGGAGTATTCTTCAAAAGCAGTCCGTTACAGCATGGTCAGAATGATCACAGAAACAAAGAACAGGAGTTCATTTTATAAACTACTGAATTTACATACAGTGTCAATCAATATACATTTTACTCTGGTTGGGTTGTTGGTTTACTCCCAAAAAATAAAAGTCTATTATATTCTGGTTCTTCTTTTATACCTTTTGAGATGAGCTACCACCCTTGAAATTTCTGTGCATATAACAACTATCCATTCTGTTGTTTACGGGACATTCGCTGATTTCTTAGTCATCTTTCAGGACATTTTGTCATTCATTTGACCCCTATCTGGCTTCCTGACATGGCCACAAAGGTTTCTGACATTCATTAACTCTTTATGCCATTTCTTTAAGATATAAGCTATGTTACCCTAGAATTATTCTTCCACAAAGGCCACCACTTTATTTTATACACATTTCCAAGCCTCACAGAAACAGTGCTTATGTAAGCAGCTAAAGGCTCTCAGATAGAATGAAAAGCAAATGATTTGAAGCACTCCCTAGTAGCTCTCCATTTACCTTTTTTCATTGGCATTATTTCCTTCATCTGGTCCATGTTTGATCATCTTATAGCGGCCAATGTCCAACGGCACTCTGACAATATTCATTCCTGCATAATGTACTCTATTATATCAAAATAAAAAAAAGCAAATTGATACAATTAACCAAACAGATAACACCTATAGAAGCAGAAGCGGGTCTGAAGAATCACTTGTAATTGGTATGGAAACGTGGAGATTTTTTTTTTTAATTACATACAATAGTAAATGGCAATAAAAATATCAAAGTATAACAAATTTTAATTCAGACAGGCAGTATGACTTAAGTTTTACTTCTGTACCATTACAGATCCCATGAGCAGGGCACACTCTGACTACACACAAATATTTTGTATGAAATATTGCAAAGAGTGTTGCAAAGGCTCCCCTAAATTGGCCCAAGAGAGGGTGTGTGTGTGCAATGTGCTGCTTCTGGTTCTGCACCTAATGTGGCCTGTGGACTTTTAATTATTTTACTTATTGATAACTCTAATAATAAGTAAGAGAGATAAGGTACCAACAGGCAGTTTGGGTGCAGTCCACTAGTTCTCCACTGGAATAATTCCAATCAGCCTCAAACTCAAGTCAGCACTATTAACAATTAATCGTCAACCTGCTGTGACACCTAACGATTTAGAAACAGTACTTTTCAAAAATAAAATGTAAAAATCCACAGCAAAAGCTACTGCAAGTAGTGGATGAATTGTTCAGCAATATTTTTTTCTTATTGTTCTGTATTTGTTATATTGTGCCTGCCCCTCGAGTCCATCTGGTGATAAAGGCAGGACAGAAGAAAAATGTAGAATTTGATTTTGCTTCAGTAAAATGAACAAACTAATTCTCCGAGCTTCCAGTTTCATCTTAACAAAATTTTTGAGGATAACAAAAGGTACACTTTCAAAAGACTGTTGGATTTTTGGTTTTTACTTTCTCATATATGAAGTATAGGAAAAGTATTGTAATCATCTACAAATTCAATGCCAAGATTTTGATGAATCTCAATGTTTTAGACCTCCCGGAGTCGGAAAATACAATTTTTGAAATTCTGTCTGTGTCTCTGTGTATGTAAACACGATGAGTACACTTTTTTCACTTAGGTCAACCAAAGTTTACTGTATATACAACTTTTGGGCTATTTCAGTTTACCGGAAGTGGTATTTTACCTTTTATTCATGCAGCTGCAGAGTCTGATTTATTCAACTTTACTTTTATAATAATTCAATATACGGTATTATTAATTTGATTTGTTGTTGATGGTTCTTTAATGTACATAATATAAAAATACAATCATTGTCTTGTGGTTTACTTCTCAAATATCCATCCCTATAACTGAGTATATGAGAAAGTCTAGGGGAGACCACTTCCGATTTTTAATTGTGGCAGCTGAAAGTTACCCAAATAAGGGATACAGTAAAAAATTTATGGACCACTGCTGAAACCACAAGTGTCTAGGAGAAAACCTTAATACAGAATTAAATATCAGAGCAAAACACCTACCCAGGTCTATAGGACTGAATAAATACACTACTCATCTAAATTCTCCAGCCATGATGGTGTGAATTAATAGTAACTGAATGAAGGCATGCACACACCTATTAGCAATTTCATCATCCTCCCCACCCCAGCCCCAATAGGAGTTGGGAAAGCCATTCATCCTCAAATACTGTTCAGGTGTTACTGCAGTTACTCCTCCAAAGAAGTTTCGGTATGGTAGCCTAAAAAATACAAAATTATCACCGTCAGGATCAAGTAGAGAACATGGCACAGGAGTGATTTCATGACAGAAAAGTCAATAATAATTACATTATATGGTTTCACTTGGTTATATGGTTTTCCCTTTTGCCTCAAACACCAAGCCCAATTATAACAATTCTTAGATGATATACCTGAGTTATGTCATAGCATATGATAAAACAAAGCTTGGTTTATACATTTACACTATACAAGGAAAAAATACATAAAGCACAAAATGCCAAGTCAGCAGCTCTCAGCATATATATTGCATCAAAAAGCAAATTAACTGACACTGTAAGGCTCGTGATTTTACGATCAAATGTTTAACTTCTATATTATAAAAGTAAAAATTCTGTTTTTTCCTGTGATCTATAATATGCGATTCCTTTGGCATGTTCCCTGTAAATATTGTGAATTTCTAGATGACATAAATCAACTCAACTTAAACATGGGCACCCAGATTGAAACATTTATATACAGTATATATATGGAGCCAATGAATCACGTATCTTAAAATAGTTTAAGCTTTTGATTCCTACCAGGAATCATCATCAGAGGAAAATAATTAGACTTACAGGAACCTAAGGCAATATATAGCAAATAAGGAGGAGAGGATAGATAGATGGAGGGGAGACAGTTTGGGGGATTGATGGGGTGGGGTTCGGAGAGTGTTCGTCACAAACCGCATTTATTATTTGCATTTTCTTCTTTTCAATCCTGCATCTGCTGGGTTTGTGTCCAAATGTCTATTAATGGCATTTTCATTGGATAGCCATGTTTCAACCAGTTCTCTGCCACTTCTTGTATTCTTCTTGAATTTTACTTGCACTGAGTTCCCTTTTAAAGACATGTCCGGTCAAACTTGTATGTGTGTAAATTAGAGACCGTGGGTTCCTTTCTTCTGACTGCATTGTAATGTTCCTAAAAATGTGTGGCGAGTGTTTGTGATGTTTGTCCCATGTATACTGCTGGAAATGCATTACATAGTATGCTGTAAACAGTGTTTCTTGTCTCTGCTGCAGATTTCTTGCTTTTAGAATTAAAAAGGACTGTGAACAGCGTGTTTGTAGGCTTGTGCACTAATGTGATGCCTGCTCAGGGCAGGATACGTGCTGTACCTTCTGATACCCCATGATTATAAGGAAGTCTCTGCCAGGTGGGATAGGGTCAGGTTGGAGTCGATTGTTTGCTGGGGTCTCTCGTATCTCCAATGTAAGCATTGTCTGATGAATGTCTCTGGATAGCTGTCTGATGTGAACAGTTGGTTAAGACAGCACCTTTCATTCTTATTAGCCTCCTTGGTATTACAATGGGTGTGAACTCATCTGAACACAGCTCCGTTTATGCGATGATGGATGATTGCTAGCAAAGTGTAATATTTTCTCTGTATAACATCCCTTACGATAAACACCTGTAATCAGGGTGGTGGTGTTACTTCTTTCAATGAATATGTCCAGGAAATTGATGCGTTGATTTATTTCTTTTTCCATAGTAAACTGGATCGCAGGGAATATCATGTCGATGTGGTTATGAAAGTCATTCAGCTGATCAATTTTTAATATGACAAATGCCTTGTCAATGTAACATACCGTATATCTTCCAATAGTAGCCCTGGCGTTTATTCAAAAAATTATTCGGACGGCCCGGCGTTTAAAAGACACCAGCGGTTGTTGGAGACCGGCTATTATTCGCCTCGCAGACGGAATGGTGATGGGTAAAGGGGATTCATTTGGCAGTAAAATACGGTATGGTACCGTATTTACGGTCACAAAATGTAGGCAACAACACCGGATGAACATTTCAGGATTTAATGAAATTATCAGTACAGCAGCACGGTCTTATTAAAGCAATATACAGTATGGTACTACCGTAAGCATGAAAAACAGGTACGGTAGACGTAAACTTTCTTGCCAATGATGCCACCAACACTGGCCTGCAACAGTCCGAATTTCGCACGAAAGCGCTCATCAGCCCGACAAGTCCCATGCGGAACATAAGGAAATGCAATAAGTTCCAAACTCACGCATATACGTATACATTACGACAGAAGACTGGATAAGATACAATAAAGTACAGTACTTACCATCTACTCGTCTGAATAGGTAATGATTGCTTTGTTATTTGCGAGTTCTTCTTCATCTTCCTCTTCTTGTGATGGCAATGCAGGTACTCCCATTGCTTGTTGTCACGCAGTAATCAGTCTTATCAGGATTAACGTGTCGAAGATGGCATTTTCATGTTCTTCCCGCCACCTCTGCCCTCCCTGTGGGGTTATGATTGACGTGGAGACGAAAGGGCAAAATGTACACAAAGAAATTTCTTTTTGACTTTCTCGCTTCCTCGATAGCATCCGACGACAAAACATTTTTGACACGAAAAGGTACTTACCGTATGATTCACTGCAGGAGGGCGGTAGCCCAGGTGGTACGAAAAGAGGATTAGCATACAAAAAACGCAGTGGGTCATTAGAGATCGGTGTTTACTACAGACCGGCGCTTAAAGGAGACCGGCTACTATTTGTCACAACATCTCTTCAAACCCGTCATTTTTATTGGAAACGGGCGTCAATAAGAAGCCGGCCACTACTAGAAGATATACGGTATCCAAACTTCCAGTCTGTACTGAGTTAGAGCCACCCTTTCAAATTGCTGCATCATTTTCCTCTGATAATGATTCCTGGTAGGAATTGAAATCTTAGAAATAAACTATTTTAAGATATGTGATTCATTGGTGGGCGGAACGGTGGCACAGTGGGTAGCGCTGCTGTCTCGCAGTTAGGAGACCCGGGTTCGCTTCCCAGGTCCTCCCTGTGTGGAGTTTGCATGTTCTCCCTGTGTCTGCGTGGGCTTCCTCCCACAGTCCAAAGACATGCAGGTTAGGTGCATTGGCGATCCTAAATTGTCCCTAGTGTGTGCCCTGCCCAGGATTTGTTTCCTGCCTTGCTGTGACGATGTGGGTTCGGCTCCAGAAGAACTTGAACCCAACACCGTCGATAATGTCACCGAGTTGAGCTAAACAGTGAGACAACATTTGAGCAAGGGGATGGTACAAAGTGCAAAAGCACTTTTATTCAAAACAATAATCAAATAAAAAACAGTGTTCAAATAAAGTGCAGTGCTTCAAACTTCTTCATTAAATAAATAATCCCATGAAAGAAATGTGGAGGTTAAAAAACAATAAATAGAAAATCTTCTTAAAACAACGAGGTTAAAACTTTCATCAGGAAACAGTATTTAAAATTGATAACAAGCCCGGTGTCTTTCACTCCAGCATCTCTCCTGCTTCAACCATCTGAGCCCCGCAACAAATGAGACGCTCACCCTACAGCTGACCTTCTTTATACCTGCTTCTGCTACTACTGCCACTGTCAGTCGCCTTCCCGATCCTTGGCTCCGGTTGGCTCCCCCTGACAGTGACTTGGGAATTCCACTGCGACCAAGGCTCTCACACAGGGAACACCACGTCCCAAGTCCCGACTCCCGCTACCTTCCGCGGAGAGTCCTGTGCCTTCCGGTCACTCACGCCCTCCGAAGCAAACTCTGCGGGAGCGACCACAACCACTTCTCCCAGGTGTTGGCCAAACACCCAGGCCGTCTACTCAGCTGCCGCAGGCTTGCTCTCGCTCGCTTCCTGCTACACCGACTTGCTCGCTCTCTCTCTCTCCTCACTGTTTCCATCTCTTTCTCTGATCTTTCTTTTCTCTCTCGTTTTTTTTTTTTCCGCCCCCTCTATCCGACTCGCGCTTCTTTTTATATAGCAAGGGGCCATAGCAGCTGCAGCACATTAGACAAGGGAACAATCACGGATGTGGGCAGTTCCTCACCTGTGCATTCGGTGAGAAACGCCCACACCGCAGATCACCCAGCGGCTTGCTTCAACCACTACGCCCCCTCACGAAGCCGCCTTGAGTGCGGTGATTATTTATTTAAAAACTGGCCCTTACTAAGAGCTGTGGACCCGCTATACCACACTTGCGCCCTGTGTTGGCTGGGATTGGCTCCAACAGACCCCCGTGACCCTGCAGTTAGGATATAGTGGGTTGGATGATGGATGGATGATTCATTGGCTCCCTTTGTGGATTTCCAGCAACAAATATGCAAAGCGTATCAAAGACCATCTCTTCTATATATCTAATTGTTAGGTTTCTGAACTCTTTTAGGACTCCCTCCAGTGGTAAGACATGCCAAAACGCAACTGTCGCATCTGTGGAGGACAGCTTTTCCGTCACCGAGGCAACTGCAGGTTCGCAGCATAGCGCCGTGGAAGTGCGAACCAATCGCGGTCGCGCTATAAGCGCCTGTCGCCAATGGGTGATGCATGGAACCATATAAATGCAAGGAACAGTATAGCTTAGCCACTGACCTGGCCCCAACTATGCCCGTTTGCTGTGTCTGTGTATAGGAGAGTGGTAGCTCCCACTGCAATAAATAACCCTGCTGTTCCTGTTTCAAGCTGAATAAAGCTGGTTTGGCTAAAGTACTGAGACCCAGCCTCGTGTTTTGGGGTGCAAGACAGTGACTCACGCATCATATGGTACCAGGAGTGGGGTCTTGCACCAATGGAGCCCTATATAAGGACAGATCCAGGGCTTAGTGGACCCAGTTCAAAGCTGGATCCACGGAGACACTTTCAAGCGCATTGTAGAGAAGCTCGCTATTGATGCAGTCCTGTCAGGGATAGTTGAGACCCTTTGTGATGAAATGCTACGAAACGATGTCCACTTGCTGCTAGATCTGACCCACAAACAGGAGGGCGCACAAGTCACCTGGAAACAATATGGCTAACCAGGCTTGACCCCGATTTCAATCAAGCCAGTACAGACAGGCGTAAGACGCCATCATGGGAAGACTATAGTGTGGACTTAATGCAGCTGCTTTCACTGTGATGGACTGGGACATCTGTGACATCTCCCATCTGCGCTAACCATGGCCTTCAGTCTGGCCCAGGTACTTGGCTTGCAAATGTCCCCCAGAATGTCAAAGGACAACAATTCTAAGGTCACTATGATGTTTGCTGGATGGGAATTCTCAGCACTGCTGAACTCTGGTAGTGATCTCTGCGTAGTCCACCGTGACTTGATCCGGCAGACCCCTTATACTGTAAGACCACAGACAAAGTGAACATCCGCTGCATCCATGGGGACATTAAAACATACAAGACTATATTATTCCCCCTGAAATTTAAAGGTAAAAACTTTTAAGGTTTGGACTGCCATATCAGACACCTCACCCCAGCCACTCCTAATAGAAAAAAAGGAATGCCACAGGAGCTGCCAGACTTTTCCATGCTGTCACACACACCAACAGCCTCCCCAGACTGGACACCCAATTCGGACCTGGACGAAAATGAAAGAGGGAGGTGAGTGTGATGTTGCATCGGACACAGAGGAAGCAGAGACTGCCATTCAGACAGAGTTTGCTCGCCTGCAATGAGCTGATAGAAACTTGGATTTTGCATTCAGACAAGCCCACATCACAAATGGCTCTTACTATCTAGAGAGAGAGGATCTGAATTTTAAAACACCACATTCTTTACTTCAGGAAGGTTTTCTGTACTAGGCGATTTCTGATTGCATGGGTGATGGGCACATCGAGCAGTTGGTAGTGCCAAGTGGGTACAGATAGAAGGTTTTAAAAATTGCTCACAGTCATGTTTTGGAGGGTCACCTCGGCGCAGAAAAGACGAGGGAACACATTTCGAAATGCTTTTATTGGGTGAATATGGGCCAGGATGTGCAGCAATTCTGTAAGGCCTGTCCCGACTGTCAAATAGTTTTTGCTCACATACCTGCCAGGGCACACCTTGTATCAATACCTATTTTAGATGCCCCTTTAGAGGGGTGGGATTAGATATTGTTGTGCCCGCTTCCCAAGAGTAAAAGTGGCTTTTAGTATGTGCTTGTGTTAGTTGATTACGCCACAAGATAGTGTTGCAGAACCACTCTCAGAAATGTATGCACATTGGTTTCCCTCACAGGATTTTGACTGATCAGGGCATGCCCATTATGTCTCACATCATGAAGCAGATATGCAAAACAGTTACACTACGGTTTATCATCCACAGACGAATGACCTGACTGAACGATTTAATAAAACCCTAAAACAGATGATTCGACGAGTCACTCATGACGACCCGAACTCGTAGGATACAGTAGTGCCCTTCCTCCTGTTTGCTGTTTGTGAATTTCCGCAAGCGTCTACACCGACAACTCAAGGGGGCAGGTTGGTCGAATGAATTGTGTCACTGCAGGAACAGATTTCCAGACTATCCGCTATTGTGGTGGAACATCTTCAGTGTGAGCAGGAGGCACAGAAACATGATTACGGCAAGACAAGTAAACTTCTCGTGTTTAAGAAAGGGGATCAGGTGCTGGTGTTGATTCCATTGGATCCACATAAATTTCAGGCTGAGTGTTTGGGTCCGGCAGTCATCGAAGAGGTCTATCCCCCCATGAATTATAAAGTTAGGATTCCAGGGTAGTGGGAGCCCATACAGGTTTTGTATTAATTTGCAGGAGTGGCATGAACCATACAAGGTCATGGTCACGTCCGCAGAGGTCCCTCAGACGGAGGTTGCTACAGGTGAGGATTTAACTGACACTAAGAAAGCGGAATCGTTATCGGTGATCAAGAGGAACTTCGACATCTTTTCGGCCGCGTCTGACCGGGCAACGATTGAGGAACACAAGATCGTAACTCTGCCCAGCATTACCATACAGGTACCCCTGTATCGCCTGCCAGAGGCAACAAGGAAAGTGATACGCCAAGAAGTGCAGCAGATACTTCAGTTAGGTGTGATTGATCCAAGCAGAAGTGAATGGCAGAGCCCAGCTGTACTTTTCTCAAAGCCTGATGGTTCAGTTCAGTATTGATTTTAGGCATTTCCAAGTTTGATGCATACCCAATGCTGCATGTGGACAAGATGTTGGAGAAGCTTGGGTAGGCCTCATATATTTCCACCCTAGACCTCACAAAGGGATATTGGCAATTACCCTTGGAGGAGTCCAGCTGCAAGAAAACCATGTTTGCCACTCTGAAATGGGCTTTTGGTGTCCATGATGCACCGATGACCTTTCAGAGGATGATGGACCAGATCCTGCGTCCTCATTCCATGTATTTGGGTGCCTATCTTGACGATGTTGTCATTTTCAGTAATGACTGGGAATCTCATCTCATCTGTCTTTGACAGTTTACGGCTGGCAGATTTGATGGTTAACCCTAAGAAGTGCAGGCTAGGTATGTCTGAAACCTATTATCTGGGATATTCCATTGGGAAGGGTTTGCTCAAGCCTCAAATGGACAAGGTGGGGAAGCTGCTTGCATATTCACGTCCCGAAATACAGAGGCAGGTTTGTGCCTTCCTCGGGCTCATGGGGTACTACAGGCAGTTCATTCCCTAAAGAAAGAATCGTAGTGTTGTTTAGACCGACACCTGTTACAGAGCCTTCTTAGATCTAAAAGCCGCTTTATCCTCATTTAAAGTTCTGTGCAATCCAAAATTTTTGAAGAAATTTATCCTGCAAATGGATGCAAGCACTTTCGGTTTAGGAGCGGTGCTCTCACAATGTTTTGAAGGGGATGAACACACCATCATGTTTCCCAGCAGAAAGCTGCTACCCAGGGAGCATAATTATTTGACCATTGAAAAGAAGTGTTTAGCGATTAAGTGGGTGGTGGAGGCCCTCCGTTACTACCTCGCCCCACTTCAGTGGCTGTACAAACAGAAGGATACGAATGCCTGGCTCACTCAGTGGTCTGTTAGCTTTATCTTGCAGGATTTTGCTTTTGATGTTCACCACCATCCTGGAGCTGCGCACACCAGTGCCTACATCCTCTCCCGCAAGGCTGAGCCTGGCTTGGACGGCTGCTTTACCCACACCGGTGTGGACAAAGCTAATTTTTTGGGGGGGTGGGAGAATGGGGTTTAATGTGAGGTTTCTAAACTCTTTTAGGAACCCCAAAACGGGATGTCACACCAAAGTGCAACTGCCGTGTCTGTGGAAGACTGCTTGTCCATTGCGGAGGCAACCACAGGTTTGCAGCACAGCACCGTGGAAACAACTGCAAGCCGGTCACAGTATAAGTGCCTGTCACTGATGGGTCATGCAAGGAACATTACAAATGCAGGGAAAAGTATAACTTGGCCACTGACATCTGTCTGCTTTTCACAAGAGAACTACAAAATGGATTTAGATGTTTTTTTTCCTCTATAATTTGTTTGAACATTTCGGTTGATTTTGCGACTTCTCTCATCGTGTTAAGTATTATAGTTTGATTGCGGCACCAATTTATTCACGTGAATCCGACAGACAGGCTGCAGGTCGACGGGAGGGTGAGGCAGGACCTCAGGAGTAAAGAACCAGGAGGGGCCATCCTCACTCATGTGCCAGCCTCCATTTCGAGTGGCTCTACATCTCGCCACGTGTTGGAGCATACCTTGCCTCTGCTTAGCTAACGATACACGTTTGTTCAGCAGACATTATCATCTAGAGATTGTTAAAGTAACGTTTGACGTTTTTGAGAAAGAGATCACAGCTACGTGTGTTTTAGACTGTACCTGCTCATTGACAGAGATATCATAGCCACAAGCTCTTCTCCCCACCTGGGGGAAGCTCTCCCATCAGAGCTGAACACATTCAGATACAGTGGCAACATCTGACTTTGGAGTGTACCTACCTTCTGCTTGGCCAGAAATAACTTGGCAAATTTTTACATATTTGGCAAAGAGATCACAGCTACATTCTCGCCCCTGATATCAAAACGAAAAATATTGTTTATCATGGGGCCCTTGGATACGAAACCTATCAATATAAATTCTTCTCAATACAAATCAAACATCTATATATCTATATCTATATATCTCTCTGTATATCTCTCTCTCTCTATATATATATATATACACACACACACACACGCAGCGTGTGTGTATGTGTGTGTATATATAAGATTAATTGATCCTTCCTATAAAATAGGGGGCAAACTTGATGCCACTTTACTCCACCACCAGGAAGCAACACTCTTCCACCCACAAGTTTTGTCTGCTTTCTTCTCATGGCTCTTCTCAAACACAATGTGTTGCAAATCATGAGGAAAGAGGTGTGGTGTGGCCAAAATAAATATATCCTAAAAAAGCTGTCCTTTCCTGTTACACATTTTAACCAAATAAACTCACTAACTGCAATACTCACTGTACACTTCAGTGCTGGAATTTCCTCGAAATATTTAGATATCATTCAGAAAAATGTGAAGGAAAAACATAACATTCATTGTAGTTGTGATACTGCAGTTGCTCTTCTCTTTGACATGGCAACAAGCACATTTACTAACAAGCAGTGCAAACAACCAATGCCGAAATTACCATCAATCAGGGATATTTATTGAACAGTTATCATGAAGTTAAAATCCCTACATATCTAACAGACAGTCTAACACGTTTTGCTTTTCGTTGAAAATTCAAGCATTAAATTTTCGTCTTAAATTGAGACAGAGATTAAAGACATTGGAACAAAGAGAAAAGTAAAACAACACAAATTAAGAATAAGAACTTTTAGTGAATAAAAACTAACAATACAACAATGATCCATCATGTATATATTAAATAATGCAGCCTGTTAGGCTTCAAAACACAAAACCTAAATATTAAACCTTAAATCAAACTGAAGTAATTTAACTACCAATGTCATTCAGGGTAAGTTAAGCACTGACCTAAACCACATTTTATCATTAATACACTAATTCTTAAATTGCATTTTTTAATTTTTTTTTTTTAATTTATTGCCACACTAAAACAGCGGCTATCATTTTCAGATTCATTAACCCACTTCAAAAGGTTTGTACAGGACAACATGATAGGTAGATGCAGAATGCTGGACAATGCTAATAGCAGAAAACAAAAATAGATTTCAAGGGCTAGCCTACCTGTAGTTGAATTTGTTCATGGCACTGGACACATGCTTGGGGCATAACTCGTCACACACATACAAGTTGTAGTCATTCTCTGGGATGAGGTCCACATCATGCAAAAATAGACAGTCCCATTCATCATCTTTCAGTGCCTCTCGCACACCAATATTGAGTAGCTTTGCCCGGTTAAATGTGCCATTACCAGCCTGTTAAAGCACAGAGCAAACAAAACTTCCAGGGTTAAGTTATGTGCAAGAAAAATATGACATATTTAATTCCATTTTTTATAACAGTGTTCGCAAAATGGTTCAGTCTGACAAAGATGCACTTAACCAAGGAATCAGTTTGCCCTTCACTCCACTAGATGTGGCTTCTGGTACGAAATCTACTTAACCCTTTTGAAGCTTAGTTGTCATTAATATTGACAACTTTGAACTGTGGCTGTGTCACAAGCCATTTTATATAAATAAAAAAAAAAAGTGAATTCATGCAATACATAAAAGCCACAGACTAAATGCAATAAAAGAGTATTGAAAGGTTTTGGTGGACATAAAATAGAACCAAAAATGAAAAAATAAATGCTTAGATAAAACTATACTTGACATTCAGTTAATGCCAAAGAAGAGCATGCTAGGCTGAATTTCAACTACAACTGATTTCTCTCATGCTTCAGTCAGTTTCTGAATTATTTATTATTATAGAAATGATTAGCTATGGTCGTAGTGCTTACAAGGAATTGAAACTCATCCATTTTATTGCACAGTGACTGGAGCTTTGAAAGAAACATACCTGATAGGTGTAAGAAAAAAAAAGTTATATCTCCTAAAACAAAAGGGCCCAATGACTGCACTTTTTTCTCCTGAGCTTGTGTATCTCCCTGTTACAGGTTTCCTGCTGTATTGGAACTAGATGTGTGAGGAAGAAGTTCATGGAAAATTCCCACCCTGAGTATTACATTTTACATGCATTTTCAAACACACAAAGTATTTATTAAATCAGTTTAAATTGTTAATTTATTATTTCTTCTTCTTTATATATGAAATTAAAATAATTAAATCCATACATAATTTTTTTCATAAAGTCCATAAAGTATGAAACTAAATCAATATGATAATGGAAAATAAATTCTTAAGTTCTTTTCAGGACAACAAAAATGTTTACATAAAAACAATTGATCCCAGATAAATATTTCATGAACCCTGTAAAGTCTTTGTCTTTATTAAAGCATAAATGCTAGATGTTACCAAAATTATATCCATCTCTGAAGATGTGGGCTTTTCAACTCATAAACTATAATCTTCAATTGCATAATGATTCATCAGTAATGACTTGATATATGACCATTTTAATCAGTGTTTGTACTGCACAGATGACAGTTTTTCTGAAAAGTTAGAACATTACAAAAATCTGCATTTAAAAAAAAATGTGCCCTGCCCTATCAGCATAAAACATGGCAATTGTCAAGACTTTAGTACCTGATTGATGACATAAATCCTGTAATGAAGCTGCTGCCTCTGCAGGAAGGGATGGAGGAAATACAGAAGTTGACGAAGGTGAGTCTCTCGATTACGATGAGGTACTAAAATGGCAGTCTTGTACTGTGCCACACAGTGTCGTGGAGTGTACAAGCCTCCTCGCTGAACATACGGGTTCTTCCTTATAATTCTCTTCATGTTGGGCACATTATGAAAATTTACTTTTATTGGGCCAACTAGAAGAAAAAGACAACACATCAGTCAGAACACTAGAACATGCTATCTAAATGGTGCTATTTTTTAACCAATATGTGCACATTAAGTTGAAAATTTATTTTCCTAATTGAATCTTTTTCCCCCCTTGTTGTGTACTATGCTAATACCCCTCATGTCAAATTTTATTTAAAATTAAAATGAATTGTAATTGTCTGGTTTACTGAAGAGGAATGATGACCAAGCATCAATAACTAAGACCATTTCCTTCCCCAAGCCCATCATTTTCATCATTTGACTATTTTTAACAACATCAAGACCTAAATTTAAGAAACATCTGTGAATTTTCTTTTGACAATACAAAACTAAACCTCGTCAATTAAGGTCACCAGAGGTGCACTGCAATCAAACTGAACAGTTTCAGGGAATGTTAATAAATTTATTTTCCATCTCTTATTTTGGCATGATTTTGACAATAAATAACTAATTCATATTTATGTTTTATAAGTGTAGTTACAATTTAAGCTTCCTCTATTGTAGAAACATAATTAGAAAGAGCAGAGTTTAAACTGAACCGATTATACTTTAGTAGGGGTGTATCATCTTTACTGAAAATCCAGGAATTGCGTGAAAAATCATCTCAGCAATATATAATACATCCTTTTGTCTTACAAAAAAAAAAAAAAAGATATCTGTCAGTATTTCCACGACTCTAGTATGCTAAAAATTTAAGAAAGAAAACTGGAATATTTTATTATTTGGGAAATAATATGAAAAACATGTCATGCTATTTTCACAAAATAAGAATTATTTTAAAAAATGCCATTGCCCTTATTAACAAAAAAATCCTTTATCCTTTGGTATACAAATCGTGGGTTGCTAATATATCGTTTTACGTTATTATGGAACAATAAAATTAACATGATACCTTACTCAGTTTTATCCTACAGAATCAGAACGTAAATGGAGTCAATAACACAACACCACACTGCTCTGCAAACTGATTAAACACTTTTAAATGTGTTTCACCTCCACTCAGTTCCTGTGATGTTTAAAACTCTTCCTTAATCTTCAAAACTTTCTGTTAAAAAGTTTAGAAAATATTTCAATTTTTATTTTGGAAATTGAAAAGATTATCAAACTATTCTCATATTTTTCAGTGGAACTGCACTCCACTGTTATTAGATCATTGGATGAAATGAATTATATTTGTTGATCTATTGATTACTTATTTCTGATTGTTCGCACAGTCAGAAATAACTTCAGCATGAAGGGTGATGTTTTACGGATGCACCTGTGCTGTGTAAATGGTTGCAGTGACTCTTTAGGACAAGAATGACACTAAGGCATATACTAGGTCTACTTTAATCTGGATATGCCGAGATAAAACTGGAATTTGTCTTTAATAATGTTTTCAGTAGCATGAATAGTGTGTCAGACAGACATTATAGCCTGATAATATTCACAGACATAAGTAATTCAGCATAACAAGAGCAAATTTTGAACTTCTCACATTTGAAAAATAAAAATCATTCTGATTCTGAAGCATAGCCATGCATCCCTAAATTGTAGGAGTGTGCTTTTGTCAAGAATTGAAATTACCCATCAATACTTTAAAAGTTTCCAATAAATAACATGCATATTACACAACAGGAAAAGATCACAAGAAGATTACTTGAGAATAATCTTAGAACTCTCTTCACTCTTCCAAGAAGATTTTATACGTCACTGAAAGAAGATTATACTATGCTTTTATAATTAAACTCTTCATATAAATCGCCAATGGCAGTTACTACTATTGCAAAGCTTCATAATGCATTTATTCATTAACAGTCTTTGAGCTTTGAAACTGCTGTTCAAACTTCCTTGGAAACATGACAAAGTACATCATACATACCGTAGATAAATTATTAGGGTCTCATCTTTGAGTGCCCTTGGTGTTTGTGAATGAATATGGAAAAGTATACTTTTATCCATAACTATATAATCCTCTCTGACAGTCTCTTTCATTTTATATTCAAGTATAATTTTAATGCCAATGCACAACTAAATGAGTAAAGCCAGAGGGCTACTACATGACTGCAGACTCCAGGCTGCATTTTAAAAATGGCACTAGGTATTTATCAAGTAAATATTATAGTTAACAATGCAACAAATTAACTAATTGAGACAATAAAATTCTGATTTGTTAATAAAAAGAAAAAAGCAAACCTATGTAATACTATTTTTAAGTGTTCCACTTTGAAAGATTTGTCAAGCACATGGAAACTAACCTACACATTATGTATACCAATATGGTATATTTACTCCAGAAGGGAGTTAACTCCACATTGAAAATTAAAGTTGGTGACACAGGTTATAGTGTTTGATCTTTTATCGATGTCACAAGCAAATATGTAAGATAGTATCTCTCTAGACATATATTAATGTCTAGTTTGAACATTTGCCTAATCTCATCAAGATCTCATAAGAATGAAACTGTAACTCAGAGATATGACAGACCAATTCAGGGAGGTAAGAGCTAATATTACAAACAAAACGTACAGAAAAAAACAAAGGTAAATTAAGGAGCTTGCTACTATATCTCATTGTGGTCCTAGAACAGGCATTTACAAATACAAGAAAAAAAAAAAAAGAAATTTAAATTACAAAACTAGAGATTCCCAAATTAGCGCTGACTAAGAAACCCATTTTTGGACAGGTTATATTACAGAACTACAAAAAAGAATCACTCAACAGAGATCATTGCTTAACTAACAATCCAAGCCAGGTGCACTATATCTATACTATTTATAGTCAGGCTTCCTTACTACCAGGATATAAAGAAAAACACCAGCATTGGGCATTTGTCTACATGCGGTAACCCGTTAAATAAAAAAGGGCATGAAATGATTATTTAAGATACTAATCACTTTCCATACTTTAATATTCTTTAATGTAAGGGGTGCCTTAGAAGGGTCAATGTATAGTACTTAAATTTAAAATTAGTTTTAAACTAGAAATAATCAACTGATCAGTGGGTATATCACTTTAGATCAAGGTTCTGACTCAACTTAAACCACAACCATTCAGCTAGCCACAAACTTATAACATCCTTGAGGCTTGTTGAAAGACGCTTTTCAATCACTTGGAATTACCAGTCCTCTTCACTTCAACTGATATTTATGCCTGATTTACGAACAGCTTTGACTGTTTAACAACATCAAGACCTAATATTAGAATTACCTGTGTATTTTTGGAATTTTCTCTGGATCACTACCACCACTGTCCATTTGTGATTAATGTGAAACATGCTGGACCTTACTTGACTTGGCAGACTCCTCGATCTGCTGGTTCTGCATTTTTTTTTAAATGCATCTCGTATTATATTTCTGAGTATTTTACCAGACTGCTACTCATTTAACATTAGCTCACGTTCCCTGCAGAACTGTGGACACTTTTCAATTGTCTGTGGTTTTATCCCCAGCTACATACTCAGGCTTGCTGGCTTATTCCTATAGTTTTCTGTGCATCTTATATAATTATTCCAAATTTTTTACGGGATCATAACTCCAATAACATCAGTTTGTGTTTCCTGTTGTAACTTGCTACACTAGTGCCAGTGCTCATCTTTGCTCCCTCCTTCTCCTGCCTGTATAGAACATGGATAAAGCCCCATTTGTGACAGCTAATAGAAGTGATGTTGTGCATTACCAGTGCATTTAATACTCATCAGGATATGGGAATCTTTAATTGAATAAAGACAATCTATTCTATTTCAATACAGATCACAACATACTATGTTCAAGTTGGAGTGTAAAAGAGCATTAGCAAGTGGTGTATTCCCTTTTTAATCAGCACATTTATGCTTTACCATTTTTACAAAGTACATTATATCCAATATCTAAAAATATGTAACCATATTAAAGGGATGAGTGTATTTTTTGCAGGTATAACAAACATAATTTTCATCCGACATTCAATTTTAAATCAGGTATTCTTTTGTATGTTACACTTATAGATCCAAAAGTGTCCTTTTCTCTGGTAGGAAAGTATTATTTATTATTATTAATTTATTTATTTATATTATTATTTATTATTTATTGGTTATTAATTAACCAAAGTTTTTTTATTTTTATTTTTACAAAACACAACACCACACTGTTAGCTTTGTTCACATATGGCTTGTGTATAATGTTATTTGGTCATCTTAAGAATGAACTAACCAATGGATAAAACTTGTATCATGGTAACTCTTCTGCTTTCTCCAAAAACATCATTTTTAAGGGGCTCACATTGTAAAAGATTTCATAGATCAGAGCTGGGAGCCACCAGTATGACAACCATTATGTCCACCACTTTGTTATGGAGGACAAAAGACCCAGCAAAGCTACCCAAAATATTAAACCCAAAAAACATCAAATTACTTCTACCACAGTACACTTTGATATTCTGGTTCTCAAGTACCTCTGTCACTGCTAATTTTCTTTCTCACCAACGTACCTATGAGAAACATGCTGCTACATCTGCACTTCTTGTTAATTCAACATCTTAGCTTTTCGGTGTTAAATCTTTTTTAACTCCTATATTTTAAAGAAGTTACCTTAGCTTTTCTCAAACTGCATGTCTCCTAATCAAAGAGAGCGAATTTACTCACTGTTGAATCTACCAATGGGACTGACTATATTACTTGCAAATGCAGTGAACCTTTGTACACCTGGACTATGATATCATACTGACCTAGATCCAAGATCATCTTTGGATGACTTTAATCATTATATTTGAGAACTGACTTGGGACCAACTGTTGATATAACAATACATCTGATTCAGGCCAAGAAATTCCATGAGTTTAACACTAGAACTTTGCCTGCTTCTTAACCATACTAATGAACTAAGAACAGATGTCAAGCAATTGGGATGTATATTTCCCTTCTCCCATTTTTATTACCAGGACTGAGAATGGTATGGAGCGCAATCCAGTTATAGAAATTGTAATACTATCTACATATATTTTTAGCTATATTTTTTATTTGTTGTCTTTACAAATAATTCAGTGTTGATGTTGGGAGTATTTGTTAAATTTAGTGGACACTATACAACAATATATATGACTAAAAACTCAAAATGCACATTGATGTTAAAATAATTAAATTACAACCTGGTCTTGCCAGCAGCACACAATCTTAAAGCAAAACCAAAGAAATTTTAATGCAAGATTGAAACCAAAATTCTCTTAGACATTCAACACTTGTTTCCTTTTTTACAAATGTTGATTAAAATTGTAAGGACTGGATCAGAGTCTAGCATTCTGTTTCCTTGCCTGAAAACTGTTTTGAATGTTCATCTGGTCTATAAGGGCCATTAACAGGATTGTAGTCCGAGTCATTAGCATCCTCTCAGACACTATTTTAAATCACAGTATTCAATGTGAAGCTTTCAGCCTACCAATTCTCGCATGACTCTTGCTTTATAATGCAGAATTAGGAATACAACTCTAAACAGGACCAAAGCATTAGAAGGCACACCTACCCAAAAGAGGTGACTTGGGAGGACAGTAGTGTAAATCTTCAGTGGAGGCTGGTGAAAAAAAACTAAGGTTGAAATAGACATCGTGCAGTTTTGAATAGTCCCATTTGTCAGGTAGTTTTTCCATAAATGCACCTGACCAACTGCTTGAGCTACGTTGGTACATTAGCAACAAAAAAAGCAGCTGAAGGCAGGCCATGGCAAAGCAAAAATATGGCCCTTCCAATGTTCTCACAGAAAACATTCTTTCAAAAAGACACCTAGTCTGACACAAAAAGGCCTTGGAAATTGCCTTGTAAAGTGAGTAAAGTTTAGCAGCTGTACATGATGAGTAGCGTATCATTTGCATCTATGACACTGGCTTCCAACAGTCATCTTCATTTCCATACTGAAGAGCAACCAACCGTGAAAAAAACTAAAAATAAAAGAAATGTAGGTATTACAGTGTCATAAAAGTACATTTAAAATGAAACAAAAACACATGACATCAAGCTACATTGCATGGTACACGGTGATTTGCACTTGCATTTGTCAATACTGTTTTTATAACATTCATGATGAAAAACAGCCCTTGGTAAGCATGTATAAGGAGGGAATAGACTGTGAAATATAACTTCTCCCAAAAAAAAAAAAATCACAAGTTGTGCACAACTTAAACATCATAAAAATAGTAAGTAAGCCAGAATTAAAATGGGAGTTAACTTCTAATTCATAAAACAAATGTTTTATGGTTTGTCAGTGACTCCAACATGATAAACATTAGTCCTAAGTACAGAAATGGTGCCTCATAAGGTATTAATGATTGTTTATTAATGACCTTCTAGTATTAGAATAGTTAACTCATTTGAGAAATTCACATATTTCTTTATTTTCCCTTTCACTGTAGAATATACAGTAAATCAAGGGACATTATGCTCAGACTATACTGTATAATGCACTAGTGAGACAGCACCTGAAGTTTTGTGGGCACTTTTGGTCACCACACTACAAAAAATGGCAGCAGCACTTGAAGCTGTGCAGAGGAGAGTAACCAAATGCATCCCAGGACTTAATAACATGTTGTATGTACTCTGACAGACTTTGAGCAGATCAGATTGTGGGAACCTAATCCAAGTTTTCAAAATTCTCATAGGCATTGATAGAGCAGATACTTCAGAATTCAACTTAAGAGTGATTTATATACTCATGGACACCAGTGGAATTTAAGGAGAAATGCAGTTAGAACTGAAGCTAGAAAGAACTTATTTACGTAAAACGTTGTGGGAATCTGGAGCAAACTACCAAGTCATATAGCTGAAACAAAACATTGACAACCTTTTACGAGGTGTCTAGATGCGATATTGGGACATCTCAGCTATTATCTAAACAAATGAGCCTGATGGATTGAATGTTCTCTTCTGTCATTTGTCAAATTTGTTATGCTTTTATGTCAGTTTAACAATGTAATGCAAAAAATAATAGCATCAAATCTAACTAAGTTTCATTTGCAACTGTGTGCTCATTCATAAAGTTTCTCCAAAAAAGTTCTTAGAAATGGGCAATACCATGATATTATAAACATCTGATGTGGCACAATGAGAATGCTAACAAGTCACATAATTAGACACTGTTCATTAGGAAAGGACTGGCTTCTGATTTATAAATTGACTGGGCAGCTACCATGGCCCTCCAAAAGTCAAGTCTTACTCCCATATATGCTTTCCTATAGCAGCCCACTTTCTCATAAAAGAAAAGAGAATAAATTTTGATGTTCTTAACCTCAACTCATGTAGCAAATCAACATCAAATACAAAACATCTTATATGCAGTCTTATGGGTCACTTACCAACATTTATTTTTTGTAACGTATCATGGCTGCCAGCTTCTGTTCCAGTTTCTTACTTAATTTTTGAGACTCCACACACAAATACCAGTGTGCGATTCTCAGAAAATCAATTACATTACCTAGCTTATAACAATTACATCTTCAACATTGGTTTTCAAATTTGCGTTTTGTTATATACTTATGAATGCACTCAAAGTTGTGTCTTGCTAGTCTACCTACCAAACCAGCAGTTAATAAAAAAGCAATGAAAACATCCACATTTAAAAAAAAGGCTCAAAGAATCTGTACAAAAAAGCACTGAAATGGAAGATCATCATGTTGGAAAAAAAATTATTACCAACTGCATGACAATATGAAAAATAAAAAGATCTACAGAACAAAATCGGACAGAGTGCTCAAAATACAAAGGTTTCTACAAATTAACAGTATTAAAAACTGTACAAATTTTCATTTGAGTCAAGTGGTTAATTTTTTAAATTTTGCCGTCCATGGATGGGCTCACCTTCTTCACAGACGCACACCACTGTGGACAGTGGGCAAATCTAGGGTATTTGATAATTTTGCTCCCTGTTCCGTACTGACCTTTCTGGGACACCCAAAGTCCCGTATTTAGTTCATTTTCAAATTTCGTAATAAAAATATATTTTTACTACCTTCTTAGGGTACTTAGTTGTAACTTTATAAGCAATTATACTTTCTTTTCTCAGATTCTATTGATGAAAATAACCCAAATGTAATGAGGAAACTAGTTTTTGCTGTCTGTTTGCAACTTGTTCAGCTGCTATGGTTGGCTGAAGTCATCAACACTGTTACCGTTTTGCTCTCCAGACACACTGCTGTGCAGTTCTGCCTGTATTAAATAATAATATTTCTGTGTTGTCTGTATTAAATAAAATTTTCAAATTATTTCACTTTTACAGAATTTTTTTACCTTGTATTAAATAATTTTCAAATGACTTTACTTTTGTTTTCCTCATAACCCATTAAAATCCTTGCTTTATGTTTTTAACTTATGCCTCTACTTTTATATAATATATTGGTTAAGGTGTGTAGGGGGCATGTATAAATTTATATACTGTATACAGGTATAGTAAAATAGAGAGAGATTTTAAGAGTGTGCCGTATTTCTAATTTTCTAATCTGGCAACCCTAGGCAAATGTGTACTCTCAAAGTCGAAAATTCGACCCCATCAAAATATTTTCCCGCTATATGTATGTAAATTAATAAAACATGGTGATTTCAAACCTTGGCAAACTCTAAATGTTTGGAAAGCAACTAGTTAAGTTGGTTTGTGACTGCATTTGCAAAGATTACGCAAGTCCCGTGTTATAGATTGGAACCTGATCTACCAGTTTACGTTATTAACAATCCTGATCTGTATTAAACAGGTTGAATAAACTTGTGAATGGAAGCAACCATGAAAAAAGAAAGAATCAGAATGGTGTTAAGTAATTTTAAAACTTGAGACTATCGATTTAGAAATAGCTCCCTCCCGAAGATGTGCAGTTCTGGTTAGATGAGAGCATGGCATGCAAACCAACAATTTAAAAAAAAAGAACAAGACTAATAGACAAGAGGAAAGTTAGTACCCGCTTTACCGGTTACCCTAGTGTTTCGAGTTGTGCGTAAGGTTTTTAAGAAAGGAAAAAAGAAGGGAACCGAGGACTCCAAGATCTTACAAATGTCACATCAATCCACCCCGAAAGGTCTTTCCTGGACGTCACTTTGACGCCCACTTACATAAATCTAACTCGGGTGGCCTTACCACCAGTACCAGTACCTCTACATCCTAACAGAAAGTCGTGCCGGTTGGTTTCACTGCAATATTAAACGGGTCATCCACGTGGGTTTCGTTGTGGGGCCACCGCACCAGCAAATCCCACGAGAGTACGGGTTAGCAGCACGAAAACAACGTGTAGAAGAAAAAAAACAGGTGCACGGCTTTCTCACTTTTCCAGGAAGACACATGACGTAATTCGTCATCCGTCAGTGTTTGATAGCCGACCTTCCGTTAGAAACCGACCTTAAAAGTAATGCAACAAAAAGACTTCGAATAGCAGACGCTTGCTTTCCTTGTCATTACCTTCATATGTTGTCCGTAATCCGTAACCTTCTCGGTGTCTCAGCGTTTTGCTCACCATAGTTTCTTCCAACACACCACACAGGTAGAGTGCCGCTTAAAGTTCCGCCCCGCGCACCACCCTCTATCTCCACCCGGAAAGCCTCTCGTCACGCCTTTTGCGCAACCACAATTTCAGGAAGACTCGCCGCGCAGTCCCTCCCTGCGCTGCATTGATGCTCTTCGCTTTGATCTTCCTTTGATAAAGTTAACCAAAAAAAAAAAAAAAGAACAGAACCTTCCAGAATCCATTACAGGTAAGGCGACTAAAGGAGAGTTTACTTCGATATCAGTTACATAGAATTTAAGCTATAGAAAAATGGAAAGGGTGAATAAGCACCTAATTAAATAAAAGTACTAGTTAATACAATGTTCATTTCTATAATATGCTTTCCTCAATGCTGTTGATTCGCGCAAGATGCTTATTTCAACCAAGTACTGTGAAGTTTCCCTATTCTCTGGAAAAAAAAGTTGGAATCACTTAAATCTTGTGTTCCACATAACTAGCAGAATTAATGTAAAAGAAAACCTGTATGTCTGTTTTATGCATAAACTTACATTAGTCATAAGTTTTTATTGTTGTGTAGCTGCAAGCCTGCAAAATTCTTTGATTTGCTTAAACCTAAGAACCTGTCACTCCTCTTTTCACATCACTACACTGGCTTCCTGTTACAGCACACATTAAGCTCAATTCCTTGATTCTCCCCACAGATTAGTCAATGGGTCACCTATATACTGCATATTGAGTCTTTTGAGAATAATGACAACTGTCCCAGAGGTGGATTATCCATCCATCCATTATCCATCCAATCCTAACTACAGGGTCAACACAGGGTGCAAAGCAGGAAACAAACCCTGGGCAGGGCGCAAGCCCACCGTAGGCCGTGCACACACACACACACACACACCAAGCATGCACTAGGGAGAATTTAGAATTGCCAATGCACCTAACTTGCATGTCTTTGGACTGTGGGGGGAAACCGGAGCACCCGGAGGAAACCCACGCAGATACAGGGAGAACATGCAAACTCCATGCAGGGAGTACACGGGAAGCGAATCTGGGTCTCCTAACTGTGAGGCAGCAGCGTTACCCACTGCTCCACCGTGCCACCCAAGGTGGATTATGTTTCTGTCTAAAGCAACATAACCTGATGGCGTTGTTTAATTGTGTTATTGTGATACTTTGAGGTTTATTTCAATATGCAGTGGGTATAGAAAAGAATCACCCCCTTCGAAATATTCCCATTTTTTTTGCTTTACAGCCTTAAATGAAAACACACAAACAAATATTTTTTCCAACTTTACTTACTCAGTGCAACCTATAACATCCAAGTGTAAGATATCACAGCTACAGTTCAGAAAAATGATAAAAAAATCAAAAACAAGACATACCGATATTAATATAAGGATCACCCCCCAATGTCAATATTTTGTTGACCTCCTTTTGCTTTAATGACAACCTTGAGTCTGTTGGGATACTTCCCTATCAGATTTGCACATCTAGATTGAGCAATATTTGCCCACTCTTCTTAACAGAACTGTTCAAGTTTGGTCAGATTGGATGGTGAGTGTTGGTGGACTGCTATCTTTAAATCTTTCCACAGATTTTCAAAGGGATTTAGGTCTGGGCTCTTACTGAGTCACACGAGAACATTCACTTTTTTCACCTTCAGCCACTGTGTAATCAATTTTGCTGTGTGTTTCAGGTCGTTGTCATGTTGAAAGGTGAACATTCTGCCCATCTTCAACTTACTGGCAGAGGGTAGCAGGTTTTCCTCAAGAAATTGACGGTATTTTTCCCCATCCATTTTTTCTTCTACCCTAACGATAGCCCCAGGCCCTGCAGCAGAAAACCACCCCCACAACAGGATGCTGCCACGTCCATGCTTTACTGTAGGTATGGTGTGTTGTGGATGGTGAGCTGCATTGGATTTCTGCCAGGTGAACCGTTTAGTATTGAGGTCATATAGTTCGATTTTGGTCTCATCTGTACATAAGACCTTTTTCCACTTGGCATCAGAATCTTCAAGGTGCATTCTGGCAAAGCTCAAACAAGTCTTAATGTGGCCTTTCTTAAGAAGTGGCATTTTCCTTGCGACCCACCTGAACAAACTACAATTGTGGAGAGCTTGTGAAATTGTTGTCACATGCACACAATGACCACTATTTGCCATAAAATCTTGTAACTCCTTCAAAGTGGCCATTGGCCTCTTGGTAGCCTCTCTTACCAGTTTCCTCCTTGCTTTTCCATCCAGTTTGGAGGGACGGCTGGATCCAGGGAGGGTCCTAGTAGTACCAAACACTTGCCACTTCTTTATTATGGACTTTACTGTGCTCCTTGGGACTGATAAAGCCTTTGAGATTTTTTGTATCCATCTCCTGCCTTAGGTCTGTCCAGAACTCTATCCCTGAGATCTTTTGAATGTGGCTTACCACCCATAGTCAGTTGTTTGCTGTCAGTTGTACTACCAAGCAAGAGAATGCTCCAGGAACAGCTGTTTTTATGCTTCACTAATCACGCTGAGTACAATTGATCAGAGGTGGAAGCCAGTAACCATGGTCTACAATGGAAATGGTGCTTACTTACACCTGATTGAGTTTAGGAGGGGGGTGATCCTTTATTAATCTCATTATGTCTTGTTTTTGATTTTTTATAATTTTTCTGAACTGTAGCTGTGATATCTTAAACTTGGATGTTATAGGTTGCATTGAGTAAGTAAAGTTGAAAAAAAATAAGGGACTACAGTGGGATGCAAAATTTTGGGCAACCTTGTTAATAGTCATTATTTTCCTGTATAAATCGTTGGTTGTTACAATAAAAAATATCAGTTAAATATATCATATAGGAGACACACACAGTGATATCCAGTGATACAGAAAGTGTACAATAATTATTCAAACAAAATCAGGCAGGTGCATAAATTTGGGCACTGTTGTCATTTTATTGATTCCAAAACTTTTAGAACTAATTATTGGAACTCAAATTGGCTTGGTAAGCTCAGTGACCCCTGACCTACATACACAGGTGAATCCTATAATGAGAAAGAGTATTTAAGGGGGTCAATTGTAAGTTTCCCTCCTGCTTTAATTTTCTCTGAAGAGTAGCAACATGGGGGTCACAAAACAACACCAAAGACCTACAACATCATCTTGCAGCAGATGGAGTCACTGTGCATCGTTCAACCATTCGGCGCACTTTACGCAAGGAGATGCTGTATGCGAGAGTGATGCAGAGGAAGCCTTTTCTCCGCCCACAGCAGAAACAGAGCCGTTTGAGGTATGCTCAAGCACATTTGGACAAGCCAGCTTCATTTTGGAATAAGGTGCTGTGGACTGATGAAACTAAAATTGAGTTATTTGGGCATAACAAGGGGCGTTATGCATGGAGGAAAAAGAACACAGCATTCCAAGAAAAACACCTGCTACCTACAGTAAAATATGGTGGTGGTTCCATCATGCTGTGGGACTGTGTGGCCAGTGCAGGGACCGGGAATCTTGTCAAAGTTGAGGGACGCATGCATTCCACTCCGTATCAGCAGATTCTGGAGACCAATGTCCAGGAATCAGTGACAAAGCTGAAGCTGCGCCAGGGCTGGAACTTTCAACAAGACAACGACCCAAAACACTGCTCAAAATCCACTAAGGCATTCATGCAGAGGAACAAGTACAACGTTCTGGAATGGCCATCTCAGTCCCCAGACCTGAATATAATTGAAAATCTGTGGTGTGAGTTAAAGAGAGCTGTCCATGCTCGGAAGCCATCAAACCTGAATGAACTAGAGATGTTTTGTAAAGAGGAATGGTCCAAAATACCTTCAACCACAATCCAGACTCTCATTGGAACCTACAGGAAGCGTTTAGAGGCTGTAATTTCTGCAAAAGGCGGATCTACTAAATATTAATTTCATTTCTTTTTTGTGGTTCCCAAATTTATGCACCTGCCTGATTTTGTTTGAACAATTATTGCACACTTTCTGTAAATCCAATAAACTTCATTTCACTTCTCAAATATCACTGTGTGTGTCTCCTATATGATATTTTTAACGGACATTTTTTATCGTAACAACCAACGATTTATACAGGAAAATAATGACTATTAACAAGGTTGTCCAAACTTTTGCATCCCACTGTATTTCGAAGGGGGTGATTCTTTTCTATACCCACTGTAATTACAACTACTTTTATGTAGTTTAAACATCATCAGATTTTCACTCAAGTCCTAAAAGTAGATAAAGTTAAACAAATGAGACAAAAATATTATACTTGTTCATTTATTTCTTGAGAAAAATAATCAAATATTACATATTTGTGAGTGGCAAAAGTATGTGAACCTCTAGGATTAGCAGTTAGTTTGAAGGTGAAATTCGAGTCAGGTGTTTTCAATCAATGGGATGACAATCAGGTGTGAGTGGGCACCCTGTGTTATTTAAAGAACAGGGATCTATCAAAGTCTGCTCTTCACAACACATGTTTGTGGAAGTGTATCATGGCACAAACAAAGGAGATTTCTGAGGACCTCAGAAAAATAGTTGTTGATGCTCATCAGGCTGGAAAAGGTTACAAAACCATCTCTAAAGAGTTTGGACTCCACCAATCCACAGTCAGACAGATTGTGTACAAATGGAGGAAATTCAAGACCATTGTTACCTCCCAGGAGTGGTCGACTAACAAAGATCACTCCAAGAGCAAGGCGTGTAATAGTTGGTGAGGTCACAAAGGACCCCAGGGTAACTTCTAAGCAACTGAAGACCTCTCTCACATTGGCTGATGTTCATGTTCATGAGTCCACCATCAGGAGAACACTGAACAACAATGGTGTACATGGCAGGGTTGCAAGGAGAAAGCCACTGCTCTCCAAAAAAAAATGCTGCTCATCTGCAGTTTGCTAAAGATCACGTGGACAAACCAGAAGGCTATTGGAAGAATGTTTTGTGGACGGATGAGACCAAAATAGAACTTTTTGGTTTAAATGAAAAGCGTTATGTTTGGAAAAAGGAAAACACCGATTTCCAGCATAAGAACCTCATCCCATCTGTGAAACACGGTGGTGGTAGTATCATTGTTTGGGCCTGTTTTGCTGCATCCAAGCCAGGACGGCTTGCCTTCATTGATGGAACAATGAATTCTGAATTATATCAGAGAATTCTAAAGGAAAATGTCAGGACGTCTGTCCATGAACTGAGTCTTAAGAGAAGGTGGGTCATACAGCAAGACAACAACCCTAAGCACACAAGTCGTTCTACCAAAGAATAGTTAAAGAAGAATAAAGTTAATGTTTTGAAATGGCTAAGTCAAAGTCCTGACCTTAATCCAATCGAAATGTTGTGGAAGAACCTGAAGCGAGCAGTTAATGTGAGGAAATCCACCAACATCCCAGAGTTGAAGCTGTTCTGTATGGAAGAATGGGCTAAAATTCCTCCAAGTCGGTGTGCAGGAATGATCAAAAGTTACTGGAAACGTTTAGTTGCAGTTATTGCTACAAAGGGGGGTCACACCAGATACTGAAAACAAAGGTTCACATACTTTTGCCACTCACAAATATGTAATATTCGATCATTTTCCTTAATAAATAAATAACCCAAGCATAATATTTTTGTCTCATTTGTTTAACTGGGTTCTCTTTATCTACTTTTAGGACTTGAGTGAAAATCTGATGATGTTTTAGGTCATATTTATGCAGAAATATAGAAAATTCTAAAGGGTTCACAAACTTTCAAGCACCATTGTATACATAATGCATAGTTGACTGACTCACTCAATTACTTGCTCATCAATAAAAACACTATTTCCTGTTTATTAAAAAAGATGAAATTTGGCTGGATGGCATATGAAGGTTAGCAGGTATCCACTAAGAAAGAGTATTTTGATATATCACCATTTAGGGGTAAAAACCCACCCTATATATATTCACTTCAAGCATGGCTTTCCACGTTCATTCACATCTTCAAACATTAAAGGAGGACTACATACAACAGTGATAAATACAAAAAATACTGAACTTGAATGAACAAATTCTCATTACTCCTACTGGTTTACCTGTTTAAAATTCGAAAGAATACACTTTTTCTGTAAAATTTAGTTTTGCAATACCCATCAAAAAATCCAAGTCACTAGAGAAGCAGGAATTGATGTACTACGGGGTTATTTTTACTCATGTGCAATTGTGTATAGTATGCTCAAGAGCAGGCAGCTCCAGTGACCTAATAATATTATTGCTACTTACTGTTTGACTAATGCCTTTATCCAAGATGACTTACAACATTTTAAAAACAATAAGTTACATTTCTCTTGTTTTTCCATTTTTAAAACGGGCAGGAGAAGTGACTTTTTCATGGTAACACAGTGTCAGTAGCAGGATTTGAACCCACAACCTCAGCATTTGAAATCCTTGTTCCAAACCTTTAACCAATACACCACAATGCATGCCAATAGTATTAGTCCTTGGTAAAAAAATAGAAAGCTATAAATATTGTATACAGAATAGCACTCAGTTACATAGTACTTCTGATACATCCAATTAACCAACAACACCATATCTAAGGTCCATTGTATTACAAAATATCCCTAATGAAACCAGGTAGCACAACTAGTTAGATATAAAACATAAACATCCCCATTAGTTTATTTTTTTTCTTCATTATCAATCACAATTTATAAGTTGAGCTGAACTGTGGCATCACTGCTTGCACTTTGTCAAGCATCCAGTACAGCTGCTACTTAAAATACTGCTATAAAAACTAAGCAAATCGAGTGAAGTGTCTAAAGGTAAAATATTTAAATTTAAGTGAAATACAGTGTTCAGAAAACTGTAAGCAGTAACACTGTTGACTTTTCAATACCAACCAGACTAAGTGCAGTTCTTGTTTTGTTTCCAGTACATTCTTTGCAAACATCTCTTGCACACACTGATATTATTTCATTAGGATTATTGCTTGGTATTAATGTGAAACATATAGCGCAGCCTTGTACCACCTTGGTACATTATGGGTCACTGAATACTTACAACCCACGTCGTCATGCAGATAACGATATGTAATGGATTTAACAATATAGTTCAAATTGTCAATCCAATTTACCCCAGAAGTCATATAATTATCTGATTAAGATCGAACTGTGTGCACTTCAAGTATCACATGATCTGTCACATGATGTCTGTATAAATAGACATGTTCTGAATGGTCCCCGACTCTGAAACACCATTAAACAAGCAACTTGAACAGGTTTGAGTCCATCCATCCATCCATCCTCTTCCGCTTATCTGTGATCGGGTCATGGGGGCAGCAGCTCAGCAGGGCTGAGGAGTGTGGCTCTGTAGTTGGAACATATCCTCCAGTCCCCCTTCGTAAAGAGGGGGACCACCACCCTGGTCTGCCAATCCAGAGGCATTGTCCCTGATGTCCATGCGATGTTGCACAGGCGTGTCAACCAGGACAGTCCTACAACTTCCAGAGCCTTGAGGAACTCCGGGTGTATCTCATCCACCCCCGGGGCCCTGCCACCAAGGAGTTTTTTCACTACCTCGTTGACCTCAGTCCCAGAGATGGGGGAGCCCACCTCCAAGTCCCCAGGCTCTGCTTCCTCATTGGAAGGCATATTAGTGGGATTGAGGAGGTCTTCGAAGTACTCCCCCCACCAACCCATAACGTCCAGAGTCGAGGTCAGCAGCGCATTATCCCCACCATATACAGTGTTGACACTGCACTGCTTCCCCCTCCTGAGACGCCGGAAGGTGGACCAGAATCTCCTCAAAGCCGTCCAAAAGTCGTTCTCCATGGCCTCCCCAAACTCCTCCCATGCCCGAGTTTTTGCTTCAGCAACCACCGAAGCCGCATTCCACTTGGCCTGCTGGTACCTATCAGCTCTGATTCACTAACACAATGTCTGATTTGTATCTCAGAATGGATGAACAGTAACTTTCTCAAGTTAAATAAAGAGAAAACTGAAATCTTAGTGATTGGCAATAATGGATACAATGAGGCCATTAAAAGTAAACTGGATACATTAGGATTAAAAGTAAAGACGGAGGTAAAAAGCTTAGGGGGTAACTGTTGACTGTAATCAATATTTTAAATCGCATATTAATCGGATCACTAGGACAGCATTTTTTCACTTAAGAAACATAGCAAAAGTTAGACCTCTTATATCATTGAAAGATGCTGAGAAATTAGTTCACACGTTTGTCTTCAGTCGACTACATTACTGTAATGCACTCCTCTCAGGACTACCCAAAAAAGACATACGGTTGCAACTAGTGCAGAATGCAGCTGCTAGAATCCTAACTAGAAAAATAAAATATGAGCACATCTCTCCAGTTTTGATGTCACTACACTGGTTACCTGTGTCATTCAGGATTGACTTTAAAATTCTGTTAATGGTTTATAAAGCCTTAAATAATCTCGCCCCATCTTATATATCGGAATGTCTGACACCTTATATTCCAAATTGTAACCTCAGATCCTTAAATGAGTGTCTCCTTAGAATTCCAAGAACAAAACTTAAAAGAAGTGGTGAGGCGGCCTTCTGCTGTTATGCACCTAAAATCTGGAATAGCCTGCCAATAGGAATTCGCCAGGCTAATACAGTGGAGCATTTTAAAAAAACTGCTGAAAACACATTACTTTAACATGGCCTTCTCATAACTTCACTGTAATTAAAATCATGATACTCTGTATATCCAACTCATTATAATAACTATTCATGGTGGCTCTAAAATCTGTACTAACCCCTACTCCCTCTTCTGTTTCCTTTTCCGGTGTCCTTCTGGTGGTGGCTTGCACCACCACCATCTACTCAAAGCCCTGTGATGTTCTAACAATGATGGATGGATTAAAAGCCAGAAGTCTGTTTGACCATTAACATCAAGTGACTCCATGAGAACCCTAACTACAAAGAGGACTATTTCAGTTATGTTAGTTAGAATGCCCAGAGGGGACTGGGCAGTCCCGTGGCCTGGAACCCCTGCAAATTTTATTTTTTTTCTCCAGCCTACTGGAGTTTTTTTTTTGTTTTTTCTGTCCACCCTGACCATCGAACCTTACTCCTTTTCTATGTTAACTAATGTTGTCTTATTTTAATTTCTTATTTTGTCTTTTATTTTTCTTTTCTTCATTATGTAAAGCACTTTGAGCTACTTTTTGTATGAAAATGTGCTATATAAATAAATGTTGTTGTTGTAGCTGCCTCCAGAGTCCCACAGGACAAAAGGGTCCTGTAGGACTCCTTCAGCAGCTTGACGGCATCCCTGACTGCCGGTGTCCACCAACGGGTTCGGGGATTGCCACCACGACTGGCACCGACCACCTTAGGGCCACAGCTCCAGTCAACCGCCTCAACAATAGAGGCATAGAACATGGCCCATTCGGATTCAATGTCTCCCACCTCCCTCGGGACATGGTTGAAGTTCTGCCGGAGGTGGGAGTTGAAGCTACTTCTGACAGGAGACTCTGCCAGACGTTCCCAGCAGACCTTCACAATATGTTTGGGCCTACCAGGCCTGACCAGCATCCTCCCCCACCATCGAAGCTTACTCACCACCAGGTGGTGATCGGTTCACAGCTCCGCCCCCTCTTCACCCGAGTGTCCAAGACATGTGTCCGCAGGTCTGACGACACGACTACAAAGTCGATCATCGAACTGAGGCCTAGGTTGTCCTGGTGCCAAGTGCACATATGAACACCCCTGTGCTTGAACATGGTGTTCGTTATGGACAATCCGTGATGATCACAGAAGTCCAATAACAAACTACTGCTCAGGTTCAGATGGGGGGGCCATTCCTCCCAATCATGCCCTTCCAGGTCTCACTGTCATTGCCCACGTGAGCATTGAAGTCTCCCAGCAGTACAAGGGAATCCCCAGAAGGTACACCCTCTAACACCACCTCCAGGGACTCCAAAAAGGGTGAGTACTCCAAACTGCTGTTCTGTGCATACGCACAAACAACAGTTAGGACCCGTCCCCCAACCCGAAGGCGGAGGGAAGCTACCCTCTCGTCCACCGGGGTAAACCCCAATGAACAGGCTTCAAGTTGGGGGGCAATAAGTATGCCTACACCTGCTTGGCACCTCTCACACTACCCAAAAAAGACATAAAACCCTCTCAAGGTACCAGAGTCTCAGCTGTGTGTCGAGGTGAGCCCGACTATATCTAGCTGGAACCTCTCGACCTCACGCACCAGCTCAGGCTGCTTCCCCTTCAGAGAAGTGACATTCCACATCCCAAGAGCCAGCTTCTGTAGCCGAGGATCGGATCGCCAAGGTCCCCGCCTTCGGCCACCACCCAACTCGTACTGCACCCGACCTCCTTGGCCCCTCCCATAGGTGGTGAACCCATGGGAAGGGGTACCCACGTTGCCTCTTCGGACTGTGCCTGGCCGTGCCCCATAGGTGCAGGCCCGGCCACCAGGAGCTTGCCATTGACCCCCACCTCCAGGCTTGGCTTCAGAGGGGGGCCCCGGTAACCCGCATCCAGGCGAGGGAAAATGCCGTCCAAATTTTTTGTTCTTCATAGGAGGTTATGTTGAACCACTCTTTGTCTCATCCCTCACCTAGGACCAGTTTGCCTTGGGTGGCCCTACAAGGGGCATAAAACCCTGGACAACAGAGCTCCTAGGATCATTAGGACACACAAATCCCTCCACCACGATAAGGTGGCAGTTTGAGGAGGGGAGGTTTGAGTTATAATAAAAAATCCCAAACTTTGAATATCCCACAGGCACCAAAAATCCATTACAACAAAATGGAAAGTACAGTATATGGCATCACTACAAACCTGACAAGAGAAGGTTACCCACCAAAACTCACAGGCCAGACATTAGGGAATTAATCAGAGGTGCAACAGAGAAACCAAGGATAACACTGATGGAGCTGCAGAGATACATAACAGAGATGGAATACAAGTCCATAGGACCACTTTAAGCCATACACTTCACAGAAGGGGGCCTTATGAATGAGTGGCCAGAAAACAAGCCATTGCTTAAAGAAAAAAAATAGAAAACACGTTTGGAGTTGGCCTAGCAGCATGTGGTGGAAGCATGATACTGTGGGAATGTTTTTCATCGGCAGGAATAGGAAAAATATGTCAGGAATGAACGAAAGATGGATGGCACCATATACAGGGCTGCAAACAATCTTTTACAAACAAATAACACTTTATATGTAGTCAATATGATCAATCATAGCTCTAGAAATAATGTTTCCAAGCACCCTTTGCTCTTTTATCCACACATTTAAATTTTAAAAAGAATGCTCACAGTACATAAAATGTACAGATTCAGGTTAAAGGTTAAATAAATATAACCTATTATTTATTTTAAACAAGCAAGCAAACAACTCTAACAATTCAGGGCATAATTAGGCACTCTATTCCTCCCCAATTGTTCAAAACCTATAGCAACGCTGCCCTAAAACACCTTACACTTAAGATTGGCTTCTTGGTTCCTGTATATTTGAGAAGAAGAATAAATAAATTTGAAGACTTTTTAATAAACCCACAAAATACACATTTTTAACAATAAGATTGTGGGCAAAACAAAGTATAATTTTCTATGTGTCTGTGTTGCGTCATTTCCCAAGTTTCATTAGTATTTCTTGAAACCACATTATTGTTTCTGCTTGTACTGTAATGCTTCATTTATTTTTATGGTTTTCACTGTTTCTCATTTTGATGCTGTATTGTAATTTTGTTTGACACACACTAGTATAAAACAGCGATTTATTGGTTCTGAGTCCAGGCTTCTTGCTAATCCTAAATTCTGGTATGCATTTCCTACCAAATATTCTTTCAGCTTTGTGGCAACCAATTTGTGGAACTTTCCTTCCATAGGTTTCTATGTGAAGGTCTCTCAATCATAAAACTGAAACTATGTCTGAAAATACACTTGTTCTGCTGTATTTTATATAACATACTGAGCCTCAATCTGCACATCTCACTGATCATACCTGCTTTTATTTGATATTTAAGTACATTCTGTTCAGAAAAGCCACATACCTAAATTAAAAGGTTACATTCAATTCCTTTTTTTAAGATTGAAATCTTTTTAGACTAAAATTGGGTTTTACGTATTTGATTCATACATTTACTTAAACTGGCTTAAAAGTTTAAAATTAATAACTGTTCAGAAGTATTTGTTTTATAGGTGGAACATGGGTAAATTACCTGACTTTCTCAGAATAGCACTCACTTCATAACTACTGAATTAGCTACTTTTGACTCTTCCCAAGTTCTAGGCTAAATGACTAGAGTAAGGTGACATATAAAGTATGTGACCTTGCACCATAAAAAGATATAAGAACCTAGTGTGTAGCCGAGGAGTTAAGGACTGGGAGAGTCTACAAGTTAGTAATGCCTTTTTCTTGAGTATGGGAATTAGTAAGCAAAGGTGGATCTGGTTTAATGGAGTAGCAAGATATCTAATGCCTATCCACTGGGTAACCACTTATACTCATTTTTCTGGGGTGACCGCTTATAACATGAGAATGCCTTTGTAACAGGGCTAGGAGGCATCAGTGGGGTTGAGTACAATTAGTGTTAATGTAACAGGCTTCCCTTATGGTCTGGTAGAGTGTCCAGGGCTTGTGGCCATGAAAACGGATATAAATGCAGGGCAATGTAGGATATGGGTCATCTACATATCCCCCCTTTTGAGTTGTATGACAGGATTAGTCACTTTTTTCTGCATTAAACATCGTTCTGCAGTATGAAAAATATACAAAAATTGTATATCTAGTTTAGCAGCTTGAATGATGGTTTTACTCTCCTGCACAGTCTGAAGTGAGGAGTTTAGCATTAAAGGTCAGTCCCACTTGTCACCCTGCACATCCATGTGCTGTGAGGATAATAACATTACGTACCAGAAAATGAACCTTTGCTTATATTTTTAAGCCCTACAGTTTATTTTAAAAGTTAATTTTTAACATTTTTTATTGTATTAGTTTTATTCTTTTCATGTTTTGTATTTATCAAGAGTCTTACTGTTAATTACTTTGGTAGTAGCTTGCCTGTTACATTTGTGATAATAAAGCAAGCATTATTTTTCTCTGATTTCCAAAATCAAAGGTACAGCTCTTTTCTATATTGTGAATATAGTGCCTTTTCAAAATTATATTTTACAAATGTGTCTTAACTTCTCTTGCCTGGCAGTTTTTTTGATATTGAATCATCTCTTCCACATGGTCAGAATCTGCAGATCCCATTGATTCTAACAATACAGAAAAAGTCACAGGCCTCATGAAATGTTAGTTATCTGTTGTTACATGTTTTGAAGAGCTGACAATACTGTGGAGATACATAACTATAAAATGAAAAGTATGACACAGATAGTTTAGTCTAATACATAGAAAATAAATAAATGGAGAAATAATCATTACTTGCAACTCAGCATAAAGGATATTTTGCTTCTAGAAGTTTGAATATTACAGTTCAAGTTAATATAGTTTCATATTACCATTGTCCTGTTTTTAGATTTAAAATTTTGCATGAAGGGCAGTGTTCTTCAGGAGCATAACAAGACTGGTGACTATGCAGAAAAACTATTAAAAATATCAGCACTAAAAATAAGAGGAATAAAACTATCACTGTGTGTTTTAATCTTCTTCCTCTTCTTTCAGCTGCTCCCGTTAGGGGTCTCCACAGTGGATCATCTTGTTCCATATCTTTCTGTCCTCTGCATTTTGTTCTTCTTCGGCCAACAGTAGCCCAATTTCCGCCAGCACCCTGTTGGCTAACAGTACTGGTGGTGGTCGTTGTTAACCTGGGGCTCAACCGATCCGGTAAGGAAATTTGTATTGTTGTCTGCATATTGATTTGGCAAAATTTTACACCGGATGCCCTTCCTGACGTAACCTTCCCCATTTATCCGGGCTTGGGACTGGCACGAAGAAACACACTGGTTTGTGCATCCCCTGTGGCTGGGTTATTACTGTGTGTTTTAATAAAAGTTAGAAAAACTATAACACTAAAAGAACTTTTGTGCACAGTTTGTGCCACCAGTCATGTTACCTGGGTTAGCTGCAAAAACGTTTTAATATGCACAGATTTAGAGGTACTGAAGAAGCAATTAACTGAACTATTAAATATTGGAAGGCATAGTAGTGCAATAGTTAGTACTGTGCCTTGTATATTTAGAGCATTGGGTTAAGATATAGTGTTATTTTTACTATTTTGGGTACTTTGGTTTTCCTTCCACATCCCAAAGATGTGCACCATAGTTTATTGGCAACTCTTAACTGTCCCAGCATGAGTAGATATGAAGGAATGTCCTCTGTGCCCTTTCCAAAGTTGGTTTTAACCTCACAACCATTGTTATATGTGGTTGCTAGATTATCTCTTTGAAAGTTCTTTCTGGACTTATATAAGTCCAGGAAATACTGTATATGCTACATACACATGCAATGAAAAATTAGTCAAGTCTATCAATTTTCTTTGACACTAGGACCAGGCAGGCTATCTTCCACAGCAGATTCATCCTTTGCAGGATGAAATTCAGATTGATTATGTGCTGATAATTAACTGGCACACACATTGATCACATTAGTGTTAATTCCATCAGACCTGTATCCTTGCAGTGTGGAGTCTACCCAATTCTCTCTTTACCTGCTCATCAGTAATGGAAAATCTGTAATGGAATGATGAAAGAGAGAGATGATCATCTCATAGTGTGTACCAATGGTAGTAAAGAAGGAAACAGTAGGACAGAGGTGTGGTTTGCTTAAAAAGTTGGGGATATGTAGGAATAACTGCGATGGGCTGGCATCCTGTCCGGTGTTTATTCCTACTATGTACCTGCCCTGTACTAGCTGGGATGGGTTCCAGCAACCCCTGAGGTCCCATTCCGGGCTGAGCAGGATAGAAAAATGTGCCACTGAGACAGCAGTGATGATTTGATGGAGGTATGTGTTGAGGAGCTAATAGGGAGTTTTAAAGAATTCTTGTAACTTTTCAGGGTTGGCTTTGGCTTTTTTGTCCAGCCCAACTTTTCATAAAGTGTTACTACTGCTTAGTAAGGAAAATTCTTTTCATGACTGATTTTGTTTGTGTGTCTGCGCAAGGTATATGCATTTACCTTGTTAATGAGGCTTTGCAATTATTTGTTTGTAAATAATACTGTCCCATAAGTTAAAAAAGTTACAATAGACACTGTGAGGTAAAATTTCTATATTCATATATATATTTAAAAGCCAAATACCACTGACTCACTCATCACAAAATCTCCCGAACCATAAAGACTTGGGATTTGAAATTTGGAGTGTAGGTTGCCCTTGGCCTTTGTAATTACTAAAGGACTAAAAGCTGATGTAAAGCAGGTAATTGATATTGGTCTATCAGACCATTTTCATTTACTATTTAATATAGAAATAATGATAGAAAACATTCACGAGAAGCATATTGTTAAAAAATGCTTCTCTGATTCATCAGCAGCTTCAAACTTTGCAAACATTCTAAGCAACCAGTCCGTTTGTAGTGCTAACTACAATAGCAAGGATAATGTAAATAGTAAGGTGGAAATTTTTACTACTAAAGTGAGAGCTGCTGCTGACATAGTCACACCTGAAAAGACAATTAAAAAATCTTCTAGCATTGTTATACCATGGGAGACCCAAAGAGTGTCTGTTTTAAAGAGAACATGCCGGAGAGCTGTGCATATATGGAGAAAAACTAAACTAACTATCCACTATGAGATATTGAACGTTAAAATAACAAAATACAATAACACAGTCCATCTTGAGAGGCGCTGCTATTTCTCTAGAACTATAAATAACAATGCTAGTAATCCCATAGTCTTATTCTCTACGATTGATCGTCTGCTAAACCCAGGTAACTCAATGGAATGTCTCCAGAATACTTCCTGTGAAACTTGTGAGGCTATTGCTGTATTTTTCAATCAAAAAATTAATGATATTAAAAATAATATAGTATATCTCTCCAACACTGATCCTCTTAAGCCCCAGTACTCCATTATAAACAAATTAAATTCTTTCACCAGGATAGATTTACCTGATTTATATAAAATAATTTCTCAACTGAGACCCTCCACCTGCGTCCTTGACCCAATACCAGCAAGTTTTTTCAAAGAAGTATCAGGCGTGCTAATTGATAGTATTCCTGACATAGTAAACTCGTCATTAAATTCGGGGGTCTTCCCAAACTGTCTTAAGACTGCTGTAGTTAAACCCCTACTTAAGAAAAATAATCTTGACTCCTCTGCTTTTGAAAATTTTAGACCTATTTCTAACCTGCCGTTCTAAAGTAAAATTCTAGAGAAGGCAGTCATTATGCAGCTTAATGACTACCTCAATAAACATGCTATTCTTGATAAGTTTCAGTCGGGTTTCAGAACAAATCACAGTACAGAAACTGCACTCGTTAAAGTAGTAAATGACTTGTGGGTAAATGCAGACAGAGGCCGTTTATCTGTTCTCATCCTCTTAGATCTGAGTGCCGCATTTGATACCATTGATCACAATATTCTTAGAAATTGCCTTAGTCAGTGGGTGGGCCTCTCTGGCAGTGTGTTAAATTGGTTTGAATCCTACATATTCTATATTCTATATGGTGTTCCACAAGGCTCTATCCTGGGTCCACTGCTCTTTTCGATCTACATGCTTCCATTAGGTCAGATTATCTCAGGGCATAACGTGAGCTACCACAGCTATGCTGGTGACACGCAGCTGTATTTATCAATAGCACCTGATGACACCGACTCTGTGGATTCACTGACACAATGTCTTACTTGTGTTTCTGAATGAATGAGTAGTAATTTTCTCAAGCTAAATAAAGAGAAAACTGAAATTTTAGTGATTGGCAATAATGGATATAATGAGGTTATCTATACTAATAAAAGGCAAAGCCCTCACTCACTCACTGACTCACTCACTGACTCATCACTAATTCTCCAACTTCCCGTGTGGGTGGAAGGCTGAAATTTGGCAGGTTCATTCCTTACAGCTTCCTTACAAAAGTTGGGCAGGTTTTATATCAAAATTCTACGCGTAATGGTCATAACTGGAAGCAGTTTTTCTCCATTTACTGTAATGGAGATGAGCTTCAACACCGTGGGGGCGGAGTTTCGTGTGACATCATCACGCCTCCCACGTAATCACGCAGTACATAGAAAACCAGGAAGACCTCAAAAAAACGCTCAAGAAAACATGCATTATATAATTGAGAAGGCAGCGAAACAATAAGAAGCGAGCGAGTGAAATATATACTACCATATATTCATGAGTGTTGCCAGCTCGGAAAGAAAGCACGGTGTAAACCTAAACTTTAAATTAAGTTCATAGACAGGCTACCGCTGGCGTTTCACATACACACAGGTAATGCGGGATACAAGTTTAATGAGAGGACGAGGATATAAACGAGTTTTGATCACTTTGTAACTAAGTTAAAATTGTAGGTGAAGGGGTGTGCTTATGCAAATTCCAGAGACTGTGTTTGTGGGGGATTGACAGTTAAGGCGGGTGGGGGAGTCACGTCATCATCTCCCCTCCCACCTCATTTTGCTCTGAGCTGAGCTCATGGCTAACGCTGTCTTCCGAAGCAAATTCCTCAGACTGCCACCAAATACTCACAGAAAAATCCACAAGTTAATACACACGCTGTCTCTAGAGTTTCTACACACTGAATCCTCCAGGCACTACTTACAAAAGGTCACATTGACAATCGTGTTACGTTATTTTTAAAATCTTTCTTTTCTTAGCACAAGCACAGCCAAGAAGCTTCGATGCATGTGCTCCATAACGTTAAAAATAATGCATTTAATCACACTTTGCATTACAAGCAAAGGGAGCTTTTGTCAATGCATGATTTCCTGGTACACGGATTACATTGATCAGCGCATCCCGATTCATTTTACCCTCGCACCACCTTAGTTTGAGAAGAAGTCTGAAAAAATATGAGGTTAACACAGAAAAACAGATCACCAATTCAAGCTTTATGAATAATCGATTCGCCATCAATAATTGTTTTGGTAAAGCCATCCTCCTTCCATTTTATAATTTTTCCGCCACTAGCCATGATTAAATGAACGGTAAAAAAGTAAGAGCAAAGTGAGGGTGACTTATTTAGGCAGGCATATATATGACAGCAACACTCATGACAATGTCAATCATGTTACGTTATTATTAAAATGTTTCCTTTTCTTTTTCATTACTTCTTTAACACACTACTTCTCCGCTGCGAGGCGCGGGTATTTTGCTATATATATATAATATATGAATGACCTCCAAAGAGCGCTGAGACTTTTGATATCATGAACGTGTCTGCAAACTGGGGTCTCCTGCCCAGCAAAAGTCGAGCAGCCAGCGCGTGCGCATAGCTGTGCCGGCCTTTGAGACGCTGACTGCGCTTCTGCCTTAAGTCAAAGTGAGCACTTTTAATTTTTTTCATCCTCCCCCTGCGCTACAGCCCAGACAAGTGCAAACACGGGACCCCTTTTCTACACCACGGCAAAATAATATTAAGGCGATTCACAATCGAGGCGAGGCACAAATTTGAACGTTCACATAGAAAATGTAATTTCAATGTACCTGTACTTCTTAAAACGTTAATGTTTTACTGTTTAATAACTTATAGACTATAATTCATTATTTTCCCTTGCACTCAGTGACCAAAGCTATACACACACATATAGACACATACAAACATACACACAAGTATATGTATGTGTATATATATATATACACACACACACATACATACACACATATATATAATTTGTGTGTGTGTATGTATGTATGTGTGTGAATATATGATGTAGATAGGTATGTATGTATATATATATATATATGTATATATGTAGATATGTATATAGATATGTAGATATGTATATATATATGTATGTATGTATGTATGTGTATGTATATATATGTGTGTGTGTGTGTGTATATATGACAGCAGCAATCCAAGCTGTGAGAAAACAGTAAAAAGGAGTCGTGTCAGACGTCGTGGTACATTTTCTGATGCAGCTGCCGAAAACAACTTCGTGACGCTGCCGCCAAATACACAAAACAATTACTTTGACAATCATGTTACATTATTTTTAAAATGTTTCCTTTTCTTTTCATAACTTCTTTAACACATGACATCGCTGTGAAGCGCTGGTATTTTGCTATATATATATATATATATATATATATATATATATCATAGCTTACACTCATAACAGTGACAAAACAATTACATTGACAATCATGTTACGTTATTTTCAAAATGTTTCCTTTTCTTTTCATTACTTCTTTAACACACTACTCTCTCAAGCGCTGGTATTTTACTATATATATATATATATATATATATATATATATATATATATATATATATATATATATATATATATATATATATATATATATATATATATATATATATATATATATATATATATATATACGTATATATATACATATACATATATATATATATATATATATATATTGATAGATAGATATGAGAACAAACTTGATGCATTAGGATTAAATGTCAAGACGGAGGTAAACAATTTAGGGGTAACTATTGACTCTGACCTGAATTTTAAATCACATATTAATCAGATCACTAAGACAGCATTTTTTCACTTAAGAAATATAGCAAAAGTTAGACCTCTTGTATCATTGAAAGATGCTGAGAAATTAGTTCACGCTTTTGTTTTCAGTCGACTAGATTACTGTAACGCACTCCTCTCAGGACTACCCAAAAAAGACATCAATCGATTCCAATTAGTGCAGAATGCAGCTGCTAGAATCCTAACTAGGAAAAGAAAATCTGAGCACATTTTTGATGTCACTACACTGGTTAACTGTGTCATTCAGAATTGACTTTAAAATACAGCTTATGGATTACAAAGCCTTAAATAATCTCGCTCCATCTTATATTTCAGAATATCTGACATCTTACATTCCAAATCGTAACCTTAGATCTTTAAAGGAGTGTCTGCTTAGAAATCCAAGAGCTAAACTTAAAAGAAGTGGTGAGGCGACATTCTGCTTTTATGCACTTAAAATCTGGAATAGCCTGCTAATAGGAATTCTCCAGGCTAATACAGTGGAGCACTTTAAAAAAACTGCTAAAAACACATTACTTTAACATGGCTTTCTCATAACTTCATTTTAGTTTAATCCTGATCCTCTGTATATTCAGTTAATTATCATTACTATTCATGGTGGCTCCAAAATCCGCACTAACCCCTACTCTCTCTTCTGTTCTTTTCCCGGTTTTCTGTGGTGTCGACCTGCGCCACCACCACCTAATCAAAGCACCGTGATGTTCCTACATTGATGGATCAAAGGCCAGAAGTCCACGTGACTGCCGTCATCAAGTCCTTCCATGAGAACACTGAATACAATGAGGACTGATCATTTATGTTAGATAGAATGCCTAGAGAGGGCTGGGCGGTCTCATGGCCTGGAACCCCTCCAGATTTTATTTTTTCTCCAGCCGTCTGTTTTTTTTTTTGTTTTTTCTGTCCTCCCTGGCCATCGGACCTGACTTTTATTCTATGTTAATTAGTGTTCTCTTATTTTAATTCTTACTTTGTCTTTTTTCACTTTCTTCATCATGTAAAGCACTTTGAGCTACATTATTTGTATGAAAATGTGCTATATAAATAAATGTTGTTGTTCTCTCTTTCTGCTTCAGAAAGATAACAATTATCTTGGTGTCCAAGAAACCTAATGTCTGAAAGACAACAAACCATTGGACTGACTTTAGTCATGATGAAGTGCTTTGAATGAACTGCCTTAAATTACTTAGTTTGACTGTTAATGATGCACTGAAGTGAACACTTCACATTTTGTTTCTTGTCTAAAAGTCTCACCCCTTCCTCAGACGTCTGTTGGCAGCTTGTGTTTCTCCATCTGTTCTCATGAACAGGTGTGCAGTGGCATTCATCCTCGCTGGCTGGATCCTACCCTTGTACAGTACCTTAAGGTCATTAAGGGACTGCAGAAGGTGGTAAAGGAGGGAAAGAATAGTGATGACACTGAGCTGCATTCTGCTTAGGACATGCAATATGCAACACTTGCTGTCTTAGAAAGGCAAACTGTATAATATAAATTAAAGGAACACTTTGAAAACACATCAGATCTCAATGGGAAAAAAATCCTGCTGGATATCTATACTGATATGGACTGGGTAATATGTTAGGAATGAAAGGATGCTACATCATTTGATAGAAATGAAAATTATCAACTTACAGAGGCATGATATCAAAGACATCCTGAAAATCAAAGTGAAAAAATGATGCAGCAGAATAGTCCATTTTGCCGAAATTTTATTGCAGTCACTCCAAATCGTACTCAGTAGTTTCTATGGCCTCCACATGTTTGTATGCACACCTGACAATGTCGGGGCATGCGCCTAATGAGACGACAGATGGTATCCTGGAGGATCTTCTCCCAGATCTGGACCAGGGCATCACTGAGCTCCTGGACAGTATGAAGTGCAACCTGGCGACATCGAATGGACCGAAAAAATAATGTCCCAGCAGTGTTCTATTTGGATTTAGGTCAGGCGAGCGTGAGGGCTAGTCAATGGTATCAGTTCCTTCATCCTCCAGGAACTGCCTGCATACTCTTGCCACATGAGACCGGGCATTGTGCATCAGGAGGAAGCCAGGACCCACTGCACCAGCATAGGGTCTGACAATGGGTCCAAGGATTTCATCCTGACACCTAATGGCAGACAAGGTGCCGTTGTCTAGCCTGTAGAGGTCTGTGCGTCCCTCCATGGATATGCCTCCCCAGACCATCACTGATCCACCTCCAAACCGGTCATACTGAACAATGTTACAGGCAGCATACCATTCTCCACGGCTCCTCCAGACCCTTTCAGGGTGAACCTGCTCTCATCTGTGAAAAGCACAGGGTGCCAGTGGTGGACCTGCCAATTCTGGTATTCTATGGCAAATGCCAATCAATCCACAGTGCCAGGCAGTGAGAACAGAACCCATTAGAGGATGTCGGGCCCTCAGGCCACCCTCATGAAGTCTGTTTCTGATTGTTTGGTCACAGACATTCACACCAGTGGCCTGCTGGAGGTCATTTTGTAGGGCCCAGGAAGTGCTCATCCTGTTCCTCCTTGCCCAAAGGAGCAGATACTGGTCCTGCTGATGGGTTAATTACCTTCTACAGCCCTGTCCAGCTCTCTTAGAGTAACTGCCTGTCTCCTGGAATCTCCAGCATGCCCTTGAGACTGAGCTGGGAGACACAGCAAACCTTCTGGCAATGGCACATATTGATGTGCCATCCTGGACAAGTGGGACTACCTATGTAACCTCTGCAGGGTCCAAGCATCGCCTCATGCTACCAGTAGTGACACTGACCATAGCCAAATGCAAAACTAGTGAAAAACAGTCAGAAAGGATGAGGAGGGAAAAATGTCAGTGGCCTGCATCTGTTAAACCATTCCTGTTCTGGGGGTTGTCTCATTGTTGCCCCTCTAGTGCACCTGTTGTTAATTTCATTAACACCAAAGCTGCTGAAACCGATTAACAACCCCCTCTGCTACTTAACTGACCAGATCAATAGCCCAGAAGTTTTATTGACTTGATGCTGTACTCTTATTAAAAAGTGTTCCTTTAATTTTTTGAGCAGTATATATACTGTACATATGTCACATGCTGAATATATTTTTTATTCATTTCATTTTATTTATTTTATGATTGTATTTTTGCCAGTTGTTATGACAAGACATCCAAGTAAGATTTTCATTATTCTTGGTACACAATAGCACAATACAGCAGAATGAAATCCAGCAGGTGCTGCAGCCCTTGAAGCCTCAAATTTGATACATTTCTTTTCACCCATCAAAAGTGTTTGGAAACAAAGAAGCAATAAACCTTATCAAGAAAGGCATTCCATTCAAAGAATCAACCTCTGATTACAAGCCCTGAAGAAGAAGAACAGAACAAAACAAACAAACATTATTCAGCATGTCCTTTAAAGAACAGAAGGGAATTTGATACCTGTGATCTCAGACCTTAGCTGCTGCAGAATGGCATTTGTAGAGCCACTCAACAGAGCAGAAGTATGGCAGACAATTTTAAAACTCTCAGCACATGACAATAGCTACAGAACTTTCCTTCATGATCAGGAGATGCTTAATTCTGTAGTTCAAGGCAGTATCTTTTGCTGAAAGGTGCTTTAATTGTCATTGGCAAAAGTTAAAAACATTTTTGGTTATGGTCTGTTTTCTGCAACTTCGTAAACCTGGGCTGTTTTGTCAAAAATTAAAATTGTTCCATATGTTTATCTGTCTAGGCTTGTGACACTAAATTGGCATGTACTGATGTCTTCAATAAAGTGTAACATGTCACCTTATCTTAATTAACTGTGCTCTTATCAGATGGGGAGATCAGCTTTTGCTGTCAACTGTTTTTCTGCATGTTCAGTTACAAATGCATACCAAGAGACCAGTCATCCACACAGAAACAATCAACTTTTTTAGTTTTATAAGGAATTCAACCTGGCTCTTAAAAGTTGGTGTACAGTGTAAAGCACTGCTTTATGCTTTGTAGGCAGGTTTCTACAATAAAGGGATATTTTGTCAGGCTAAAAGTAAAAGACCCTTCTTGGTAGTTGAAGAAGTTGGTAGTGCAGTCACATGCCACAGAAGAGCCTAGCTATGTCACAGCTGTGCGTCTCTGGGGAAGATGTTCTAAGTGGTGCACAGTTTCAATGTTGAAGCTTATTCAACATTGTTTAGGGCATAAAAATCTCAGGAAAAGCAGAAATTCAAATTAGATGTGTATGTTACATAAATCCTGTAATGAGCTGTCAACCTGTCTAGACTGGGGTGCTGCCTTGCACCCACTGCTGACCTGATAGCCTTTGGACCCTATATATCTGAACTGGACTAACTGGGTTTGGCATTGGCTAGTTAGATAAGCTTTTCATGATTAAGTTCACAGAAAATTCTGGAAGAACCCAAACTCTCCTCTTTTAAGTCAGTGTGAAACTGATGTGTTATACTACTTGAAATTGGAAAAAATCAAATACTCAGTTAGAGGATCCATACAGACTTTTTTCAAAACATGGCAGGATCTAATCAGTAATATTTTAAAATAATCTCATAAAGCACAGAGAATCTATTAATTTAGGTATGTCTACAGGTCTTAAATTTCATGCTGTTTGGCTTGCTCTCTCTCTTAGGGGTGAGGATCGACTTGTTCTTAACTCAAATTTTCTTTATGTAAAACTTGATTGATTTGTATGGAAAGCGATAAAATTAATAAAAATAAAAAAAAAGTCCACAGAAAATTGTTTTTATTGTGCTTTTGAATTATGTCTTTACTCAAGACAATCAATCAATTTACAATTTTTTTTTACAGTTGGAGCAAGAGCAGGTAAATTGATCTGCTCAGGGTTACACAATAAGGCAGAGGCCGGAATTGCGCTGGCAGCCTAAACAATTTAATGTCCAGAGCCTTGGCCACTGTAATTATAGCCACACACAAGTTTAGCAAACCATTCAAACTCAGATTAAATTACAACACTATGACTAGTTACAAGTACTATTGAGATTATATAATTAGTGGTTCTTCATGATAGTCTTATATGCAAGACTAGCCACTTGCATGTCATATCTGAATATATATATGATCTAGCTAGCATAAGTGTAATTTGTACTAACATACTAGAAAAAAGAAAAAAGATCATTGATGCCACACTTATTTGCAAATACAGAATGCAACCAGCAGTGACTAGAACAAAACTAGGACCCGTATTCTGTAGGCCTATGGATCATTATTACCAGATCTGATATATAACATAATTCTGAAATTCAGTATCCACTAAACATGAACATAGACAACAGTATGGCACTGGATTTTAAATCTCAGAACTGTACAAATTTACTTTTAGAAAAGTAAAATGTAACTATTTGAGTATAATTTAAAGATGTGCTCATCTGAACTGATTCAGTAATTGGGTAATATTGGGATCAACACACAAAATAGGTTGTCCTGTTGATTTCAGAGGAGAAAATTCCATTTTAAATGTGTTAGGAAGCTGCATTTACTGATCACCTTAAAACTGGTCTAGAGTTAATTATGTTTATAATCTTATTTTAGAAATCTATAGGAAAAATGTAGATGAGTTGTCAAAACTTGCACCTGTCGGAGTGCAGTGGCTCAGTTTTAGGGTTGCAGGGGGCCGGAGCCTATGCCACTCACAAACACGATTATGCTGACTTGTGCCAGGACAATTTACAGTTATTAATTAACCTGACCTTCAGGAGGCAAACTGCTGCCTATCAGCTCCAGGAGACTGGGCCTTAATTCTGAACTTGTCGCTGTCTGTATGCACAGTAGCTTGCAAGGTCTCCCCATTTCTACATTGTTTTTTCTTCAGGTAATCTAGTGTTATTCCCATATCTCATTTACAAAGACATGCAAAATGATTAACTGGCACCTCAGAACTGGCCCAGTGAAACCGAATGGGACCTGTCTTTTATCCCTCCCGTTGGGATTGCCAAAGCTTCCCTGTGACCATAAAAGTGGATCAGAAGAGTTCAGTAAACTGATCTTTGTGATGTGAGAGAGATAGTTAGAGAAATTAGTTATGTAAAACAGTGCCTATTTGCTTCATATTGCTGTACAGTTAGTTTTTTTCTTTATTTGTTTTATAATGTTGTGTAAAATAGATCATAGATAGTGACGTAGGGAAAGCCAGAGTATTTTAACAAACAAAAATCTCATTATCTACAGCAATGTCAATTTATTTTATATTCCATTACGAGAGGTTTTGTACGCGTGTGTAAAATAGTGCATCGACAAATGCTGTTTGCGTTAATTTTGACTTCAGTTTTTGAACGGATTACTCAAATATGAACAAACGTGCTGCCCTCTGCTGATTGCTTGACTTCATAACATTACATAACGTGGGTTATGCAGAGCGCTATTGCCTCACTTATGCTGGTTTCCCTGTTACGTTCTCGCGCCCTCGCCTTGTGGAGTATGCACCATTGCAAGTTCGTGCGGTGTCTGCGTGCTTTTTCCTCGGAGTACTCCGGTTTTGTCTTCCCTTGTCCCCAATAATGTGCCGGATCAAATAATAATAAATAATAATTCTTTGCATTTATATGGCGCTTTTCTCAGTACTCAAAGCGTTTTGACATGTGATTCCTAACTGTGTCCTATGATGGTCTGGCACTTTTTTCATTTCATTTGTTTCTTCTCTCTTTCGCCCAGAACAGTCGGGATTGAATTAAGCGGTCCGAGAATATTACGTTAGGTCAGAGGAACTTTCATTAGTTTAGTGCTCCGTGGTGAGATCGACTGAACGCAGCAGTCATTTTGATAAAGGACGTGCTCACTGAGAGGTTGGAATAAGCTGTTGAACATTACATCAAATCTGGTTATACTATCGTTTGCTGGAAGAAACGCGCTATATTCATTAACATTTTTGAATGTACAGAATATTTCTTAACTGAAAACCGCTAACATGTACTTTAATACTGAGACGATGGCTTTGTTGTATGGCACGGACAGCTTAATGTACGTGATTGTTTCTCCGATAGTTAAAATACCACATTTTATAAGATGCGCATTGTTGTTTATGTAAAATTGTAAAATATGAGTGCAAGTGTAATGTTAAAGTAACAATATAATTGCATTGAAAGCCTCTTGAAATTATTTTGAATGAATATTTGTTCCTGCCCCACTCAGGTAATTATTTAAGCAATATATGTGCCCCTCAAAGAGTTAATGTTTCCCGTGTTACTGTTATTTTTGTTATATTATTAAATTACCTATAAAGTGCTGAATATGAGTACTTTGAAGCTCGGGGATCATGCTTCTTTTCACCTCAGCGAATTGGTTGATAGCATAGCAAGCTGTTTGAACAGGTAATGCTGTAACTAACTGAAATGACTTTTTACATTTAAAAAACATTATTTTCCATGTTAGAATTGCCTTTTGTTAGACATGTCAGAATTACAATTTAGATATTTTGCTGATCGCATTGTCTCCAATTTAAACATTTTTAAGGCATCCATAATTTTGTGCTATTGAAAATATAGAAATCATAGAAATCAATTGAACAGTTTGACTGTTAAAAATGAAACTATATATTATCCATCTTAACCAGTTCATTGTTACAGGGGCTGGGACCTATTCTAGGACCATTGGGTGAAAGCAGGTATGCCTAGCCTAGACTGGACACTAGTAAAAGACAGAAATTTCGGTAGCTGTAATTCTGATTTTTACTATTCAAAATGTAATTACAGATTTGATTATTCTGACTGTTTTGACTAGTGAAGATGTAATTTCAAAAATAAGAATTGACACACAATCTTTATCAATATAAAGAGCTTTGAGTATATTAGAAAAACGCCATATAAATGTAACTAATAATCGTAAATGTTAGGACTATGGCTACTTTGAACATGGTGAATAAATAAACATTAATTCTCTTTGTAAGATATACAGTACTCCATTCCCCCCTCCTTGCAATAGATTGGCTGCTGTGGTGCTCCACAATCTAATATACACTCACCTAAAGGATTATTAGGAACACCTGTTCAATTTCTCATTAATGCAATTATCTAATCAACCAATCACATGGCAGCTGCTTCAATGCATTTAGGGGTGTGGTCCTGGCCAAGACAATCTCCTGAACTCCAAACTGAATGTCAGAATGGGAAAGAAAGGTGATTTAAGCAATTTTGAGCGTGGCATGGTTGTTGGTGCCAGACGGGCCGGTCTGAGTATTTCACAATCTGCTCAATTACTGGGATTTTCACGCACAACCATTTCTAGGGTTTACAAAGAATGGTGTGAAAAGGGAAAAACATCCAGTATGCGGCAGTCCTGTGGGAAAAAATGCCTTGTTGATGCTAGAGGTCAGAGGAGAATGGGCCGACTGATTCAAGCTGATAGAACAGCAACTTTGACTGAAATAACCACTCGTTACAACCGAGGTATGCAGCAAAGCATTTGTGAAGCCACAACACGCACAACCTTGAGGCGGGTGGGCTACAACAGCAGAAGACCCCACCGGGTACCACTCATCTCCACTACAAATAGGAAAAAGAGGGTACAATTTGCACAAGCTCACCAAAATTGGACAGTTGAAGACTGGAAAAATGTTGCCTGGTCTGATGAGTCTCGATTTCTGTTGAAACATTCAAATGGTAGAGTCAGAATTTGGTGTAAACAGAATGAGAACATGGATCCATCATGCCTTGTTACCACTGTGCAGGCTGGTGGTGGTTGTGTAATGGTGTGGGGGATGTTTTCTTGGCACACTTTAGGCCCCTTAGTGCCAATTGGGCATCGTTTAAATGCTACGGGCTACCTGAGCATTGTTTCTGACCATGTCCATCCCTTCATGACCACCATGTACCCATCCTCTGATGGCTACTTCCAGCAGGATAATGCACCATGTCACAAAGCTCGAATCATTTCAAATTGGTTTCTTGAACATGAATTCACTGTACTAAAATGGCCTCCACAGTCACCAGATCTCAACCCAATAGAGCATCTATGGGATGCGGTGGAATTGGAGCTTCGTGCCCTGGATGTGCATCCCTCAAATCTCCATCAACTGCAAGACGCTATCCTATCGATATGGGCCAACATTTCAAAAGAATGCTTTCTGCACCTTGTTGAATCAATGCCACGTAGAATTAAGGCAGTTCTGAAGGCAAAAGGGGGTCAAACACCGTATTAGTATGGTGTTCCTAATAATCCTTTAGGTGAGTGTAGGATACAATGTCTTTCTACAAGCAAGGTGTAAGAGATACTGTGATTGTCTCAGTGTAATAAACAATGGAAAAGACACAATCTGTTTTTTGCCAAGGGGCAAGTATACTGCTTTGTCTTAATTATTTATTTTAAGGTAGGCTGGAAGGATACAAAAAGCAAGGAAGATACGACAATCAAGTCTGAGACTTGACAAGACACCATATGCATAAACGTAACCCTGCAGTGTGGTGGCAATTAAAGTTATACTTTGAACACTGAGTAGGCATGTAGTAATCAGTTTAACAGTAACTGTTTTGTTAAAAGTAAATGCAACTTTATCACTTGCAGGTAGCTTTCAAACTCAAGTCACATAATATATATTGGTTTTCATTCTATTAAATGTCTTAATCAGATTTTACCCTTTAATATAATGCAGTGAATTATATCAATTCCCTGTCTCTGTTTTGTCAGTTTCATTTTATAGATCTATAGTTCTACAAAAAAGTGCTTACTACACATGCTATGACCTCCATAGGTTCAGAGTGCATCCATAGCTTCTTTGATTCAATGATTTTAATTGAAGTTACTAGTCCAGCACACCACAGCGTTGAAGATTACACTGGCCATCACAGTTGCAGTTGCAGAAGATGTGAAGGACATTACTATCCACGTTAAAATAACACAGTCTCCTAAGAAAAAACAGCCTAGTCGGCCCTTCTTTTATAGTTCTGTGTTATGAGACCAGTCATTGATGTGGACCCCCAAGTACAGTACAGTACTTGTAAGATCACACTACCTCTACATTCACTCCCTAAATAGTAATCCAACATAAAGACTGTTTGGTATGGTGAAAGATAATAACCATTTCCTTGGTTTTGCTGATGTTAAGTTGCAGACTCTTTGCACCAAGAAACAAGTGTCTCCACCTGACTCCTATTCTTTGTCTTAATTCCTCTTATCAGTACACCCCATAAGTGCAGAAGCATCAGAGAATTTCTGCAAGTGACATGACCTGGTGTTATACTGTATTTAAAGTCTGAGGTGTACAGAGTGAAAAGAAAAGGAGACAGGACTGTTCCTTGTGGTTCTTTAATGTTGATGTCATCTGTATTAGAAACAGTCTCACAAACTGCAGTCTGCCTAATAGATAGGTGCCTGCCTTCTTTGTAACAGGGACAATATGAAATGTTTTCCCCAGTAGTGGCACTTTCTGGAGCTTTAGGGACAGACTGAACAGGTGACAGAGGACACCTGAAGTTGCTCAGCACAAGCCTTAAGAAATCGAGGACTAGCTCTGTGTGGTCCTGCAGCTTTTCCTGTGTGTGGCTTCGTCAGTTTTCTCCATATTTGGCCTTCAGTTATGGACAGCCCATACCTATGGTCAGTGGTGGACTTGCCAATTGCCATTCCAGCCGATGTGGTAGACGTTGTTAATGTAGTAGGGATGGTGTGGGGAGACTGTCATTGTAAGTAAGAGGGTGGCAGTGAGAGGGAAAATCTGTCAAAAATTAGTTCAGGGCATTAGTTTTATCCACATCCCTTTCTAGCATATGAACTCTGGATTGCTTGTCTCCAGTAATTATGCCCAGTCCATTCCAGAAATGCCTCACATTATTCTGAGTGAGTTTGTTTTCTATTTTAGCTTTGTAAGCTGCCTCTCCTTCACTCAGCTCTTTCTTTAACACATGCTGTATGCCCTTTTGAATCTCTTTGAATGCACTCATTTTCTCATTCGTTCTCTTATTCCTTAGTAATCCGAGGCTTGTTGTTTGCGCAGCAACTCTCTGTTTTAGTTAATACAATTGTGTCAACACAGAAGTTAATATATTCTGTGATGCAGTGACAGAGTCCCTCAAAATTGTCTCTATTTGACTCACACATCATTTCTCAGTCTGTCATTTGAAAGCAGTCATTCAGAGCCATTTCATCCTCCAGGCTTCACATCCTCTCTGTTCTAGTGGCAATATGTTGCTGTCTAAATACAGGCTTTTAGCTGGGAATAAGATGAAACTGGTTGTGATCAGATCTGCCCAAAGGTGCCAGTAGTTTACATTTAAAGGCCACTTTAACATTTGATAGAGTACGTCCAGCTTGTTATTTCCTCAAATTGAGCAACACAAACTTATAGAAATGTATCATAGTTCCTTCCAAAGTCACATGGTTGAAGTCACCACATGATATAACTGCTGGGTGAAAATGAGTTATCAGTGCCGGTGACAAGAGTGAATAATTTCCGTTGCTGAATTCTCCTTTGCGGAGGAAGGAATGTAAACATTAATAAGGATTATGTGAATATACCAAGGACAAATTTTGACAGCCAGAATTTCAGTGTCTGAATTGGGTCTCTGTCTGCTCAAATAAGATGAAATCTGTTTTGTCAAGGGAGTTAAAATACGCATGTGCAGAGACTGTGAAACCCTGAATTAATAACATTTTCTAATGACATAGTATTTGGGTGGATCAGCATTAGTAGTGTGACTGCACGCATCAGTAAGTTGTCAGATCTTCAATAATGATATTTCCACAACCACTTACACCTCAGTGTCACAAAGGCAAATGAGCTAATAATGAACTTAAAAAGAAGCAGAGAAAGCCAAAGTCCTAAAGCATCAGTGTGAATTACCACCTGCTTCAGATACTTTGGACTGCACATCCTTGAAGTCTTGGCTTGGACCCACGATGCTCATGTCATACTGAAAACTTCACAATAGCCCCGTCACTTGTTGTGGAACACAGAAAAGTGCAACGTAATTAAGAAGATGCAGTTGAATTTTACAGATTGGTTTGAATCCTACCTGGCAGGTAGAAAATTCTTTGTGAGTTTTTTGTAATCACATCTCAAAGACACATGATATCCGATATGGTGTTCCACAAGGCTCTATCCTGGGTCCGCTGCTGTTCTCAATCTATATGCTTCCGTTAGGTCAGATTATCTCAGGTTACAACGTGAGCTACCACAGCTATGCTGATGACACACAGCTGTACTTATCAATAGCACCTGATGACTCTGACTCTTTCGATACACTAACACAATGTCTTACTGGTATTTTTGAATGGATGAATAGTAATTTTCTCAAACTAAATAAAGAGAAAACTGAAATTTTAGTAATTGGCAATAATGGATTCAATGAGGTTATCAGAAATAAACTTGATGCACTAGGATTAAAAGTTAAGACGGAAGTAAAAAATTTAGGGGTAACCGTTGACTGTAATCTGAATTTTAAATCGCATATTCATCAGACCACTAGGACAGCATTTTTTCACTTAAGAAACATAGCAAAAGTTAGACCTCTTATATCATTGAAAGATGCTGAGAAATTAATTCACGCTTTTGTTTTCAGTAGACTAGATTACTGTAACGCACTCCTCTCTGGACTACCCAAAAAAGACATGAATCACTTGCAACGAGTGCAGAATGCAGCTGCTAGAATCCTAACTGGGAAAAGAAAATCTGAACACATTTCTCCAGTTTTGATGTCACTACACTGGTTGCCTGTGTCATTCAGGATTGACTTTAAAATACTGCTTATGGTTTATAAAGCCTTAAATAATCTCACTCCATTTTATATATCGGAATGCCTGACACGTTATATTCCAAATCGTAACCTTAGATCTTCAAATGAGTGTCTCCTTATAATTCCAAAAGCTAAACTTAAAAGAAGTGGTGAGGCGGCCTTCTGCTGTTATGCACCTAAAATCTGGAATAGCCTGCCAATAGGAATTCGCCAGGCAAATACAATAGAGCACTTTAAAACACTGCTGAAAACACATTACTTTAACATGGCCTTTTTATAACTTCACTTTAACTTAATACTGATACTCTGTATGTTCAATACTTCATAATAACTATTCACAGTGGCTCCAAAATCCATACTGACCCCAACTCTCTCTTCTGTTTCTTTTTCCGGTTTCTTTGTGGTGGCGGCCTGCGCCACCACCACCTACTCAAAGCATCAGGATGCACCAACATTGATGGACTGAAAGCCAGAAGTCTACGTGACCATCATCATCAGGTCCTTCCATGAAAACCCTAAATACAAAGAGGACTGTTTGACTTATGTTAGGTAGATTACCCAGAGGGGACTGGGCGGTCTCGTGGTCTGGAACCCCTACAGATTTTATTTTTTCTCCAGCCTTTGGAGTTTTTTTGTTTTTCTGTCCACCCTGGCCATTGGACCTTACTTATTCTATGTTAATTAATGTTGACTTATGTTTATTTTTTATTGTGTCTTCTATTTTTCTATTCATTTTGTAAAGCACTTTGAGCTACATTTTTTTGTATGAATATGTGCTATATAAATAAATGTTGATTGATTGATTGAGATCTGTGCACCAGTATTTGATTCCCACTCTGTCCAGTGTTGGGATATTCTATTGATATTTGCATTGGTTCACAAGCTCACTGGGTCACTCTGACATCCCAAAGATATTGTAGGTCATGTGAACTGGCTACTCTGAACTGATCCAGGTGGATGTGCATGTGAGTGTGCCCTACTGTGGACTGATAGTCCTCCAGGACCGCTGACGTTGGGGGACATGGCTGCCCTTCAGAAACCCCCTTCTTAAACAGTTTGTCAATGGGAAACAAGCACACTCTTACACTTTCTCTTTGTGGGATCAGCTGCAGGCTTGTCACACTATGTGCTCCTTGTGCGAGGCTTCGAACATTTAAATTACCGAGCTGCGGCTATTCTGAAGTCGCACTCTCCAGTGCAACTTTGTGACTCAACCTTCACAAGTGGTACCAGGTGGGGTGTTGCACAGATGGATCTTCAGTATGTTCTCCTTCCTCTGGACCCAGGCAGAAGTTTGGTTAGGCCTCAGTTAAAGAAGGTGAATGAGGTGCTCGCTTAACCCGTCCAGAAACTCAGAAATAGGTTTGTGCCTTCCTTGGACATGCCGGTTATTATAGGAGATTCATCCCAAAATTTGTTAATAAAGCTGCTCTTCTTACTGATCTTACTAAGGGCAGAAATAACCACTGCATTGTTTGGTCCAGATGATTGTGAATGGTTCTTCAGTGATTTGAAGTCTGCTTTGTCATCGTAACCGTTTTTGTGAAACCCTGATTTTTCTTGGGAGTTCCTCCTGCAGACGGATGCTAGTACGTTTCGGTTTAGGTGCTGTCCTATCTCAGGTTTTCGATGATGAGGAGCATTCCATCATGTTTTTGAGCAGGAGACTGCTTCCCAGGGAGCACAATTACTTGACTATTGAGAAAGAATGTTTGGCGATCAAATGGGCCGTGGAAGCACTCTTATTATTTTAAAGGTGCGTAAGTTTACCTTGGTGACAATCACACTCCCCTTCAGTGTCTCTACAGACAGAAGGATGCAAACTTTCGTCTTACACAGTGGTTCTTGAGCTTGCAGCAATTTAATTTTATTGTCCATCATTGTCCTGGCTCTGCGCACAACAATGCAGATGTCCTTTCTCACCTGGCCGAGTCCAGTTTTACAGATGAACAAAGCAGAGGTTGGGGGACGTGGCCACCCTTCAGAAACCTTCTCTTAAACAGTTTTTCAATGGGAAAGAAACACACTCTTACACTTCCTCTTTGCGGGATCACCTGCAGCCTTGCTGGCTTGCTGCACAACGTGCTCCTTGCACGGGGCTTTGAACATTTAAAAGACCGAGCCGCGGTCATCCTAAGGTCTCACTCTCCTGTGCAACTTTGTGACCCAAGCTTTACACTATGTTGCACCCAATTTCTTAAGAGTATGCACTTGTTCCCCTTTTACCTTGCAATGGGAAAAAGCTGGATATGATAAGGTTAAAACAACATAAAACATTAAAAGAAGTAAGGACACATGCAATACAGTAAACAACTTCTTATAAAATTGTATGTCTCACACTCTGCATAGATTGATTCTCCATATCAATGGATGAACACAATAAACCAAACAAACATTCATTTGACTTGGGATAATGGTGCCTTTTACACAGCATGCTACCTATCTGATACATTTTTACAATGAAATATGTACATTAATGTATGATTACTAAAGTATATTTATTAATTTTGTTATTTGTTTCATATTTGAATATACGCCCATGTTCTGTGGATGGATTTCAAAGTAATGACTGAATTAGAGCTTTAGTTGTCTATTTCTAAAAAGTATATTGCAATTACTTTTCTGAAAGCATGCTCTTTTTTTTACTTCCAGGCATAGAAATATTTTCAAATTAAAATTCTGAGTTCTACAGTTTATTTGCTACTGTTTGACAAGTAATTATGCTTTAGCACAGTGTGATGGAATAGCCAGTTATTCAGGGCTTTAGAGGACCCTGACAATGGTATGAATGTAAACGCTGGCAAGAGCAGCATGACTTCCTGTTGGGTCTTGCGGGTAGTGCCAGGGTGTGCTGCAGGGACTGGGGAGCCCTGCTTTGTCAGAATCCCACCTCACTCAGAAGTGCTTCCGGGCCACTTTAACGGGCCACTGGAAGTACTCCCGGGTGTCGCATAAAAGAAGCCCATTGCCATAGTTCCAGTTTGTGTTTAATGTATTGTGTGTGTTTTACACTATGCTTCTGTGGGAAACGCTTGGGGAAGAGTTTCCCACAGCCAAATAAAAGCCTATGTGTTGCTGGACTTGTGTCTGTGTGTCTGTGTGGAGTTAGGGGAGCTGGAGCGCCCTCTGCAGGTCACAATATTCAGTGGATTCAGAAGGTCTTCAGACCCTGCACTTTCTTCACATTTTACTCTGTTGCAGCCTTAATGCTAAAATCCTTTAAATTAATTTATTCTGCTCATATCAAGGAACACTTAATAGCACAAAATAGCAAAGCCAAAACAGGATTTTAGAAATTTTTTCAAATTTATTAAAAATAAAAAACAGTGACACAAGTATTTAGACCCTTTTCTCAGAGACTTGAAATTTGTCTCAGATGCGTCCCATTCTATTGATCACTGTTGAAATTTTCTGCACCTTGTTTAGAGGCCAACTGTGGGCAATACATCTGATTGCAAATAAATAGGAAAGGCACACACCTCCAACCCATAGGAGGTTCTCTAGCTGACAATGTGTATCAGAGCAAAAACCAAGCCATGAGGTGTAAGGAATTGCCTGAAGAGCTTAGAGACAGGATTGTGTTGAGACACAGATCTGGGGAAGGCTACAAAAAAATTCTACAGCATTGAAGGTTCATAAGAAAACAGTTGCCTTCATAATTCTTAAAGAGAGGTCTGGAATAACCGCAGCTCTTCTTAGAGCTGGCCACCTGGCCAAACTGAGCAATCATGGAAGAAGAGCTATGGTAAGAGACTTGACCAAGAACCCAACTGATCTGCAGACAGCCTATGAGAAGATGGGAGAAATCTCTCTACAGCCACTCTTTTTGCAAAACTGATCTAGGCTTTATGACAGAGTGGCCAGACAGAAGCTTCTCCTCAGATAATGACAAATAGAAGCCATCTAAAGTACTCTCGGACTGTTGGAAACATAATTCTCTGGGCTGATGAGACTAAAATTAGCATAATTTCTGGAGGAAACCATGCACCACATGTCATCTGCTGAGCAGCATTCTAACTGAGCGGAGCATGGCCGTGGCAGCATTATGTTGTGGTGGTTCTTTTTCAGTGGCAGCGACTGGGAGATTAGACAGGGTTATAGGAAAGGTGAATGGAGCAAAGTACAGAAATACCCTTAATGAAAACCTGCTCCAGGGGGCTCTAGACCTTAGATTTGAATGAAGGTTCATGTTTCAATAGGAAATAGATTAAGCACAAAGCAAGTACAACAAAGGAATTGTTTAGAGACAAATCTGGGAATGTCCTTGAGTACCCATGCCAGAGCCTGAACTTCTGTCCATTCAAACATCTCCGAAGAGACCTGAAAATAGCTGTTCACCAACAGACTCCATCCAACCTGTCCAAGCTGGAGGGGATCTGCAGAAAATATCCGAGTCCAGGTGGACAAAGCTTGTCATGTCAGACCAAAGAAGACTCCAGGCTATAATCACTCACAAAGGGGCTTCAACAAGGTACTGAGTAAACTACAGGGTCATGGGGGTCTGCTGGAGCCAATCCCAGCTAACACAGGGTGCAAGGCAGGAAACAAACCCCTGGCAGCACAGACTAGGGTGTGTGCCAGCCCACCGCAGGGCACACACACACACAGCAAGGGCAATTTAGAATCGCCAATGCACCTAACCTGCATGTCTTTGGGCTGTGGGAGGAAACTGGAGCACCCGGAGGAAACCCACGCAGGCACAGGGAGAACATGCAAACTCCACACAGGGAGGACCTAGGAAGCAAACCCGGGTCTCCTAACTGCGAGGCAGCAGCGCTACCCACTGCGCCACTGTGTTTCCCGTCTGTTTATTATTTTTAATAAATTTGCAAACATTTTTAAAATTCTGTTTTCACTTTGTTGTTCTGGGATATTGAGTTTGCTTGATGTGGGGAAAAATGAATATAAATGATTTTAGCACATGGTTGAAATATGACAAAATGTGAAGAAGGTGAAGGGGTCTGAAGACTTTCTGAACCCACTGGATCTGTGGTATCCGGGATGAACTTCTCAAGGCTGTCTTCCTGGCATTGCAAGCAATCTTTGCTTCCATTTTGGAGATGGGCATCATCCTAACTGACTGGAAAATGGGACTTGTCATCCCTATCTGGAAAGAGAAAGGTGATTATCTGGATTGAGGCAACCACAGGGAGATAACACTGCTCTCAGTGCTGGGTAAGGTCCTTACTAGGGTCATCCTCAATAGGATCCGTGATCACTTGCAGTCTGGGCATATGCCTAAGAAGTCTACCATCGACCGCATCCTGGCACTAACAGTTCTCCTGGAGTTTCTTTGCAGCCGTTGTCAATTTTAAAGCAAAAAGTGTTCGACTTAATTGATCGAGCTGCCCTGTGGGACAGCATGAGACTTTACGGGGTCCCCTCAAAGTTGTTGAATATCATGGGTGGGCTGTACACTGGTACTGTGAGTGCTGTGCAGAGTGGAGGCAGAACCTCTGCGTTATTTCCCAGTTGATTCTGGGGTTTGTCAGGGGTGTGTTCTTGCTCATCCTCTGCTCAGTGCTTGCATGAACTGTGTATTGGGCAAGGTTGTGGGGTCCAGCAGCTGTGGGGCATCTGTTGGTGAAGAAAGATTCACTGATCTTGACTTTGCTGACAATGCTGTGATCTTTGCAGAGTCAATGGAGGCTCTGATTGGGGATCTCCTGAGACTGAGCAAGGAGTCTGAGTGTCTGGGCCTGCGAGTGTATTGGATGAAAACCAAGACACAGGCCTTTAACAACCTCTTGGGCACAACCATCAGCAGTGTGTCTGTCTGCAGAGAGAGTGTCGACCTGGTTGAGAGGTTTACTTACCTCGACAGCAACGTTCAGTAGACAGATTAGGAGAGCATGGGGGCTCATGAGGTCACTGGAAAGGGCTGTTTCATGCTCCTGATATCTTTGCAAAAGGATGAAATCAAGTCTTTAGAGTCTTGGTGCTTCCTGTCTTGCTATATGGTTGCGAAACATGGATGCTATCCAGTGACCTGAGATGAAGACTGGACTACTTCAGTACTGTGTTTCTTCAGTGAATCCTTGGGTACTGCTGGTTTGATTTCGTGTCAAATGAGTGGTTGTTCACAGAGTTCCGAATGAGGCACATTACCTGCATTGTGAGGGAGCGTCAGTTACGGCACTATGGCCATGTGACATGATTCCCTGAGGGTAATCTGGCTTGCCGGATCCTCATTGTTGAGGGCCTAGTGGCTGGATCAGGCCAAAAGGGAAGCCCGCGTTAACACCTGGCTGCAGCAGATAGTCTTTTCCGTGAAGGTTTTGACTGGACTGCATGTCTGCCTGAGGGGTTACCAACCAGGATCCCAAGCTGGTTTGTCATATGGTGGGTGCAGCCTAGCGTTGTACCAGTGCATGCTCCTCAACCTGACCTGACCTGAATATATGTCATGTTTATATCTCAACATTTTTTGTGTTATAATTTCATTCAAAGATATAACTGTACTGTATCCATCCATCCATTATCCAACCCGCTATATTCGAACTACAGGGTCACGGGGGTCTGCTGGAGCCAATCCCAGCCAACACAGGGCGCAAGGCAGAAAACAAATCCCTGGCAGCACACACTAGGGACAATTTAACAGTTTAACCTGCGTGTCTTTGGACTGTGGGAGGAAACTGGAGCACCCGGAGGAAACCCACGCAAACACGGGGAGAACCCGGGAAGCAAACCCGGGTCTCCTAACTGCGAGGCAGCAGCGCTACCACTGTGCCACCGTGCCGCTCAACTGTACTGTATTCATAATCAATATGTACTGTAGTGTAAGTGTCCTTTATAAGAAAAAAAATTAACTGATTAAACTGAATTTCTTTATTCTCAATGCACGTCATGCTAGGATGTATTCTGGCTAACGTAAGCACTAAGCAGAGGTTTCATACTGTTATGAGTTACACTGGGCACACAAACCAGAATAAATAATATCTGTGTAGTTATCAGTAGTTTTTGTAATAGTGCTAAAACATGTGGAATATAAACACACCACACAGAATAGAAGAAATGTAAATAAGAGAATACAATTTTGTTGTACATCCACACCAAGACGTCTCCCCTGCCAAGATTTACATTTCTTAACTACTGTGAAGTGCTGTATCAGTGTGCCAATCAGTGAACACAATAAGCACAAAAGGTTCACCACTACACTACCATGTCTGCCATTATGAAATGTTCTGGGTGAAATGTTGAGTAACCCCTGCCCCATTATTCTGCGTTGTGAATTGTGACCCCAGGACATGCTTTTAAAGTGTAACTGTCTCCATAGATCATCAAAGGTACATTTGCATGTATTGTGAGTTGGCTTAGTGGATTACAATAAAATTAAGTAATAAAACATTAAGGTCTGCCCCATACAAGCAAGATTGTTTTCTTCAAACAATTAGTCTTTCTGGTTCTTAGTCACCTGTTTTTTTATTTTATTACACCAGGGATCAGATTTATAAAATCTGTGTACATATTAAAAAAGCATGAAATGTGTGTAGACAACTTCCCACACAAAAGTTAGGATTTATAAAAGAAAATTTAATGGGAGAACTTGCTTCTGTTTATGGCAACTCTGACCCATCTGTATACAACATTTCAGACAAACTTTGAAATGAGGACATCCTTGCCTTGAACAAGTAGGGACACCCAGATTGTGGGTTTTTGACATAACCTGCTTGCACTTCTTAGGGTTGGTTGTCAACCTTGTCAGCCACAAACTATCAATCACCACCCGAAGGTGGACAAGATGAGATTTCACAGTCATTACTGAAAATGATCACATCGTCAAGATAGGCACCCGCGTATGTGGAATGGGGATGCAGGATCTGGTCCATCATATGCTGAAAGGTCAGCAGTGTGCCATGGAGACCTAAAGAGAGTGCTGTAAATTCAAACAACCCGTCTGGAGTGGTGAATGTGGTTTTCTCACAGCTTGACTCTTCCATGGGGACCTGCCAGTAACCCTTCGTGAGAACAAGGCTGGAGATATGTGAAGCCTGCCCGAGCTTTTCTAACAGCTCGTCCTCATGTGGTATCGGGTATGTATCAAACTTGGAAATCTTATTCAAACGCCTAAAATCATTATAGAACCGTACCATTGGACTTTGAGACGAGTGCGATTGGACTTCATCATTCACTGTTGCTCGGCTGAATAACACCTGATTGGAACATCTGTTGGACTTCCTCATGCATCACTTTCCTGGTTGCCTCTGGTAGGCGATACGGGGGCACCTGTATAGTCACACTGGGTGGAGTATCAATCTTGTGTTCTGCAATTGTCGTCCACCCAAGTGTTGCTGAAAAAACGTCAGAGTACCCATCTATCAGCGGTAGCAATTCCGCTTTCTGGGTGTCAGTTAAATCATCCACGATAGGCTGTCTTCCATAGATTGCGGCGATCACACTTTGGGACGCTTGTGTCGTCCCGCTGGGGGGAGCCCCAAAAGAATTTAGAAAACTTACAATATATAAAATATAATATGTTTTTGCCTATTTAAAAAGGCAATTGTTTAATTGTCCTAACGTAATCAGAGTACTTTACTGCACTCATATTGCAGTAAGGACATACTGAGAATGAAACTCCTTTTGTTACCTATGAACAGTGACAAACCTTTAATGGACAAGTCATCTGAGATACCAAGATGAGACTGACAAATTTTATGGCTCAGTGGATTCATTTATTTTGAGGCCGAGTAGCTGTGGCAGACGTGACATTCGTGGTGGATGCCTTGTAGGTAATATAACTAGCCAATCCCTCAATTTGTTAGATAGCCTGTACTATTCATTGTAATCGCAATCACATAATTAACATGAGCCAGTTGATAGTGGCCAACTGCTCAGATGCTTTGCCTTACATATTTCCCTGAACCCCAGAATATAGAGGAGATGGCTATACTGCCTCACATGCTCTTTTGGCACTCAAATGCGGAACGCAGCATTAGATTCATTGTGTCAAGAGGGAGGCAACTCAACTAGCCAATGAAATTCTGCACTATCCTGATTGCACATTTCAAAGTTGATTAGCATAGTCCATACAATGTTGTTTCAGGGTGGCAATTGGGTGGTGTTTGAGGCAAGTTCATGTGTGCACATTTAAAAGATGATTGTATATTGCAAGAAGTATCACCAGATTTTATGAATCATATCTTTTTTTGGTGTACACATTTTCTTCTTTTTTGGCTTAGGCATATTTCCAAGTTTCAATCAATGCAAAGCTTTCTAAATAGAGATCCCTGGTTAACAGTTTATTACTCTTCTGTTTGGGGGAGGAGTTAATTGGGAATCAGAGATTCAATTTCTGCTGAAAATGTTTATGCAATTCATTTGGAATTTTTAACTGAAGCATCTCTTTGACCAGAATGGAAAATTAGAGTTATTATTTTATTCTTGCACTTCAACTTGTTATTTTGTGTTGAACAGAAGCACAGTTCTGCAAGTGGCTCTTCTAATGGCATCTGCAGCACTCTGAATATATGATTCATACCACAGAAGGGCACTGTTTTATTCATTTACAATGAATTAGTGTCTGCAAGTTTAAATCAATAAAATCATTTTTTTCTCTGTGACTACAATACGTACATTCATGTAGGACACACAATCACTTGACCCAGCTTCGGTTAGTGCTGCAGCCAAACTCCTGCATTGTTAGAGAATGACTCCCGCTCTGATATTTTTGCTGTCCTTCATTCAAAATGTACCTCATTAAAAATCAAAATAGAATTACTATGTTTTGAATTACACCAAGATGCCTGTTCGGTGGTACTGGGTAATCTTGTCAAATTATAGAATTTCATAGATTTATCCTGTGAAATGTACTGCTGTCTAATCATTGTCTTTTGCAGTTTGATGCTATGGTAGCATTGGAGGAGTACAGAGAGATATTCTTAGAAATAACAAAACTTCATATAAAATAAAACCTGACAAGCAAAACTTGCTAAACTTGAAAACTTGTAGTACATTAATACTTGGGCAGTAATAATCAACCATACCGTGATCAGTTGAACAGGTACTCCCAAATGGATTTCAAACTCAAGGCACCTCATTTATGTTGATCTTAATTTCATTAAATGTCTTAATCAGTTTCAACCCTTTAATATAACACATTTAATTATATCACTTCGTTCTCTGTCTTGTCAGCTCCATATTTCACATGCCCCCTTTTCTAATGTGACAGATAGGGGGCGCTATCGTCTCCTTAAACCCTCAGACCAGACGCTAGACAGCAGATAAAAGTCCAACCCGCTGGGGTTTCCCATAATCCTTTTATAATCCTTGAAGTGCTTCTGATCCCTCAGTTCATGTGATTACCCAGCACTTCCTGGTCAGGTGAAAACTCATCTTTTTCTTCAGCCTGGAAGTGCTTTATTTCTTCTGTCCTTGTGACTTTGAAGCCATACTGAACATATGAGTCCTTGAGCCTCCTTGCAGCGTCCTCTGGTGGCCCCTACGGTATCCAGCAGGGCTGTGAAGGGAAACTCCAAGGTCCATGATGCCCTGCTGGAATTCGGGGCATCTCCACATTGCAGGGAGGGCTCCACCTGGCGGCTTAGGGGTATTGGCCGGGATAAGCTGTCATGTCATGTCATGTGCTTCAGAAGCTCTAGGCTGCACATACTGTATGTGACATCCTGGCTTGGACCCACAGTGTTCAAGTCATATCGAAAAAGTCACAAGAGCCTTTTGTGGGGCCAGAAGAAGTGTGGTGTGACAAAGTAGATCCTGATTACTTTCACAGATCTGTAGCCCAGGGTTTGATTCCCAGCTCTATCACTCTCTTTGGGGTTTGGATATTCTGTTCTTATTTGTATTGGATCACAGGGTCACTCTGCCATTCCAAAGATATGAAGGTTAGTTGGATCGACAGCTCTTAATTGACCCAAGTGAGTGTGCCTGTGAGTATGCCCTGTTGTGAACTGATATTCCTTCCAGGACTGTTTTCTATTTTGTACTTAATATTGCTGGAGTTGTTCCCTTTTTACCCTGCAATGGGAAAAAAAAAACTGATTTTGATTTGATATACTTTATTAATCCCAGAAGGCACATTCTCTTTTTGCATGACCTTTGGGGGTGTCAGATGACAGGTTCAGCCATTGTACAGTACACCTGGAGTAATTTTCAGATTAGGGGCCTTGTTCAAATAGTAGGATTCCTTCTGGAATAACAGGAATTGAACCAGCAACCTCTCAAATACCAGTGCAGATCCTTAGCCACAAACCCATCACTCTGTCCAGTAAACAGCATATTCTCATCTCATATACATTACAATATAAAAAAATGTAAGGACATATCACACTAGGGGCGCAGTGGGTAGCGCTGCTGCCTTGCAGTTAGTGGACCCGGGTTCGCTTCCCGGGTCCTCCCTGCTTGGAGTTTGCCTGTTCTACCCGTGTCTGCATGGGTTACCTCCGGGTACTCCGGTTTCCTCCCACAGTCCAAAGACATGAAGGTTTGGTGCACTGGCGATTGTAAATTGTCACTAGTGTGTGCTTGGTGTGTGTGTGTGTGTGTGTGCGCCATGCGGTGAGCTGGCTGGGGTTTGTTTCCTGCCTTGCACCCTGGGATTGGCTCCAGCAGACCCCAGTGACCCTGTAGTTAGGATATAGCAGGTTGGATAATGGATGGATATTACAATAAATATAAAGTGCAATTTAAAAGGTTCTTATGAATATTTGTGTGTGTCACACACTGCATAGATCGCTTCTCCATATCAGTGGATTAGCGCAATAGACTATGACATGGCAGACTACCTACTGTATCTCCTACATTTTTCGCTATGAAAAATCTAACTACTGGCATACACTCTTTAATTTTGTTATTCTTTTTATTTTTATATTTAAAATGAAAACATTGAAATTTGCCTTAGTTCCTGAATAGATATAACCAGTCTATTGATGTATTCTTTGGCGTTACCTATGTAAAATCTTCTCAATGCACTTTGCAGTATTGCCGCTTTAGGTCTTTACTGCTTAGGACCCCTTTGTGTTTCATCCTTAGATCCTGGTTTTATCAGGTCTCTATGTCCTTCATAATATATCCTGCTTTTAGCCTAAAAATGTCAGATTGCCTTTTCATTCCTGCATTTTTGCATTTCATCTCTGCCTCTTGCCTGACCTCTGTGTTGTTCACAGCTTAACGTTACTAATGCTTGATCCTGTCTGATTTCTGTGCCCTTCAGAGCCCAACTATGCCACGCTCTTCATGGCATTACCTCTTTACAGAGTGATTCTGTCAGATCTCTGTGCCTTTGGAGTTTGGTTCTTTCAGATTTCTTTGTCCTTCACAATTTAATCTTTGGTTAGAAGTTATTACTGTTTACAGCATTTCCTCTTTTGTACATCATGAAATCTATGATAAATCAATGTGTTCCTTTCTTAGATAATGTTCTTTTCAAATCTTTTGTGCTTCATAGCTTTTTTTTTCTTGGAATTTGACCCTACCAGATCTTTGCCTTCTTTACAATATTATGTCTTGTGTGACTTACCCCATCAGATATCTTTGTCACCCACGGCATATTTAGGGCCTGCTGTTTTCACAATTCTCTGCCCCTTACAGTATGAAATGAGAGATCCAGGTGCCCTTAACAAAACTCCCTTCTTTAAGTTTGATCCTAAAATATTTCATGGAATTTCACATCACTTCTCTATTGCCTGATTTTGTTAGACTAATAGTTACATAATAACATTACTTCCTTAATGTGTGTTCTTTTCAGATCCCTTTGCCTTTAATGACTTTATCATAGTATAGCTGATCGCGTCCCTTTTTTGTTCCCTTCAAAATGCTGACTCCTTAGTGCCTGACCATGTGAGATCACAGCATTTGCTTCTTTGAACCCCTACACTGACATGTCTATGGACGAGTCCTAGCATTACTTCTGCCAGACTGATCCTGTCTGATGCTGTTTATGCAGTTACCTCCTGTGGCCACTAGGGGGCACATCAGAGCCCCAGACCTCAGACACAACTGCCAACACAAAGTCATGGGTTCAAAAGAAGTAATTTTATTTGCCTGAGTACCTTGACAGGCTTCTTTCTGTCAGTCCAGCACAGCACAGTACAGTATAATACAATACTGTATAATGCAATACATTTTGTTCTTATCCTTTCCTTTTCTCTTCTTACACTCCTCTCAGCCAGCCTTGTCCCAGCCTTCCACCCTACTCCAAGTCCCTGGGTAAAGCAGAATGCATCTTTTTATGCCAGACCAGGGAGTACTTCTGGTGCCACAGCATTGCTCCCCAGAAGTACTTCTGGAGGCAGTGTGAGAGAATAATTCAGAGGTAGCAATACAGTGAACCCTCGTTTATCATGGTTAATCCGTTCCAGACTCTACCGTGATAAATGAATTTTCGCGAAGTAGGATTCTTTATTTATAAATCGAATATTTTTGCAGTTAGAGTATAGAAAACCTGTTTACGACCTTCTAAATGCGTTTTTTAACATTATTAGAGCCCTCTAGACATGAAATAACACCTTTTAGTCACCATTACACTCATATTACCCAATATATTAGACAAAATAAGAGAAAATAAGACATATTAGACGTTACAAATATCATATTATTAATAGGCTCACCTACCTTTTAAGGCGACCGACTTTTATCATCAATTTGTGTGCACTCCATGTGTACATCAGGCATGTAAGTGTAGGGAATGAGAACATCAAAGTGCCCATTCATAACATGAGTCCAACGAGTGCCTGTCCAAAGTCGTACAATGTCAGCCCGAATCTGTACCGCTAAAGATGGAGTTTCATGCACTAAATAAGCTATAGATGAGAATAAGCAAGCACCATCTCCCCTGATATTTACTACGCGGTGAGGCATTTGTACTCCATCAACATTAATTATTTCCAGAGACATTATTCTGTCTATTTTTCCAGTGCATCGCGCACAAAAGCAAGGGAACGACGGGAGCACCAGAACTCTGCTCACATCGCGTCACTTCATACCGCAAGCCGCAAGTAGTAAGTCTGTGATAAGCGGAATACCGCTACGCTTTCCACTCACGGGACGGAAGGACAATCCCGACCGCTTTTATATAGTAGATTATTGTACTGTACATTTAATTACACACACACACAGTTCTTACACATAACCACTAACCTATGAAGGCACGACCTCAGAGGAGAGTCTTCAGGTGGTGTAGTATCTTCAGCAGGTGCGTCGTTAACTTCTTCCGCTGAAAGAGTACTTGGAGTAGGCAGTGGGTGTCTGGGTGCGCGGCTGAAGAACATCTTGATAGGCAGTTGCTGGCACTGTCTTTTCATATGCTTGAGGAGGCTTTTGTAGGGTATTGCCACCTTCTCCTGGATAGTAAGATTCTTCCTCCGGCGCTTGGTTCTATTGTCAGAAGGCTTAGAAAAAGCAGCACGTTTAGGAGCCATCCTGGGGCTTAGATAAAAGTTCTCAGAAAGCGCATGTGTAGTGACGTAAGCGTGTATGAGAAAAAATCGCGATAGGGTGAAGCCGCGAAGTGTGAGATAGCGAGGGATCACTGTAGTTAAGTATTTTGGTTTGCAGTGCACAGTGAAATATATAAGCGTTTGTCTGAAATGTTATTAAGAGACTTCTGAAATGGTCAAGCAAACAAGTAGAATGTTCAGGGGGGGATGGTTCAAGAAACTGGCTTATACAGTATAATGTTCTTTCACGCACCTAGTAAGACTTGCTCATTGGCACATATATAGTTTTCATAACTTAATAAGAGCTGAATTCAAGAGATTGAAGAATAAGGATATAATGGAGAACGAATTTTATTTTATCCCGGTTGTGCTCTGTGCTAAAGCACCTCATATCTTTTAACCAAACAGAGTATGATTTGCAGACATTAATTGTCTATAAATATAACCCTCTAACTGTATTTTTGATCATTCTGACCATCCTGTAACAGACTGCCATGATGGATGCTTCCTCTTCAGCCTGGTGATGCAATGGATCATTTTTCTCCTGCCTTATTATTGACTCGAAAAAGGTTTTATCAAACTTGTTCTGGTAGAGGATATGTTCCTTTTTGTTAATTAGGATGTCGATTTTTACCACAGCAGACCAGCCATAAAGTACAGGAGGCCTCTCCTGGCAGCACGTCCGGTGGCCCCACAGCACCCTACTGGACTACAGCTCCCATAAACCTACACATTGTGGCATACCAGTGAAGCAGCACCACCTAGTCTATTGGGGGACTCATCTACTTTTGTCCTTTTAACCTTCCTAGGGCACCCATCCATCTTATTGCTCCCTCCAGCATGGTGTACTTCTGCCCGGGAAAGGTATGATCTTCTGTCCCGGCTGGTGGGTCAGTCAACCCGTGTACATTACCCTCTACAGAATGTAATCATGCTGGGTACTTTTGTCCTTCACAATATTACCGCCTCACAATGTGTTCCTCTTAGACATATTACCATTGCCTTCTTGAACCCTGATCCTGTCAGATCTCTCTGTGTTTATTGAAACATACCATTTCAGATCTATATACACCTAGGAGTTTTCTTTCTTTTAGGGTAAATTGGTAATTATATTGAATATTTTCTGAGAGAAACAATAGGTTAGACTTATAGTGCTAGACAGTTCAATACTTGGAAAGCCACTAGAAAACATATTGGCTGCTAGTTGGTTGTTATCCTTTTAAATTCCTTCTGTTTAAATGATTTATTTAATGTGAATTTAAAGTGATTATCATTGTCTTTCAGCCATCAGTGATGATTTAGACTTTCTGTGATCTCTTTGTCAATGCTTATAAATAAAAAAATCATTTGGTCACCGAGACAGTCAATTTTCTCATTACATAAAACACATAGGGTTTGCCACTAGGTGTCCACATTTGCAACCTTACAGGTTTTATATAATAAACAACATCATTTTGTAATCCTTTCTGGACCTAAGAGCTGGAGTTGCTGGGATATAATACTGGTATTTGTAGTATTGGTGTTCAACCGTAACAATTCATTTTTATTGCATATAACACCTTTTATATACTTTGATGAGTAACATAACACTTTATTTAAAAAATCACATTATGGCACATAAACGAAGCAAGTTATTTAATGGAAAGTAAGAAATAGGAGTAAAAACACATCAAAATAATAAGGCAGAGTAATGGAAAGTGAAAATGCATCAGAGTGTTAGCATTGTAAGTTTCAGAGTGCAATGCATAGGAGGCGACCACTGGGGTAAGAGTTCCAGAGAGTGAAGTTGTGAGATGCTTTGAGGGGAGTTTATCTTATGGTTAGTTACGTTGACACCACATTTGCAGTACAGCACTGTAGAGGGATAGCTAATTTTTTCCCTGCCTAGTGAACCAGTGATGGGATTTAAACTTAAAAAATGTTTTGGTATCAAGTCCCACAGCCGCAATCAGTACACCACAGAGATACTGGTCTTTTTCAAAATACTTTATTCGACACATGAGTAAAGAGCACAGTGACTCTCACCAGGAAAAGCAGTTTCAGAAGATTAGGTGAAATGAAAATAAAGGTTCAAGTGACTGGTTTTTGGAACTTTTGTCATTTTATAGAATCAGCTTAAAGGGAAAAAATAATAACAATGCTTTTGTCCAGTAAAACGTCCAGCTTATATGTCAAACCTTGTCCAGTTCATCCTACTCTTCTCTATAATACCTGAAACTATCCTTCTAGATGAGGTGAGACATTTCATACAGTCTATACCAAGAATGGCCAAATCCGACTCTAAAGAGCCACAGTGGCTGCAGGTTTATGTTCCAATTAGAAACTAATCCTCAGCAATAACATAACTTATATACTTTTATGGCTTGTTAGTGTTTAACTCTACCATGTCAGTTCATTCTTAAATCATAGATTTGTTTTTTTATCCAAGTGATGTGAAGCCTAAAATAGCTGAGTAATTTTCAGTTCTTCACTTCAGTTTTCTACTTAATTTAACAAATAGTGAGTGATGAATACACAACTGGTGGAAATGAAGACAAGCTACATGTAAAACTACTGGTTCCTTTGTTTCGTCATTTGCATCTTACTGCTAATAAGGAGAAGTTAAAACAATGGCTATAGCTGTTTAAGACTAAAATAAGCAATTAAATGTTCAAAGTCTTAAAAAGAGACACAATTAAAATGAAGCAGAAAAATGTCACTTTAGCAATAAGTGCTTCTTCAGCAATGAATGATTTCTAATGAAGGAATTGGGTTGGAACAAAAACCTGAAGCCACTGCAACCCACCAGGAATGACTTTGCTTAGTCCTGATTTAAAGTGCCTGAGTCTTAAATAGCAAATAAATTAAATGAAGTTAATTAACAGCAAAAACTAGTCACTAATAACGAAAATAGAATGAGAACCTGTTAGCCACTGTGGCTCCCCAGGATCAGAGTTGGCCACCACTGGTCTACAACTTACTACTGTAAATGTACGTTATCTTGTCAAGCTTGTTCTGTGATGTCACTACTTCCACTAATATTGTAAACAAACCATACCATCTTTAGTGTCTCCTGTTTAGTCATATAACTCTAAAACAGCAAGCAAGATTGCCATGATTAATTCCATATAACCTGTACTCCACAAATCTGTTTTTCCCTGAACCTGTCCACTAACCTGTTTATTTTTCATAAAATTTCCCTTACAAAAGTATGAAAGTACTCGGGAGGATTTAAAAGTCACTGTGATCAATCGTAGCTGGCAATATGGCCCCAGTTTCCCAAACCCCCCGCATCCCCTGCCTTATCAGGATCTCGGACCATAAGCCAAGACTGTTTCTGTGTGTCAGGAGTGGCGCCGGGCAGCCCAGCAGTGTCCACATTGCTCATTATGAATACAATAACAGGGAGGAAAAGCAGATACCAGAGAAACAATGCGGGCAGCCTGGAAGGGAGGGGTCCTTCCTAAAAATAACTTTTCTGGAAAGCGTCCCACAGCTCAGCTTATCAGCTGGAAGGTTTTAAATGTGCCTCAGTCTTAACTGCATGTGTAACTTGCCCACTTTTTGAATGTTTCGGACAGAACGTTCTTTTACCACTGAAGAATTTTATTGTGGATGTGATTTTGCAAAATGATAAACACAGACAAATGCGCACATATACCCTTATGCAGCTGCACTGGTAACATTTACAGACATGTTTAGATGGTATTCCAAAAATATGGATTCTTACATGTGTGTTAGCTTTGACTGATTACACACATAAATAATTTTCATGTACAAATATGCTTGCAGCTGTACTGTACACACTATTGTGTACACTTACAGAGATGCAAACACTTGTGTAGAAATGCATATATTCATATGCAAATTCTCTTACACAAATTAACACAAGTTTGATTATAAACACACATTGTATTCTGCAAGCTGAAATCTGCAGGTAGTGTTTACAGTATGTGCATAGCTGTGATTATAAATGCATGGGCAGCCACAATAAAATGGATTTAAAAAGAGACAAATATGAATTTAGTCCTGTATTTTTCTACATTTATTAACATGTGCAGTATATAAAGACATACTGTACAGTTACACACTTCACTGTTTACACAAGTTATCATGTTTGCTAGTCATGGAGTGCAGCATGCAGACTTCAAAAGCACAGAAATAGGATTGGTGGGGCGGGCAGGCTAACAATTGTTATTTTAGCTGGAAATCCTTTAAGTATCTCACGTGAACTGGGAGTTGCTGCTTTAAAGTGTCTGGAAAGCTGAACAGCAACAGATGAGACAAATCCAGAGGCTCTCACAAGAACACCTTATAGTTATTCTATGTGTGCCAATAGTACAAAGAGCGTTTAGCTATTAAAGTGCCTTTAATATGCAAGTGCTACTGTAAATATTTCACACTCTCCTAGTCCATTGTCCTCACTATCAAGGTTTAAGAGAATTTTGAAGCATTTTTGCCATCTTTTATTGTTTTTGTTTATTTTAACAGTATCAATTCAATAGCTGAAGTTATCACAAGAATCACCATTTTGTTCAGCTGTTACTGTGATGATGTGTGCTGTCAGGGCCCATCTTGTATCATAATATGAGATGTCATTGTGACTATCAGCCTGTACATCACATTCCGGAATCCTACATTTTTTTTTATCAAAGTTTAACCATGCTGTGGGTTACCAATTTTTAAAAAATCCTGTATTGCAGACAAGTTTTGCAATATCCTGTTCCTTAATTTACTTTGTAATCTGATTACACTTGGAACACCTAATTTTAATGTTGCATTTATGAAAATCAACATTGGCACCTTTTAGACTTTAGAGATTCATTTTGTCATTTCTCAGATTCATGTTTCTTTATTACAGAATATTGTAATGCTATCATATACAATATTTTTGACCTTGGGTGTGATCCTCATAAATCAGCATATTGTTTGCTTCTAAAGACTTTGGTTCTAAGAAATCTATTAGAATAATGTGAAAAGAAAGTACAGTAAGTACTATTTAAGATATTGCAATGTAACTAGCAATATGGTAGCCCAATGTTAAAATTAGATAAATCTAATATCAGGTGACAAACAGCTAGTTCATTATTTATTAAATAAAATAGCCAAGAGGCACAAGTCATGTGTGAAAATATTAGTACACCCTTACAGCTTCCATACCAGTTGCAAAAGTTAGTGATATCCTGGTACAACTATCAAGCATACTTGATGAATTGGTCGTGAAGTTCTACTACTACTATAGAAAAACAGAGTGTTAGCAGGTATGGAGTATTCAGGTTTACAGTAACTCCATACCAATGATAAAACCAGCTGTACTGATCTCAGGAAAGTATTTCCTTCTGTCAGTTTGGGAGGCTGTTTCTGAAAAGTAGATAGCTTGAACTTTGTCCATTTTACATTATTTTTTATTTGCCTAACAATGACCGCCACCAGTACTGTTAGCCAACAGGGTGCTGGCGGAAATTGGGCTACTGTTGGCTGAAGAGGAAGAAGGAGAAGAAGAGGGGGGATGGCGTGTCCGGAGGCAGGAGGAGAGGAGGAAAGTAAAGAGAGTGGAACTGAGGGTAGGAACTGTGAATGTTGGCAGTATGACAGGTAAGGGGAGAGAGTTAGCAGATATGATCGAGAGAAGGAAGGTTGATATATTGTGTGTGCAAGAGACTAAATGAAAGGGGAGTAAGGCCAGGTGGATCGGAGGTGGATTCAAATTGTTCTATCATGGTGTGGATGGGAGGAGAAATGGAGTAGGGGTTATTCTGAAGGAACAGTATGTCAAGAGTGTTTTGGAGGTGAAAAGAGCATCAGACAGAGTGATGATTACGAAGCTGGGAATTGGAGGTGTGATGATGAATGTTGTTAGTGCATATGCACCGCAAGTTGGATGTGCAATGGGTGAGAAAGAAGATTTTTGGAGTGAGTTGGATGAAGTGATGAACAGTGTACCCAAGGGACAGAAAGTGGTGATTGGAGCGGATTTCAATGGGCATGTTGGTGAAGGGAACAGTGGAGATGAGGAGGTGGTGGGTAGATATGGTGTCAAGAAGAGGAATGAAGAAGGTCAGAGGATAGTGGATTTTGCCAAAAGGATGGACATGGCTGTGGTGAATACATATTTTAAGAAGAGGGAGGAATATAGGGTTAAGTACAAGAGTGGAGGAAGATGCACACAGGTAGATTACATCCTATGCAGAAGTGTTGATCTGAAGGAGATTGAAGACTGCAAAGTGGTGGCAGGGGAAAGTGTAGTTAAGCAGCATAGGATGGTGGTCTGTAGGATGACGGAGATCAAGAAGAGGAAGAGAGTGAGGGCAGAGCCAAGGATCAAATGGTGGAAGTTGAAAAAGGAAGACTGCAAGGTTGAGTTTAGGGAGGAGGTGAGACAGGCACTGGGTGGCAGTGAAGAGTTACCAGACAGCTGGGAAACTACAGCAGATGTAGTAAGGGTGACAGCAAGAAGGGTGCTTGACGTGACATCTGGAAAGAGGAAGGAGGAAAAGGAAACCTGGTGGTGGAATGAGGAAATACAGGAGAGTATACAGAGGAAGAGGATGGCAAAGAAGAAGTGGGATAGAGATAAGGCACAAGGTGAAGAGAGACGTGGCGAAGGGTAAAGAAAAGGCGTATGATGAGTTGTATGAGAGGCTGGACACTAAGGAGGGAGAAAAGGACCTGTACCGATTGGCCAGACAGAGGGACCGAGCTGGGAAAGATGTGCAGCAGGTTAAGGTGATAAAGGATAAAGATGGAAATGTACTCACAAGCGAGGAGAGTGTGTTGAGCAGATGGAAAGAGTACTTTGAGAGGCTGATGAATGAAGAGAACGAGAGAGAGAAGAGGTTGGATGATGTGGAGATAGTGAATCAGGAAGTGCAACGGATTAGCAAGGAGGAAGTAAGGACAGCTATGAAGAGGATGAAAATGGAAAGGCCGTTGGTCCAGATGACATACCTATGGAAGCATGGAGGTGTTTAGGAGAGATGGCAGTGGAGTTTTTAACCAGATTGTTTAATGGAATCTTGGAAAGTGAGAGGATGCCTGAGGAGTGGAGAAGAAGTGTACTGGTGCCGATATTTAAGAATAAGGGGGATGTGCAGGACTGCAGTAACTACAGGGGAATAAAATTGATGAGCCACAGCATGAAGTTATGGGAAAGAGTAGTGGAAGCTAGGTTAAGAAGTGAGGTGATGATTAGTGAGCAGCAGTATGGTTTCATGCCAAGAAAGAGCACCACAGATGCAATGTTTGCTCTGAGGATGTTGATGGAGAAGTTTAGAGAAGGCCAGAAGGAGTTGCATTGCGTCTTTGTGGACCTGGAGAAAGCATATGACAGGGTGCCTCGAGAGGAGCTGTGGTATTGTATGAGGAAGTCGGGAGTGGCAGAGAAGTATGTAAGAGTTGTACAGGATATGTACGAGGGAAGTGTGACAGTGGTGAGGTCTGGGTAGGAGTGAACGATGCATTTAAGTTGGAGGTGGGATTACATCAGGGATCGGCTCTGAGCCCTTTCTTATTTGCAATGGTGATGGACAGGTTGACAGATGAGATTAGACAGGAGTCCCGTGGACTTTGATGTTTGCTGATGACATTGTGATCTGTAGTGATAGTAGGGAACAGGTTGAGGAGACGCTGGATGGGTGGAGATATGCTCTATAGAGGAGAGGAATGAAGGTCAGTAGGAACAAGAAAGAATACATGTGTGTAAATGAGAGGGAGGTCAGTGGAATGGTGAGGATGCAGGGAGTAGAGTTGGTGAAGGTGGATCAGTTTAAATACTTGGGATCAACAGTACAGAGTAATGGGGATTGTGGAAGAGAGGTGAAAAAGAGAGTGCAGGAAGGGTGGACTGGGTGGAGAAGAGTGTCAGGAGTAATTTGTGACAGATGGGTATCAGCAAGAGTGAAAGGGAAGGTCTACAGGATGGTAGTGAGACCAGCTATGTTATATGGGTTGGAGACGGTGGCACTGACCAGAAAGCAGGAGACAGAGCTGGAGGTGGCAGAGTTAAAGATCCTAAGATATGCATCGGGTGTGATGAGGATTGACTGGATTACAAATTAGTACATTAGAGGGTCAGCTCAAGTTGGATGGTTGGGAGACAAAGTCAGAGAGGCAAGATTGCATTGGTTTCAACATGTGCAGAGGAGAGATGCTGGGAATATTGGGAGAAGGATGTTAAGGATAGAGCTGCCAGGGAAGAGGAAAAGAGGAAGGCCTAAGTGAAGGTTTATGGATGTGGTGAGAGAGGACATGCGGGTGATGGGTGTAACAGAACAAGATGCAGAGGACAGAAAGATATAGAAGAAGATGATCCACTGTGGCGACCCCTAACGGGAGCAGCCAAAAGAAGAAGAAGATAATTGATTATAATTTTTCATTAATGTTCCTGGAGTTTTCCTTACACTTAAAAAAACCTATTTACATAATTTCTGGGGTTTACTTATCCAGTGTATCCATTTTGACATTTGTTTTTCGTTTGGATTTAATAACATTATTTTCAATGTCATCTTGTTTTGAGAGCTTCTCATCACCTGTTACCTTGTTAATGCTCCTATCCTTCATCTGGAGTATATGTTGTTGATGTCATCAAGAGCAACATTATAAAGTTTGCTCCTTGTAAAATTCAAACTATCATAGATTGGATAATCTTACTGGTAATTACATTTGACTCTTTCTTTATTATTTTGGTATTTGATCCTTGCTTGAAATAAGTCTTTGAATTTATATTCTGAAGTTGGGAATGTATCCTTCAGTGGTTCATTAATGTTTAGACAGTGCTGTCCTGTCATGAGTATTGTGTTTTGTATTGTGGATTTTTGCTTCTGTTTTGTGGTATTGATTTTGGATTTTATATTGGGACTTGTTTGTCTTGGATTTTCCTTGGTTTGCCTTATTTTGCCCTTTTTGCCATTTTTGTTCTTCTTGTGTTTACGTGAAAAAAAAAATCTTTAATAAAGATTCTTTGTGCACTTATTTCTCAAGTCAAATAACTTTCCTTTTCTTTGAGAGGTATTTTGATATATGTTGGGGAATTTAAAGTAATTAGAACTTTCAAGGTCCGTTTCTCAATTTTGGGGCATGGACAGGCCTGAAGCCTGCATGTGGAGTTGAGAGATCAGGCTACCTAAGGTAAGGCCTATTCTATGCAGGCCGGGGAAGCCCTTGTATAGACTTGTAGGTTTTCTAGAGACCTTGCACCATTTTTCTATTTTGTGTGCTGTTCTGATTCAATACCAGAAAATTCTCATAAAGATCAGACTGTGTAATGTTGCAGAACTGCAAAGAACTTAAAAAGCTACATCATGTATCTACAGGTTTCAAAATGATAGCAGTTCATAACTACAATCAGAAAAAGATAAGATAAGAATGGCAAACATGGAAGACAAGCCAGGAGAAAGACCATTTTCTCCAAAGGGAAAATGGAAACATGGCTTAGATTTGTAAGGTTTGTATGTGAATGAACTACAAAAATTTCAAAACAATGTCCCTAAGAGAGAAAAGACCAGAATGAAGTTGTTTAGTTGATATGAACACCACTATGTATGGTAAAAACACAAGGTGATAATTTGTAGGACAGAATGTACTGCAAGGAACTGCTTATTCCCTCCATCTTGCTGAGGGCAATCCCTTGGTGGTGACAGAGAGGTTACCTGTCCCCGCCTCTTGTGGAACCACACACAAAATGCAAGGAACATGGTAAAAGAAGCATAGAAATTGTAAGAACTAAGGACAGAGACAGTCAGTGTTTTAGGGCACCCTGAGTCAAACCCTGTATAATTGAATGCATTCATTCAAAAATAAACTTGTGAAAATATGCAAAATAGTCTTCTTAGACATGAGCACTTATTGAGATTGCCCATGATTGTGGTCATATGGCAGCCAGACAGGAAAAGTCAGGTCCGGGTGGATGGACACTGGAAGTGATGTTGGCAGAGGAGAGCTGTCAGTCTTCCTGTATGCAGAGGAAAGAAAAGAGGGAATGTTAACATGCAGTGCCTCCCCCTAGACTGATGGAGAATTACCTTCACCTGAGCCCTTAAATTCAACGCATAGAAATAAAACAATACACAAAACTAATAAAAAAACAGAGAATAGCATTATGAGGATAAGCAAAAAAAAAAATCAAACCTGAACAAAAACAGAAATAAAAATGGAATTTGAATATGGCTGAAACATAACTATGGCAGTATGGAAACATGGGTAAGGAGTATATCAGGTCAGCTGAACTGTGTTTTCTAATAAATAAAATGTAAAGTATATAATGCATCCTTATTTATCATGGTAGCAGAGAGTGGTGACACTTTACTTGTTTTGGTCAACATGTAAGTAAGATTTTTTTTGTACTCTTTATACATGGCATTTCTGTTACTACTGCTACTACTACTTAAACCACAGGAAATTTGACTTCCTTGGAACGTGATTCTGTAAGACCCCAGTAAAGCCTTACTCAACAGAAACTTATTCTGTCTCATTTTAACATTCTGTTATTTTATTAGATTGAATCTGATTGGGCCATCCTTATTCAGTGAAATGTGATGCTCTTAAATTGCTTGGGGTTTTAATCAGTTGAGTCTGATCCTTTTAGATCTTAAGATGTTACCATTTCACTAATGTGCATCCAGTTTGACAGTGTCCTGACAAAGAATCGGGATTGAAAACCAACCAAGAAATAAATGTTAATGAAGGAATCTAACCAAAATTGAAAACTGTGAAAACAATAATACCTACAGTCAAACCCAAAACATTCATAAAAACCTGTTGTCAACATTCAGAAACTATGAATTGTAAACCAAAGAATTACTTAAACCAGTGTTTTTCAACCTTTTCGCTGGAGTGGAACCCTGCGCGAATGGTTACCTTGCTTACGGAACCCTGTGCAATTATCCACCAGTATGTCCTATATCTTATCAATAGCACCTGATGACTCCGACTCTTTCGATACACTAACACAATGTCTTACTGGTATTTCTGAATGGATGAATAGTAATTTTCTCAAACTAAATAAAGAGAAAACTGAAATTTTAGTCATTGGTAATAATGGATTCAATGAGGCTATCAGAAATAAACTTGATGCATTAGGATTAAAAGTTAAGACGGAAGTAAAAAACTTAGAGGTAACTGTTGACTGTAACCTGAATTTTAAATCGCATATTCATCAGACCACTAGGACAGCATTTTTTCACTTAAGAAACATAGCAAGTTAGGCCTCTTATATCATTGAAAGATACTGAGAAATTAATTCACGCTTTTGTTTTCAGTCGACTAGATTACTGTAACGCACTCCTCTCAGGACTACCCAAAAAAGACATAAATCGTTTGCAACGAGTGCAGAATGCAGCTGCTAGAATCCTAACTAGGAAAAGAAAATCTGAACACATTTCTTCAGTTTTGATGTCACTACACTGGTTGCCTGTGTCTTTCAGAATTGACTTTAAAATTCTGCTTATGGTTTATAAAGCCCTAAATAATCTCGCTCCATCTTATATATCGGAATGTCTGACACCCTATATCCCAAATCGTAACCTTAGATCCTCAAATGAGTGTCTCCTTAGAATTCCAAAAGCTAAACTTAAAAGAAGTGGTGAGGCGGCCTTCTGCTGTTATGCACCTAAAATCTGGAATAGCCTGCCAATAGGAATTCGCCAGGCAAATACAGTAAAGCACTTTAAAACACTGCTGAAAACACATTACTTTAACATGGCCTTCTCATAACTTCACTTTAACTTAATATTGATACTCTGCATGTTCAATTCATCATAATAACTATTCATAGTGGCTCTAAAATCCGTACTGACCCCAACTCTCTCTTCTGTTTCTTTTTCTGGTTTCTTTGTGGTGGCGGCCTGCGCTACCACCACCTACTCAAAGCATCATGATGCTCCAGCATTGATGGAGTGACAGCCATAAGTCTACGTTACCATTATCATCAAATCCTTCCGTGAGAACCCTAAATCCAAAGAGGACTGTTTCATTTATGTTAGGTAGATTGCCCAGAGGGGACTGGGCGGTCTCTTGGTCTGGAACCCCTGCAGATTTTATTTTTTTTCTCCAGCCGTCTGGAGTTTTTTTTTTGTTTTTTCTCTCCACCCTGGCCATCGGACCTTACTTATTCTATGTTAATTAATGTTGACTTATTTTGTTTTCTTACTGTGTCTTTTATTTTTCTATTCTTCATTTTGTAAAGCACTTTGAGCTAAATTTTTTTGTATGAAAATGTGCTATTTGTTGTTGTTGTTATATCATGGGACTTTTTCGGCGGAACCCTTGGCTAGCACTCATGGAACCCCAGTTGAAAAACACTGACTTAAACCCTTGAAGTGCTTCTGTCTTGTACTTTTAGGATGTTCATGATGCTGACCTTTATACCATCACATTCCCAGCACTCCCAGTACTCCTCACATACTGACACGGTAGCAACTGCTAAGAAAAAGACAAAACGGTGGCGTCCAGAGGAAACAAAGATGACATTGTGGGAAGATGAAAAAAATCTCTGTAAAAACAATGTGAAAGTAAATATTGATAGTAAAAATTTAAATCGGCACCTTAAAAAACCCTAAAGGAAATCTGAAACATGAGAAGAACAAACAGGAACATGTTAAAAAAACATCTCAAAATGAAATCAAATTGTGACATGTTGTTCTGTTCAGTGGAATGTAATGCTTACTTAGTTTATTATCCTGGAGCAGGAATCCTCAAGCTTTGGTCCTGGAGGGCCATAGTGACTGCAAGTTTTGGTTTCATGCTAGTTTCTTAATTAAAAAGTAATTATTGCTATGGAAGCAATCTTTACTCAAGCAACTTTTTATTGTTTCATTTTCATTAACTCACTTGTTGTGATTCTAAACCCTCAATTACTTCTTTTAAACTTTAATAGCTGTATTCTTTGCTTTTAATTGCTTCTCATTTCCTTATCCAGCTGCCAATTGACAATGAGATAAACATAAGAAAGAAACCCACAGTTCAGTACCTAACATGGTCCCATTTACATTTGGGCGGTCATCATGAATAAAATATTTGGAAATGGAAGAGAAAAAAAGGTGATTGACCTGGAATTTCTATTCTGGTCCAGTTCACAAATCATTTTGGTGATATTCTAATGAATATAAGGTCTAGGAAATATAAAGAATGACCTGATGTGGCAGAATGAAAATGCTAGCTAACCAAAAAATTAACTAACAAGTTCCATTATCAATAAAGAATTTAGACATTACATTAAAACATAAACGGCGGTGCGGTGGCTGCCTTGCAGTATGTAGATAAGGGTTTGTGTCCTGGGTCCTCCAGGTGTGACGTTTGTATGCTTTCCCTGTGTCTGTGTGGGTTTCCTCTGGGTGCTCCAGTTTCTCCTCTCTGTTCAAAGATATGCAGGATAGGTGAACTGGTGACGTTAAATTGGCCCTAGCGTATATATGTTTGCCCTGCAATGGACTGACACCCTGTCGGGGCTTGTTCCTTACTTGTGCCATGGGCTTGCTGGGATAGGCTTCTGAAACCCCTGTATGGATTAAATGGGTTAAAAAATGATATTGAAGCAAAAAACAGCAGCCACCACAGCTCTCCAGGACCAAATCTGAGCAACTATGTCCTGTAGATTTATTCCGAGTAGTTAAATTCGGTTGTTTTTTAGTATTTGCTTAGTTAATTCAAAGGAGTTTGATCCTGTCAGATCTTTGTGTGCTTATTCAGTGTTGATTGATCCTGTCAGTTCTTTGTATCATTTAGACTGTAGCTTTATTTAGAAGAGTCCAATCCTGTTAGATCCTTATATTTTTTGGTTATATCACTCTAGTCTTTTCCTGAAAGATCTCAGTATGCCATGTCTTTAATCTGGGGAATCAGATATGTTTCAGTATTCTACTGTTTTATATTTGTGCCTGGTCTTGTAAGTTAGGGTGCTCCAAGTTTCTAACTCAGAACTTTATTCAATATAGTCTGATTCTGTATTATTTCAGGGCCATGTAGCTTTATGAAGGAAATTCTGATTCTCTCACATTTTAGTATCCAGTAGGTTTACTCAGTGAAGTCTGATCATGTCAGATCTCATATGTTGTACAGGGCAGGTATTACTAAATTTGATAAGATAAACTGGGGGCTAAACCATATTAGGCTTAGCAGAGATTAAAACAGAAGTACAGCACTATAGCAGAAGAAGACTATGCCAAGGTCCATTCCTGTCAGTCAATTACATTTACATTTTACATTTATTTTCTTAGCAGATGTTTTTATCCAAAGTGACTTACAAAAGAGGTCAAGATAATTGAGTATAATTGGTCTGGTGACTGTTTGGGGACAAGTGCAACAGGACAAGGGTACAAAATTGACCATCATGTGTGAAAAGTGAGTTACAAGTCCTAGATTTAAAAAAAAAAATGTCAGACAGGAATTCACCCAATAACAGTCTTCAAACACCACTTGAACACATTGAGAGAGAGTTTTGAATGGAGGTGTGCAGCTCATTCCACCAGCCAGGAGCTACACATGAAAAGAATATCAATTGAGATTTGATACCACACAAGTGGCATCACCAGACATCATAGATCAACAGACCTGAGTGGCTCAGAAAGAGCATAGGACCTCACAAGTATGTCCAGATGTATAGATGCAGACCCACTGGCCACTCTGTAGGCAAGCAACAAGGATCTGGACTTAATACATGCTTCTACAGGAAGCTAGTCTAGTGGTATGAAGAGAGGAGTGACATGTGCCCACCTTGGCTAGATGAACACCAGACATGCCACATCATCTGAAGCAGCTTGGTGATATATGCTGGTGCTCCTGCCAGCAGAGAATTGCAGTATTCCAGCTGTGACAAAACCAGAGCCTGGATCAGGAATTGTGCTGTATATTCTGTCAGATATGGTCTGATCTTGCAGATTTTGCACAGAGTGAATCTGTAAGACTAAGAGGCCATAGCAATATGATCCTTGATTGACAGCTGGTCATCAATCACCAATCCAAGGTTGCGTACCGACCTGACAGGTGTTAGTGATAATAAACCAAGCTAAATGGACATAGGGTGCTGAATAGAAAAATGAACTGGGATAACAAGAAGGTCTGTCTTTGGGTTGTTGAACTGGATATGGTGTTCCTTCTTCCAGGTTGCCAATATCAGTGAAACTCTGCAGAGATTCTAGCTGATACCATATTTTCCTCTGGAGGGAATGGCAGGTATAGTTGCATATCATCAGCTTAGCACTGACAGGGGAAACTATAGGGCTGGATGATGGAGCCTAGACAATAGAGGGAAGAGGTGAGGGCCCAACATCAATCCTTGGGGCACACCTGTGCTCACCTAATGCACCCTTGATATCTCTTCATGCCAGGACACATAGTAGGATCTGCCCAAAAAGTTAGGACTCAAAACACCTAAGAGTTTAAAGTACACGTAGATGAAGATATAGTGGGCACATTACCACTAAAACTACACTATTGAATGATGGTATAATTTCACCTGGTCTAATAAAGATTAATTTTTGTGGCAATAGGTAGAAAGTAGGGTCAGAATCATGCATAACTGAACCTTTCTTGCTTCCTGTTGATGGTTCAGGCTGATGGTGGTAATGTAATGGTGTAGGAATTGTTTTCTTGACAGACATCTCATTACCGAGTGAGTATCATTAAGTTGCAATAGGGTACCCAAAGAAAGGAGGATACATTCAGTTTGATACAAATGAAAGACCTGAGTATAGCTATCCATATGGCCTAAAAAACTGAGATTTGCCAAACCTGGTCAAATTTATGCATTTAGTGTATAGTGCCAACTGTAGCCTTATCTTCATGTTCTTACCTAAAATGAGTGAAGTCGATGGACTTGTGCTACTGTAGCCCATCTACTTCAAGGTCTGATACATAATGAATTCACAGATGCCTATCTGGAAACCATTGTTTTATAGAGCTCTGATTTGAGTATTTTTGTTCTTTTTATTAGCCTGGGCTAGTCTGACCATTTCTTCTCTGACTTCTAATGTTTGGTCTAATAACAGTTAAACCTACAGAACATGTCTGCATACAAATTAAAATACCAGTTACAACACCATTTAAGGCCATGCTACAACATTCTGAAAATAGAAATTTCTAATAAAAAACGTGTTTTTTCAAGATAAGAGTAAAGTTGTGAAGTTATACGTTTTTTTTAGATAGCTGCTCTCATTTCATTAATTCATGAACAAGCAAATGCATCTGATTTTGTTTTTCCTTTTTACATATCTCATTTAATTCTGTAGTACTAGGGTGTTGTACCATGTTAGTCATTATGAATGTAGTGAGAAGTCAAGCAAAATGACATCTTTTATTGGCTAACTAGAAAGATTACAATATGCAAGTTTTCAAGGCAACGTCTTGCCTGAAGAAGGGGTCTAAGTTGCCTCGAAAGCTTGCATATTGTAATCTTTCTAGTTAGCCAATAAAAGATGTCATTTTGCTTGACTTCTCATTTCATTTAATTCTGAAATACCTGTGATTGTTGGCAATTCATCCATCCATTTAGTTTTAAACCCTGTAATCGTGTGACAGACTACACAAGCCACTCTGGAGAATGTTGGGGCTACAACCTTGTGAATCCCCATTTAATTGCACAAAGTAAAGAAAATAATGGATGCTCAAGGGCACAACAAAAATGTCAGCTACAGTAGCCAAAACACTGCTTTATCTGAGAATATAGAAAAGGCAAAGTGGAGCTCCATCACTGTTGAACTTCAAGTATCAAGGACACCTTCTGGTTGGCTGTCCTTCTTTATAGTGCCCAGTCCATAAGATGTAGGATTTGCTCTGGAAGTCCCATGTGGTGATAGGCATCCTCACTGGATGTTTCCACAGAGCGGTGGGAGAAGGAGGACAGGCTGTAAGCATTAGGTGAAATTTGAAATTTGAAATTAGAGTGAGATGTGATACAATGATGTGAAAAGCATTTTCTTTTAATTTTGAAATGTGAGACTGTTTTGAATGTTTTGAGTCAACACTTAAGTGACACCCTTCTCCTTGCATCTTTATAGTAAGAATACTCCAAAGATAAACCAGTTTTGGTTCACACTTGGAATAATGTCCTCCTTACTGCTGATCCCAGATCTCCTTCAGCAGTGCTTCTTCTTGATCTCACTGTTCCTAAAGTAGGCTATAATACTTTTCTAAAGTTTTAACCATACATATGGATACATGCTACTTGTGCTTATACATCTGCTTCTCTTGTCACAGGTAGCCTGTTGTTTTTGGTGTTAAATCAGTCTCTCTACAGCTTCTCTCATGTGGTGTGCTTTAAGATCTGAATTTTGGTAGCCTAATGTTTAATGCCTTCCAACCTGATGGTGGGATTCTTGATTAGTTGACGCATTGTCCTTTGGTATGTGGATGATATACAGCTCTGTTGACCTCTTTCTTGGCATGTATCTTCTTCTAGATAGATAGATAGAGATAGATAGATACTTTATTAATCCCAAGGGGAAATTTACATACTCCAGCAGCAGCATACTGATAAAAAACAATATTAAATGAAAGAGTGATAAAAATGCAGGTATAACAGACAATAACTTTGAATAATGTTAAATTTACCCCCCTGGGTGGAATTGAAGAGTCGCATAGTGTGGGGGAGGAACGATCTCCTCAGTCTGTCAGTGGAGCAGGACAGTGATGGCAGTCTGTCGCTGAAGCTGCTCCTCTGTCTGGAGATGATACAGTTCAGTGGATGCAGTGGATTCTTCATGATTGACAGGAGCCTGCTCAGCGTCCGTCACTCTGCCACAGATGTCAAACTGTCCAGCTCCATGCCTACAACAGAGCCTGCCTTCATCACCAGTTTGTCCAGGCGTGAGGCGTTCCTCTTCTTTATGCTGCCTCCCCAGCACACCACCGCGTAGAAGAGGGCGCGCACCACAACTGTCTGATAGAACATCTGCAGCATCTTATTGCAGATGTTGAAGGACGCCAGCCTTCTAAGGAAGTATAGGTGGCTCTGTCCTCTCTTGCACAGAGCATCAGTATTGGCAGTCCCATCCAATTTATCATCCAGCTGCACTCCCAGGTATTTATAGGTCTGCACCCTCTGCACACAGTCACCTCTGATGATCACGGGGTCCATGAGGGTCCTGGTCCTCCTAAAATCCACCACCAGCTCCTTGGTTTTGCTGGTGTTCAGTTGTAGGTGGTTTGAGTCGCACCATTTAACAAAGTCCTTGATTAGGTTCCTATACTCCTCCTCCTGCCCACTCCTGATGCAACCCACGATAGCAGTGTCGTCAGCAAACTTTTGCACGTGGCAGGACTCCGAGTTGTATTGGAAATCAGGTATGATCCTGATAGAACAGCCCAGAATCTTCAAGACATGGATTCAGTGAGATGCTGGAAATATTTCACATGCAGTTTACTTCATATTGATTATTAATAGAGTCACACAATTCCTGCGGATGTTAAATCCACATTTTTATTAATAGAGTCTCACAATTCCTGTGGATGTTAAATCCACATTTTTATGATGTAAATATCCCATTCCGCCTTATCCCAAAGGTTTCTGGGGACTGTGCAGGCCATTGCTGTAAACTGAAGTCACTGTTATGTTTGCAGAAGCATGTAAGTTGGTGTGTTCTTTGTAATGTGGTGCATTATTCTGATGGAAATACCCATATTACAAAAGTTAGCAGTAAAAAAATGCATGTGATCAGGCACAATATTCAGGTATTCTGTGGCATTCAAATGACAGTTTGTATTAAGGAGTTCAGAAACACCATTATTAATAACAATATTTACCTGACTCTTCACACAAGCCAGATGGTTCATGTTCTTGCAAATTCTGACTCTACAATCTGTGTGCCATAGAAGAAATCGAGATGTGTCAAAAATGTTCTAATTTTCCCATTCTTCAGTTGCCTATATAGTCTTTTGCTGCAGTAGTCCATGTGCTTCAAAGTCTGATGAGTAGTTTATAATGAGATACCCTTCTATGCACAAACTGTTGTTAACAGATGTTATTTGAGTATTTGTGGTGTGATGGACGGCACACATCGACTGGCATCCTGACTGGGATTGTACAAAGATCCTTACCTGGCTTGGAGGCCAGTACAATGGAAGGACTGGGGGAGATACACACTGATAAATATTTTCTACACAACATGCTAGGAGGCAGCTTCCTTGGGTTGGGTTCCCTACATGGACACCCACAGGGCATGTTGTAACCTATAGTCCTGTGAGGCAGCACAAGGGAGCGCTGAAGGGATTTACAGTCCCTGCTTTTGGGATTTCTGACTGAGCCAAAAGTGCTTCAATGGGTCTGTGCCCTAGCACTACAACTACTCCTGGTTGTGGCATAAAATAAGCTGCTCAATATCATCCAGTTGAGTTGGAGTTGGGTGGAAGAAGGACAACGTTCGCTTGAGAGTTCTGGAGGAGAAGAGAGACCGAAGAAGAGAAAAAGAGTTGTGCTGTCTTTGCCACTATTAAAAAAGAAGCCTTTTTGTCACAGTAATATTTTATAATAAATCATTGATCTGAACCCGGGACATATATCTGTACAGTTGTGCTTGGGGTTTGAGGTGCTGCAATGCCTCCTACTGGTCACAGTGGCCATTCAGTTTGCCTGAATGAGTCTAGTCATTCTCCTCTCACCTCCTTCATTAACAAGGTGCTTTCTCCCACAGAACTGCTTGTTTTTTCTTGTTTATCAAACGATTCTCTATAACAGGGCTGTCCAAAGGCTGCAGGTTTTACCTACTACCACTTTTTTAATCAGTAACCAATTTCTGCTGTTAATTGGCTTCTTTTTATTTTAATCCCTATGTTTTTAAGTCCTCTGAATATTTTTCCCAAAAATGGAAGCCAAACAAAAATGAAGGTGAAGTGAGCCAACAGTTGAGCAGCTAAGTCGGGGTTTCAAACTCCAACCAATTTCACTTTGACTAGTTTCTTAATCAGAAGCCAATCAATTTTCTTTTTTTCTAAGAGCACTATCAATTTTTTTTGTTTACTTCAACAGATCCAGCTTACTGAAACCTTCACCTTTCTTTATTTTCGGACACAGGTTAGCTGTTCATGCGTTGGCTCATTTTTTATCACACTATTGTTTGGCTGCTAATTAAGAAAAAAAGAAACAATTGAGGGGTCTGACTATTGAATTAAAATGATGGGAAAAGAAGTTAATTAGCAGAAACACCTGGTCACTAATTAAGAAAAGGGGTTGGAATGAAAACCTGCTGCCACAGGATCTTTAAATTCCTCTTTTTCATCTACTGCTCCTCTTAAATGTGGTGTTCCTCAGAGATCCATTTTGGGTCCTATCTTATTCTCTATATAACTTCACCCTATTGGAGCGATTTTTAGGAAATTTACCATTTCTTTTCACTGCTATGCTGATGATGCTCAGGTTTATATTCCCGTCTGCAACTCTGCAATACATCAACTGCACAACTGTCTTTCTGAACTAAGATCCTGGATGGCTAATAATTTTCTTGATCTAAATCAAAATAAAACAGAGGTGCTTATGGTGGGTCCATCAACTGAAGCACAAATTGGTCTTGGACTTCTCAGCTCTTTCTCTGTCTTTTGCAAACCTCAAGTCTGCAATCTTGGTGTTATCTTTGACAGTTACCACTCTTTTGAGAAACAAGTTAATTCTGTAGTCAAGAGTTGCTTTTTCCAGCTTCGTCTGTTAGGTAAGATGAAGCGTTTTTTAACTTCTAGGAATCTTGAGAAAGCTTTTATCTTTTCTTGCCTTGATTACTGCAGCTCACTGTATTCTGGGATTAGCAAATCCCTGATATGCAGGTTACAGTTGGTCCAGAATGCTGCCGCTTGCTTTCTGGTTGGGGCAAGAAAGTATGACTCTCTTTCTCCAGTATTAGCATCTTTATACTGGCTGCCTGCCAGTTTTCAAATTGATTTTAAAATCTTGTTGCTAGTTTTTCAATCTTTACATGGACTTGCTCCTACCTATTTATCCAAATTGTGTGCTTTACACCAGCCATCCAGAGTGCTTAGATCTTCTGGTCAGTTGTCTCTTGTTGTCCCTCGTACTAAGTGCAAAATTATGGGGGACAGGGCCTTTGCAGCTGCTGCTCCTCGCCTGTGGAACTCTTTATCTCATTACATAAAGGAGTCGTCTACAATTGAAATGTTCAAAACAAGATTAAAGACTCATTTCTATTCACTTGCATTCCGTGACCTTCAGTACTACTGATGGTTCCCTCATTGTGAATATGTAACATTACTTCTATTTATCATTTATTTTATTTATGTTTCATTTATTTTATTTCTATTTATGTTTTTTTATGTTATGTTTATGTTTTTATGTTTTTCCTTCTTTCATTGTAAAGCACTTTGGCCACAGCATTCCTATGTTGTTTTAAATGTGCTATATAAATAAAGTTGACATTGACATTGACATCCCTCTGAGGTCACAGATGAACTGTTAAAATCCAGGGAGGGCAGCTGTTTAGATGCTGAAACCACCATGTCTGCCTCAACACACAAACTAAAGTCGATGTTGCTTAGATCACATATCTTACCCATTGTAAGTGAAACAAACAAACCTGTTGACAATGGCTGCATACAATACAGACTGATTTGCAGCCACGATTGACTGTTCAGAGAAGCAGGTTATAAAAACGTATTCACTACCTTGCAAGCTTTTACAGTTTATTGTTATACATATCAGTGGATTTGGTTCGCCTTTTTGATGATGATCAACAGAAAAAGACGCTTTAACATCAAAGTGAAAGCAGATCGCTGCTAAATTAATTCCAATCATAAAAACATAAAATAATTACTGTGACCTCAGAAGTATTCAATCCCTTTTAATATGACACACTTCAGTGATCACTGCTGCAGCCAATTGGATTTACACATCACATAATCAGTTCAATTGAGACAACCTGTCTGTAGTTAGGGGGTTTCAATTGACTGTAATATAATTACACCTTATCTGGAGGGTCCAACTTGTGGTGAGTCAGTATGGTGGCCTAATCTACGCATTGAAGAAAAAAAAAAAAACACTCCAAGCAACTTGGTGAAAAGCTCAATTCGGGATGAATGCAAGAAGATATACAAGTCATGGAATATTCCTCAGAGTCCAGTTAATTCAGTCAATAAGAAATGGAACAAGTGTGGCACAGCTGTAAAACTGCAAAAACTGAATGATCCTGTAAGATGAGGATGGGAGGGAGGTCACCAAGAAACCTAGGTGGTGGTGACTGGGCAGACTGTTGCTACAACTGTTGCCAGGGGAATGAATTAGTTGAAGCTGTATGGGGGAGTGGAAAAGAGAAAGCAAGTCTTAAAAAACACACACACACCTGACATCTCAGCAGAAGGCATGTGGGAAGTCAGCTAGCAGAAGGTTCTGTGGTCTGAATGAAACCCAAATTGAGGTATTTGGCTGTCAGAATAAACTGGTGAAAGCCAAACATTGCACATTATCAGAAACACACCATTCACACTGTGAAGCATGTTGGTTGCAGCATCATGTTGTGTTACTAATTCTCTGCAGCAGGCCTTGGAAGGCTTGAGAGGGTAGAGGGTAAAATGAATGAGGCAAAAAACAAGGAATTCTGCAGGAAACCTACACTTTGGGAGAATTCCAGTGAGACAATGACCCCAGCATAAAGCAAAATCTACACAGGAAAGTCTTCAAAACAACAAGGTTAATGTCCTGGAGTAGCTGAGTCAGTGTTCAGATCTTATTATCTGAAAATTTGTGTCTGGACTTGAAATGGGCCATTCACTCACGATGTCCATGCAACCTGACAGAGCTTGAACAGTTTTTCAAAGAAAAATTGGGAATAGCTGCAGTGTCCAGAAGTGCAAAGCTGATACAGACCTGTGTACAGAGACTAAAGACTGTCATGGATGCAAAAGGTGCATCTACTAAATACTGGCTTAAACTGGTGAATACTTATGTGATCATTTATTAAGCTTTGTTTTCATTGTCACATAAAAGAGTCTTTCATGTTGATCTGTATTGTTGATCAATATCAAAGAAGCCTAATTGAATCCTCTGTGATTCAATGTTGCATAACAAAAAATATGAAAACTTCCAAAAGGATGAATATTTTTATTGGCACTTTATGTTAACTAGCTGGTTGCTGAGTGTATAGTCCACTTTATCTCTGATGGGACTTTTCTCTTCTTTGCAAACCCTTTCAGTTAGTTTGCTCTGATAATGGGATTTTATAAAATAAGGATTGTTTAACATAGCATTTTCTGATCTTCTTTGCATTTCATCTGTGCTATTGTTCTTATGAATATTAGTAAAATGTTTAAAACAGAACAAACATGGGCTGAACTGTTCAAGTGCATCTTTTTTTTTTCTTCAAAGTGGCAGCTTCCACACAACTTGACCTTGGGCTATCATATTGCTCTAAGGTTAGGCATCAACAAAGTATTCTCGGAGTGACTTCTCGCCCTACTACCAAACAGCAACTCTCTAGACCTTCTGACTGTTCATTGATTCTGACATGTGTGACACAGCATTTCAGTTTACCATAGCCTTAGCTGTTGACCCAACTAAGTGTCTTCTCTTTCCGAGTGATCTTTTTCCTTTAGCTCTGGCAAGTCACTTTTTCTTACAACTTCTCTCTTTTTTTCTTCAGAGTCTTTTAACACAGTTGGTATTTGGCATTGAACTGCTAAGAACCTGTCCGGCAGAAGGAGCACAGCCCCTCTGTAAACATCTTCCCCTTCTGATGGGGTACAGCAAGCAGGACAGAGCAGAGTTGAGGGACCCTGCAGAGGCGACGCCCCCGAAAATGGCTCCTAGAATGAATGTGTGCATTGTCCTCCCTGTAAACAAAGCTGTTATTGATTTCTACCAAACACAACTTCTGATGTTTCAGAGATTTCCGAGAATGCACCCCCCACCCCCAAAGCCTTCAGTCGGTGTGGCTTTGAGAGAAGAGCCCGCCAGAGAGTCGCTAACGAGAACCATACGTTGAGAGGCCCTGCCCCAACTACCCCCCCTTTTCCCAGCCACAGGAAACGGGGCGGCTGCAGACCAGCAGGTCTGGCTGAGAGTCACTTCCTGCACACACAAGGCAGGCTCCAGCCACCACCCCTCCACCAGCCAACTATCCACTAACAGCCGGGCAGCGGCCGATAAACAGGAGGGAGCAGCCCTCAGCCTCACTTCCTGCACTTCCTGAGGTGACATGGAGAGGGGAGAGAGAAGCGAGTGAAGGGGAAGAGGCAGGAAGCTGAGCGGCTGCATGTGCCCATAGGTTGGTAGATGGACACAGAGGGACCGCTGGCTGCTTTGCTAGCCGGTTTTGAGGATGGAGGATTTTTCCCCAGCTCGTCTCTGGCATGTCATGAGCTGGCTTAGCTGACCACTGGCAAGCATTCAGATTTTTGGACCCCTTTCCCATGTTCCAGAACTTCCAACTGATGCTGCTGCTGCTCTTGTAAAGACCTTCACGGATCCCTCATGAAGAACAAAGCTGCAAAGCAGAAGAGCAAAGGCAAAGGCAGTGGCAGTGCTTTTGGCTGCGACCTGACTGAGCACCTCCAGAGCTCCGGGCATGAGGGTGAGTCTGATGGGGTTAAGGGTGGAGGTGACTGCTCATCAGAACCCGCCTTCATTGAGTTGTCTGATTGTACTTGAAAGCGTTCACAGGTATGGGGTAACTGCTTGTTCTGAGTGACCTCAGTCCTCAGATTTTTAGATGTGTTCTGCTTGCTTCCTGCTGTGGTGAAAGAGCAAAGGCATTCGGAGTCTGTGAAGAGTATGACTGATCTGAGATCCGGTGTGCGAGCTTTCTGAATGGGTGAAGGAATATAGCGGAAAACTCTCACCCGGTACTTGGCTCTTACACCATGTCTAATGACTAATGAGTCTCAGATGTGAAGGTGAATCTTCCGTCTGCTGGGAATCCTTGATATACCGAATATTCATTGCGTCTCAGATGCGCAGCTGCAGAAAATCTAAATGTGTCATTTGAAGTCCATGATAGCAGCTTTGGGTGATATGTATGTGTGTGAGCTGTGAACCTCCTGGCACCACTGAACACAGTTCAGAGGTCAGAGAAGTGGTGCCACAGCTGCTTTCATCTGTGACCAGCTGAGAAAACAAGAGTTTTAGTCTCAACTGAAGTCTTTGAAATAGGAAAATTTGCAGCTCTTGTTTCAAGCTTAACATCTTGGTGCCCTGCTAGAATTTGATCTTCCGTTATCCAGTTTTGCATTCCTTATGCCAGCTGATTACAGTGTAGAAGTGGAGCTCGGCAAAGGCAACAAACCTAATGAATGGCTGAGGAGATCTACACTGTGGTGGTTGAGTTCAGTGGAACTACTTTTTGAGTAGGGAAAGCCTGTTGCACTTGAGGCCTGCGTGGAACATGGAGGGATCATAAATAGATAGTTGAAGATCGAGGTCTCAGGAAAAGGCAAGGCACTAACCTGGTGGTTTGATAAGGCTGTTTTGTGTGAGAGTGTGTGAGTATTTGGGCCTGCTGAAAAAATCTGTGCAGGAATTCCCAACAGTTGTACCGATGAAATCCAATGCCCAGTCGATTTGCAGAATCAACCAAAGTGATTCCAGGTTACTAGAAAATATGCCAGTCTGGCCTTCTAGTAGACACTCCAAACACACACATTGGCCAGTTGAGAGATTATCAATTGGCCCTCAGAAACAAGTGCAAAGTCTCTAGTTTTTTAGCCTATGGCATTCTAGTAAACCAACACCATCTCATCCACACGAATGGATGCACAGTTCAGGAGCTCTAGTTTCCCACTGTTCAACAATATTATGGACTCCCACAATGCACTTAGGGCCGTCGGGATAGCACTGGGTCTGAGCCATGAGTGCACAGATTGTGTTCCTGCAGCATGTTTACGTTGCTGCCCTTAGCCTCTCACTTCCTGTCTATCAAGGCCGTGGTAGCTGAGGCAAATGCCAAGCCCTAGCAGCAAACAGGATGAGCATTCCGATAAGAAAACCGGCTTGTGTGGGGAGAATGGGGCCCCATGGGCCCCCTCCCATCAGATAGAGACGGGCATCTGGACAACGTGGGCGTGAGATGCTTTTGCCTCTTGGGGTCCTAAACCCCATTGAGCCACAGTGACTGAATGAGACTGATTGTTTCACTGAAATTGTATGACTTTTCCCAGGATGACTTACTCATTCTTTACTTCATTTACATATTGTGTCAAGGGTACAGCTCAATGGGCTGGGGGATGAGTAGACCAAGGCAGAACTCTGCACTGTATGATACATTTTTTTATTTTTCCTTTTCGCATACACACACAGACACACACACACACACTTAAGCACAATTGGGTGGGACACTGAAGGAACACACATCAACCTAAAGAACAAAGCAAAAGCACAAAACCCTAGAGACTTGTGTGGGCTCGCTCAACCAAACAGGATATGTGTTGCCTAACACAGAACCCATCTTTTCTGCCTCCCACCAAATCACCTGAAGGGCCAGATTCTCTCTCATCTCTAAGCCCTTTTCCTCCCATTTTTAACTGCTCATCCTCCTTACTGCTGAGCTATTTTCATCGGCCTTCCAGCTCTAAACTCAGTGCTCAGTATCTTTTATAGCCTGCTTTCCTGTGGTGACCCAAAAGGTCTTACGCTTCTAAAGACCCCCAATTTCCTTGTGATCTGTAGCATTACTGATAAAATAAAGGATTAAGGATGTTAAGAGGTCCCGCCTTCTAGTGGTCACTGGTATAGCTGTCCCCCAACTGTTCTGTCCATTAAAGGACCATGGTCTTCAATCCCTTGTGCTTTTAAAGGAGGATTACACAGTTACTTAAACTGAGCATGCCCAGCCCCATTCTTTCCATAATTTGAATAAGAGCACCACTATCCCCCTTTTTGTCAAAATGTCAGTTCTTTATGTTCCAAAAAGTCTTCCAGCCTTCTCCCTTATATTAGAAAACAAATTGTTCCTAGTTTCTAGGAACAAAAATAAGAATTTATTTTCCTTATTGAAACAGACAAGCTCCTTTTTTGAGCCACCTGGTGTTTCGTATAGCTAAAGGTCATGTCACATTAAATGACATTTACATAAACTTAGCAAATCCAAAGCAGTCAGTGACTGGGTCTGATATACCCAGTGACTTATTCTAACTTGTCCACAACTAGCCCCTACTTTAATTGTAGGAGTGGGTTCTGTGTACATGAATGCTAACAAGCAATAAATGCTCATGTGGAAGTACGATACATGGAATGCATCAATGAGGAATAAGGAATGTGGTTGTTTTGAACCTCACAAACAGAAGAGAAGCTCATCTGTCTGATGTCTGGTGCTTACGTACCGACAGAATGGAAAAAATAAAAAAAAAAAAAAGGACCAAGATTGCAGCTGAACTCCCCATACTTGTTAACCCTTTGTTCATCAGATAGCACGCTATTGGGTGTCAGAAAAAGGGGCGAACATGGTTGTGCTGGAAAGCCATCATACAGTCGCTATATTTGACTTGTCCAGCATTTTCAGTCATGTAAATTAACATGGTCAAGCAACATGATCAGTAACTACAGACATCGTGTCTCTACATATCCTATGACTAGAAGTCATGTAAAGTGACATTGGCTTGACAGCCCTCCCAAAAACCCTTCCTGCTGTGCGATGGCCCAGAACTGTCCATATCCAATAATGGGTAACCTGTCCCCACAAGAGCTCTTTATTTTATGGAAGTTATTTGCATCACATCAGCAAACAACGCATTAGTCCTCAACATTGGAGTGAGAATTGACAGGGTAAAGACTCAAGAACTTGGAAATGTATGACATGTGGATGTTGGGCCATATTAACCTTAGTGTGTCCTATTGTTGTTTCACGTTAGCTGGTAATGGTTTTCTATTGTATATAGGTTGACAGGTGCTTAATGAAATCAAAATCAAGTGAACAGGAAGGATGTATGTAGCTGAATTCCCAGTCACATTCATGGGACCATTCCAGGACTTGTCTAATCTTTTTTCACATAGCTTTACACTTTTGAACAAAGACCATGCAGACCTTTTCAACATCCGTGCTCTGCTGCATAAAGGGATACCCCGAACTGACAATGATGTTAAGATATCTTGTGTTGTTCAAATGATGATCTACTCACATACGACCAAAACACACCCTGTACCATTTGTGGAAGACAGCCCAGACACAGACAGGCGGACAGTGATGGTTCAACCCACACACGTTTATTATACATAATTTCCTATTTACAACAGTGCACACAACCCCAAACAACTCCCCCAAAAGTCCAGGCCTCTACCCAATGCCTCTTTCTTCAGGCCGCCTCCATTCCTCTCCAACAAGACTTGGTCCCCTCCTCACCTGACTCCAGCCCTCAAATGGAGGGAGGCGGCCGCTTTTATGCTCACCTGGACGTGCTCCAGGTGCCTCCCGATTAGCTTCTGCCGGCACTCCCCAGTGTGGCGGAAGTACCGGGTGCATACCCGGGAGCACTCCAGGTGTCCCTGCTCTTCTTCCCCCCAGCACTTCCGGGTGTGGCGGAAGTGCTGAGGGCCAGGGCTCCTCCGGCATTAGGGCGTCCCCTGGTGGTGATCACGGGCCCCTATAGAGTTGAGCTTCCATGCTCAGTTCCCATGGTCCCGAAATCCACCAGGGCGGTCGCCCCTTCGTGGTCTGGAAGAGGCGCAACCCCTCCTCTTGTCCTTCCGGGCATCCCGGCTGGGTGCCACCCCCTGCTGCTTGCCAAACATTACACCATTACCAGTCTGCTTTACTGACATCCAGGAAGGTGCATTCAAGTTTTTGCTACATCCTGACCTTCCAAGCATCATTAATAAGCAGGAAAAGGTATTCAACTAAGAAAATGTTTTATAAATCTCCAATGCTGAGTGCTTGTGATTTTCAGGCCTTTGCAGCCATTTTCTTGGTCACCTGATAGTATAGGCGTAAAATTGTTGGCTTGCTGGCTGCCATGTTCCATTCGAGATAGCATATGATAGGAAGTCCATTCTGATGTGCCCTTGTAAATTGCAGTGTTCAGTTAAATGGCTGACTACACCTTATCTGTTATTCTACTTGATCATATATTATTATTAGTTGCAGTGGCGTTTAGAGGGTTGTGCTTTTGATGCTCTTTTTTTTGAAGTGGGAAGAGGGTCCACCCCCAGTGTCTGATTCTACCTTGAAACAAATGTAAGAGGCTAAAGACCCTGATACCATCAATCTGAGAAACACATCTGATTAATAGTATTATTGATAGTACCTATTGGACACTTTAAATCATTGTCTGTTTTTGATCGCAGGATGTTTTTTGGATGGTGATACAACAACAATGTCAACAACATTTATTTATACAGCACATTTTCATACAAAGAATGTAGCTCAAAGAGCTTTACAAGATGTCAAAGAAAAAGTTACAAGAAGGTAAAAAACAAGATTAGATAAGAATATAAATGAACATGTAACAAAGAAGAACAATAAATCCACGCAATCATGTAACATACAGATATATGGTTAGTTAAAGGGTAGAGTTCTTATATATAATATCATAATGTAAGTCTCTAAAGATGAGTCCGTTGATAATGTCAGATGGTCAGGAGAAATATCTGCAGCATGTTTTCAGTAGACTTGAAGTGCTGTCATGCATTAAAATCCTGAAAGGGCTGATTTTAGTAATCGACCCATTCACAGACAGACATGCCCCATTTATAGCTATTTAAATACTTAGTGTTTCTTGTTTCTTGTGTCTCTTATCTTCTCACACAGGTGATCCATTGCTTTCTTCTGTCTGCACCTAATGCTCCAGTAGGTAACAGAGCAAAGAAATTATTGGAAAAAGCAAGCATACCTAATAAAATAACCACACAGTTTGTAAAAGTGAACTGCATGCTGGTTAATTGACTAGAGACAGAGTACATCTATTAGGAGGCTGGGCACTTGAAGGACTGACTGGTCTTTTCACATGTCTTCTCATATTCTTCAGGATTTGACATGCATGATTTGATTCTTGTGCCCCCAATGCTTTGACCTAATCTTACAATATCTTTTTAATAAAGTTATCTCATATATGCCTTATTTACCACACACCAGTGGTGACTTTTAATCTGATTGGCACAATGCACCTTTTAAGAACAGGTCCATTCTTGGGGTTCAAGAAGCAACTCCCAGACGTTTAAACTGTGATAAATTTCCATTGATAGGAATGTATTTTAAGGCTTAAATGATTTATCTAATTCTTCTTTCGAACATCTTTTGTAGCCAAAAATTTAAATTAAGATCAGTACAGAGATTAAGAAAATGTCAGAAAAATGTGGAATGAATGGTGCTAAGCATATTTATATTAATTCTGGGACTTTAGCCTCTCTTTTACACCATCATATATGAAGAATGTTGATCAACAATCTTAAGAGTCAAGTATTCTCCTGCTGTGATGCAAAAGAGTCAAAGTAAATCCTTTTCATAGAGTAAGAATGGTGCTAGCCAATTCTTTAAAGTCTCTGCCTCTCAAGGGTATTGTAACTGTCTCATCTATTTTGCAGAAAAGCGTGTTACTGTTATCTGCATGGCAATCATCAGCACTGGCACTGGCTGACGAACAGGAAATACAGAATTTGGTTTTAATTAAAGTTTCATGTTTAATACTGTTTTCCTCTGTCTCTGACGTTTTCATCTCCCTTTAGTCTAATTTGTGGGCAACACACAAGTCCCAGGTATACAAGAGATACATGACTGATTGAGCTTCCAGATGTTTCCACTCAGCTTACAGCTATCTTCAGTTGTGGTCAGGGTGTCAGCCTGCTTGGCTGTTACAATGCAGAGGCTATAGTCATGAAGTCCAGTGTGAGAGAGGAAGATGGGCCTGCTAGAACTGGACAATGCACTATGTAGTGATTTCAGCTTGAGGTGCTGGACCAATATAAGACAGGGAAGGAGGTCTGTTGGTTGGCAATCTGGAAGGTGATTGTTGAGATGTCTTAATAACTATGAAAGTGCTTGATTTTTTTATTGCACTCTGGTAACCTTCGTCAGAAGGCTTTCATCCTGCTCTTTTTATATATAGGAATATCCTTAACTAGCCAGTGCTAACCCTTTCCTGGGTATATCAATTCTTTGAGGTACCAGAAGTTAAATTAACTTTTGACAAGTCAAGTCACCCTTGGTCGTGCCTGGCTCTGCCCCCTTGTTAAAAGTAAATGATCAACTTTCTCTTGCTGTGTTGAGCATCCAGAGATAGGGGTGAAACCTTAACCAGCTCTCAAACTGGTAGTGCAACATACAATCTTAGCTGGATAAAATGGAGATTTTTATCGTTGTTCTGCTTGCAGGGACTGGACTGGTCATCGCCCTCTCTGTTTCTATACACACTGGCTTTAGCTGCCCTTTTCCATTCAATGCCCCATTGCTCTCCTCATTCGCTTATTGTGTTTCCAATTGCATGATGGAAAAAAAGGCCACTGGCAGGAAGTCCAATGGCTTGCCAGGAAGTGAGTTCCGACATCAACAGGATGCATCCTGTGAGGAGAGAGAGGACAAGCACACACATTCCCAATGGAAATTAATGAAATTTCTTACTGGTTATTCTTTGTCTTCTGTGGGATTGTGTGTGCAACAGAAATGCAGGTTTCTAAACTGAGACTCGTGCATTTTCTTCCATCTTTCTCACACCAATGTCTGCTAATATCCAAATGCCTGACAGAAGAAACATTGATGTACAGCAGCCCACCATCCTGTTGCTGACACACTAACTTTAATGGCAATTAGAATGGCTTTAGCCCTGAGTTGGGCATATGCAGACATGATTAACTATGAAACATAATAGACATGACAATTATTAAATGTTTTTAAATCTCTATTTTAGACTTGCCGTGCTGCTCTATAGCACCTTGTCTCCCAACCTGTTCAAAAGCATTTCTTCTCACTTCTCTCCATCCTGAAGAAACTATTCTTCTGCTTTGTTCTAAAAGTCTCACCTTTCTTTTTGCCACCCTAGTTTATTCACGGATTTCCTGTGCCTGCTAGCCTGTGCTTGTTATTTTAGCCACACAATGTGTCAGTTTTATGACTACTCCATTCCACTTCTTAGTACAGTGCATTATATTTGATGTAATGCCCTGTCTACTTGTGAAGGATAGGCCTAGTGTTTTTTAATGTCTCCAGCAAACTGAAGTTCAGTTTAGCTCTCTGAATCAGACTGGGGAGTCTTGTGGGGAACCAGTTTGGGTGTCAGTCCATTACAGAGCCATCTGAACAATGTCTACTCCATCCCAATTCGGATACTTGTTGCTCCCATTAATTCTACATTGACATATTTTAGTTTTTAAATTCCTAAATCTGCATCTTTTTCATATTCACTGCTTTGGCTGCCATGCCAATTATAATCTTTGACATTGTCATTTTCCATCTGCTGTTCTTCTTGTAAATCAACATTTTTCCTCAATTACTGTATGCCTTTCTTACTATAAAGAACTCAATGTGATCTGCAGTATTAATTAAAAAAATCAAGGGCTGGCAAGCACCTGGCATCCCAAAAGACAGGATCCGTCACATGTGGTTTGTGCAAGTCTGCTTAACCCATGGTTTAGTCATTTTATGTCAGAAGCTGTAGTTTATATCATCGAGTATTCCACACAGTCATCACTACTGGGGACATTACGTAGTTTGATTATGGTGAGCATGTGCATCAGCCTCTTCAGACAATTTCGACACATATGAATCTCAACTTTTTTTATAAATCTGTCAGTGTTAAAACGTTGTTGTTTACATCGCACATGATTTTGAAGTTTTGAAAGGTAATCATTGATAACTACTTTTACAAAGCTGTAAGGATAGTTCAAGTTTTTCTGGCACTTGACTTCATGAAGATTTGATTTTAGAAGTAAAATATTGCAGGCCAGTATTTGTATTACAAACAATGAAACAGATGACTCATATCACATTGAAAAAAATTGCAACATCCTTTCCCAAATGTGCTGCAGTTTTGTCAGACAACTATTATTTGTAATGATTAGAATTAAAGTATCAGCACATCCAGTGTTCAAACAAGAATCCTGAGCTATTGAATTGTGGAGAAATGTAAGGTGAATTTCATAGCTGGGGAGGAATTTCGGATACATCACTACGACCCCGATTCCAAGCAGCAATCAAAGCAATTGAAGCATGGTGGTTCTCCAAGACCAAGGAAATTCAAAGTTCAGGCCAGTGCTGGCAAGATCATGTGCACAGTTTAGACCACATTGATGGTCTCAAATGGACTAATTTACATCAATCAGGGAAACTACGCAAGGAAAGCTGTTGAGCATCCCATCTTCCACTTTATGACAATGTCCCCACTAGTAATGTGTGAGTTGCAAAGACTGCCTCTTAAAACTGTTGATTTCCAGATGTTACAGCCGCACGATTCTCCAGACCTGGTCTTGTGTGACTATCATGTTTTCTCCAGTCAGAGTGGTTACCACTGTGAGGTACAATATGACAATGATGTAGATGTCAAGACAGTCACAGAAAGCACTTGCACAAGTAAGTAACTGTCTGAGTAGCACCGAAGTGCGTTGTGAATGTTAAAACAACTAGTGTTCATGCATTGCAAAATAATGTATATGCAAAAATAAGACAAAAAACTTTAATTAGGAGTTGTTTTGCTTGTATTTAGCAAAAAAAAAAAAAATCTGCCAACAGGGTAAGCAAAGTTTACTTGACAAGATTTCTTAAAGTAAGCTAAATAATTGTAAATGCTCATTTTTGGATAAGTTCATAATTAATAAGAATACAATAAGAAAAAGTGGAGTTGATGTCATGATTCGAAGATTTCATAGATAGATAGATAGATACTTTATTAATCCCAAGGGCAAATTCACATAATCCAGCAGCAGTATACTGATACAAAGAAACAATATTAAATTAAATAGTAATAAAAATGAAAAAAATTAAAATAAAATTAATGTTAGCATTTACTCTTCCGGGTGTAATTGAAGAGTCGCATAGTGTGGGGGAGGAACAATCTCCTCAGTCTGTCAGTGGAGCAAGACAGTGACAAAAGTCTGTCACTGAAGCTACTCCTCTGCTTGGAAAGGACACTGTTAAGTGGATGCAGTGGATTCTTCATGATTGACAGGAGTTTGCTTAGTGCCCGTCGCCCTGCCACAGATGTTAAACTGTCCAACTTTACTCCTACAATAGAGCCTGCCTTCTTAACAAGTTTGTCCAGGCGTGAGGCGTCTTTCATCTTTATGCTGCCACCCCAGCACACCATCACGTAGGAGAGGGCACTCGCCACAACCTTACTGCAGATATTGAAGGATGCCAACCTTCTCAGAAAGTATAGTCATTTTTTGCAGTGTGGGAATAAAGATTGTTTGGTTTTGTGCATACTGACAGTATATATAAGGAAAGCAATAATGATTGTTTATTTGCTGCTACGTAAATTACATTTGTTTCGATTATTGACACATCTGAAGAGCGGCATAAAAATTGCACTTTACAGAAGTCTCATTCAATTCACATTTTGTCTCTCCACTTTCCCTTTGACCATTCTGCCATTACAAACATCAGGTAGAGGACAATTTACTACATGACCTCTTCCTCGTTTTTTTCTCTGGCCTCCTTGAGCCACCCTTCCACAAAAGCAGTTCTGTTAAAGACTGTGCTGCTCCTTCTGTTCATCAGCACCCCTTCTTTTCCCATAGAACTCTCTGCCTTTCCCCAGGGGCTTGAACAGACCACTGTTACACTTTATTTTTATAAGCAAGCTTTTTTCTACTGAATTCATATGCTAAGACTTTACACAAATTAAGATCCCTATCCTTTATTCTCAGACTTCATCTCTTTTACTAGTTCAAACCTCGTTTTCGCTCTGATAATTCCTAACTGTCTTTCCATCCATCCATCCACCCATCCATTATCCAACCCGCTATATCCTAACTACAGGGTCACAGGGGTCTGCTGGAGCCAATCCCAGCCAACACGGGTCGCAAAGCAGGAAACAAACCCCGGGCAGGGCACCAGCCCACTGCAGAACTGTCTTTCCTCTGTCCAATAACCCCACACTATTCTCTTTCAGCTACTCTACATCTCTGTAACTTTTCCCACACCCCTTTACAGTGCCAGCGCTTTCACAGGTAACATCTTTGAATCTAAAGAACTAGAGGCTTTAAGAAGAATACTCAGCACTGCCTCTGAAAGCTCTGGAAGAAGTTTGCATGGTCTCACCCTGAGTGCTCAAATTTAATGTTAGGGTGTGGCCACAAATTCCATTTTAGCTCCATCACTTATTTGTGTAAAATCCCAGGAACATGCTTTTGCTTTAACAGTATACGTCTGAGTTCATTTATTTTCCATGGCAAAAATCCACGAGGTGGCTGAGCCTGACAGACTAAATCAGGATGAGCTCCACTGGGGTACATGGAGCAGCTGAGCTTTTGACATGGACGTTCAAGAGAAACTGCTGGGTGGCAGTTAAAAGCTGTGATCTAAAAATAAGACCTCCAAATTAGAGGAAGCGGCTGCGGGAGTTTACTGAAGGGTATGTTTAGTGAGTGAGGCCGACTCCCAAAACCAGTTTCTATAAGAGGAAGCGCTGGTACAAGATGTAAGTCATGGGCGTGCTGGCCTTGTCTAAAAGAAACAGCTGGTTTGTCACTTCCTATGAACTTGAGACTTCATTGGCTGCCACATGCTGCGTTTACTGCCTTGCTTGTAGCCGCTGAGCTGAGATCCACAGAGCCTGGCGCTGCTGTAATCGGTTAGTAAGCTGCTTCCCAAAGATCTGAACTGAGTAGGAGAACATGACTTGTATCCATTCCTTATTTCACTTATAGGTGTCCATGAATTATTTCACTCTTTTATGGAACAGCTTGTGTGTCCTTTAAAGAGATTCTCCTGTAATACAGATAATGTCTGAGACTCACCAATTCTATCATGCTGAGATGGAGAAATGCTTGTCAGTTCCAAATTGTGAAGAAAATGTCTACACCACAGCTTTAAAAGTGGATTCTTGGAGTAATTAGTCGGTATTTATGGATGCTAAGAATAAGTCAGGATGCTGTTTTTTTTTTTGCAGAAAGAAGTTGAGGGGTTTAGTCAGTTGAAAACCTCAGCTGCTAGTGCCACCACCTCACAGATCCAGCATACTAGATTCAAAATGCACAGTTTGATTGTTGAGTGTGGGATTTCTTCGAGGCACTCTAGAATTCCTTCAATATCACCTAAAATTTACAAGTTCACATCATCCTGTAAAAGCGCTTGATACTCCTTTTTATATTAAACTAGACAGAAGCCTGTTGATCATGCTCTAAGGCAGTAGGTAGGACTGGTGTGCAAACTGTAGCACACAGGGAAAAAAAACCCATTTGGACCCCCAGGGTCAGAGTTTTGAGTTCCAAAGTAGTCTGTCTTGTCCGTATAGTCCTAAAGAGCAACTATTGTAAAATGTAGTGTCAGATTGTATGGGTAACAAAAGGATAGACCTTATGTTATATATATATATAATCCACTATATATATATATATATATATATATGTTACCTAGTTAACTGTCACATAATGCAAAGAGTATGCAACACGTGTTTCGCCCTATTTTGGGCTCATCAGGTGTACACACTCCACTGCACCCCTCATCGGGGATCGAACCTTGGACGTCAGCGTTAGAGGCAAAGGCTGTTTACGTTGCGCCACAGCGTGTGGCTCACTTACTTGAGAGCCTGGAGATCGGACTAATTACAGACATAGCATTCGAAATCTGAATCACAATCTGATTGTATGGGTGGTTACCTACCAGGTAACGCGTGTGGTTGGTCTGCAAGTCGGCAAACATCTGCCATGGGTGCCCTCTCAGTTGCGAGAAGCAGATCATAGAATGTCACCCATACAATCAGATTGTGATTCAGACTTTGAATGCTATGTATATATACTGTATATATATATATATATATATGGATTTTTAAGTTAATATCACTGTGTCCCTTTCTTAAAAATCATAGAAATAGTTTATTAAGTTTAATAACTACAGTATATTCTTAAAGAATAAATTCTATATTTGAATTTCAAGAAACTCTTTGTGCTCTTTATTACTTTAAGGCAGTCAGTCCTGTTAATCTAATTCTGATCATGGTTGGTCTAATTTATATTTCCTTAATACAAAGATATTGTGACTCTCCCGAGGTGTCGTGGCACCTACACTGTTATCAGCCCTGAGATGAGAGTGTCAGTTCACTTCTTGAGAGCTCGAGTACTTCAGTGAGTCACTCGTGTGTGAAAGGAAGCTATAAAGTCTCTCGGTTGCCTAATGTCCACTGTCTTTGGAATATACTTAAGAACATACTTAATGGAGCATAGTGCATGGAGTAGTTACTAAGAAAGCCATTATATTAAACAGAGTTTGTTTGGATATCTGTGATATAAACAGGGGGTTGTAGACAATGAGTTCACAGTATAATTAGAGATGACAGGGAGAACTAATGGTTGTGAAGTAGGTAGGTGTGGAAATGATTCTCTAGGCAGCGACCTCCCTGATGAGCATTGCTCTTTGCGAAAGACTACATGCTAAAAGCATCATGAGAAGACATTAACCATCAATAAGCAGATATTTACATGCCTGTTTTCCTCTTTTAGATATAAAGCCCAATTTTAGAAACGCCTAGTACCTCATCTTGGAAAGAATAAATTATGTATCATAGCTGCATTTTGAAACCACCTGCCGCTCCACTGAAGGAGTTTCTATCAAGGTCTTAGGGAGGAACAAACGTTAGCATTACTTTTTTGACTCTGTCGGCCCAGTTGCTGCCTTTGCTGAGTCTGCACATTCCTTCTTTGTCTAAATATGTTTTCTCTGGGTCCTCCAGTTTTCTCACACACATCCCAAAAATGCAAATGTTAAGTTAGTTAAAGTCTCTAATTTTGTCACATCATAAGTGAGGTTGTTTGTGTGTATGTGTGTGTGTGTGTGTGTGTGTGTGTGTGTGTGTGAGCGTACCTTGTGATGGGCTGCTGTTTCCTCCTGAATTGTTTCCAGCTTTGGGCCCAGAGCACCAAGAATAAGCTTTGTCCCTCCAGTACCCTCTCATGAGAAAGTAAGGTTGAAAACATAGACAGATTTGAGAATCTCACCCACATTGTGCGTGGTATGTTTCTATATGAACCTAGTCCTCTGTAGAACTAATCATTTGTACCCAGGGGATAGTGAAGTTCAGTTTGTGATGTATTCTTCAGATTCTATTGACTGTACATTAGAGCTAAGCAAGTCGCTGTGCTGCATTTTTATGTGAGTAATGCAGGGTCCTGTTGAAGAAACACAGTGTGCTAGAACAATGCATTCAGTGCTTTGAAAAAGCCAGGGTTCTTCAGTATCCTGGAAACTTGGAGTGCCAGCTGACCTCTTTACATGTGCTTCCATGCAAAGAGAAAATGCAAGGGGCAGCACTGGCAAAGTGGCACATTACTTCAGGGTGACGTAAACCTTTCCCCCTCATTTGTGTCTTGCAATTTTCAGGGTATGTGGTTTGCTCCTCCATCTGAGTCATTTAAACAGTTTTGGATACTGCAAAGCATTTAGTCAAATAATAGCTGACTGAAATACTGAATGTAAAGATGGCATTACAAAGAAACCGAGCAAAATGATAAATCAAAACCACTCTGTTTCAATCAAAGCTAACTGTCTGCTCATATGCCAGTCATTCTTAAATGTTTTTTTATGATTTGATCTTTCAACATGTGTTATTTAACTTGCTATATACTTCAGACAGTCTGGCCTGTAATTTTTTGAGTTTTGTTGTTTTCCATATGTATACTGTAGGTGTAAAAATAGAGTATAGACTTCTGCTTTTCAACCGATTTTAGGAAACCCTGAATATGAGTAATATGTGTATGTTATGAGCATGCATATGTCCACCTGCTAGTGTGTCTAAATATGAGTCCATGGACACAATCACTCAAAAACAAACTGCTCAGTCTAAATGAAACTTGCTATTAACATTATAAAATACCAGAAGCCCATTGACTGAGGAAGTTTGCTTTGAGGTTGTGCTCCTTCAGTTTAATTCCCTCATTGCAATATTGATTAATATACTGCTTTCATTGGACTTCATTCCAGTAAAGAACTGAATCTAGATAGGAGACAAAGCTGTGGTTTGGAAAAAAAAAGATTCTCATTTGGTGGCACAGATCAGTCAGATACAATAGCATTAGATCTGTCTTAGCACTGTATGTTGAATCACGGCCAAGCAGAAACATCACATAGTGGTGTTGCTCTTAATTTGGTGTTAGCAGAGCTGGCCTATCCATTAGGTGATGTAGGTGGCCACTTTGGGTGGAGTCATCTGAGGGACATCATTTATGAAATGTAAGGGACAGGTGCTGTGGACACAGCGGTGAAACCCCTGCGTCATCTGACTATTTATGACAGTAACAGTACGTGCACTCTTTAAAGTCCGCAGTATAAACACAAAGGGGTGGCGTTTGTGGTACTGACGCAGGACAATAATACTGACTACGTGCTATGGACAATGAGGGATGACATCTGTCCACCCCGTCTAGTACTCCAAATAGGCACTGGCTGTTATAGAGGACTAATGAGTTTGCAGAGAGATGTAGCATTTAGTGAGAATTAACGTATGTGACTTGCTTTTTGAATTGGACATTTTTAATATAAATTATGTATGCACCCCGAGATTATTCCTATATTAATTAGGATTTTTGTGTTTCTTGTAAGCCAGTCACAAATGAGCAGTTGGAATCAAATGAGTGTATAACCAAAAGAAATTAAAAAATGTTAAAAAAAAAATGTGGTCCTTTAGATTCAACAGATAAAAGTTTCCTTTTTGCACCTGAGTTATGTCATTTTCATCATGACAGCAAAATACATCCATTACATTCACACGTACACATATAAAAGCATGGCACCAGATTTATTAATATGTTTTTTAATTAATACTCATTTTAAGGTCTCATTAAGTTGTTCTTTCCCATTCATCACTCATATATAGTCAATGTCAAGCTGCATAATACAAAGGGAGACCCAAACATTTTGGGAATTGGTCAATAGCACAGAAGTAGGGTGTCATTAACTCTCAAACTCTGCTTAATTTACTCTCTGGCTAAAGGCTCCAGGCTGGTAACTCGAAGGTTGCTGGTTCAAATCCTGGCAGTGCTACTCCTTTGGGCCCTTGTGCAAGGCCCTTAACCTGCAACTGCTCCAGGGGCGCTGTACAAATCGTCGCTGACCCGGCACTTTAACCCCAAACGTTGGGGTATGCGACAAATATCTAATACAAGAAATTGTCAGTCAGTCAGTCAGTCATTATCCAACCTGCTATAACCTAACACAGGGTCACGGGGGTCTGCTGAAGCCAATCCGAGCCAACACAGGACGCAAGGCAGGAAAAAATCCCGGGCAGGTCGTCAACCCACCGCAACAAGAAATTGTATATGGCGAATAAAGGATTATAAATCACTGAAAAAAAAATCACTAGTTATCAAATACACTGCTAGATATCGTATATTGATAATCCGCTTAATCAGTCCAGCAAGTGGCACCATGCAGAGTTGATTGAGTGTGTACTTCTAGCATTGATTCTTCAGTCGTGCCCATGACTTGGCCTGTATTTTCTTTCTCCAAACCCACCACGGCAGATTTTCAAGAGAAAATGGTGATTGTGTTTCTCGCCATTAGTAGACTTTTTCATAATACAGACTGTTAATCAATGACAGTAAATTGAACTGCTGAGGCATCTTCAGGAAAGCATCAGGAGAAGAATGTCCAGTGAAGTGACACATGCAAAAATGGATTTTGCACCATGACAGCTCACCTGCACAGATCACGTTGTCGGTCAAAGAGTTTTTTTTAGCCAAAAACAATGTGCTTGACAGATACCATTCCCTTTGACAACTTTTTCTTCCTGAAATTAAAGTTTAGACTGAAAGGGAAAAGATTTGCCATTGTGGAAGAAATCCAGGAAAAAATGCAGATGCCCTTGACATGGTAACACATAATGAGTCGTGGGACAGGTGCGTTACATTTGAGTGAAAGCATTTTGAAGGTGACTGAAAAGTAATTGCTGTAAATCTTATAATAAAGGTTTTTTTTAAACAAATCCCCCTCATATTTCAGGTGGCCTGGACTTTATCAGGTTTCATTTATTTGACCCTTCACCGTTTTGGTTTTTCAGTAGTTCTCCAAAAATGCGCACTTTACAACTAAATTGCAAAAATAAACCTGCAAAGCCATCAGACTTTCCTATGGTGGAACTGGGCCACATTATTGTACAAATTTTATAAAGTGCAGTATTTCTTCTGGATCCAAGTATAAATATACCTACTCACAGGCTCCAGCCTTCCCTTCAAATGCGAGCTTCTCCGTATAGCTGTGCTCATGGTACATGGCGATTAGTTGGTCTAAATATTTGTCACTGTGGATGCTATAAGTGTTGTTGCCCTGTGAAACCCACCAGACAGACGTTTAAAAGCACCAAAAATAATTTATTTAATATTTTTCTTAAATAAACTGCACAAAGCACAGCACACTCCACAATTCACGATTCAATAATCAATAAACACAATCCTTCACTCCCAGCAGCTTCGTCACCTAACCTCTCAACTTCATCTCTCCTTGCTGGGTTTCCCAAAGTCCTTTAAATAGTTCACGACCCAAAAGGGTTCCTTCTCCGGGTCAAACGCCACATCATTCTCCTCAAGTAGCCCGGAAGTACTGCGGGCTTCCGTCCTTATGCCTCCAAAGTACTTCCGGGTCGTAAAAACAGTAGGAGTCCCCAGGTTCCTTCTGAGCTCCCCCTGGTGGCACCCATGGCACCCAACAGGGCTGAAGAAACGGATTCAATGTCCCATGATGCCCTGAGGGAATCCGGGGAACCATTTCCGTCCAGGGGAGCTGCCATCTAGTGTTCCAGGGGAGGCAGTGTCCTAAAAAACCTGCTCTTCCTCCTTCTTTCTGTTCAGGCACATCCCGGTCACACTGAAACGCCGGCCGTCCATCACACCACATAATTCTAGTTCATTGGAAAGAAGTATTTTGTTTATTTCGAATAGCAGTGACATTAATTTCAGGCATTAAATGAGCCTGCAGTTCTTCCTAATTATTCTAACGTGTTCTTCCATTAAAACTTTCCAGATCAGCATTCATTGTAGTTTTTAACAATTCAACCACAGGCAGATTAAGTGACTTGCTCAGGGAGTCAGAATGAGACAGAGACAAGAGATGAACCCATAGTATTGCTGTCCGCTGCAGCATGTTGCTTACACTTAACTGTTTTATCCGTGATTATGGCCAAAGGGCTACTGCAACCCCTGGGTAAGCAGCATTTTTAAGCCTGATGAGTTTTGCTGAGTAAAATAAAGTAACATATTGTAATATCTCAAACTTACTTAGGAGTGACAAAGCCTGCCTTAGTAGCATTAAATCGGGCCACACAACAGTGTCAGTTCATTTCAGGGTCCACTCTTGTGTTCCAGCATAGAGAGGTCAATCATAAAATATGAAAACAGTGAAAAACTGGACAGAGCAGAGGAAGAAAAAAAACATGCTATTACAGGGAGAATGTGGTAACTTCTTACATCCAGAGCCAAAACTCTGATTTAAAGGTAGGACTGTGGAGCTGTGAGGTACCAATGCTTACGACTGCACCATTGCACTGCCCCTTGCTTTTTAAGATCTTGTGGCAGAAGAGATCCTACTCCACCGGGCCCTTGACCTAAATTTCAGTGGTACATGTGAATCATTAATTATTTTCTTCATTTAGATTTCCTCATTTAATTTGTTTTTTCTCTGTAAGAGTCTGCCCTTAATTGCTGTTTCAACAGTATGCATGTGCCATGTAACCAACAGAGAAGCACCACATCAGATGTCATTTGCACATTTGTGCAATCATATGAGAAACGGCTACCTTATATGGTATACTGTGAAAAGCAATATTGTGCATCTAAATATAAAGCACACCATGTTGTGAAGCTGCTTGTTTCATAGTTGGGATGCAGGGAGTCAGAGCACATTAAAACCAACCCTGAAAAGGGTGCCATTCCACTGTAGGATACACCAGCACACATGCACACACACTTTCTCCAGGCCAGTTTAGACTCAGCAAATATAATCTAATGTGCACGTCTTTTGACATGTGGAAGGAAACCGGAATGCTTAGGGCAAATCCACACAGGCAGTGAGAGAGAGGGAATGTGCAAACTCCGCATATACGGGGACCAAGCCGGGAAATGAAAGCAGCAAAGAAGTACTACATAAAATACGCCAAAATTCACATTTAATATAGTATATTAAGTAATGTGTCTTGTATGGTAGTCCATCTTAGAGCATTGTAGAGATTATCACAGAAATAATGCAAAACAAAATAATGACCCGATAACAAATGACATCAGAGCTTCTGGGTGATGTTTATAAAACAATGAGGAACAGATCAATTGGCAAAAGACAGAAGAAGGTGGCGCAGTGGGTAGTGCTGCTGCTTCGCAGTAAGGAGACCCGGGTCCTCACTCGGTGGAGCTTGTATATTATCCCCGTGTCTGCATGGGTTTCCTCCGGGTGCTCCGGTGTTCTCCCACAGTCCAAAGACATGCAGGTTAGGTGCATTGGCGATTCTAAATTGTCCCTTGTGTGTGCTTGGTCTGTGGGTGTGTGTGTGTGTGTGTGTGTGTGTGCTCTGCGGTGGGCTGGCACCCTGCCCGGGATTTGTTCCTGGCTTGCACCCTGTGCTGGCTGGGATTGGCTCCAGCAGATCCCCGTGACCCTGTGTTAGGATATAGCGGGTTGGAAAATGACTGACTGACTGACTGACAGAAGAAGTTAATGGATTTGTGCATGTTGTCCTAACTTCTCTGAAGGCACATGATATTCATTCCTGGTGATGAACTGATTCTATGTGCAGTTTTTCATTAGTATAACTTTAGCTTTATACAGTATGTCTTCTGTGCTTTTCCCTTTCAAGTCTGTGACCAGCTACCATTAAATTGTGTACTCTAAAGCACTGGGCTGCAGGTTCAATCCCCACCACCAACTCACTGACTGAGCCTGTTCACCTGCCATTGCTACTGTTATAGGTGCAGTGATCACTACAGCAAGGAGCTACATAAAGTAAAGTTTAATTATAACGACGTCCCGTCAAGCTGTTTCTCTGGTGAGGACGTCTTTTTATAGCTACCGTCTCATCCAGCGTTTGTTGCTTCTGGTGCACCAACATCATATAAAATGAATAGATGGAGAAATGTCCACTTGTATAATTTTTACTTGCCATTCACTATGTGTCATTCCTTTTTTTTTTATGACCATTTCCTAGGGTGTGTCATTAACACAGTTAAACTGAAAACAGGAAAATGATGTAGCTGCCTGTTTGTATTAAAAAAGGTACAAGGGTATTTTTTTCTGTTTTGTAGTATAAAATGTGGTGTGTCCCAAGCAAAGGCAGAAACCTGTTTAGATTTTTAAACATTTGCTTTATTATGAGAAAAGGAAACATTATACAGTATATTGGTGTTTTAAGAAGTAAAACAATACAGTAATACCTTATAATTGGACCACTTAAACTATTTTTCCTTTAGATATTCCTGTTACTAATTATCACCCATCTGTGTTCCCTGAACAAGTGAGAAGCCTGGAAGTAGAGACAGCAGAAATAAACATCAAAGATCGAAGATTGACTTTCTTGGTTTTAAAAAGGATTGTCATGCCTAAGTAAAGCTGCTGTGTTTTATACAGTAGAATCAGCTGCATTGATCTCCATTTCATGCTTTAAGCCATTAGCATTCTTCCAGTTCAAATAATTAAACATCAGTCAGGAAATATAATCAAATGATCATTGAAGATGGGAGAACTCTGAAAAGATCCATAACAATAAGTTAGTGGAGATGCCCAAGATGTCCGTATAATTGTGCTTAATGGATGCTAATGCTTGGCTGGATCTGCTACAAGCTGGGGTCTGCATCTAGATTTTAAATTTTACATGCATGGTGTATATAAGGGGGAATCAAAACATAAAGGTAGCTTAAATACTGCTAACAGCAGATGAACATAATAGTTATATCACTTCTCCAGATAGTCTACCTATGTTGGGTATGTTAGATAGTTATGAAGATGGACCTTTTGAACTGTTCTGCTAACTTTGGTTGCTCCTGAATCTAAGTCTGCACATCTTCCTTAACCTCATCATAACAGGTGAATCTCTGACCAAGGAGAGCCTCTTTACTGTAAGTGGACTGGAGACATAATAGTCGGTAGGCCCCAGCTGTAAGGAGGATGTAAAAGACATTGAGTCCGCAGCTGTTGCATTGTCTGTACCATTGTGGCCTCCACATAAAGACATACAATAAGTTGTCATGGCGCAGCAAGAATATTTTTGGCAGCATTGCTCTTCTTTTGCTGCAAATTTCAGATTTCAATTTCTCTCTAAGCATAACACAGTACATTGCACTGGCTGGTCACTGATTTTTCATGTTACTGAAAATACAATAGAACAGGCCCCTTTATGCCCCATCATGATTTTCTTGGTAGAAGGCTGTTGCTTGAATTTTCTTTTTTACTGGAAAGGATGGGTGCTTCGACTGCATGCATTGTCCAAAGAAATCTCACTTTGGTGCGTAGTTCAACATTGGTACAATCCTGCAGTGGAGCATCCATTTTCATTTGACCATGGCTTCAACAACGATTAATAGCAGGGCACTACGTTGTCCGTGTTCAAACTACCCATAAGCCATCTCAAACTCACTGTATTGCGTCATTGTGGTTGCTGTATAATTTTCAAATGGAACTTTACTTTTTTATTTACCTTCATCTTCTTCTTCTCTTCCTCTTCTTTTGGTTGCTCCTGTTAGGGGTCACCACAGCAGATCATCTTCCATATCTTTCTGTCCTCTACATCTTGTTCTGTTACTCCCCTCACCTGCATGTCCTCTCTCACCATATCCATAAACCTTCGCTTAGGCCTTCCTCTTCCCTGGCAGCTCCATCCTTAGAATCCTTTTCCCAATATACCCAGCATCTCTCCTCTGCACATGTCCAAACCAACGCAATCTCGCCTCTCTGACTTTGTCTCCCAACCATCCAACTTGAGCTGACCCTCTAATGTACTCATTTCTAATCCTGTTCATCCTTGTCACACCCAGTGCAAATCTTAGCATCTTTAGCTCTGCTACCTCCAGCTCTGTCTCCTTCTTTCTGGTCAGTGATTTACCTTCATATTAAGGAGAAAAATATTCGATTGAACAGTGGCTTACCACTCAATAATCATAATCATGAATGTGTGATTGTCCTCCAGCTCTGTTTCATAGATCCTTTGGGTCAGATATCTAGTAGACACTGGTATAGTTCTGATGCTACTCCTTTACCCATAGAGTTTTTTTAACAGAGTTCTCTATAGTGGACAAATTGGATTTTTTTTAAGTGTAGACATTTCTCTCTTTGTAAAAAATTTTAAATATTTAAGTTATATTTTTCATGGAGTCCTTCAAATATTTGTAAAATGTTATCAATATATTACGCTCTAAAGGCCTTGATATCATGTTTTTGCAAGAAACAAAATGCTGGATATTTCAATGAAATGAAAACCATGTGATTGACTTGCAAAGTGCAAGAGTGACGTGACATGACTTTGAATCAAAGTACTACTGCTATGAAGTCTTAATGATTTTGGAACCATTAGACATTTAATAATGTATTCTTAAGAAACACAGTTCCACATATGAGCCTAATATACTATCTGCTAATTAAAAATACAATGTAGTCATAATTTAACACAAACTATAATTTTGAAATGCCAATATGCACAAGAAATACCTATACCTACAATTTTTTGTTCTTTTTTACATGATAATAAAAGTTTCTATGAGTATCTTTAGTCTCTGATTTTGATGGTCCCAGATCTGCATTGCATAATGGGGCAGTCAAACAGCAATGAGTACAGTAGAACATCACAAAGTTTTGGCAAGGACTTCATTATTGGTGACAGCAGTGTCCACTTGAAAGTATGATAAGTGCCACATCAGGACCCCAAACAGAGAAATAAAATTAGAGAGACAGCTTCTGAGAAAAACATCTGGAACAATAATCAAAAAGCAATATGAATGGCCACAGCAGCAGTTGTAACAAGCATGCAGTTCACTAAAATAACTAGGTTTGAACCTCGATTCAAATGCTGAAACCGAAGGGGCTTCTCTAATATTGGTAGGCACTTTAATCCACACTTATAAGGCCATACAGCTACAGGCAATGCCTCCAATGGGAGATTTACTTTGTACTGAAATTTTATGCAGGCTTTTACCTTGAGATCATAGTTTATACTCATAAATATAGGTATTAGAGAGTTTTGTAAAGTTAGAGGCACTACGCCATTTATAGCTATATACGTGAGAAGGAGGATTTTGAAAAACAGCTCTGAGCTTAACTGCAATCCAGTGTAGTGATTTAAGAGGTGGTTGTGATTATTAATTCTAGTTATGAGCCTTTCTTATGTGTTTTCAGTTAATTATAGAGTGGTAAGCAAGCGATTTGAATAGCCTGAGAGTAAAGCATTATAATAGTAAATTCTTCTGAAAATGAATAAATAGAGTAGCCTTTCCAGCTCCTTCAAACAGAGGTATAATTTACACTAGAATCCCCTTGGTCTACCATTTCTACTGTGGTAAAATCAATGGTACTGTGAGTCAGTATGGTGCGATGGATAAAGAAAGATCAGACATACAGTATAAGGTGACATTTATCACTTGTAACTTTTTGTTAAGCATTAACTTCCTCTTAAAAATAGGATTCTAATTATGTCTACAGAGATGCACATGAGATATTCAGAGTAGAAAGGAAAATAGAAAAAAGTTATTTTCACATTTAAAAATAAAAAGTTTGGAGACATAATGTTTCAGCGTCTTTAGGAAGAGACAAATCTGACAAAGGCACATACTGTATGGTCAAAACATTGTACCTCTAAATGTCTTGATCTTATTTCAGCATGGAAATAACCCTAAGCTATTATTAATACTTTTCCAGATGCACACAGAAACTGTAGCAGAGTTAGTCTCATTGATACAGTCTATAAAAGAGGATGCATTTAGCAAAGTCTCCATCTGAGACGAAAAACGGATTAAAGTGTTTATTGGAAAGGTTGCTCAGTATCTGCCATGGAGTTAGTGCCATGAATAATAAGTGGAGAACTGAAGAAGTTGTCAATTTCTGGGTAACTTTGAAGAACTGGAAAGAAAAAAGGACTTCCTTCAATGTAGAAGGAAGCATATTCAAAAGTGCAAACTTTACGGTCCTTTAAAAAGTATTAATTACTAAAAATAATAGTATTACTATCACATGTTCAGAGAAGAGTGAAATTTCTGACTTCCAAGTCCAACCCAAATGCAACATATTGTCACTTCTCCTACGCCATGAGAAATAAAAGTATTGAGGGTGAGCAATATATGGTTGGCTAAGTATTATTGGCAAGTATACTGTACATTTATGAGAGAAGAAATTAAATTAAACATCAACTCACTGTCATGGCAGTTAGCAGCATACAGGAGCCAACTTTTGTATTCATATCTGTACTGTATTGGTGTAACTTTGCCAAGTTTCTGTCCCACATCCCTTCAAATATTAGAAATGATTCCTCATGTGCAAATGGGTCGACTTTAAAAAACAAAAAAAAAAGATAAAAACTGATTAAGATCATTTGCTTTAATTAGTATGTTAGTTCATTTATTTCAGAATTTAATCCTTTGACATTATAATTGATAAAGTTCATTGAACAGTCAATCCAAGGAACAGTCCTATCCTTTAATTTTAAGTATTGTTAATGTTTGATTTTAGATTATAAAGAAATAATAATCCATACAATAATGGAATGGATTTTCATTAACTGGTTGAAATAAAATTAAATTTAAAAAAAAACATCTTTATATCTCATTCTTCTTGGTGCATTACATCCAAATGAACATTGTTATATTAGGCCACAGCAGATGGGTCACTGTCACCGCTCTTTAGTGTTTTTTTGTTTTTTAATTTAATTTGAATGGAATTGTGGCACACTGGTGCAGACCTTACACATGATCAGCTTGTCTCCATGGGTTTTCCTCATGGCAACCTAGTCTTTCTTTTCCAGATTCCAAAAGCATGACTTTAATTTTGATTAATGAATGGACTGTTGTATCCTAAAGGGGGCTGCAATTGGGCTACCATCGTGATGTCTGCAATAGGCGTCTAATGACTCAGTAATGAAAGGTTGTTTTCCATTTCATACTGTTGAAAAACCACAGATTTATTTAAGCTGTGCCCAGATTTTTCTTGCAGCCCTATGATCTTTCTTTCTTTCTTTCTTTCTTTCTTTCTTTCTTTCTTTCTTTCTTTCTTTCTTTCTTTCTTTCTCAATTTTGGTAGAAATATTGATGTCTTGCCTATTGGCTCTTTTGATAAATTGGGTTAAATTATCATTTCCATTTTTACATGTGGATCCTACTGCCGTCTCATGGATCTAGTGCCTTGCCCCAAGACTTTGTGTGAAGTTTGCACATTTTCTCCATGTTGATGTGGGCTTTACCCCACATACCCTGGCCTTCCTTCCATATCCCCAGTAATGATGGGGTAGTTTAACTGGTGATTCTAAATTGGCTCCTGTGTGAGTATGTGTATCTGTAATGGCATGTTGCCCTCTTCAGGGCTGCTCTCCGGCATATATATACCCTGTGCTGCTGGAAAACTGTCAGCCTTGAATTAGATTTAGTACATTTGGCATTGTGTTATTTCGACAGACTTTCTTTCATGCATTAGTTTATTTACTGGGTCTATAAATGTATACATTCTCTAACCCACTTAATCCAGTTCAGGGCATCAGTAAGTCCATATAGAACACTAATAACAATTAATATGTAAGTCCATACAGAACACTAGTTCATTACACCACCCATTTACAAACATAACAGTTAATTAAGCATTATCAATTGACATATATTCATTTTAAGATGTGGGAGGAAATATATGGATTTTAGGAGAACATGCAGAGTCCACAAAGACAATGGCGGGGTAGAATTCAAACCCTGAATGTTAGATCCATGAGGTAGCACTGTTATCCACTGTGCCACCCTCTACCAGTTTTATCTTTTCATAATTCAAGCTGACTTTCAGGTTGTGTTTCTGATATTTAGATGTGTGACTGAATCTGGGTGACCATAGTAGCTTGATCCTTCCTACTGCCTTCTATTCTGTACACAGTCATTCTTCCTTTTAAACAATGAATTCAATTCAGAGAGCCTTAGGCTGCCAAGGGATGCTTTTCTGGGATGAAACAAATTCATAACAGGAATCTGGCCTGAGGTAAGTATTATAATAGTAGTTACGGCTGCTGAATTGGCATAGTGTGGACATTTGGCTGTGGTTTTTGACCCTGACTATTGGCAATACATTAAAATAACTTGCAATAGCAGAATGGCACAACTCTGATCAATGCAAAAACGTAATAGATACGGTGCCATGAGACTGACTTGGACTGATGGATGTGATACAAGAACAATGTAAACTACTTAATTGTCATGGATTTGAATCACAATAATTGGTTTTAATAATTTTTCTCTTGTCTTCTCTGTAGTCCCACAAGTGCTGAAAAGCTGTGCTGAGTTCATCGAGGAGCATGGCATTGTGGACGGCATATACAGGCTATCAGGCATTACCTCTAATATCCAGAGGCTACGGTAAGTCTTATCTATATTGGTAACAATTAACTGTTTGGTTGGTGCCAAAATGCAAAGAAATTCCCACTCGTGGCCTGCTGTGCACAAAACACTAGTCCACATTGTACTGTTGGCATAGGTGCCCAGATCCTGCAGGTATGCACGTCATCGGAGCAGATTTCAAACATTTTCTTCACAGAGTGTGGTAATCCAGCTTGTTGGTTTATTTTACCAGATGGCTTTTCTTGGTTCCATAGCAAACTAGCAGACAAAGAGGCACCTCATATGTGTATCTGTCCTTTGTGTTGTTTGAGAAGACCACGGATTCCAGTGGCTCTGAATCAGCGTGTTTCTATTCAAAACAAAATTTATTAAAACTGACCTCAGAGGAGCTGAAACAAACTATAAATTGTGCCATTTCAGGCAGGAGTTTGGCTCGGAGGCATGTCCAGACCTAACGAGGGAGGTCTACCTTCAGGATATCCACTGTGTGGGGTCTCTGTGCAAACTGTACTTTAGAGAACTGCCCAACCCCCTGCTGACCTATGAGCTCTACAAGAAGTTCACAGTAAGTGAGAGTCTGCATGAGGCGAGTGTGACATAACGCTTGTGTGTGTGTAAGTGAGTGGAGTGTGGCCTTGCAGGGAGGCCTACATACCTGAGTGCAAGCGAGCGATGTGTGAGTCCAAACTGAACTGCGTCCATGTGTGGTGCACAGATATTTGGCTGTTTGTATGGTATGTGTGGGGGCTCTATGAAGTGTGCCCAGTGTGTGGGCCTGCATGGCTCTCCTGCTTTTTGAAATTGTTTGCTTTTGATTCATTTATTCCTTTACCCCAAATATGTGCATAGAAGATAAATTTACTGCTCTAAATTGCTTAATGTGAGTAAGCATGGATGTACCATATGACAGCAGCCTGATGCTAACAAGAGCAGCTCCAGTTCCCTGGATTCCCATAAAAGAAAATTTAGATTTAAAAAATGGAAAGGTGGATATTTTTGATCTTGTTCCTTGCAACCTTGCTTTCCTGTTGCTCTTTTTCCATCACTGTGTAACAACAACAGGAACTAATCTCCTGTCTTAACCAAATATATTTGCTTGTTCATCAGGAGAAGGTATACCGATCAGCCACAATATTGAACCACCTGCCTAATATTATGTAGATCCCCCTCATGGCACCTGAACACCTCTGACCCATCGAGTCATGGACATCACAAGACCTCTGAAGGTGCCTTGTAGTATCTGGCACCAAGTTGTCTGCAGCAGATTCTTCAAGTTGCTTGGTGGGGCCTCCAATCGGATTGAGATGTGGAGAATTTGGACGCCAAATCAACACCCTGAACTCTTTGTCATGTTCCTGAAACCTTTCCTGAACATTTTTTGCAGTGTTGCAGGGTGCATTATCCTGATGTAACAGACCACTGCCATCAGGCAATATGATTGATACTGTTGGTCTGCAACAATCTTTATGTAGGTGGTATGTGTCAAAGCAACATCCACATGAATGCCAGAACTCTAGGTTTCCCAGGTCATAATATTGCCTTTGCTGGCTTGCATTCTTCCTATAGTACATTCTGCTACCATCTCTTCTCCAGATAAACAATACACAGATAAACAACACACATGCACCCAGATGTCCACATGATCTAAAAGAAAATATGATTCATTAGACCAGACCATGGTCCAGTTCTGATGGTCATGTGCCCATCATAGGTGCTGTCTGTGGCTATGCAACCCCATACGCAACAAGCTGTGAGGCAATTTGTGTTTGGACACCATTCTCTCATGGCCAGTATTAAGCTTTTCAGCAGTTTCTGCTACCGTGTCTCTTCTGTGGGATCAGACCAGACAGGCTAGCATTTGCAAACCCATATGCATCAGTGAGCCTTGGGTGCCAATGGCCCTGTTGCTCGTGTGTCCCTTGTCAAAGTCACTCCGATCCTTACACTTGTCCATTTTGTGCTCTTCCAATACATTACCTTCAAGAACTGGCTGTTTACTTGCTACCCCAATATACCGCCCCTCGACAGATACCGATATAAAGGGGTAATCAATGTTATTCAATTCATCTGTCAGTGGTGTTAAAGTTGTATTTGATCTGTGTAAATTCTTCTCTCCATCCTCCTGTTCATGTACTATACTCATCCTTTAGAGCTATGCTTAATTGGTGTCAGCAGAGGGCGCCAAGGTTTACTTTTTCAATTGTGTTTTGACTCAAGTATTCAGGAGCTAAAGATATTGTCTCTGGGAATTGCAAACATACCGCCTTTTTATTATAACACCTTTCTGTTGTGAACAACTCACAAAGTGCTTTATAAATATTGATATATAATGAATCTTTAATTACAACTAGAGCACCTTGCCATGTTAGGTGATTTGTTCAGGGCCACACAGTGAGACAGAAGTAGTAAGGGACCTTGCAGTCTTGTGTTTTTAAAAGTATTACCACAAGGAACAAACAAGGTTAGGTTAAATTCAAATTGATTAGCTGTGATTGGAATGTTCTGCTCTAGATTAGATTAGATTAGATTAGATTAGATTAGATTAGATTAGATTAGATTAGATTAGATTAGCCTTTTAGGTCTAGTAATGTTTTTGCCCATATCCAGACTAAAGGTGGCTCAGGAATTACACAAGTTGTTTCTCTGGGTTTAGTTGTTGCAGATGCAGTGCAATGTGCATGCCATATGTGTTCTAACTGGCCTACTCTATGCATTGTTATATTTGTAGTTTCAATAAAAAATGGATCAAAAAAAGAATGCAGACATACGGGGGTTAGAACTAATGCCTCATGGATTCAGTGCCCTGGGTTTGAATGCAGTATCAGACTACCATCTTCTACCTCACACTGAGAACAGTGCTTCTTTTCTTTAAGCAGACAGCTATGCTGAGGATGCGTGTTGGTGTCATAACTCTTTAATTGGTGATCTATTGCTGTAATATCAGTGTATCATTGAATTTTAAATGTAAATTACATACCGAATCTTGAAATTTGAAAAAATTAGTAAAATATGGCAAAAGATAAAGAAATGTAGAAAGAAAAGTCTTCAGCTGCATGGCCTTCATTAGATGTGCCCCCAGGCTGCACAGTTAAAACTTTGACTCTACTTTACATTTTCTTTTTTTTTTGGCTTTAGATTAACTTTTACCTCTTTTTATCTTTTGCAGATGCATGCTGACATAGACCTTCATTAACTCCAACATACTCTTTTTTTTTTTTTTTTTTTTACAGGACGCTGTATCTGTTAAAGAGGAGCAGGAGCAACTGCATCGGATTCAAGATGTCATCAAAGAACTCCCTGCTCCTCATTATCGGTAAGAGCACTGTGCTTGTTGTGCTTTGTATGTTATTCCTATTCCTGTTTTATAATTGAGTGCTCAGTCAATAACAACATTTAATAGTACAGTATATGCAGAGGGTGCTTTTTGAAAGCAGGAATCCAATAACCAACAGATTTTGTTTCTGGAAAAAAAATGCAAGTGTTGTGTGGTAGTAGTGCTGTGGTTTTCATTCATGACAGTGTATACAGAATGAACCATCCCTTAAAACAACCAGCAAGTGGCAGCCGTCTGGTTTGACACAGCAGTGATGACTCTAGAAATTCAGCTGAAAGATGAGATAAACAGAGGTCCTGCACTGACGTATAAGGATAGATGACTTGTCGCAAATGGGGGATAGACACCTTTAGGTCAGACCCAGCTAAGTTTCAAGCTTGTCATTAAAACACCTACTGTCAATTGGTTAGTCTTTCTAACATGATGAACATTTGCCAATCTGGTGGTCTTCTTGGTGTTAGTTTGTCAATCAACATACAAATCTTGTCCTTTGTACATCTGCAGGACCCTGAAATACCTGATTAGGCATTTGAGACACCTGGCTTCACTCAGCTCCCAAACAAACATGCATGCAAGGAACCTGGCACTTGTGTGGGCACCCAACCTGCTCAGGTAAGTTTCTGAACCCAGTAAGGCTGGAATGAACATCATTAGGTAATATAGTCTTGTAAGCCAGATGTTTAATTTATACGTCTGGAGACAATCATGAGTGAATTTTGCTTAAAACTGAGTTGGATTCAATTAGACGGCTCACTGAATGTCACATTTCTAAACCAACCCAATTCCTTATGAAGGTGGAGCTCAAAGTAGGGGCAGTGATTTTGAAGTGCAAAGAGCAGTGGTTGTCTTGTTAACCTGAACCAAGAGACGGCAAGCTTCTGTTTACGATAAACCATCTACAGACAAAAAGTCTCCTAAAAGACCTATATTAAGCACTTATATGTGTGTTCCACGGGCAGAGAACATCAGATTGTAGTTTGGCATTCAAAGACATCAATAGACGAACGGAAACAACTGATAAGTTGACACAGGTTTTGTGTATGTGCTCTCTATTGTTCGGCGATACAACAGAGTGTAGGAATTGATGTAAGGTTAAAGGAACTGGCAGCTATATTCATGAAAATATGAACAGCAAAATGTGCATTTAAAGTAAAAGGTGTGTCAAAAGGACTGCTGTTAATTAAGAGAGCTGCTAACAAAGAGCCACAGGAGATGCAGATTTCAGTACTGAAAACATCAAAATCAACAAATCTGAGTAACGACTGCACGTCTAAATGAATAACTATAGCAAGTTAGCATTACTTTCTAATTGGAAATGGAAACATTCCATGCAAGAGTATAGCCATGGCATTAGAATACATTGTATATCCATAGACCACAATGTTTCTCGTTGCAATGAACACATTAATTATTAAGCTTCAGTTACCTTGTGCTATTGAGCTTGGATAATGGCAATTTTAGCTTTTTATTTTCTCTCAACATCAAGTCTTTTGTGAGGTTTCCTTTGCTGTCTCCTGGGAACCCCAGCAGTTTAGACTTCATGGACTGGAGGAACTGGGAGCGGGTGTCTTAGGGAGAAGGCTTAGCCTACAGCCATTTCAGCTGGATGTTGCTGCTGTTCACTACACACCTTTTAACGGGTTGTCCCCAGACGTGTATTCTCATTTGACAATCACGTTTTGCCCCTTGAGATTAGGCTTAGTGTAACCTCTTCACTAAAGTTGAGAATTTGTCACAATCTTGGTTAGACAGAAGGTGAAGAGCTAGAGATTAGGCAGTCGGGAGACTTGTACTAAACCAATTAAATGGCTTTAAAAATAAGATTTATTAATTTTACTTTGTATGAAAATGTTTAGCTTTAAGAATAATTTTCAATATTGCCTATAAAAAATAACACAGATATAAGAGATGCACCAAAGCTTTATAATAACACAGACAGACCCCCATGACCCTGTAGTTAGCATATAGCGGGTTGGATAATGGATGGATGGATAAAAGAGATGCACCTGGTGTTCCATCCATCCATTATCCAATCCGCTATATCCTAACTACAGGGTCACAGGGGTCTGCTGGAGCCAATCCCAGCCAAAACAGAGTGCAAGGCAGGAAAAAACCCCAGGCAGGGCACCAGCCCACTGCAGGACACACACACACACAAACTAGGGACAATTTAGGATCGCCAATGCACCTAACCTGCATGTCTTTGGACCGTGGGAGGAAACCCACGCAGACACGGGGAGAACATGCAAACTCCACGCAGGGAGAACCCGGGAAGCGAACCCGGGTCTCCTAACTGTGAGGCAGCAACGCTACCCACTGCGCCACTGTGCCGCCCGCACCTGTTGTTTTCATCAAGAAAATTAATTTTGTGATTGCATTTACTTTTCAGTTTTTAGCCAGGAGAGCCAATACTAATGGGCAGAAGAAGAACTGGAGTAGTGATTCAAAGAAATTAACTGGTACCAGAGATTCTTTGCCCTGCCTATTCAATCCAATGCCAGCTTATACCGTGATTATACTACTTTTTTGTAGATCCAAAGAGATTGAGATTTCTACTTGCAATGGGGATGCTGCCTTCTTGGAGGTGCGGATTCAACAGACTGTAGTGGAGTTCATCTTGAACCACATGGAGCACATCTTCAACAACAACACAGATCATCCACCTGCAGAGAAAGAAGGTAGCCAGCAGGTTTTGAAATATTTATGGTAGGATGGCATTGGGACAGTGAGGGATCTTTTATATAGTGCATCTCTGATCAGTACTACTGTACATTTGCTTCCATATCTCTACAGCTGCAGCACTGTCAGATTAAGTGACTTACACCATTAGAAAATTAGAACAATTTTGATGGAAACAGGCCATTCAGCCCAAAAATCTGGCCAATCTGATTGTTTTGTCCAAATTAACACCGAGTCAAAATTTGAAGGTCCTTAACGTCTACTCTCTATCACATTACTTGGTAACTTATTCTATGTGTCTGTTCTCTTTTTGAAAACAAACCTTCCTGACATTTTTGCCTTAAAAAATATGCCCTTAACAAGCTCCCATGAACCTGTGTTCTTGTTGAAGAATTTATTTTAAAGCCTCAGTCTTGACCCACTGTACTACTTTCTTTCATAATTCTGAACACTTCTTAATCTTGGTTTTACTTATGGTAAAAAGACTTAACTCCTTCAGCCTCTCCTCGTGGTTCATACCTGTCAGTCCCTGAATCAGCCTAGTCACTCTTCTCAGGCCCGTCTCCAGTGTTGCTATGACTTTTGTTGTAATTTGGACACTAAAACTGAACACAGTGCTCAAGTGAGGCCTCACTAGTGTTTTACATAACTTAAGCATAGCCTCTGTGAAGCACAGCCGGGTCCCATGCCCGGCAGGGACGCCCCTGCTGCTTATGTTCCGGGGGAGCCACCATGGGCAGTCCAGTACCTCCCCCGGGACGCTTGGTGGCAGCCTCCATGGCTGACGGTGATTCTGCAACCACCCACAGGGCTCCATGTGAGATGGAGTCCTCCACAGCCTGGTTGGGGGCTCGGATGGCCGCTAGAGGGAGCTGCATGGACTCAGCAGCCTGGCTGGACGAATCTTCAGCCCCACCCGGAGGTGCAATTAGGACCAGGTGGTCAAGCATCTGGAACACTTCCGGGTGGGTTATAAAAAGGGCCAACCACCATCACTCGAGGAGCCAGGGTCGGGAGGAAGAAGACTACGCTTGTGGAGGAGTGGTGGTAGAGAAAGAAGAGTGTGTTGTGTTTTGGGACTGTGTATTGCCTGTGGGTCACGGGGAAGACGTGTGCCCACGGGTGAAGAAAGAAATAAAGTCTTTGTGTTTTTATACGTGCCTCCGTGTCTTTCTGTGTCGAGTCAGGCGCCTATATAGCGCCTTTGTTACACCTCCCTTAAGTTGTTCTGTACACACTGTGATATATAACCTTACAACTCAAAGCTCTTATAATCTTGTTTTGTTTCCATATTTATTACTCTTTCTCTGCATTATTTGTTTTATTATATGACCTTTCTAAGGGTTTTGATACTTCTTGTGGGATACTTGTGGAAGTAACTGATTTTATGTTTTGTGCAGTGGCTTGTTGGTGGAATATTTTTAATGTCTTTCCTATTATTTACACGATAAACATGAACAAAGTGTTGCTGTTGCTATAGTGTTGCTATGATAGGTTGGCCATAGTTGCATGTTGAGTGATGCCAGTCTCATGCTGGTATACATACTGCATTTCTTAGTTTTCCTAGTTTTCTGAAGTTGTGAATTTCAAAACAAAACTCTGTTCCATAATGTGTAATTGTCTTAAAGTATTCTGGTATTTGCTTCTCGATTTTAATTTCTCGTTAGTGTTTTGGTTTCAGATGCAAGTAGGACTGTCTTACTGGTAATGAACTTTGGCTTGGTTACATTTATCTCCTGGTCACAGATATTAAAACAACTCAACAGCTGTGCTAGCTGTTGTAAATAGGTCATCCAAACATGGTGTAAAGGGTGTAAGGCTTCCAAAAAGATCCCCAAAGCAGGACAGGACCTTTACTAGCCTCCCTAGAGATGATCTTACCACAGGTGGCCAGTCCCCAACTAACATATCTATGTTTTGGCCTTCATAGATCTAAAATGGGGCCTGGCTTTTCAAAAGTGAAAAATATATTTTATATTCTAAAAATGCCCCTCTAGAGAACAAATTATCAACAACCTCTGGCTTGATAAGACAAGTTCAGCAAGGACATTTTATAAAAGAAGAATATATTTGAACTTCACAAAAAGATCAAAAAAGACAAAAATCATAAAAAGGGGTTTGTCTAACAAGGTAAACCAGAGCAAAGAAAACAAGTTCCAATATGAAATCCAACAATCAAAAAACCAAGAATAATATCAAAAAGTCCACAAAACTAGAAGATCAAAGTAGCACAAAGTCACAATTGTGAACTTCAACAACACTCAATTGCACTCTGAAGGATTCTTTCTCCCCCACCAAAAAGATAATAAAGGTGAAGGGTGGCCTTCATGGTTGACATCATGGTGGCCCCAAATCCCTGAATTTAAACCTACAGAACACAAAGAACATACTACCAACACTTAGCTAAACAATGCATAAATATTAAATAATAAATGAAAATAGTAAGATTATGGGAAATTAATTAAAAAAAAATGAAAAATAACCAAAAACATTAAACAGGATAATACAGGGAACAAATCCTGGCTAAAACATAACACTAGTAAAAATTAGAGAATTGTTCCATCCAAAGGCAGCATAGATGAATGGATTGTATACAAGCCAGGATATATTCCTTGAAGTTCTCAACCATAGTAAGGCATCTCATGAGGCATTGGAGAAGCATAAATTGGACATGTTTAGCGTGATAATTCTTATTTCACACACCATGGCTATGTCTCTTTGCTTTTTAATATGCAAAAACATGAACTGAGTTGAATGAGGTATCATTTTAAATAACAGCCTTTTGGGTATAAGGATTGGACCATTGGGGAATGGTCTATTTTATGCTCTTATTCTTCATTTTCCTTATTTTGCAGACAATAACAGTACAAGGAAGTGTTTGACGCTCCCTGCTAGCGTGCCATCTCAACCAATGAAGCTAGTGAGCCTAGAAGAGGCACAAGCCCGTTCTCTTAGTCCGAATCACCCTGCCCGACGGGAGAAACGTGAAAACAGCTTGCCAGACACTGAGGCTTGCAATGCTGCCCTGTACCACACTGTCGTTGACCTCCCAGATAACAAGTATGGCTCCTTGGCTATTATATTTTTTCCTGCCATTGTATACTGCTATAATGAGATAAACAAGTTTATATACAGTGAATTCTTTCTTAATGATAACATTTAGAACATTCAAATACTTTCAGGGAACTAGAAGCAGGCTTATACTGCTTAATCTTTACCAATTTATTTTTCAAATTTTCTGAAACACAGAATGTGAGGTACATTGCAGAAGTAGATGAGTGCAAAGTAAGCCTGCTTGTTTTATTCTAGGAGGAAGTTCTCAGGAAAGTCCAAGAGGTGGAAGTCCATCTTCAACCTTGTTCGGTCAGGATCTGAATCGAAATCAAAGCTGAACCGCAATGGCAGTGTGTTTGTACGTGGACAGAAGCTATCAGGTGTGCAAGTCTGATGACTCTCTTATATACATGTCATCTCTCAGGTATTGAGTTGATGATTCATTTTACAAAAGGGTAGTGGAGGAATCATTTTGAAGGATGGGTCTGACTGAATAGCGAGACTTGATCAAGGTAAGTGGTTCAGGCAAAGAGGTGGATCCGGATGTCTTCATTACCTGTGGTTTTATTTTTAACTTTCTATCTGGTGGCAACTTTCAGCTTAATCATTTCATCCTGTATATGTATATAATATGTGAGTGTGTGTAAACAATTGTATCAAGATCCTGTAAAGTTGCAGGTAAAGGCATCTGGCAAATATACAGACAATAACAGTTTGATCTTCTCTCCCTTTCTCTATTTCTTTCAACAGAAAAAGCCTCCATCCGCCCAGCAAAAAGCATGGATTCACTCTGCTCTCTCCCAACAGAAGGTAAGGAAATGATGTGTACTGTATATTACAAGATGAAAAACCAAGTGGCTAGAATGGAGTGTCCTCTTCCAACTATTAGCTTGCTCTAAATTTTAAGCCTCATACTCTGTTAAGCATATAAAGATTCCCCATCACTGGAACCCCTGCAGCCTTCTGGTACTTTGGCCCTACCAACTACTGATTCATAGCATCGCATATGTTAGTTACTGTAGTATGTGGGTGTGGTTTTGTTTATATTCTTGCATTTACATTACTTTTTGCACATTGGTGAGATAGTTGTGCAAAATGTAATTCTATGATCATCAACTCGACTTTGTCTAAACAAGTGATTTTAATGTTGGCAGTTGGGGTTACTTGTGATTTTAGGCATCGGTGGAAAATGTTTCCTTTTATTTTTGGTGGCAAGGAATTTTATCTTTAATTTAAGCACTGTAAGCCTGTTTAAGCTTATCTTCATCTCTGTGTGAAAATGGCATGACTCAACAGGAATGAAACATAAGAATGTTAAATATCATAAAGGCATCAAACATGCCATTGAGTTACATGGATTTTTAGTGGTGACAGATAGACATACGAATGAAAACAGCATATGGCGGTAAAAAGTCACAATATGCACTAACACAAACCTGAAAAACAACAAATTAAACTGTAGACCTTATGGTACCTCCCTGGCAAGGTGTTTTGAGCATATCCAGCTGAGAGGAGACCTTGGGACAGACCTAGGACACACTAGACAAATTTTATTTCCCAGCAGGCATGGAAACTCCTCAGCATTCCACTGGAGGAGTTGGAAGTGGTGGTAGGGAAAAGGGACATCTAGGCATTTTGTTTAGATTGCTTCCCTGTTACCTGGACCCTAACCTAACCCTAACCCTGGACCTGGACAAGCAGTAGAAATTGAATTAATATTTATTTAAGAATATTTTAGCAAAAAATGCATGTAGTTTGCCCTTTGTGAGCATATGACTGGATGATCTGCCGTGTGGATTATATGACATGAGCATCATGAGATTTTTTCACTGACATTTTTATATTGTTATGATCCAGCGTTGGTCACCATAGGTCCTTAATCTGTCTGAAAGTTTATTTTCATTCCCCATGAAAACATGAGAATAAAATTTTTTCTCAGCTATCACTATAAACCTTGTGAAAATATATAGTTTCTGAGTGGAGTATTCCTTTCATTAATGATCATTATGAAAGAATCATACACTTAAGCTGTGAGGTAGATTCGGTTCCTCAAAGGTGGAGACATTTCAACATGAGTGCAGGAGTTTAACATTAATAATGTGTAGATGCAAATAATTGAACTAATTCAAAGAGTACAGCAGTTAACAATGTTTGTAGTAGAGATTCAAACAAATAGAACCACTTGTGGCCAGGAGATTTAAAGGCCTTCTGCAGTTGCATTTTCTACCTCAACATAATAAAGGATAAAAAAAATCTAAAGTTGTACATTGAAAGGAAGTTCAGAGACTTGCATGGGCTTTTTAAATCAATTTCATCAGATATAAGGCCAAACTCTATTCAGCACCTGAGACACTCTGTGTATTGCAGGAACATGCTAGTAGCTGAGAGGTGACATGCAATGCTCCTGTTGACTGGGAGTCAGTGTGGTAGAGCGCTAATGGGTGAATGGTAACAGTGTCTCTTTGAGGTTGGTGATGCAGCTGCAGTGTCCCTTGCAGGTGAGACATATCACTGACCCTGAATGTAGAATCTATTGCAGATGTGATTCTGGAAGGTAGTCCAGTCATGACAGAGACATGTACTACACCATCACTGGGTGTCACTATGGCGCATTGCACCAGTGACATAAAATTAAGGACTTGAGTGCCGTTAAGATGATCCCCATGTTAGCTCTGAGGCAATATCTATTGCACAGGAGAGGTACTGGTTTGTTGTAGCAGTGTCAGTAATCACAGTCTTTCTGTGGTTGGACATATTAGATCCCGAGCCAGGTCAGTGGGAGATTTAGTGTGCTTTCATTATTTGTTCTATCGGAAAGACATGTTGCATGTTTATATCTGACATTTGTAATTTTCTTTGCTCTATTTAGAATTTTGTGTCTGCAGTGTCATACTGTCATGTACTGTATTATTACTGCATGTTTTAGCAAAAGTGGGGTGGGGAACAAAAGCTTGACATTAAATTGTATCATATAATGATAATAAACTGAATGGAAAAGCTGTATTATAGATTCACCATTGATACCAAACACTAATTTCCTGATTTTTCTTTGCACACCAGAAGACGACAAGGACAGGGAGTTCAAACGCTCAGCAGCAACAGGAGGCTTTTTCATGCCAGCCTTTAAATCCCGAACGCTTGGCTCTGGAAGTGCTTATGATCTCAGCCAACGAGATCCCAACTGGGAAAGTGAGTGTTCTGCACCCACGGAAGACTCACCCAGAAGCAAAGAGAAGCTAGAGGCCAAGGGATCAGCTCCACACCGTTCCTTGCCAGAGCAGTTAAAAGTCTTCAAGGGGGACGAGGCGAGTCACTGTGAACCCACCTCTCCCAAGAGTCGGCGAATGTTCTACTCCATCAGTGCCAGTGATGGCTCCTCCAAACCTGCATTTCCCGGCAGCCTGTTCCCTTTGGAGGCTTCACCACGACATCAGCGCAAAGCCCTGAATATTTCCGAACCCTTTGCAGTCTCTGTACCTTTGAGAGTGTCGGCTGTAATCAGTGTGAACAGCACACCTTGCAGGATGTCCAGTAAAGATAAACAGGGCCTACCCATCATGGAAGAGTTGCCCACTTCTGTTCCATGCAAAGAGGTTGAAGAAAACAGTCTTTCTGAAAATAGTACTACCAGCAGCATCGGAGGAGGTGCCATGATGGTTCTGAACAAAGAAGACAAACATTCACTTGTGGGCACCACAGGTGAGCAAACAGAGGACACAGATTGAGGAGTTCCCTCTGTTCACAAAGGAAACTCTTGATTAGAAAAGCATGGCACTTGCTGTGCGATGCTCTGACCCAGTATAAAATGTAGCATGTGCCCACTTCCAAACATCACACCGCTGTCATGTACTCTGCCAATCTGCCACATGTCTTCTGTGTTATCCACCACATAATGTTTTGTCCACACATCCCTTCATCTCCCCAGCCTCTACTATGAAGCCTCTGTACCTTCTGCCACATCACTGTTCTTTGAGCTCTGACCAGTGGTAACCATTGATAAACATTCTAGATGGGGTTGACTGTGCCATATTCAGTCAGTTTCAGTAACCATCCTAACAGACTTTATTACAAACTGCAGAATACCAGTGCTTTGTGAAATCAGTCGTTTAATTGGCATTTTAAAAAATTAGCAGAGTGCCACACATTGCTGGATAATGTTATATGCTAATGTCAACAATACAAAGCAAAATGGAATTAGGAGAATGAGTGTGTTTGTGTGATATCTTATTTATACAGGAATTGTGCCATTCTTTCTTTCTGAATGGCAAATTTCTCAAAGACTCTAGTATTAAAGTCAGCAATGTTTCTGATCAGTTTTTTCTCCAGAGCGTTCAGGCATCTGTTTAAAAGGTATGTTATGGACATTGATGTACTGCAGCACAAGCACCAACTGACACTGGGTAGAAATGTCAGTTGTCTCGTCTGCCTGAAAAGCAAGATAATTGACATTTTCTACTTCCTCTAGAATGTAATCTTTAATAACTAACAGCATGCAGTCCAAAAGTTTGTTTTGCACAATCTTTGAGCTACATTTTCAAATGGTAGCAGTCTTAAGGTGCTTCTCTGACGCACGGTCAAGCAAAGCAACAAGATTGACTAAAGCCCTGAAAATACTTGGGTTGTCTGAGGATTCCGTCTCATTTTGGCCACGCAACGCCAGCTCAAAGGCCCCCAAGAATTTAACACAGTCACATATCTTGGATATCTTGGATCCATTTCTTTGTTGAGTTTCTTCTCCCCAAGCCTGTGCCCTTCATCCAGTTGTGTAGTGATATTAACTCTGCCGTATTCTCCATATGTGCCCTTGTACCCTCATGTTTTTTTTTAATCTTTTCAGATAAATGTTTTATGTCCCTAACTCCTAAAGCAGTTCATGTTGTATCTGTCCCTGCCGTTTTAAAAAAGTAAGCATGGGATGCAAAATACATCATTTATGTGAGCATCCAGATAGCCAAGCCTTTCTGTTGTACCCGTTATTAGAGAAGCCTTGCGTGTAGGTTTAACATTTTTCACTAGCCTGTTATGTAATTTTGATGTCTGGTTGATCTCGGTCAAGCTGTTTGACTTGTAGTTTCTCCACCAAAGTTCTCCTCTCAAATGTATTATGGAGAAAAGATCTTACTTAATTTGGAGGGGACTAAAATCTTGTATCTTGATTACGTGCACTCATCATTGTCAACAGTGGTTTGTGTGTATTCTGGCAAACAATGTCAGATGTCCCTGCTCCACCAACGTACTTTGCTTGGGGCAATAAATGAATTGCCTTTTAGGCATTAGATTCAGGAATGCTGATTGGGTAAATTTATGTTTCTATTTTGATATCTTTTGTCAGTGATTGGCTATGCTGCTGCAGTGATTATGCAATTTTTCTAGCACCTGCAATTCCCCAGAACAGATAATGAGAGAGGGGGGATGAATATGAAGTTCCCCTAAATATAATTAATTACGATTAGTTTTACATTACAAGTTATTGCCTCTTTTAAACACACACATTCTTAAAATGAGTAATTGACTTTTTCTTTTAAAAATGTATGTTTTAGAAACAAAACACAAAAATGCCTTCCAACAGGGAGGATGGCCCCCTAGCACCTACTATTGGCCAGCCTCCACCGGCTCTGACACACAGTTCTTCCCCTCTTCTGTTTTGCAATTACATCATAGAACTCATCTCATCATGCAGACCTCTTTCCCTGAGCAATACCCTACCATATACTGTATGATCTTACTTATCCCTGCCTTCAGTCACACAGTGACACCTACACTCATCTAGTGCTCTTCTGCGCTATGTCCTACAAATTATCTCTTACACCCAGTATTGACAAAATGATGTCCAGTAAAGCTGAATGAAAATATTTTTTTTTCTGAATGTCTTTAAATGACTTTCTATGTTTTAGATGAGCACTTGCAAAACATTAAAACCGAGCCCATTCCATCACCAAGCAAAGCCTCAGAGACAGATCTTCCAGGAGAGAGCTGCATGGCACAAGCAATGGTGTCAGCTGCTGCAGCTGAAGGACAGAGCAAATCAGCAGAGAGCTGGATGGACTTGGAGGCTGATGTGGATACGGCACCTCTGGTAGGTGTGATATATGCTTTGAAGTACTACTGCCCCACTCTCTTGTTTCTCACTGTTTATGTCAGATGTAATAGGCATGCATTAGTCATATTAGAAAAAAGACCAGTCTGCATCTTATTGCTAAAATGCACTCTTCTCCCTATCTTCAAACCCACCCCAGCCTGTCTGCAACTGCCATTTTCTGTCTCTCTTCTTTAGGTAGAGCTCCGGATTATTGAGCCTGATGTGGACATCAACCCCAGCAGCTGTGGAAAGTGGCCTTTGCTAGCATCGTCAAAGCAGGTGTCCTCTTGCTCTCTTGAGCACTTAGCAGATGGCTGTGGATTAGCATCCTCAGAGCAAGGTTCAGGATGTGGAGATTTGGGTGAGCTAACAATAACAGACACACCTTTGGGTGTTTTGAATAGTCAGGCTTCTCCTCCGGCAGAGGACAGGGTTCAGCATCCAGCTGCCAACATGCAGCAGGACCACTCCAGCCATGCCATTGCATGTACCTCTGAACAGGACTCAATCTGCTTTGGCGCCAAGGAAAGTCTGGGGTTCTTTAACCCAGAAGGAGGTGAGGTGCTAACAAGGAGATGTCCTGAAAGTCTAGATGTGCTTGAAACTCTTGTTCACAATGGCTTTGGATATATGAAAACAACTGAGCATGTAGGCCCATTTGGCAGTACAGAGACCTGTAGGAGCTCTGAAGAGAGCACAAGCTCCCTGGAACTTCTTGAACGAGAGGAAGATGAGGTATGGCATGAAGGCTCAACTGCTTTGGATCTGGTGGAGCCATGGGAGGACCAGCAGTGGGTGACCAGTCCTCTACACTCACCCAAAGCCATTTCTAGTTCCTGGCAGCTCCCTGACTTCCCACCATCTCTCACTGTGGACAATCTGATAAAGCCAAATTCAAAAGGCTCCTCTGAAGAGAAGCAGAGACAAGAAGAGTATAATGTCACTAAGCCAGAGAAAACTAGTGACTGCAAGCCTGTTGATGAAACGTCTCCTAGTGTTTGCATACAGCCAGACAAGGAACCATTGAATGCAATTGTGATGGACACACCACAAGACAGTGCTTCTCTGCCACAAGAGTCGGAAAAAGCGGATGGAAGAGGTGAGGACACCCCCAGACAAGCTGTTGAACAGCCTCCTCCAACAAAAGCCAGTGTTGACACTTCAGAGACCCCTGCCAGAAATGTACACTCGACACATAGGCCATCTTCTCTGAACTTGGACCTGAGGACCACTGCCAGTGAGCCGTTCATCTTCTTTGGTGTGGCATCTGCAGCTCCATCTCAATCCCCTTCAATACAGGACAGCGCGGGGAAGGCACATGCCAATTCTTGTTCTATAGAACTGGAAATGTTACTAAGTGAACGGCCAGTTCCTGTGCGCCGTAACTCTGCTCCTGTCAGCGTGGCATCTGTCCGCACCACTTTCATGGTCAAGACTTGCCAGGCAAAAGCGGTCCCGGTGATACCACCAAAACTCCAATACACACAGATACCTCAGCCCTTGCAAACTAAGAACTCTGGTACACGTGTGGAAAAGGAGCCTGATAAGACTTCAGAATCCCCATCAGCTGTACGGGACCCCAAAGATGAAAAGGAGAACAACGAGCCTACTTCAAAAATAACTAAACATGGGGGAGGCAGTGGAACTGCAGAGTCACCGATACAGAAGGGGGTGCCTGTCGCTGAGGCCATCGTGCTGCGCAGGAAACGCAGCTCTAATGGTGTGGCCTTCACTGACCCTTCCTCCTCCTTCTCCTCTAGGCCTGCTGGCATGCAAAAATCCTCTTTCCGGGCCAGGCCCAACCGACCGCAGAGCCTAATTCTGTTCAGTCCCCCATTCCCCATCATGGACCACCCTCCATCAGATGCCACTAAACTGCTCTTGTCACCCATTAAGAGTCCCACTGACACAGCAGCGCTGGGCTGTCTGTCTAAAGAGCTTGCAGAGAACCTAAAGACACCTGAAGGCGTCACTCTGCGAAGTAAAATGACCTTACCAAAGAGTGGCCAGAGGCTGGAGACCTCAACTAACTGCTTCTACCAGCCTCAGCGACGCTCCATGATATTTGACAGCAGGAACAGCAGGCAAATAGAGTGAGGCCCTGGAGGCTGAGGTCTTTCACTAACAGACATGGTCAGCTGTAAGGCTGTGGCCACTCAGCAGTGGATAAGGTTGTTTTCCAGATGGTGTTTTTTTCCAGAAGATTCAGACATTACTGTTCCCTGTAGTTTGTAGCTCTATCCCAGATGTTGTGGTCATCCTTAGCAGACATGGACAATTGCAGAACAAACAGTGCTGTTGTTTGGAGTGGAACAGGATGTACACAGGTATTGGAAGATGCAATCCTGTCCAAGAGATTGTGTTCACTCCTCAGGGGTCATTGTCAAATCTTAGAATGTGCAGTCCTGTCCAAGAGTCTGTTGCAACTGGGAATTTTTGTCTTTTGTAAGCTTGTCAGAGAAAAGGCCTTTGGACTTATGAAGAAAAGAGTGTGAAGATTATTTGAAGGGCAAAAGGGGCGTGAATGTGGTAAGAATGATAAAGAAATACAATAGAAGTGACAGAATGAGACACAAAAGGAGATGAGAGACTGAGAGTGAACGACTAAGTGAGTGTGCATTGGTGTTACAATGCCGGGTAACACTAATTACGCTAGTGCTGCACATGAATGAATGTTAATTTGAGTGTGTTTGTGAGTGACTAGTAAGAAATGAAACTATTGATAATCCTGTGTTTAAATGAGTGAATCTTTTAATGCGTGACTTACCGAGAAATTAAATTAATAAGAATCCAGTGTTTTTTAATGAGTGGGAGTGAGAGACATATTGAGAAATTAACCTAGTGATAATAACATGTTTAAATGAGTAAATGACTTATTGAGAACTTATATTAATAAGAATCCAGTGTGAGTCAGTGAGGAGATCAATGAGCTATTAAGAAATCAAACTGGTAAGAATGATGAAATAGATGTGTGAGTGAGTGAAGAAGTGACATTCTTAGACAACAGATCAGTGACATTGCAGAGCTTCAATGAATGAATGATATACTGAAGAATCCAGTGTGTTAAAAATTGAAAGCATGACTAAATGGGTGACATATTCAGAAAAGAAACTAGCAAGAAACCAGTGTTTAATGAAGAAATGAATGGGGGAGTGAGAGTTTGGGTGAATGATGAATGACCTAATGAGAAATCAAATGAATCAGAATCAAGTGTTTTAATGAGTGAATCACTAGGTATATTGGAATGGTATATTGCAATATCAAACCAGTGACCAGTGACAGCAACCAGTGTGTTTCATGGAATGAATGACAAACTGAGAAGTGAAACCAACAGTAGTTTGTTGTTTTATTGAGTGAATGAATGAGTAAGTGAGTGAAAAGATAACGCCATAGACCTCTCTGTGTCCAGGAGATACATAAGAGGCCTAGAGGTCTCTGCTGCTTGATGAGTTTTCTTGGCGGTTCCCACATTATCACGTGTCCATAAAACCAAAGACTCTTGTCTGGTCTTGTGTGTATTCAATATATGACCATTCTTGACTGGACAATAAGACAAATTGCCATTCTGGACAAAACAACTTTCCATTGCAGTGTGCCTGATCTTTTACTAGCCAGGCACTACAAAAGACATGATGAAAAGATGTATGTGTAGACATTAAATTGCAAGTGAGGTGACCAAAGGCAAAAGGCCACCTTTCTTTATTATCTCAGGGGACCCTGGTGGGTTGGTTATAGGAGGTGTGAAAGAAGACAGTGGCCATCAGAATGAACTGGAAATGTGGATGAAGAAGGTGAGGAAGAAAATGGAGATAAGAGATTTTGTGTATCTGTGGCCAGTTATCATGAAATTGCTTTTTAAAGCACTTGGTTGTTATTGAATAGAGTTTATTGAACACTTGTCACTTGGAAGGTGGGTCTGATATATCCTGGGCTTAGAGCCACTGGGATACATCAACAAGGTGGTGCTACTGAAACCCTCAGTCCTTGAGAGCACTAGACTGAGGGGCTGGCAGGTGTTAATGGAATCCAAAGTTCTAAGGGGCACCAGAATGTCCCACCAGTTGGTGCTGATGTGGCCTCAGCTCAGAGAGGAACTCGACTGAGTGGTGCTAATGAGGTCCTTATTGTGAGTGGCACTTAACCCAGTCACTTTATGAGGATGAAGCTAGGAGTCGGCTTTACAGGAGCTGAAATGCAATTACAGTCATGTGCCGATTTACAGACGACCACATTGAAGCCATTTGTATGCATGGCCAATGGCCATGAACAACGGAGTAAAAATGTTCTCAAAATTCCAGCTGCTACAGGTCGCAAAGGCCATACACCTTTTGTTTATCACGTACTTGTGGCCGTCATAGAATGATACTGCCTGCGTGAGAGAAGCGAAGATGGAGCTGCAGAGGTAGCAGTCTCTCGGCTGTCTTCCTTCATGTAATGATGCTGTGGCCAACAAATGGCCACAATCTAATTATGATAAGAAAAAATATACAGTATATATATCATTGTGCTCACAGAGTGCCAGGATTCAGGGCACGGATGGCCTTGTCACACAGCATTTTTCTGAAGTCCGGCTTCACACAACTGGCACTTTTTTTTTAATTTCTGTTCAGTGCAGGTGGTTTGCACCATTTTCTTCTATCAAGGAGATAGAAACTTCTTGTAAATAGTAATGCATCTTTTGTTATTACTATTATTATTTAATAGGGTCACCTATGTTTTTTGTCTCTTGGAGGGCTCTTTAAGGTTTATTTTGATTGGTGCTGCTGCATGTGGCTAATTCTTATGCACTCGGCCTTCACCGCCTTCCCTTACACCCACCTGTTGTGTGGTCGCTGCCGCTCCAAGATCAGTTTGTGCTACCCCCATACCAGCAGCTCAAGTATGCACCTTGCTGACCCACACCAGACCCCCAGAGCCTCAATTGTAATAACCTATGCATACGGCCAAATGGCAGCTCCCTTATGGAGCCGTAAGTTGGCGCATGACTGTATACTCACTACAGGGATGTTTTACATTTGTTAATATGACCTCACAATCATTCAGATAGATGGTGACTTGATCAGCTGACATAGCCAACAAGATGACAGTGTCACCACAATGAGGAAACAATAAGCCTTTTGTGCAGTGAACTCACAAAACAAGCTGTTAAGCAATACGGATATACTGTTTCAAAAAATCTCAGAATATGTGACCAAATACTTGTGAATGAAAGATGGATAGGAATCATTGGGGGTAGTGCATATAGAGAATGGCCACGTCTGTAGTGACCCTCACAGTGCTGAGCCCTTAAGGCCATTATTGATAAGGCAGCTTATTGATAAGGGGATGGAGCTGGGCAATGCTGGACAGGGCAGCTGTGCTCAATGGATGACTGTTGGGATGATTTCTCTTGTATAAAAGCTTCCCTTTTTTGACTTGGTAACCTTTCCTATGGCAGAGAGTGGAGTTTAACTCTGTCAAAACTAAAATAAATGATTACTTTTGCAATAATTTTTGTTTCTTGTATAATTTCTGCATGTACTGCAGCGATTGGCCACAAGTCAGTTTACTGACCCCAGGGCTGCTATTCTCTCTGCCAGACTGTGGATTTCTGACTTTTGGGTCAGACTTATCCTCGACCTGTGTAATCCTACAAAGAACCTCGTCGTCCCAGAATGATCCTGCACTCTCAGAAGGCTACTGTCTTCCATGTTTGTATGCAGGAGTGTGTGTGTGACCTCCTCACCTTCTGCTTTTGATGATACTTTTGACTCACACTGGAGAATTGGCAGCTAACCTTTCCATCTAGGAGCAACTGTCTCATTGACGAAGGGGCGGTCAGATCATGAAAGACGGGGGAATCCACTGTGTATCTTAAAACGTCAGCACTCTAGTGGCTTCCAAGACCTCCAGGAGAAAACCATTGTAACTTTCTTGTCTCGCTCCTTCAGCTAACCCCAAAAACGAACTCGTTATTAACCTGGTTCAAATATGACATAACATTACATTCTCAAACTTGCATAATCCAGTTCAGAGTGACTGAAATGCCAAAGCCTATCCAAGCTGCAGGGCCAGTCCCTGGGTGGGGTACCAGTCCCTAGCAGATCCCATACACTTATGAGGGGCCATTGTGGAATTGCTGATCAGCCAGCAGGGAGAACATGTAAAATCCACTCACAAAATGGGTGCAGGATTCAAAATCTGGGTGAAGCACCAGCACTAACCACTGCTCCTCCACTCAGCTCTCAAGATACACTTAGTTGCCAGTTTATTAGGCCCACCCTAGCCTGCCAACCTTGCCCATTATAGAAATTTCACATTCCAATACATCACATAATAGATGTGAGGGGTAAAAACCAGGCAGACCACCATTTCTAGCATCGGTTATTGCTTAAATGAGTGTTGGAATGAACACAATGAGTGACCTTAATGAATCTGAACATAGCACATCTATCTGCACTATACAAAAGAAACCTGGAAGGTTCAGAATTTGATATAAGCAACATGGATCCTTGGAGCCATCATCTTTGTGTCAACAGTACAGTCCTTTGGTGTTTTAGATAGATAGATAGATAGATAGATAGATAGATAGATAGATAGATAGATAGATAGATAGATAGATAGATAGATAGATAGATAGATAGATACTTTATTAATCCCAAGGGGAAATTCACATAATCCAGCAGCAGTATACTGATACAAAAAAAATATACTAAATTAAATAGTAATAAAAATGCATGTAAAAGCAGACAATAACTTTGAGCAATGTTAGCATTTACTCCCCCGGGTGGAATTGAAGAGTTATTTAGTTATTTAGTTTTGAGTTTAGGAGTTCCAAAATACAAAAGTTCCAAAGAAATTTCCTACAATGCCACCCATCCATTAGTCTTTGTCCTTGACTGATATTAGTACTAGACATCATCTCATGCCAGGATTTAACTCTATCCATGCTGTGCTTCCATTATGGCCTCCCAGCCAAGTAAGGTATTGTTTATCATTCCAGATGAGATGCCTGCCCATCCATTATGAAATGTACTATATATATATTGTCTGTCCAAGGTGGAGAATGAGACAACATTGTGACGAAAAAACTCGTCCCGGAGAACTTCAGGAATTCCCGCCAGTACCACATCACTGGCTACTTTCTCCACAATCCACTCAGTTGGGTCCCCCTCAAACCAGCTGTGAACAAGATGAATTAAATCATGCAACTGAGCACGAACAGGGTGCTCCAGGTCAAGTTTCCATTGGCAAAGTGCTGAGCCCTTAGCCAGGAAGCTTGTAGTTTTACTTCAAATGACTTTTTGCTTCAAGAAATAATAATCACCAAGCTTATTGAAGGGTACATTTCGCAATGCTAGCAGGGCATCCCTGGACAAATATGGGACAACGATGGCAGCCCAGGTTCATCTATCCCAGTACATCAAAGTCACCAAGTGTTTAAAAGCTAGCAGAAACATCTCGGGTCATCCATAGGACCCATCTTCACTAGCAGATCCTTAGGAGCAACAGCGGGAATAGGAGGCAGTACCTCTGGGTCTGGAGGAAGCGGAACATTCACACCATCCTGAGGATCCATCTGTGCAACAACTTCTGAAATACAAAACAAGAGAAAGGATCCATTCTGTCTATTATACATACTGCTGTGAAGCACACTGTGAAGATGCCGAATACTCTCAAAAGACCAAGTCCAAAATGAGACTGCTGAATCTTGAAAATTGGAGGTTTTTATAGCAGAGAGGAAGTAAGAGGCAGGTCTTTGGAGCTGTAGCAGGAAGTGACGTCAGGATCTGGGTTGTGACTGGAAGTATTATCTGTGGAGGAACTGGAGGACAGATTAGACAGGTTTTGTGACTCTGTAGAGAGAGAAGAAAAGTCATTAGTACTCTCTGCCAACCACCTATCCGGTCCAGTATGTTTGACTACGCCCCTTGACTGCCTCATATGTGCATGTGTTTGACAATATGCAGCATATGCTTTACAGTATCTGCCAAGTAATACAAAGGGCACACCACACGTGTTTCAGCCTTACTGGGGCTCGTCAGGTGTACACATCTTTACTTCCCCTTACAGGGATTGGACCTTGGATGTCAGCGCCTGAGGCGAAGTCTCTGACATGGTGACATGGCAGCTGGTTTGCTTGTTTTGACAGCAAAAGTGTGTACACCTGACAAGTCCCAATTAGGGCAAAGCACATGTTGTACACTCTTTGTATTATTTGTCACATACTGTATAACATATCTATGATCAGCTTCTTGCAGCTGAGAGGACGTGGCAGATATTTGCTGACTGGTTGACCAACCACAAGCGTTACCTGGTAGGTAACCACCCGAGTAATCAGATTGTGGCTCAGACCTGAGAATATATATACAAAGTATATACAGGTAGTCCCCAAGTTATGGACATACAACTTACGAATGGGGCCGCATCTGCAACGCATGCGCCTCAGTAACTGGCACTCTGTCATCTTCAGCCTGGGGACGCTGCAAGTGGAAGCTGGACATAGGCTGGAGGGGGGCGATTTCGCTGCTCATGCAGTGTAGTGTCCCTCGGGCAGCTCACGGAGGCAAGCAATGACCCGTGGTCCATAGTCACCGGAGCCACAGCTATCGCTTGTGTGCAGGATGGAGGCTTGATGGGGCGGTTCTCTGCCCGCCCACCACGCCACCGCAGCTACTGCTCCTGACTGGACGCAGGCTGGATGGAGCGGAGGGGGTCGTTTCACTGCTGGCCCAACACACACGGCTGCCCCGTTTGTTCTCGGTGGGCGGCTGGTAATTCTGCAAGCAGTGACCCGGTTGTGGCTGAACGGAGGCCATTGAGAGTGAACGGGGTGGCGGGGGGTAGCATTGTAGTGTGCCTCAGGTGGCTGCCTGTTGAATGGGGGCAGTGGTGGGAAATTCACTACCCACCTTTGGCCGCACTGTGTTCATTCTTGGTGGGCGGATGCTGCAGGCAGCATACTGTTAGTGGAGTTGACTGTGTGGTGGGCGAATGGTGAAACCATGCATTCTCAATAGCAAGTCTGGAATCCCTACAGATTTTATTTTTTCTCCAGCCGTCTGGAGTTTTTTTGTTTTTTCTGTCCCCCCTGGCCATTGAACCTTACTCTTATTCGATGTTAATGTTGATTTATTTTTTTATAATTATGTCTTTCATTTTTCTATTCTTTAATATGTAAAGCACTTTGAGCTACTGTTTGTATGAAAATGTGCTATATAAATAAATGTTGTTGTTGTTGTTGCTTGTTCTGTTACACACATGGCAGGAAGTTGTCTCTTGTCAGTACATCAGACGTGTTGACGACGGGTGCCTTCCTGCTGTGATAGCGTGTACAGTGCTGTGCAGAAGAGCTCATCTTAACCTTTTGTCTTCATCCTTCAAGAATGTCTCTGAAACACAAATCTGATGCAAGTGCTGGTGATACAGTAAAGAAGAGAAAACCATCACCATTGAAAAATAAAGTAGAAATAATAAAAAGGTCAGAGAGAGTTGAAACTCCATCATTCATGGGCAGAACACTTGGTTACAGTCGGTAAAACAATAGCATTTATTAAAATAAGGTACCTGTTCTGACTTACATACAAATTCAACTTAAGAACAAATCTACAGTCCCTGTCTTGTACATAACCCGGGAAATGCTTGTATATCTATATCTATTTATCTATATATATACTGTATATACAATATATGTGTGTGTGTATATACGTATATATATATATATATATATATATATACAGTATATATATATATACTGTATATATATATATATATACTGTATATATATAGTGCATCCGGAAAGCATTCACAGCACATCACTTTTTCCACATTTTGTTATGTTACAGCCTTATTCCAAAATGGATTAAATTAATTTTTCCCTCAGAATTCTACACACAACACCCCATAATGACAACGTGAAAAAAGTTTACTTGAGATTTTTGCAAATTTATTAAAAATAAAAAAACGGAGAAAGCACATGTACATAAGTGTTCACAGCCTTTGCCATGAAGCTCAAAATTGAGCTCAGGTGCATCCTGTTTACCCTGATCATCCTTGAGATGTTTCTGCAGCTTAATTGGAGTCCACCTGTGGTAAATTCAGTTGATTGGACATGATTTGGAAAGACACACACCTGTCTATATAAGGTCCCACAGTTGACAGTTCATGTCAGAGCACAAACCAAGCATGAAGTCAAAGGAATTGTCTGTAGACCTCCGAGACAGGATTGTCTCAAGGTACAAATCTGGGGAAGGTTGCAGAAAAATTTCTGCTGCTTTGAAGGTCCCAATGAGTACAGTGGCCTCCATCATCTGTAAGTGGAAGAAGTTCAAAACCACCAGGACTCTTCCTAGAGCTGGCCGGCCATCTAGCATGTGCAATTGGGGGAGAAGGGCCTTAGTCAGGGAGGTGACCAAGAACCCGATGGTCACTCTGTCAGAGCTCCAGAGGTCCTCTGTGGAGAGAGGAGAACCTTCCAGAAGGACAACCATCTCTGCAGCAATCCACCAATCAGCAATGTATGGTAAAGTGGCCAGACGGAAGCCACTCCTTAGTAAAAAGCACATGGCAGCCCACCATGGAGTTTGCCAAAAGGCACCTGAAGGACTCTCAGACCATGAGAAACAAAATTCTCTGGTCTGATGAGACAAAGATTGGACTCTTTGGTGTGAATGCCAGGTGTCACGCTTGGAGGAAACCAGGCACTGCTCATCACCAGGCCAATACCATCCCTACAGTGAAGCATGATGGTGGCAGCATCATGCTGTGGGGATGTTTTTCAGTGGCAGGAACTGGGAGACTAGTCAGGATAAAGGGAAAGATGACTGCAGCAATGTACAGAGACATCCTGGATGAAAACCTGCACCAGAGCACTCTTGACCTCAGACTGGGGCGACGGTTCATCTTTCAGCAGGACAACAACCCTAAGCACACAGCCAAGATATCAAAGGAGTGACTTCAGGACAACTCTGTGAATGTCCTTGAGTGGCCCAGCCAGAGCCCAGACTTGAATCCGATTGAACATCTCTGGAGAGATCTTAAAATGGCTGTGCACCAACGCTTCCCATCCAACCTGATGGAGCTTGAGAGGTGCTGCAAAGAGGAATGGGTGAAACTGGCCAAGGACAGGTGTGCCAAGCTTGTGGCATCAAATTCAAGAAGACTTGAGGCGGGAATTGCTGCCAAAGGTGCATTGACAAAGTATTGAGCAAAGGCTGTAAATACTTATGTACATGTGATTTCTCAGTTTTTTTATTTTTAATAAATTTGCAAAAACCTCAAGTAAACTTTTTTCACGTTGTCATTATGGGGTGTTGTGTGTAGAATTTTGAGGAAAAAAATGAATTTAATCCATTTTGGAGTAAGGCTGTAACAAAACAAAATGTGGAAAAAGTGATGCGCTGTGAATACTTTCCGGATGCACTGCATATATACAATACAATACAATACAATTTATTTTTGTATAGCCCAAAATCACACAAGAAGTGCCGCAATGGGCTTTAACAGACTCTGCCTCTTGACAGCCCCCCAGCCTTGACTCTCTAAGAAGACAAGAAAAAACTCCCAAAAAAAACCCTTCTAGGCAAAAAATGGAAGAAACATTGGGAAAGGCAGTTCAAAGAGAGACCCCTTTCCAGGTAGGTTGGGCGTGCAGTGGGTGTCAAAAAGAAGGGGGTCAATACAATACAATAAACAGATCAGAACAAATCCTCAATACATTATAAAAATAAAAAGTTTACAAGTACAGAGTAGAATTTAACAGTAGATGATATCACATAATATGATTTGGATTTGTTTAGAGTCCTGGAGACCTTATCCATCAAGCTGCCTCCCCCATTTGGCCATTCCATAGCTGAAATAGCGCTAATCCAATGAATGGACCCCTCTACCCCACAATTCCTGCGATCCTCCATCAAGGATGTCTTTACATTAGGCAGGCAAAACAACTTGACAGGTGGCCCTTGGCACCAAGTGCCACATTTGAGTACCGAGAAGAGAAACAGAATAGATGAGGGTTAGTATCCAATTATAATGATCATGTTACTTATGTTTTAGTGCTAATGACTAACAACAGAGATGCAGTCTGTACAGTTAATCAGCAGCTCTAGTCAGGATATGCTAAACTGAAGTAGTGAGTCTTCAGTCGGGATTTAAAGGCTGAGACTGAAGGGTCATCTCTAATGGAAGCAGGAAGACCATTCCATAGTTTAGGGGCCATGTAACTAAAAGTTTGACCTCCTACTGTTATTTTATTAATCCTTGGAATCATAATCAGACCGGCATCTTGAGATCTTAATGTGCGCTCTGGTTTGTAAGTCACAATAACTTCAGACAAGTAAGTCGGACCTTGGCCATTTAATGCTTTATATATTAAAAGGAGGATTTTGAAATTAAGCATTTTGGATGAACTGGAGGCTGTATAAAGAACAGTTTGAACATCCAGTGAACACCGTATTGTAGTAGTCAGTCCTACTTGAAATAAATGCATGAATTAATTTCTCAGAATCCTGTTTTTTTAGAAAGCACCTTAATTTCCCAACATGTTTAAGATGGAAGAAACATGATTTGGACAACTTTGTATTATGCACTTAAAATGACATGGTAGAGTCAAAGATAACTCCTAGATTGCACGCTGATTCAGTAAAATGAATGGTGATTCCAACTGAGTTAAACGATGACAAAATATTGCTGTGATCAGCGTCATTCCCTCCAACAATTAACATCTCTGTTTTATCTGTATTTAAAGACAAGTAGTTCTCATCCACCCACTCATTTAATTCACTAACACAACTAATTAAAGACAACATTGGAGAAACTTCATTTGATCTAAATGAAAGGTATAACTGGGTGTCATCTGCATAAGAGTGAAAATTAACATTATTTTTCCTAATCACAGATTCCAGTGGAAGCATGTAAAGTGAAAACAGTAAAGGTCCCAGTACTGAGTCCTGCGTGACACCATATCTAACTTCTGAGTATAATGACGGAGTACTGTCAGCAAATTTCTGTACATATTGGAATCGATTTGATAAATAAGAACTAAACCAAGCAGCACGGGCCTGTAAGCCCAACATCATTTTCTAGCCTGTGCAGTAAAATAGAATGGTCAATGGTGTCAAATGCTGCACTTAAGTCCAACAACATAATTACAGTGGAGTTTCCTTCATCAGAGGATATCAGAATGTCATTTACAACCCGTGTTAGTGCCGTTTCTGTACTATGACCAGTGCGGAAACCAGACTGGAATTTCTCAAATAAATTGTAATGCGTAAGGTGTGACTGAAGCTGACTGGCGACTACTTTTTCTAGTATTTTAGAGAGAAATGGTAAATTTGAAATAGGCCTATAATTTAGTATGTGTGGGTCTAGGTCTGACTTTTTAAGTAATGGTTTAATGACTGACACTTTTAGTGCATCAGGTACTGTGCCATGCAGTAATGAACTATTGATAATGTTAGAATAGGTGGTGCAAGAACATCCATTGCACTTTTTAAGAGTTTTGTTGGCACTGGATCTAGGGAACAAGTAGTGGGCTTCATTTTAAATTAAAGTTAAGACTTCCTGCTCAGTTACAGGATTAAAATTACTAAAGTGCTGAATGCAATGTGAGACAGGGTCTGCTAAGCTAGTATTTGGTTTGTACTGTGATGCTGAGATCTGGGATCTTATATTTTTAATTTTCTCATTGAAGAAGTTCATAAAGTCTGTACTGCTAATATCTGTTGGTATTTTGCACTGTTGATCTGAATTCCCATTTGTTAATTTAGCGACTGTTCTAAACAGTAACCAGGATTTTTATTATTGCTATCTATTAATGTAGAATAGTATTCTGAGCAGCTTTAAAAAGGGCTTTTTTATATTTATTAACACTCTCTGTCCATGCAATTTGAAAGACATGTAGCTTTGTTGTTCTCCATCTGCGCTCCAGTTTTCGACACTCTAATTTAAGAGCTGAAGTGTTTTCATTAAACCAGGAAGAGTTTCTATGTGCTTTGATCACTTTTGTATTAAGGGAGCCACTGTGTCCAGAGCATCTCTCAAGGTCACATTATAATGTGATGTTAGCTGATCTAAATTGTTTTCCACGTTTACATTTGATGTTAACTGATCTAAATGGTTTTCCACAATTACACTCGACTTACTCAAGGTATCTATAAATTTTGAAGCAGAATTACAATCTAGATGTCGCACTGTCTTTGTTTTAATCTGTGAGTGTTGGCATGGGCAGAACTAAATCAAATGTAATTAAGAAGTGATCGGAAATAACTACATTTAATGGAGTAATATTTAAATTTTGAATTTCAACTTTGTAAGTTATAATTAAATCTAATGTGTGGTTATGATTATGAGTTGGACCTTTGACAATCTGACAAAATCCTACTGAATTTAACAAATAAGTAAAACATTTGCTAAAAGTGTCAGTTTCCACATCAATGTGTACATTAAAATCCCCCATTAGATCATAATTTATAGCCAAATCAGATAGAAGGTTGCTAAATTCAGTCATGAACAATGAATATGGCCCTGGTGGTCTGTAGACTAGCACTATAATTGTGTTGGAATCTGTTTTAATATTTAAAATGAATGCCTCAAAGGATGTAAAGTTGCCTAAATTTTTAGGAGTGATTTGCATTTTGTTACAATGAATTATTCCAAGGCCTCCTCCTCGACCAGAATCTCTAGACTTATGAAGGAACGAGTATCCATCTGGTGACGCCTCAGCTAGGGGAACAGTGTCATATTTACTAAGCCAGGTTTCAGTAAGAAGACACAGATCAGATTTTGTAATTAATATAATATCATTTACCAAAACAGCTTTAGTGCCAAGAGAGCGAATGTTCAATAAACAGCATTTAAAACTGCATGTTCTTTCTGAACTGCTGATATATTTTTGTTTTAATTTGAATTAAATTTCTATTACAGATGCCCCTGGTGGAGGTCTGGTTTTATCCCTTGGTCTATTTATACACCTTATTTTTTGGTTATCAAGTAATTTAAGGTTTGTATCAAGACTAAATTTACTGGATGCCCCACAACAGGGATTATGGGTAACAGCTTCAGGAAAATAACAGGTGGGATAAACAACAGCCTGTGATTTAAGATCACATGACTGCGGCCTGGATGGTGCTCTAATCAGTCAACCAGGCAGTTTTGCTGGCATATTTGGGATAATACATAAGATCCTCTCCAGTTAGGATGATCACCATCTCTTTTGAAAAATCCAAGCCTTTCCCAAAAATCATCCCAATTGTTCACAAACGCTGTGCAAATAAAAGTTTATGTTTATAAAATTTAAGCAAGTTTAACCGCATGAAATGTGGTCTTCATGAAAGATTCACTAGACAAATTCACTGACAAAGCCAAGAGACTCACCTATTGAACAATGGCAGCATGTGCTCCAAACAAATTAACTAAAATTTCAGATTATTTGCTCAAACAGGAGAAGAGTGGGATGAGTGGAGCACTGCAGTGGTTACCTACAGTTCAGCAAGTGGAGCTGGTCGTCTGGTCAAATTCATGGAATTCTCAGTGCTATGAAGAACACAATCACATTCTCATCCATCAAATATGTGTCTGAATGAGCAGAACAGCCAGTTTTCATGTAAAAGTGCACAGCAGCGTACACAGGACAATTAATAGTCTAAAAGCAAAGGGTGATCACACCACATATTGATCTGATTTTGTGTTTTACTGCTTACTGCTATTTCTACTACATTTTTATGAAATTTACAAACTTTTCGTTTTGCTGTTTCTGAAAGCATCTTCGCTTTACAGAGTTACATGCAGTAAGGCTTTGCACAGTAGTCTGCATTTAGATGTACTGCACACTTTTAGAGTACCCTCTCATATTTATCCATCCATCCACTTTTAATCTCATATATCCAGTCCAGAGGAGAAAATGTCTGTTCTGGCAGCAAACAAAATGGAAAACAACCCTATAGGGGGCGCTAGTCCATTGGAGGGCACATTCATAAAGACCCTAATGTAGAATTGCCAATTAGTCTCAATGGCCCATTAGAACGCAGTCGTGATCTAGAAGAGTATTAAAGGCAATGTCAATCCCGCTCAGTTGGCATGAGCAGAGGCAGGAGGTTTGTGGGACGCTCAGACACACATCTATAAGGCTTACAGGCTGTTACCTGGGCTAACTGATGACCTGCAGCATGTCACTTTTGGAGCCTCCAGTTGTCTCCCCCTTGATTCTTGATGGCCGGTGGCTTCAAGTAAGTAGCAGCACCTCCTCAGCCATTCTAAATGCCATCCCAGTTTGAGGCTCACATTATTTTTAGAACTTTACTGCATATGTTGTTGTCTCGCTGCCAGTTTCGACATTTACCTTGTAAATGGTTCCAGCTGTAAGATTCCTGTCCTGAAGTTACCCTAGGATAGGAAAAAGAATGGGGCACACAGGAGCTCATGCATCTTACATTTCTGACACCGGTCCCCAGAAGAGGCTCCTGTGTCCCTGTGCCACGAGGGCCGGACAGCTGTGCTCCCCATGGAGCCTCAAAAGCCCACTGATTGCACAAACAGATAGGACTTCTGTTTTTGGTGCTGCATCCTGCCGGCCAGCTTGTATGCATTAATCACGAGAAACATGTGCAGATTGTGCAGGACTGCAGAGGAGTCATCTGAGGACAAGCCTTTCGCTAGCGGAGCCTCCTGTGCCGACACACAAGAGGGCGCCATGAGACAGGCCACACAACCATCTCTCCACCTCCTTCTCCTCCTCTCCTCATGCATTTGTTCTCGTTTATTTACATTAAGTGCAGTGGCTTTTTGTCTCCCTTTCTCCTAAAGGCCTTGAAGTTGAGAAAAGAGCACAACAAACAGAACTGTGGCAGCAGTGCACATAGACCATCAAGTCTGAAGCACTGAGCCAGGAAGACCTGGGGGATTCAGCTGTGCACAATGGGCATGGGACCGAAAAAAAGGAAGATGCAGACCTGGTCTCATGCAACCAACAAACAGAAACAAGGGCCAGCCATGCAGGTCGAATGCCCTCAGAGACATTTAGCTTACACTCCAGCCCAGCAGGCCCAGTGTATCTTTTACTCATCTAATGATTGCCGAGGCATGGATGTTGCTGTTTGTGGGCTCTAAGCACTTTCCATCGAAAAAAGGGGGGACACACTGGCTGAATTGGGTTAAATTACATGAGACACTTTAAAATGTTCCATTGCTGAACCAGTTGACTCTCTGTTTTCTTACTCTTCCTTTGAAGACCTACTGAGACCTCCAAGTACTGGTCTCTTGTCAGCATCCACACTGGCTCTCTGCTATCATTACTGGTCATCAGGTTGTTGACTCCCGTCATCTCACAGTCAAGTACAGGACCTGAGTCCTAGTTGGGTTCAGACATGTCACCTCACCTCCCAGAACATCTCTGATCTCTGGCACCCCTACTCTCTTTTCATTTGGGGGCTCTCAGGTCATTGCTGTGTCTGATGGCTTCACTTCTTGGTCCTGTCCTGTCACTGCACATGTGTACTATGTCAGCATGCCCCCCCAGTTCAGATCTTGACCCCCAGTGTGTGTGTGTCTTTCTTGTTGAAGTCACCTCACCTCTCTGGACAGACATTAACTCTCAGTGTACTCACCAAGCCTCAGTGCAACTTTGAGACAAATTACCTGACCTTCTAGTCCTGCCCCTGAGTCCATTCACTGTCTCCCAGTGAGCAACACCACCTCACTTTCACAGTGCATCTGGAAATCCAAGACATTTCACCTCCCAGTACAGATGAAGACTTCCAGGGGGTCTCCTTTTACCTCCTGGTCTAGTCACTGGCTTTAACATTGTGCTAAGCCTGTTTCTCATTGGTCCAGTCACTGACTTACACCCACTTCACACTCTGACCCCCCCAGTATGCTTCTCTCAGTAAACACTGAGGGTCAGACAGTGACTTGTAGCTCATCCCTAATCCAAAGATGTCTCAAATGTCAGGCATCTCTGTGCTAAGACTGTTCATTGTCAGACAGTCGCTGTCTCCCATTATGTCTTTGAAGCATGTCATCTTGCCTTCTTGGTCAGTCTTTCACTTGCCACGTTTCTGTGATTAAAGATAATTTACCATCCTGTCCAGCCTTATCAGTGCAGCCTTCGACTCCCAGTATTCCTTTGCCACCAAGCCTCCCAGGTCAGCCCCTTCTATGCAGTGTTTTTGTCAATTGACTACCCAGTCCAGCACCACTCAAACAGCGTTTTCATCATTTGACCTTCCAGTCCAGCCCCTGACTCCCAATATACCTTTGTCACCCAACCTCCCATGTCAGCCTCTGATGCCCAGTATTTTGCATCACCTAATTTCCTAATCTAACTTCAGACTCAAACTGTGTTTTCATCACCTAACCTCCCAGTCCAGCCCCTGATGCCCAGCATTTTCATCACCTAACTTCCCGGTCCAGCTTTGGACTCAAACTGTGTCTTCATTGCCTGACTTTTCAGTTCAGCACCTGACTCCTGCAGTGTCTTGGTCACCTGACCTCCTAGTGTATTTCTCTCATTTATATCACCTCACTGCCCAGGACTGACGTGGACTGCTTGTCCACACCCTGGTCCAAGTCATCTCACCTGCCAATTAATTCCTCAGGTCTGAGGCTAGTCACATGACCTCATACCCAAACATTGGTGCTAAGCATGTCATTGAGCTGACTCAATCGACCCCAAAGTCCAGTCACATGACTCCCAGTGTGCCCCTGAATCAACTCACTTCACCTCCCAGTTCAGCCCACTATATCCCTGTACTAAGTATCTACATTATCAGCCCATCCCCTGACTCCCAGTATGCCTTTGTCACTCAATCTCCCCATTCAGCTCTTGATGCCAAGTATCTTTTTTGCTTTGGACCCCCCAGTCCAGCCCCAGACTTTCATTATGTTTTTGCCATATGACCTACCAGTCCACACCCTGACCTAAGCTACCACCCCGCCCCAATCAATTCATCAAGTCTAAGCCTAGTCACATGACCTCACACAGAGACACCAATGCCAATTCATCAAGCCTCCAATGCTGGACACACAACTCCAAGAGTGTCCCTGAGTTAAGACACCTCACCTGGAGGTCCAACCCACTGAAAGCCCCTACACAAACAAAGCAGAGGTCACATCTGTCACTCTCATCTTTTGTTTCTAAATGTTAAGTCACTATTAGTTTCTTAACCTGCCTACTGTAGGGTTGTGGGATTGAAAAGCCACTATGTGTATTCCTGGATACTCCAGGTTTCCTGCTGTTAGGTTGACTCGCGAACCTGAAGTGGCCCCATTGTGTTTGACTGTGCTCTATGATGGCCCTTTTCACTCAAATACATGGCCTATACTTTCATTTTCTCTCTATCATCCAACCTCCTGGATGTGTTTAGGAGCCAGTGGTCATATTTAATACTTTAGATCATTCCAGAAAGGGCAACATGACTTCTTTATATTTGTGCCTTTGTCACCTCAGGCTCTGCAGCACATAGTTTCAGAGAAGGAGGAATGAAGATAAGCAGGTAGAGCAACACTGAGCGGGTGTGGGAGTTTCTGTGACACTGTAGCTTCAAAAACAAGAATCATCTGGGGCATGGGGGAGAGTCGAGACATGGAAGCTCCTCCTGAAACACCATTCCAGGTTTAACACTCTCTGGGCAGAAATCACACACAGATCCATACATTGATTATGAGTGATTAGATGACACCCTCAGGTACAGAAAGCAACAGTGGCCATTCCACAGTGCTAAAGAGCTAACAGACTGGGTGAATGTCATGCTGTTATCCATCAGCCCATTTTCCTTACGCACAGAGCCAGACCCCATCCTGGCAACATCACTCACAAGGCCGAAGGTCCAAAGGACAGGCTGCCGGACCAGTGCTGTCATGACGTTATATGAACAGTTCATATAACGTCATGACAGCACTGGTCCGGCGGCCTGTCCTTAGGACCTTCAGGCTCTTCTCTGATTAATGATGCTGAAATTCTGACTGTGCTGGCCAGCTTCTTGTGGCTTGTTCCGGCCAAGGGACACACAAAGATACTCGATAATGAGGCCTGCTCAGTGATCATATGTGCAAACAAATGAAACATACCTGCCATTGTTTAGCTTGACTCATCACAGTTGACATTTATCATAAGGCTAAGCAAGTAAGTAAACCTGTCTGAGTAACCGGAAAAGCATCCAAACCAAAGGTAACAAAGCGTTTTTGTGTATTTATTGAGTGTAAAACATCAAGTCTGAAAGGAAGTAACAGGTTTACTCTGGTGGGTAAAGCCGTGGAGGTAAGAACTGGCAGAATCAAACTCTAGTGAATAAAGGGACCGGGTGATCAGACCTGTCAGCATCAGACCTCAGTCGTGAGCTGATCAATGGCAAGATATTGTAAGTGGACGGTTATTGCTAAGAGGATCCACAATCGAGTAGGTTTAGCTGGGTAAAGCTAAACTCAAGTAGGGGAGATCTTTGAGGATGGAAAGATGGAACACTTATACACCATTGTATAGTAGTATGGTGAAGCACAGGACTTGATAGATCTTCAAATCTCAACTTGATATTTTGGAAAACCAAGGTGAAGAGAATGGACAAGCTTGTTGAGCTGAATGGCCTGTTCTCTTCACCAGTGTTCTAATGTCCTAATGCCAAAAGTTAATAGTATCCTGGATGGATGTGGTGACCTTCATACCATTCCTACCCTTCAGAAAATGCAATTGACAACAGTGAGTTGAGCTGAACTGTTACAACCCTTGTCACAAAAACGACCCTCAAATATTGAGAAGGTTTGGGGCGCCACCCGTATAATTGTTCCCGGCTGCAAAACTGATTAATAAACAAAGACATGTTCATTCAACTGAGTCCACAACAGAACTGATTTTCTGGAGACAAGATGGCAGCTTTAAAGGCCAGTAAAGGAAGTGATGTCATCAATACCGGAACCGGAAGTGACGTCATTGGCTGCCCCAGAGCCAGGCAGGATTTCCCTAGAATGGTCTGCAAAAGATCGAGAGGGAAAATTAGTGCACTTTTCCATCCCCTGGTCTGGCATGGAATCACATGTATTCAAGCCCTTTAGTTGTCTCCTAAACGCATGTGTGTGACACCCTGTAATACTTATTTGGGTGTGCTGTGCTAATCTGCTCTTTCACAGTTCCCAGACTCCCATTAGAACAACAATTTTGACAAGAACAGGCCATTCATCCCAACAAAGTTCACCAATGCTATCCACTAATTCCTCTAAATTGACTTTGAGTTGAGTTTTGAAGGTCCCCAAAATTCTTCTCTCTACCACTCCACTTTGTAAATTATTCCATGTGCCTATAGTTCAGTGCGAAGAGAAACTTCGTAACATTTGCGCGATACTGATCTCTTAACAAGTTTCCTCCTGTGTTCCCGCATTCATGTTCTTTATTTAGTAACTAGTATAATCTATGCTTGTATGTTAACCGAGAATTGCTCACAGTGCTCCACGCCTGCAATCAGTGAATAGTGCTATACAAAAAAGAAATTGTATTCTTGTTGAAGGAATTGTTTTAAATGAACGAGCAGATTCCACCAAACTAATCCACTTCATAATTTTAAACACATGTTATACCTCTTACTCATCTCCGTTTACTTAAACTCGTTTTATTTGTACCATGGATACCAAAGCAGCACACAATACCCCAGGCTAGGCCTCATTAGAGACTTAGCATAACCTCTCTTGAATTGTACTTCACACATGAGGCTAAGTCAAGTCAAGTCGAGGAGCATGCACCAGTACAGTACGTTGCTGCACCCACTACACGACAAAACAGCTCGGGATCCCAGTTGGCAACACCCCCCAGGCAGACACGTGGTCCAGTGCCACCCTCTGGAAATGACCCTCTATCTGCCGCAGTCAGGTGTCCTGGTCCAGCCACTCGGGTCCTTAACATTGAGGATCATGAGCTGGATCACCCTCGGGGAAACGCACCACATGGCCATAGTGCCGTAACTGATGCTCCCTCACAATGCAGGTAATATGCCTCATTCGGGACTCCATGAGCATCTGCTCATTCGACACAAAGTCAAACCAACGCTACCCAAGGATTTTCTGGAGAGACACAGTACCAAAGGAGTCCAGTCTTCGTCTCAGGTTGCTGGATAGCATCCATGTCTTGCAACTGTATAGCAAAACAAGAAGCACCAGGACTCTAAAGACTTGGACATTCGTCCTTTTGCATAGATATCGGGAGCACCACACACCCCTTTCCAGTGACCTCATGACTCCCCATCCTCTCCCAATCTATCTACTGACTTCACAGGAAGAGTCACCAGAGACACGAATGTCACTGCCAAGGTAAGTAAACCTCTCAACAAGGTCGACACTCTCTCCGCAGATTGACACACTGCTAATAGACTGTGCCCAAGAGGTCATTAAAGGCCTGGGGCCTAATGTATAACGTCGTGCGTAGAACTCGCACTATAACATGGCGTAAACACAAAAGCCGAAATGTGCTTACGCACAGAAAAATCCAAATGCAGGAATCTGTGCGTACTCCAACTTCCACGTTCTTCCGCTACATAAATCCCGATCAGCGTGAAAACTACCGCTCGTGCACGCGCTTTATGTAACGCCCCAACTCCTCCCAGAATTACGCCTCTTTGAATATGCAAATGAATATAAATCGCCCTTAAAGTCAGCCTTCTGTGAAAAGACAATGGGAAAAGCACGGGGGAAAATATAAGAATTTCAGCGAATACCATGTGGAGGCAAAGGAAAAAGATACTATTTGTTCAAATAAACCGTGGTATAATCAACAAAAGGAAGTTGATCGAGTGACATAGCGTGTTGGAGAAACATGAAAGCTCACATCCACAAAATCGCACAGTGCCGGAAATAAAAAAGAAGTCACATATCAAAGTCGCCGTGAAAAGCCGAGTTGTAGCCCACTGTCTGAGTGTCATATGAAAGCTTATTAGGGTACAGAGAAAAAAGGCACACAGTGGGGAAAAAGCACGAAATGTCAACTTCAATCTCGACATTTCCACTTTAATCACGTAGTTTATTTTGTCATTAAAGTAGAACATCATAAACTTCATCTTAAAATCGTTTAATTAACCAGTTTCTCAAATCACATCGTAATTAAAGTAGCACGTTAAATGCTTTGTTTTGTATTTGATCTTCTACTCGTATGTGATCTGTGTGTGTGAATCACTACTTGCTTCTTAAATTGGCTCTCTTCCTCCAACTGGACACAGAGTCCATTACAGTACATTCGTGATATTACAGCTCTCTGAATAACTAAAATACTGACATGTATACGTGATGTCATTTTTATGATGATAGGAGTTAAAGCATGTTATTAAACGTGTTTCACTTCGATGAAATAATTTATTGCAGCAGTAAATTCAGGGGCGGCTCTAGGCTTGTAGTGGCACTGGGCAGAGGAAGAATCGGTGGCTCCTTTGCCCGCCAATGTCAATAAAGTATCTTATGCACGGTGGATGGCCTCGTCCATTGCAGACACTGCATAGCCACCTCGTGCTCATGACACAAGCATTTAACTTTTGCCGAAATTTGTCGCTGCGTTTTTAGCTGTGTTGTTATTTTCTCTTTCTGTTTTATATTCAATATATATTGGCGTAGCCATCACTGCAGTCAGTGCTTTTCTTTCCCCAAGTAACCGATCGCCACACAATCAGCTCTGTAATAGAAGTTAAGCCATCTGTAAGCTTAGCGCCGATTCTTCAAAACGTTTAAAGAACATTGAAATATCTTCGTAGTACATGTTTAATTATTCTATCCTTCACGACACTCCCAGTGAAGAATATAGATTATTTAAATGAAGTTAAAGTTTTATCTGTATAATATAATAAACATATTTTGCTGCATTTCACCTTAAAAATGGTATTGTCATCATATGTAAATACGCGCTTTATAAAGTGGCTCAGGTTGTGAGATATTATAATTATAGTGCAAGTTTACAGTGAGGTGATTGTACTTATAAGTACAAACAATTCTACAAGGAGCAATTGATTGAGTGCATTTAAGGGTCTTGAGATTAAACTGTTTCTGAACCGCGAGGTCTGTACAGGAAAGGCTTTAAAACGTTTTGCAGTGGCTGAGACAGCGTGTCCTTAAAGCAGTATACCGATAATTCTCTTTCCGATCAGCTGCTGCTGTGATTCACACTCAGATACAGTGATATAAATACTCCAAGTGGTGCAGTGAGAGTAATATGGAAAAAGATGATCCGCTGTGGCAACTCCTAATGGGAGGAGCTGAAAGAAGAAGAAGAAGAAGATGGTGCAGTGAGAGTAACAACGCTAAAGCAGTTATGGTATTTGGAATACTATGGCTATTCTCTGGACCATTATATTGTTACAAGTTAATTATAATCAGATGCATTACACTAATAAACAATATGCGGTTAGTTTCAGTGTATTTATAAAGCCGCGTCAGTAAAATAATGAGTAATCACACAAGAACAGTACCATTGCTTTGACGCTGGGTGCCGTCAGTTTGCAAAACCGAGCGGAGAACTTGCGTACGACAAGGCATGAGGTACCATGGAAAAGTGCGTGGCTTTACGCCAAGTGTAGGTTTTATACATCGCGATTTGAACGTGGAAAAGTTCTTACGCAACATTTCTGTGCGTACGCACCGTTTATACATGAGGCCCCTGGATCTTGGTTTTTATCAGGACACTGGCAAGCCCAGACACTCAGACTTCTCACTTTTTAATGGCTTCTGGACAGAACTGATCAGTCCTTTAAGCAACATAGGCTGCACCATCACCCAAGGGGCACAATTTATGAAAGTTGTGAAGGCCCCCATTTATGTAACTATGGCGTGTACTCTGAAATCAATCCCCAACTGTGCTATGGATACTGAAGGGTGCCATTTTGGTAGCTTAAGATGCTCGTGCTGTGGACCCTGAGGGGGGCGCCACTCCCTTCCTTCAGTCCTCAAAGTCTAATAATACTGAATGCAGCCTTTGGACACCAAGAGATGGTGTTTTATGCAACTCAAGTAAGCACTTTCTAGAGCATGTGTGTCAAACTCCAGGCCTGGAGGGCCGCAGTGGGTACAGGTTTTCTTTCAAACCCTTTTCCTAATCAATGTCTAGTTTTCACTGCTAATTAACTTCTTTTCCCTTTATTTTAGTAGCCCTGTTTTTAAGGATTAAGTCTTCTGAATTGATTCTTTTCTTCATTAAATGACAGCCAAACAGAAATGAGACATAAAAGGAGCCAAAGGATGACCAGCTAAATTGGGGCTTCAAACTCCAACCAGTTCCTTAATGAGACGCTGATTCTTGCTGTTAATTAAACTCGTTATTCAATTCCATGGCTTGTTGCTGCTCTCTTTTTGCCACAGCAGATATTTTCAAAACTGTTGATATTCTGTTTTTTCCTACGAACTCCTAAAATGTTTTAGTAACCTGAGGGATCAACCTTACTGAGACCTTCATCTTTATTTTCAGATTTTGTTTGATGGGTACAGGTGAGTTGGTCATGTCCTGCTTGTTTTATATCTCATACTGTCCGGCTGCTAATTAAGGAAAAAACAACTAAGGGGTCTGAGTCAAGCTAATTAAAGCTAAGGCTAAAGAAGTCAAGAAGATCATTAGAGTGAAAACCTGCAGCCACTGTGACCCTCCAGGACTGAAGTTCGACACCCCTGCTCTAGAGTCCCCAACTCCAGTCCTGGAGGGCTGCAGTGGCTGCAGGTTTTCATTCTAACCATCATCTTAATTAGTGACCAGTTTTTGATGCTAATTAACTTCTTTAGCCTTAGCTTTAATTAGCTTGACTCAGACCCCTTAGTTGTTTTATCCTTAATTAGCAGCCGGACAGTAATTAGACATACAGTAAAACAAGCAGGACATGACCAGCTCACCTGCACCTATCAAACAAAATCTGAAAATAAAGATGAAGGTCTCAGTAAGGTTGATCCCTCAGGTTACCAAAACATTTTAGGAGTTCATAGGAAAAAACAGAATATCAACAGTTTTGGAAATGTCTGCTGTGGCAAAAAGAGAGCAGCAACAAGCCATGGAATTGAATAACGAGTTTAATTAACAGCAAGAATCAGCGTCTCATTAAGGAACTGGTTGGAGTTTGAAGCCCCAATTTAGCTGGTTATCTGTTGGCTCATTTCAAGTCTCAATTCTCTTTGGCTGTCATTTATTGAAGAAAAGAATCAATTCAGAAGACTTAATCCTTAAAAACAGGGCTATTACAATAGAGGGAAAAGAAGTTAATTAGCAGTGAAAACTGGACACTGATTAGGAAAAGGGTTAGAAAGAAAACCTGCACCCACTGCGGCCCTCCAGGCCTGGAGTTTGACACACGTGCTCTAGACCTTTCCGCCCCAACCCATCCTGTCTCCACTTTGTACACTGTCTGCATAGAGCTAGAGACACATCTTAGATCCATGTCAGAAGGTAGATTTTCGAGTTTCAGACCTCCTCAAACCTAACATTTTTATACTTTACATTGTGACATACTGTTTAACTCACACATGTATCTCTCATTATATGTAAGCTAACATCCTGTTATCCCTCTTGATCACTTCTGAACTCTGTCTGTCAGTTGATGGTGTCGAGTCCACTACGACTCCTAAGTCCTTCTCATATGGTGTACTTTCAAGTTTCAGATCTCCCACTGTGTATTGAAACCTAACATTCCTGCAAGGGCTGATTGGAAAGCAATGAGACTATTCCTGGTTCTCTGTTAGGGACCCAGACATGGGTATGCTGTGCAGGTGTTAGTGAACGACGTGTGTGAACCTGCAGTTGGACCGCCGTATTCTTCAGCGTTTTGTCACAGAGAGTGGACGTGTCATCCTGGCAGATGAAGAAGACATTCTTGTGAGAGTACGGCAGAGGTGTGTGATTGAATTATGCCCTTATGTTTGGGAAGAGTGGTGATGAAACTGTTGAAATGTTACGGCAAGTACACAGTGATGAAATCGTTAGCTGCGCTGCTGTATTCTGGCAACACGTAAGTGAATGACGAAGTGCGTTTGGGGAAATCATCCATTACAGTTATGGATGTCAACATTGCCAAAGCTAATGAAGACAGAAGAAGACAGAAGGCTCACTTTATATTTGGCTTCACTCGCCATCTCAATTGAATGAACTCAATACATTGAGGGACTTAAATCTCACAGAAGAACAGATGCTATGAGAATGAAAAAACCATGACAATGGCGGACCACATTTGGAAATTGGCGGGACTCCCCTGGAACACCCTCCATATAGCCTGGACTTAGCACTGTGTGATTTCTGGGCATTTCCAGTATTGAAAAAGCAACTATGTGGAAAGAAGTGAAGTGAAAAACACCCCGGCTGCATCGCTAATAGTGATGGTAAAAAAAATGTGTGCAATATGACTGACGCCACTTTAAAAAGAAAAATGTTCCAAGCCTGTGGAGTCCTAAAAATCAATCTTGTTACTTTTCAATCAGCCCTTGCACTTCCTGCATGAAATACTTTGTATTTTCTTACAATAAATGTCATCTGTTACAAATCCACCAAAGCCTGTATGTTGTCGACCTCCCTCTGTAACAACTTGGCTGATTCTCTACTATCTGCCACCCCCCTTAGTTTAGTTTCATATGCAAACTTAACCAGATTTTTACTGATATTCTAGTCAGGATCATCCATGTGTTTAAAAAAGACCCAGTGGCCCCAGTGTTGACCCCTGAACAGACACCACTTTGAACATCACCGCCTGTAATTCAGAACCCCTTCCACTGACCCTTCCTGCACCTTGAATTCGCCCTTCCTTTAAAGTCAGATCAGTAACGTCTCATGTGGTACCTTATCAAAAAGCTTTTTGAACATCGAGATAAATAATGTATGCACCTCTCTGATCGTATGGCTTGTTGATCCCTCATGAAATTCCAGCATGTCAGTAAAACAGGACCTCCCCATTGAAGCCCACCCAACCTCATGTTTAGTGCTCAGTAATAAGCCTGTTCTTGACACGTGCTGTTCTTTTCCTTAGTAATTGGTTCCCTTCATTAATCCATTACGCTTGTTAAGCTTAGTGACCTGTGGCTATATGGACTCACCCAACCACCTTATGTAGTGACACACAGTTTCCAATCGATCGCAATTTCCTCAGCATGTGGTGATTTTTTGAAAAATCCATGCCACAGGTTTCTACACCTACTTATTAACCCCCTTAGGCACTCTAGGTGTCCTGTCCCAAAAATTTGTTTCACTTCAGTCTTTTTAATTCGCGCAGAACCTCTCATTCTCTCCATCTCTCGCTTAAAAATGTCCAGAGTGCTCCCTTTATCTGTGTTCGATTCATAAAGGGCTGCTTCAGTTTTCCTTCCACATGCCAGGTTTTCTTGCCAAAGACTGGGGTCACATTTAGCATTGGCTCCTGCTGTACTCCTGATACTGCTAGCATAGACAGTGGGTCACAGTAACCTGGAAATGGACACAAGATGGATGGCTGGATGTGATTAACCACAAATGTCATATTATACTGGACGAGTAATGGCACACCGCACGATGACGTGCAGTGAATACACTTGACTTGAACATTCGTAGTTTTCCTCCTCTTTCTCTGTCTGTTTAGCATTCATTTGCTCAGAGGTTGATGCGCTTGCTGCTTCCTGAGCAGCTTTTCTTTCGTCCACCCTAGCGTCTCGCTTCTTCTCTTCTTTCTTTTTGCATTAAAACTGATTAAGTCCTTGTTTGTGCTGCAGTTACTTAGCACGTTTTCCTTAACTTTTCACTTAAGTCTTTAATCTGCCTCAAGAATGATTTAAGATATGAAGAGTTAGGGGAAGCGACAGCGAAGGTGGTAGGGTTGAGAATGGCGCCTGTACACATGCACCACATGGCCACCCTGCTGGCCACTGCCGAGAGTTGATTCTAAAATAAAATAAAATAAAAATAAAAAGAGGAATAACCTTGGAGGTCAATCATCACCCCGAAAGTGGATAGTTGATGTCACGTAGTATATGTGTACCAAATTTCAGGTCAATAGGTGAAACGGTTTGTGAGCGACAGGCGATTTAAAATCCTGGACATACAAAGGACTGCCACGGTAGCGTATTATATAAGAAGATTAGTTAGTATGTTTTTACAAACACTGCACTATTCTATAATCGGTTGTTGAATGTGTTTGAAGTCATCGTGTTTCTCAATCATTTAGAGTTATTAACAGGGATTTGAAGATTTAGACGGAGAAGCACTGGTGCTGTTCACGCCGGTGCTTTCAAAGAAATAGACAACAACGAGAATGGAGGATATTTTCATTGTCATACTCCTAGCATGCACAAGTTTATAATTCTTTTATTCATCCATCCATTATTAACTCATTTCAGATTAGAAGTAGGAGTATTGTTATGTGTACAGTGAAATTCTTACCTGCGTGTCCAACAAACGTATAACAGGAAACATGCCATGTATTTTTAAAGTACACAACTTCCGTTCTAATAACAGCTTAACTCCTGGTGGAAAATAACTCTACTACCTGTGGTGGGCCAGCACCCTACCTGGGATTTGTTCCTGCCTTGCGCCCTGTGCTGGCAGGGATTGGCTCCAGCAGACCCCCGTGACCCTGTGTTAGGATAATGACTGACTGACTGACTAAACTCTACTACAGTTAGTATATTGTATCAACCTGGGAACAACGTCAGTGCTGAGTTAGCAGCAGTGCAAGCTGGCATTTTATAGTCAATAGAGCAGCTTCCGAGCCAGCTGCAGGGGAGCCTATTGAAACAGCAAGCCTGCCACAGTCTCACAGTCCTGAGAGAGTCCATAGTCCTTACCTAAAGAGGCAATGAAATGAGAAAAATATAAAACCATTGAGTTGTCACTGTATGTATTGTCAGCCCCATGCGAGCAGGAAATGCTTTGAGGTGGTACAGTCATTAAGTTAGAATGGCTGAAAACCCATCTGAGGACCTCTGACATCAATTATTGCTCAGTGAAGGAAGTTCTACCTATTCTGACATAACTACAGTCTAAGTGGGTGCCAAAGTGGAAGTTGGCATTCAGAAGGGGATCAGCCCTTGGATAAAGACAGAGCTCTCAGCCGAAGAGCCTACCTTGGAAGTGCTCACAACAAATGGAGTCTTGGACAGTCCAGACTAACTTCTGTCTTGTCTTTTCTTTTCAGTTGGTACTTGGCAGTTGGTATGGGGTTCTCCTCAGTGGAGCCCGGCTCTTTACCTGTTTCAGTGTACAGTATACACACATTTGTGATTGACTCACTGGCAGACTGACAAGGAATTCCTTGCTATTTACAGACAACCGGAGTGAAAACAGCATTGACTTGAGGCTCAGAAAGAGTTCATCCTCACAGACACTTCTCCTTTATTAAGGCAGATTATTATACTTTATTATCTAGAGGTATAATGAAATCTTTTGATTGCTTTTGACTTCTCTATTGTCGTCTTCTGTATTCTTTAACTTAAATTAATTACACTCCGTTTATCCTGCATTTATTACGTTACGCTTCTAACTTACTCATGCACAGTTTTCTAGCTGGAACTTTAAAATGATCACTCCTGTTGCTATACATCAGGGGTGCCCACACTTTTTTCGGCTTGCGCGAGCTACTTTTAAAATGACCAGGTCGAAATGATCTACCTACATATATATATATATATATATATATATATATATATATATATATATATATATATATATATATATATATATATATATATATATATATATATACTGAGTATACTTCATACATAAAATACTGTATATTGTTGTACCTTGCATAACTGAATAACCTTTATGGCACAATTACAATTCAATACATTTATGGTCACTACTGTATTTGGATTTAATAATCTCCATGTGGGAAAAGGCTGACTCGCATAAATAAGTAGAGCCGAATAATGCAGTCAAAGAGCTTTTGAATTCAGCCGAGTGAAAAATGACAGCTGTCCGATTAACTGTGATTTTAGTTCCCTCTCCTTTCTCTTTCGCTTTTCGGAAGGACGTCAGTTTCGTAGTTTTTATGAACAGTTCGAAAGTGCCATTCCACATTTTCCTTCTTTGGAATAGCCATGATAGATTGACAGATCAGACAAACGCACTTCGATTGTGACACTGTGAGAAAAAATTCCTCTTCCAATTCCACATCCAGCCCATACCCTCCGTAAACAATTTTTTTTTTAAATCCTTCTTTAGTCGATATAAATTGGAAGGCTAACTAGATCACCTAGATTGCCGGAGTTTTGCAGTAGCTCGCTCGTGTGATCGCGCGTTTGGCCCCTCTGTATGTCAATCAAGTGGCAAATGTCATAGGGAGCATATATGATAGACTAACGTTTAAAGAATATATTTTTTGAATGCAACACGATCTACCTGCATTACCTTTGCGATCTACAGGTCGATCGCGATCAACGCATTGGGCACCTCTGCTATACATATTGTGGCGCTCTGGGTAAATAATAACAGGAGCACTCGCAGCTGTCAGGGCCTCTTCAGTTTTATTTTAGTTAAATTGGTCCTGTACAAAATAATGGGGCAATCTCGTTGACTCCGGAAATCCCCTCACTTCCAGCACGCACCAGGAACCTCACTCACACAAAAAAAAAAGAAAAAACACACCCCCACAAGATGTGTCCGCCCCTCTCAATTACAAACCTCCCCTTCCAGTCCCCCATTTCCCTCAGACAAGGCTAGAAAGCATTGCCTGTACGTTATACAGCCTCCACCTCAGCTCCTCGTCCCTGAGGAAGCACAGTCCCTGAGATGGGCTGGCAGGCGTTGCTGTCGATGAAGTTGGTGTAGCGGACTACTGCCTATCTGCGAATTTTGTGCAGCATCCATGGAAGTGGTTGGACCTTGATTTCCCTCCTGAGTAGAAGCTGGTGATGGTGACGATTCCATTTGTCTCTTCCCGTCAGAGCATCGATAGGGAGCCAAACGATTCTGGTGGAGGAATACGCGGCGCCCTGGCGGGTACAGTTGAACCCAGTACACGACCTCCCCCACCCTTTCCAGAACCCGGCAAGGGCTTACCCAGGAGCTGTCCAATTTTAAGCAACGTCCTCTTTTCCATTTGGGTCCAAAGACCCAAACCTGATTACCCTCTTGAAAAGGTTGGCCTCGAGCTCTCAGATCGTACTGTCGCTTCTGACGAGTCCCCTCTACATGGAGGTGATCCCTGGCAAATGCATGAATAGACTCCATGCGAATCTGTAGTTTGCAAACGTATTCAGGAGCAGACACTTCAGCCATAGTATCAGGGGGTAGCCCGAATGCAAGTTCTGTGGGAGTTCTTAATTCTCTTCCCAACATTAGTAGGGCAGGTGTGCAGCCAGAAGACTCCTGCACTGCAGACCAAAAGGCTAGGAGTACCAATGGCAGCTGCTGATCCCAGTCATGCTGGTCTTGGGAAGTGGCAAGAGCCAACTGTGTTGCAAGCGTCTGTATGAACCTCTCTGCAAGCCCATCACTCTGTGGGTGAAGAGGGGATGTACGGGTCTTTTGGATGCCCATCCGCTGGCACATCTGCTGGAATACCTGACTCAAAATTCCGGTCCTGGTCTGAGTGTAATTCATCCGGCATCCTGAATCTACTGAAAAATCCATCAATGAGGGCCTCGGCCACAGTCTCCGCTTCTTGATCCGGTAGCGTGTAAACCTCAGGCCACTTGGTGAAATAGTCATATGCTACCAAGACATAACGATTGCCCCTGAGTGAATGTGGAAAAGGGCCAAGGATATCAACAGCTACCCTCTCCATAGGTGCTCCCACCTGGTATTGTTGCAGTGGTGCTGTTGACTGCCCTGTTGGACCTTTCCTGGCAGTACAAGCATCACATTGCCGACAGTAATCCTTTACATCCCTCCGACTCCGACTCCAGTAAAAAGCTTGGCGTAACCTCCTTAGTGTCTTCGTGACCCCAAAATGACCAGCACCAGGAGTGCCGTGTACACTTCATAATACCTCTTCTTGAAGTGCACGAGGTACCACCACTTGCCACCTTCCTTCACCAGTTACAGGATTCCGCCACTGCCTCTTCAGAACTCTCCTGTTGATGGACAAACTCCCCCACTGAGACCAAAGACCTTTCACTACAGTGGACTCCGCTGCAACCTCAGCCCAAGCAGGACGCTGCCCCCCCTCCAACCATTGGATGATCAGCTGCAATTCTGGATCAGCCTCTTGACTGCTCCTCCATTCCTCTTCACTTCCAGGTACAATTAACTCTTGGCAACGTATGCTTGCAGACATCGAACCACCTTCCACTCTGTTCTCCTGGCGGTCACAGTGTGTACACTCTTCCCCTAAGCATGGTCTTCGAGACAGAGCATCCGCATTTCGATGTTGTGCTCCAGATCAATGTTCCACAGTGAAGTGGAATGCTCGAAGCCGCTCCAGCCACCGAGCTATTTGGCCTTCAGGTTCCCTGAAGGAAAGCAGCCATTACAGAGCAGCATGGTCTGTGCGGATCACAAAATGTAGACCACACAGGTAGTGCCGGAAGTGCTGAATGGAATCCACAATGCCCAATAGTTCTCTGCGAGTTACACAATAGTTCATCTCTGGCCGACTCAATGCACGGCTATAGTAGGCTACAACTCATTCCCCTTCCGGATGCCTCTGAGCCAGCATGGCTCCAATCCCCACGTTACTGGCATCTGTATCAAGTATAAATGGCAGATTTATATCTGGTGCTGCCAGGACTGGGGCATTACAAAGGGTTGTCTTCAAATTTGTGAACACAACCTGCTGTTCTTCACCCCAGTGGAAAACTTCACCCTGACTCAACAGGCGGTGCAATGGTGCTGCAATTGTGGCAAAGCCAGGCACAAAAAGGCGATAATAAGAAGCTAGCCCAAGAAACTCTTTCACTTACCGCTGGTTTTGTGGCTCGGACCATCTCTGCACTGCATCTACCTTGCTATCCTTGGTAGTGATTCCCCTTCCACTCACTCGGTGCCCAAGGAATGATACTTTTCTCCTTAGCAAATGGCATTTTTCAGGGTGGAGCTTGAGATTGGCGGCTCAAAGTTTAGTCAGTACATTCCGGAGACTACTTATAGCGTCATTAAAAGTCTTCCCATGCACCAGAAGATCATCCAAATAGACGAGGCATTGCATGCCTGGTATATCAGCCAATACCCTGTCCATCAGTCTCTCGAAGGTGGCTGGTGCATTGCAAAGTCCCAAAGGCATAACCCGGAATTGCCATAAACCCTTGCCAGTAGTAAAAGCTGTCTTCTCTCTAGCCTTGGGTGCAAGGGCCACCTGCCAGTATCCACTCTTTAAATCCGGGGACGAGAACCAAGACGATCACTCTACTAAGTCAAGAGACTCATCAATACGAGGCAAGAGATAGGAGTCTTCTACAGTGACAGGATTAAGTCTTCGATAGTCAACACAGAAGCGCCAACTTCCATCTTTTTTTGGTACAAGGACAACTGGTGAGACCCAGGGGGACTCAGAGGGTTCAATAATACCTGCCTTTTGCATTTCCCTTACAATGCTGTCTGCAGCCTTCTGTTTCGCCATGGGAATACGTCGAGGACGTTGTCTAATGGGCGGTGCAGTGCCCGCATGTATGGGATGTTGCACTAAGTGTGTGCAGCCAACATCTTCTGGCGAGGTCGCAAAACGGTCTCTGAAGTCCTCCAGGAGCTCCAACAGTTGACTCTGCTGAACTACAGTCAATCCTTGTTTATACCTTTCCCATAGTTTGTGGATGACCTTCCAACCTACACTCGTGGAGTCTGTGTGATTATACATGGGTGTTTGATTTGGTTTCGACACCTGGGTGGTGGTCCTCCCCTTCCTATCACCACTGCTCAGAAGGTTCAAAATTGTTCCATCCTGGAATGTCAAAGTCCACTTTTGTAGATCAATTTGAACTCCAGCCATCTCCAAAAAATCCAAACCCAGGATACAGGGGTCAATAATCTTGGCCACCCAGACCTCCAATGTCCAGCAAAGCCCACCAACACAAGTAGCTACCGGAGTTCTACCTAGCATGGGTGCTGTTTCACCTGTGGTGGTCGTCAAAGCTAGATAGATAGATAGATAGATACCCCTGTACCCTGTACTGTTTTTCTCCTGGTAATAAGTCTGGTCTAACAATTGTGGCAGTCGATCCTGTGTCAATCAGGGCCTTACAGACAATATTGCCTATCCAAGTGTGGACATGGCAATAGGTCCCTTCACCCAATCGGCAAACAGGCCCCAGGGGTTGCACATCTTGTCCCGGTGGACTACTTTGTGATGGGACATGCTGTGGGGCCCGTGCTGTCCCTCCTACACGGGTCTCTGGTCGCTTCCCTGGGGTAGCTGTATGGGGTTAAGCTCAGTTTTTTTCTTGTGTGGACAAAAGTGCTGCAGATGCTCCACTCTGCCACAATGCCAGCATGGGGGAGGTTTTACTGAGCGTGATGACCGTTGTGCTTGCGAGGGCAACGCTGTCACAGCTGAAGATTTGTCTTCTTGCATGTGTTGATGCTGGACAACCTGCTGTTTAACTGGAATTGTGTATTTTCTCATAGCTAAGGGGCTGGGGTCCTGGCATCCTTCTGATAGCACCTGCTCAGCCTCTTGTGCTATTTGCAATGCCTCTTCAAATGTACTTGGCTTGGAAAATCATACCTGTTGCCTCACTAACTGGGGTGTGAGACCCCGGATGAAAGCCTCCTTTGCCAACTCCTCTTGGACTGCCCGATCAAAGTAAGGGTAGCCTCTTCTGACCAAAGACTGAATTTCGGCTGCAAACTTGCCCAGACTTTCTGTCGTATCACGAGTTCGCTCCCCCAACTGCTGACTGATGCCCGGAATGGATTCTACATGACCGAATCGTCGCTCCAATGCAGCCGCCAGGGCGCCAACTTCAAGCAGTTCCTCCTTCTCCTAAGTCTGTCAGAGCATTCAGAGCATCGCCCTCTAGGGCAGCAGCCAGCAGCACCGCTTGTTCCTGTGGATCCCATCTATTGGCCATGGCCACCATACGAAAGTGCCTATAGTACGCTTCCCATGCTCCTTTTCCATCAAAGAGGCCTGGTTTTAGTATTGGTTTGCTTACCGCTGGCATCTGCAGCATAGCCAAAGGCTGGAACGTTCTCCCTGCACTTGTTGCCACTTCCTTCTCTTTCACTGACTCTCTCTCTCTCTCATTTGCATAGTCTTCTAAACGATTTAACAATGTTGATTAGCCACGGCAACCATTGCGCAGCGCTTCTGCTAACGCAAACACCGCCCCCTCTGACACGCAAGCCAGCAGCTGTCCTGCCCCATATTCTTCAGACCATTTCTGTGTAACTGCTAGCCGTTTAAAGCTCCGCCGAAACTCCTCCCACTGCATTGCGCCCGGATACTGTGGAAGGTTGCCTTCTATGTTCTCCCACATGGCTATCACAAACTGACGCTGGCCCACGTGCGCTTACCGAAGGATTCAACAGGTAACTTCTTGGTGTTGAAGCCGACACCCCGAACACTCCACTTCCTTCCGTTAAAGAAACAAGCCCACTATCCTGCTTCATATTAATAGCAGCTGCCAAACTGATGTCAGGGATGCCAGGGGCCATGACCCGGCCGGGACACCAGGAGGGACCGGAAGAGGGTCAGAGCCCTGCCTGGATCACGTGGGGTTCGCCTTCCGGGTTGCTTTGGGGGCCACGGGTCAAGGGCATGGAAGCCTTTCCCTGTAGGGGCCCGTGATCACCGCCAGGAGGCGCCCCAATGCCTTGTGGACCTGTTAACCCAGCACTTCCGCCACACCAGGAAGTGCTGGGGGGAAGATTTATGATGGCGCCCGGAGAGCAGCCGGGAGGACAGCCGGCACTTCCGCCACACTGGGGCGTGGCCAGAAGAAGATTGCCGGAAACACCTGAGGCTCATCCGGGTCCTCTATAAAAGGGGCCGTCTCCATTCATTCGAGGCTAGAGTCGGGTGGAAGAAGGACGAGGCAGGAGAGAGTGGAGGCGGCCCGAAGAAAGGCATTGTGGCCAGGACTTTGTGTGTGATTTGGGGGTTTTGTGCACGTGATTAAGGTCTGTGTGACCATTGGACTGGGTCTTTGTGACCACATTATTGTAAAATATTGTGTTTAATAAACGTGTGGTGGTTTTAAACAACATGTCCGCCTGTCTGTGTCCGGGCAAAGTTCACACTGACCTTCTTCTTCCTCGCCGTCTGTACTCTTCTCCGGGTGTCAGCATCGGGCTCGGATCTTCTCGAATCCCCACACAGTAACTCGCCTCCAGTCGCTCCTTCCAATTCCATATCCCACTTCTGCCACCAAATGTGCAAATCTGGGTAAATAATAACAGGAGCACAGGCAGCTGTCAGGGCCTCTTCAGTTTTATTTTAGTTAAATTGGTCCTGTACAAAATAATGGGGCAATCTCGTTGACTCAGGAAATCCCCTCACTTCCAGCACGCACCAGGAACCCCCAACTCACACACAAAAAAAGAAAAAACACACCCCCCACAAGATGTGTCCGCCCCTCTCAATTAGAAACCTCCCCTTTCCTCAGACAAGGCTAGAAAGCATTGCCTGCACGTTACAATATTGTTTGTATTCTGTATATTTCTCTGTTTCTATACGTCGTCCCAATCCAGGCGGTTCGTCATTTGGTGGATGCAGAAATACGCTATCAGCACATGCTGCCAACCTCTCTCTACAATGTACTATTATGATCCATGTTATCTACTCTATGAAAAAACAAAAAAAACGCTTACTGAATACAAGCCCTGTTCATACTGTAAATAGCAGACACTAAATTCTAGGACCACATATAGGAGCAATACTCCCAGTTTCATCAAGCCTGGACTCATACGCTCTAACCTAGAATAACAGACAATATGCACAGAGTTAAGCCTGACTGAAACCCAAATATACTGTAGTTCTTATAAATGCACAGACTTAGCATATCTGTCCTGGCGCTGACAGTTAAGTTCTGATTACTTAGCAAATTTTTGTAACCCTAACATAAAAATCCTAATATGCTGCTGCAGCAGGAAACAGGAAGTCAGTGCGACAGGAAGTGGGAAGTGAGTGCAGCAGCAGTAAGTATGGTGTGTTTGTTCTCTCAAACAATCCTTTGCCATCCTACTTAGTTAGCCCTTGTGAAGGCATTCCCTGTAAGTTATCTCTTTTTTCTAGTTTTATAGCTTTTGTTTAAGTAATTTTGGTTAGGAAATGTCAAAGCAAATGTTATATTTCAACACGTACATTTATTGTTAAGCTCTTAGTTATAAATGCAGTTGTATTTAATGTATGCTACTTATAGAAGTGTTTGTTTGTATTTGTATTAACAGTTTCACACCATTTGTGTAATTAAACATTCTCAACATCACTTTGTGATTGTGGAAATTATTGCATGAAGGAGTTTAGCTTGCTGGTTAATTGAACAGGAGATTCAGTGAGGCCAGTACATCATCAGCTAAGGTTCTATACAATTGCAGCAATAGAGTGGCAAAGAACCAATTAAATAAATATAAAACCCCCTCGAGACGCACATAAAGTAAGGGATTGTCTGGCTGACAAGAGGACAATTGGGTGATCTAGGTGAGGCCTCTGAAGTGAAAAGAAAGTGAGACATCAACACTAACTGATGAAGAGTCCCCCCGACAGCACCGAGAGCAGAGGTCACCAGAAAACTTCCATCCATGACAAGACCACAAGTGCCCCTAAGGTATAACAGGGAGAATCAGGATGCAGGAAACCTGCCAAATGACTGAGCTCTTTGAACCCCCTGACCGACGAGCCATAAAGGACAGCCTGGACTCCAATATAACTCCTTGGGAACAAGAGTTGATAAAAGAACTATCCCCCCAGGAACGAGTGGGAATTTAGAGTCTTCCTATTTTTTTTTTTTTTTGACCAATAGAAACAGTCAAAGCAAGTTTCAAATATTAGTAGTAAAACAACGGGGTTGAAATCCCATCCCATCGAATTACATATGCATAATCCACTCTACACTCATCCTCAACATGAAATCCAGGGCACAAAACACAAATTAACAAAAGCATTAAAGATCACACATGACTCCTTAGATTCTTTGGATGAAGCAACAAAATAACCGGATTTCTCCAGAGGAACAAGTGGTATGAATCAGACTTCAGTGTATGGAATTGCAGGGTGGTAAAGTCCGACAGGAACACAGAAATGAGCAAAAAGCTTCGGAATGGTGGGATCAGGCACAATCAGACCCCAGAGAATTAATATCAAGATTACTGGGATACGATAAAAATGAATCTTTTGAGGTTAAACTGCAGGATGCTAGGATCAGAAAGAAAAAAAAAAAAAAAACCTGACATTTTATTATTAAAGTTTTAATAATGAAATCCAGTAGCTCATTTAAATTTGGCAAATTAATGAGACAAAAGACTTTTTTTTTTCCTCAACATTTTCTTAGTCTTCTCACACACCAGCCAACAAGAGAGTGCGTCATTTGCTCTCTGGCTGCGGTCCCGATTTCGGTTTCTATAGTAACTGTACCTCATATTTTGCTTGGATGTCAGACAAAAGATTTATTAGAGGCACCTTGTCTGTGAGCCTGTGGAATGAGACTGGCTGTCCGTGTTGACTGTGCCATTTCAATCCAGAAAGCGGGATTAAGTAACACTCTCCCAGTAATCACGCATACTGTACCGTGTTTCTTGCAGTGATTTCTCTTTGATAGTCCATCTCATTAGCTCATGACTGCTCTGTGACATTGCCACATCACTAGCAGTTTAACGTAATTAAGAACTGTCCTCTTACTCAAGAACTCCACTGGCTGGGAGCTTTACCCAGACTCCTCAATAACCTGGCTTGCAAAAGATCTATAAATGCCCCCAAAAAAATGTTGCACCACTCTTAAGTCAAAATTGTCACAAAACGTTAGGAACTTCTTCTGAGGATATAAAAAGGAGCCATCGATCAGAGTACAATGTAGAAAGAGGTTTGTTCTCCTGTTACACAGCTGACTTAAAAACATGATTTGAGGATGAAACATAAATACATCACTTTGGAAAAAAGAAAAGACTAAATGACATTTGATCTTCTTGAATCTTAAATTTTAGCAAGGAGCCTGCCAAAAGGCAAATTAGCTTAGCCTCTTCAGCAAGGATGAGTTTAGTAGACATGTGGTCAAACTGTTAATTCAGATTTGTACATGCAGCTTTGTAAAACGTTGTAGAAATGTTTAAAGAAAGGTCACCCGCACAGAAATGATTCGGATCCCCCTTCAACATGATAAAGCAGGTCCAAAGCACAGAAAAGAATCACAAAACTAAGGTGGGCTGTTCTTCTCCGGCCACTCTACAGCCCTGATCTCGCTGCCTTAGATTTCCACCTCTTTGGAGACTTCAAACGTACCCTCCATGGAAAAAGGTTTAAGAGCGTGGATGAGGTTATTGAACAAGTTCACTGATGCAATGCTATTAAATTAGCAGAGATTATGTACAAAAATGAGAAGATTATCAAATACATAAATTACTTGAGGAGTTTAAATCTAGGACAGCTTACTAACAAATAAAAAAACGAAGTGAAGATTTTCTGGACATCTGTTTCTGGATGATAGCAGGGTTTTTTGCTCCTGATTTCACAAAATATCTGACCAATGCAAACTTTAAAGAAAATTTGCCACTGGACTGTTCTTGATCGCTTGGGCCAATTTCTTTCCTGCTTAGCTGAACTGGGTTTCTTCAAAGAATAACTAAAACTATTGAAAGTTTTTTTTTTTTTTTTGCACTTCCAGTTTGTGAAGTAAATTTAAAATCTTCGTTAGGCACTTAGTTGACTTGTGATTTTAAGATGCAGTCCTTATCAGATGAGACCCAAATAAACAGATTTTTTTTTTTTAAACTGATAATGCTCTTAAACTAAGGCAGAGGCCACCTAGTCTGCTATGTGATTTAGAATCCAATTGTTTATACCAGGAATCATTTACAAATGTGGTTATTAAGCAGCACAAATACTTACCTAAACCATTCCCTCAACCCCATTTTTAGGTAATATTCCTTATTGGGAGGGCTTTTTCAAATATTATTTAAGGAGTTTTTAGGTAGGGCCATTGGCTAAACACAAAATATATGAACATGCCAAAATTTTGGACTGATGTTCCAATGCCATTGTAACAAAGATTTTTGACAAGTTATTGAACCTGTTAGGCTTAGCAACTAGTTTTGGTCTCCGCTGGTGGGTTTGTAGTTCCTAGTATCAAGCTGCTTTTAAGAAGGCATACACATATGTTTTACACAGACAAAGGCAGTCCAGCAGCAAAGCGACTGGCTTGCAAACAGAGGTAGAAGCTAAACTTGTCAAACTGGTGTGGTCAGGCCATGTCACAACAAAAATCTCTTCAAATTCCAGATGCAGGTTGGGTTCTTTTAGCATCACAAGAAACTTACAGGTGTTACCAAGGTCTTAAAAGGCAAAACACCTAAGAAATATGGGGAAATGCTACCAAATCCTATAAATGACCTCGATCTAAAGCGGAGCTGACTTGTAGCTAGCTGCCTGTCTATTGTGTCAGCTACAGCAGAGGCTAATTTGGAAACTTTCTTGTCATATAGAGTAGAAGTAGCTCTTCAAAACATGTGGAACCCAGTACTGTACCTCAAAAAAAGCAAAGACAAGTATCTGCAGAGAGGTATATAATTTAATTCCAATTGGGAATCAAATAATAAGTAATATGGATTAATAGTAATCTTTAGTTGGTGGTGTATAAAGCAATTCACCCAAGTTTTAAAAACAGAAGTCTGTATATGCCACCATAGAAATATGTACTGTAATGGATGTGCCGGATTACAATGCATTATACCTGAGCACCCAAGAGTAATCTAACCTATACAATTTGCTTTTCCAAGCCGAAATGTTCCAATTAAATGCGTAGGCTAAAAGAGGAGCCGAGTCTTAGAGCTTCCTCATCTCTCTGCTAAATAGTAAGGGGGCTCAAAAGGATTGCAATATATTGTAGTTCCACTCGTATTTCAGAAAGAAACAGCAATGCTCCAATAGATCAAAACACTTGGGACAATTTCTTTTTTTTTTTACTTTAAAATAAAATGACCCTACTTAACCTTTTCCACTAACTATGCTTGATAACCTTTCTGATGGATTGTCTCTCCAGTTCTGACAAATGGCACAGTTATTATCCTACAACATCATCATCTCAAGATGGTTTTGGTTGTAGTAGCCAGTGGCGGTTTTTGATATGGGCGACATGGGCCATTGCCCAGGGCGGCATCGTGGTGGGGGCGGCGTCTTGGGCATCTGCAAATTTTTTCTTTTCTTTTCTGCGCGCGCCCATGCTGCCCCGACATCATGCCAGCACATTTTTGGGATTGCATGGGCACCAATCGGTTTTCTATTGCCCATTTACGAGGAGTAAGGGCGCCCTTCATTTACAAGGTGCGCTTGCTGCTTGCCACACAGGGAGGAGAGGGGCGGGGGATTCTGTGGCTGGCTGGCGCGGCATCTAATAACCAGCTCACAAAATAAAACAAAATAAAAACAAACAAACACAAAAGCACCAGACATTATGATATGGACTTATAATTTGTACCGATGTGTTTTCTAAATTCTATCACACCCATATATGTGGGAAGTGAGCGCGAGGGCCCTCGGTGTGCCTGCTTGCTGCTGCTGCTGCTGTGCTGAAGTCTCACACACAACCTGTCGAAAGGGGAGGGGGGTCGGGGTGCTTCCAAATAAAGCACATTTCATTCATAATATTGTCAATCCAAGCCCTTTATGTCACAATTAATTTTTCCTGGGTTGTGCGAAATCGCAGAAATCATTAGATGGGTGCTCCTTGCGCGAGCAGCATAGAGCAGAGTACAGCAAACAGGAAGAATAAATTCTCCTGTGTGAAGCTGACGCCAGGTCAATGCGTGTGCTCTCTCTATTCTTCATCACAGGTTAGTAAATTCGCCATAATTGGAGTGCACATTACAGGCTTTAAAACGGTAAAATATCGTCAATGAGATTTTGAACATGTTGATGAAATGATTTGAGTTAGTAAGAGTTTTTTTGTATGGATATATGTGTTTGCGTGCTAACTTACTAATGCAAATGACTCACGTAGTGGAGAGTGGTAGGCGGGGAAAGTTAACCCGAAATAATAAACTGACTGCAGCTCTGTGAGAAAAGGTTTATGGAGTTGTTAGTGACCTGGTGAACTGATGACTGGAGATGGTACTAAAGTGAAAATTCTTCACACTATAACGAAATATTTTGGTGCTGTATAAATGTAAAATTTGATTTTGTCTCTGTTAGACATTATATTTCCAATAGTTTGTTTTAAACACTGAACAAAATCAGTGCAATATTAGAATGCTGGGTTGCCAGAGGGGGTGTTCGCCCAGGGCACCAAACAGGCTAGGACCGCCCTTGGTAGTAGCAATGCCAGGCATGGTTTTCATTTCAACAGCTGTGTTCAAAATCAAATAGGAGAAGAGTGGTTCGACCCTTTAAAATTTAAAAATGAAAACTTTCAAATACACAATTAACTAGAGCAATTTGGCATGAACACCAAATATCCACTAAAGATGTTTTCTTTTGCAATGACTAACAAGTTTAAATAAATGAAGGCCCACGGCAAGAGAATGCCAGACACCTGGTCACTATCGTATCATACATAACAGTTACCCATTTGAATAGCTGCCAACTTGAAACCAACTAGTCTCTTGCAGTTTAATATCACTACAGGGATATAGTATAAGAAGTATGACAAACATGACCACAGTTAGCCCATCAGCTTTCTTGCCCCATTAGGTCATCCAGAAGACAGCCTACTATATAAAATCTTTGCCAAGTGGTAATACAAATATAACAGTTATTACGACCACCATCACTGTGCTATTGCACTTGTGATTGTCACAAAAGAAATATACAGCACAATATGCTTATAGGTAATGGCTAAAAAAAACCTATATCTATATCTATACCTATCTTCACAACGACTGCCTTATCCTCCACCAACATCATTCCTCGTTATTTAAACAGAATGCACACAAAAGCTCACTTCAGCGAGTTTTGTAAATCATTAACCAATCAAGTAATAGAAAGCAGCTTTACATTTTAACACAAACTTAAGATGTATATATTGAGGTAATTTTATTTAAACAAACAAGGTAAGATACAAAATGTATTAGTATAATCTTACCCTATCATACAATAGAGAAATACTACACAGAGCTAAGTGATGCAAGTCATTCGCTGTAAACAGAGCAGATGTACCAAAGTGGGACAGAAGGCAAGCAGCAACAAAGATGCTAGAGAAGGAAAAAGGTTAAGAGTTTACCACAAATTAGCAGTGTTATAGCAAGCAATCCATTCCAGTTATATTAAAAAAAATATATATATATTATATATATATCCATCCATTGCAGATCTCTCTCCAAGTAATCCATGTACACAGTAGCTATGGTTTAATGTGAAAATAAACATTAATTTATTCTAAAAAATAATAAAAAATAAAATCTTATTTACCACAACACCATCCTTCATCCAAGAAATGTGAGCTATGGAAACCACCCTATCTATCCACAAGTCACTTTGTCTTGTAAAACACATAATACTATTGGACTGGCTAAATCCAAAGACACTTCTTGTATACATGACATATCAGAGCTACCCCATTACAACAGAACCATAGTTCACGAGTCAATAAAATAGCAGGGATTTCACATGGGTGGAGAACACTACTTTGAAAGGGCTTTAAAAGAAAGAACAAATTCAAAAATCCTATACACTTTATTCTAATCTGTGTAAACCACAGGGCTGTGCTGATTACAAGTAAAACAAATTAAATTGAATCTATACAGAACTGATTTCATTGTGTCATTTAAGCAGCACATAGGAACCTGTCCTATATCAGAGATGCGCACACGCAAACTGGCATCAGGAGACAGGTGATGATGAGCCAGAAGGGACCAATACTTCACAGGATGTGCACTTAAAGTCCTCAGGCCTCCATATTGGTAAGGATATATCAAGCAGCAATATAAAGTGTCATGTTGTCCTTATGATGCTTCCTCTTGTCACTAGGCTTCAAGTTGTGTGTAGAAGAACATGGCTCCAGCAATCACAAAGAACTGAAAGAGATTCATACACAGAGATCAACATCAATATGCTTACAGTCACTCTGGTTATCATTGAATCTCAGTTGTTCCTACAGCATCATTGAAGTCACTGTTGCAGAACTGTCATTCACCTTCAACCAATCAGCTTTAATGTTGGCCTCTGACATTACAAAAAGTGAGACTTAATGCTCAAGTGCACACAATTTTAAAAAAAAAATGGTTTCCTTAGTAATTTAAATAATGGATTTTTTACAGGGTGGCATGGTGGCGCAGTGGTAGCGCTGCTGCCTCACAGTTAGTAGACCAGGGTTTGCTTCCCGGGTCCACCCTGCGTGGAGTTTGCATGTTCTCCACATGTCTGCGTGGGTTTCCTCCGGGTACTCCAGTTTCCTCCCACAGTCCAAAGACATGCAGGTTGGGTGCATTGGTGATTCTAAATTGTCCCTAGTGTGTGTGGGTGTGTGCTCCCTGCGGTGGGCTGGCACCCTGCCCAGGGTTTGTTTCCTGCCTTGTGCCCTGTGTTGGCTGGGATTGGCTCCAGCAGACCCCTGTGACCCTGTAGCTGGGATATAGCGGGTTGGATAATGGATGGATTTTTTACATCTAAATTATAGGATTTTTGCATGTTTTTTATTAATGAGAAAGGGACTTTTTCCTGCAAACAGGGGATGTTCCTTTCTTTTTCTTTACTTCATGGTTTATGGTTTCAAAAGCTGATTAGCTCAAGGTGAATGATTTTCTTTTAACAACTTTGATGTTGTTCCAAGAACAACATAAACCTAACATTATCAGATGCACCCCAAAGCATTAAACCATCAATTATCAGATTCCATTTTAACTATGGCATGGGCATATAAATGTATTGGTTAAAACAACTTAACCAAAAAAAAGTTGTCACTTATGAATGACAGATAAACAGCTATAAATACTCACTGTCCAGCAAAGTATGGCAAATCCAAACCAGGCCACGCCCCAGGCATGTCTATTCAGTGGACCAGCAATAAAATCAAAGCAGCCCTAGATGTGTGGATAGAGTCATTAATTGAATCATCAGCACTTTGCATTTGACCAAACACTGCTGAATACTTCTGGGGACACAAATATATTACCTGAGTGTACACAAAGTTTGGGATTCCAATAATGCAGGCGTTTTCATTTAAAATGGTACCATCTCCTGCTTGACCGCAGCACTGCCGGGGCCACGGGAACTGAGAGTCTGAATTATACGCCCTAAATGTTGAATTGTAGGTTATCCAGTCCTGAGGTCCATTGACTCCACAACATTGGTACTGTGCAGAAATAAGAAACCATTGTTATACAGAAGCAGAATATTTTAATCAGTATGCTAGTCTTTTCCTTTCAGTTGCCACAGCGGATCATCTTTTTCCATATCTTTCTACTCTCTGCATCTTGTTCCGTTATTTAATCAGTATGCTAGTAAACACACAAAACAAATATAAAAAGAGAACGACCAACCACAAGAACACCAAATTAGACAAGGGGAAACATGGTAGCATTTACTATATAATAAACTCCTAAGTTCTGTGTGACTAGTTTCTCAGAGCAATTTGATTGGTCCGTTTTGCTTTGGTGCAATTGGTCAGTTTGGCTTTGGTGCTGCAACGAAATGAGGAAGTGCAAGTTGAGACGCATGAACAGGAGTAAAGGTGCGTGAGCGACACAGAGAGTTGCCTTCAAAAATGGCAAGACAGAGGCAAGAAAGGTGCCTCGCAACTAATGAAAAAGTATTAGATACCAGCTTTGCAGGAACGTGCTTAAGAGATGGAGCACCAGTGAAGAGGCTTTTACACACAAGTGAATACGGAGGAAAGGAAAATGTTTGCTATTACCTGTCTGCAACAGGTACTTTAGTTAGTTATATACTATATAAAAAACAAATGTGCGCCAGAAAAGTATGACTTTGCAAAGTAGTTTAAGTGCTGAACGTTATATTTAAACCTTGTCATTGTCTGGCACTATGTCTGTCAGCAAAAATGTAACAAATTTTATGTACGTATATTAAGTGTAACTTAAATTAGGCAATTACCATTTATTGTAAATAAAACACAAAAACATCACAAAACAAACTTTACAGCTCCTGATTTAAATGTGGAGGTCACAAATTCTCCCTCTGTCTGTATGATTTTTTTTTCCCTAGGTGCAAGAGCTGTCCTCCCAAATCCCAAAGACATGATATACAATATGTAAGTTAATATACATTTGGACTGGATTGATGCACTATCCAGGTTCAGTACCAGCTTGTGCTAATGCTGTCAGAGTTGGCATTGTCTCTCCACCATATTGAAGAAAATGGATGAATGGACCAAGGAATGGAAAAGAAAATGTACTAAGGTAAAACACATCTTCAGCATAAAATGATCAACAAAAAGACCAAACAGTACTACTTAATTATTAATACAAAGGAATTATATGGTCAATTGCTTTAAAAAAATTGTTATTCCCTGCAATTGGACTCTGATGAGGGAAATCTATGAGATACTCAACAGCAAGAACTTGTCTGGGTTAAAACCAAGTCACAGAAACGTATACTTGCCACTTGGCAAAGCTCACTCACCGTTGTCATAACATTGTTCCAAGAATTTGTGATTCCATTAATGATGTAGATCTGGTCTTGGGTACTAGGGATGGAAGTTGGAAGTGGTGCCTGGTAGATTTGTAACATCTGCTGAAGGAACAAGTTGGGAACAAACTACAAAGAGAAAGGTAAAATTAAAAAAGAAATAGAGCATCCAAAAGGGCATACTGGTAAAGAGCATGGTCAATGACTGATATTGGGAGTGTGTACTTACCCAGTCTCGATGGGTTATTGCAGCAATCGAGGAAGCAACTTCAAAACACCAGATAAACAGCATCAACAGAATGTACTAAAAAGAAAAAGAAATGCTATTAAGCTCCAGTTTCCTGCATCACATGGGAATACTGCAGAGTAGCAAAAGAAGAACTAGAGACTTCAGCAACTCACTGCCAATAGCAACTTTCGTTTAGATTTCATTATACTGTAAATTCCGAGGATTGATGTGCAGAAGAAGGCAAAGCCGGTAAAGAGACCAATCCAGGCAGCTGCAAAGATGGTATCCCTTCCAGTGGCATACAACATGATGTAATAGCCATTTTGGTCAGAAAGAAAGAAGATGCACTCAGCAGACAATGCAATGCCGGAACACTGGGAAGAGAAAAAAAAAAAACTTACTTGGTTCCACCTTTCTAACACATTAACAGAAAACTGAGCAATGAGAACAGGCAATTTACTTCTTACTTCATACAGTATAACAGGCTAGTAACTCCGTAAACTACATTTTGCTAGTTATTGCTAAGAAAAGTAGTCCTGCAACCCAATTTAATTAAAAATTCTTTGGCCTGACTTCATAATGAAAACTTAGAATTACTTTTGATGGTGTTCATATCTAAAATGTCTGCAGCAATCACTGTCAGTTGTCAGCTGTTTATAAAAGCCTCTGTGGGGTTATGTTAATAAGGCATTCAGCTAAGTGAGGCGGGAAATTAGACATGAGGGAAAATAACATGGGATTATGTTGTGTTTGATGCAAGGCACTCTTTGAAGATAGTTGCTTAAGCCAGCCGGGGTTTCCTACATTCAGACTTCTTTCTGCATCTTGAATTGGTTTTGTAAAGTGTGGTGTGTAGGAGATGAACTTTATTATGGTCACTGGAGACCAGTAGACTTCACCAACCCAGTTTCCCTTATATTCTTTGTCTGCACTGGACCTCAGTAACAATGAAATATCTAGGATAACAACTGTACACTTTTGGAATTTTCTTTATTCCATGAATGAGTGTATTAAGGAAAAATGCCAACAATCCGGCAGCAATAATTAAAGGGCATCTACTACAACCCCAGATCTATCAAACCAGTCACCTTTAAAATTGTTACATTTACATAAAGAGAGGCCTTACACAAAATCTTACTCATTGTATGAAGTCTAGAAGGCTAACTCACCACACCCTCTTTTATTAAAAAATGGTAACTTTAGTATTTATATGCAATTCAGGGCTCAAAAAGAAGATTACCACACCTTTCCATGAGTCATCACCAGCTTTTTTTAATGTTAAGCCACTGAATGGTAATCGCCATAACCATGGTTCAGAGGTAATTAAACACAAAAACATGCCATTTTCACCTACCGCGATCACCACATTGCCGAGGATGAGTGCAATCTGAAAACAGCGCACTGCAGAATCTCCCTTGCCAGCCATAGTGAAGGGTCAAAAAACCTGGAGAGAGAAGAAATATTAGAGGAATCATTTTCTATTCCCTCAAATGCTTCATCCTTCAAAACTCTGGAATTAAAAAAATTTAAACTCTAAAAATGGAAGTGGCAAGGTAAAATTCACAACAAACTTGAAACCTCAAGATTTTAAAACATATATTAAAATAGTTAAAATATTGGAAAAATGAGCTGGGGGTTGCTACTCAGACTTGCATGCACAAACTAAGGTAGATCACACAAAGGAACAGCTGTTATAAGCTGCTAAATTAACATATACAAGAGCAATCCCATAGGGCCATTACACACTTTTTTAGTTTCTTTCGACTGGCTGTAATTAGACAACACAAACTGGTTTGCTGAAAATGAAGCCAACATGTGATGTAAAAAGTATTTCAAGAGAATGAATTCTGGTGTTCATTCTCCATCTGCCTTTCTACTTTTTGTACACGATTACCTGAGACCAATGAGGCATACATTTTTAAAAAAATATGTAACAGACTATAGGCCTTCATGTATAAAAGGATTCAGAATATGTGCAAAGCACATGGAAAACTTTTGCCATTTTAAAATTTTCCTAAGACAATTATTGTGTAACAGAGCTACTGTTCAATCCATTATTTTAGCCTAAATGGAGTTTAACTCTGTAAAATTCTAAGTGGTGAAACATTTTGTCTGGATTCTGAACAGAAAAGCTCCTGCAAGGAGTTCCTAGATAAGGTCTCCATGGAGTTGATCAAGTTAAAAAAAATGAACAATCCTTTTCCCAACTAGGTTTACAAATTAGAATATGCATGCAGATTCCAAACAAAAAGGCAGTGGCACACAACTAAGGGGACATCTAATAAAATGGAGTATAAAATGTAACAACAAAAAGGTGTAACAAAAGGTGTGCGTAGGCATGCCAGGTAGTAGCACAAGACAGCATGCCGAGAAGACATTATGTTTAAAGACCGAATGTTGGAGGTAGAGCAGGGATGTGGGTTTGGGGGGTTGCTCCATCTTTGAATATCTGCATATGTTCATGCAACTGGCTGCAAATGCACACCAGTTAACTCTATATCTTACGCAACAATGGTGCAAAGTTTAGATCAGAGCTTTATAAAGAAGAGTTACTGTGCCACCCTGGCTGTAGAAACGGCATGAAATCATAAACTAGGACAAAAAAAAAAAAAAAGGAGACCTATTGGACAACAACTTAATTTTGTATGTCAAGCTTGACTCGAACAATGGTCATTTATTATTATTATCAGTTCAGGTTGAAAGGTACCAGGGTGATAATGGTTACTTGCCAAAGCCTCACTCAAGTGATGTTCTTGCAGTTACCAGCATTGTTGCCCAGTTTGTGCAATTGCATATTTACAGAAATGCAGTGGAAGGGATTACATAATAAACTTTTGCAAATCTGAATTCTAATCTAAACTGTTACTTTAAATGTAATAATTGTGGAAACATTTAGCAGCTTTCGGATATTTAAAGTTTTTGTGAGTTTTTTAAACTCAAAAGGAATATGCCTCTCACCCAAAAAAAAAAAAACCTCAGATATCTTTTTATCCATAAATATCTTAAACTTATTATGAATCACACAGTTTTACAGCTTGCATTTCTATCCAAGCAACATGGTGGAGGTGGGACAAAAGAAAGCTGTGCTGGATTGTCTGGTATTGCAAGTTATGGAGAGACCCTTCAAAAGCCCAACACAAACCACCACCCCCAACCCCCACCTACCTCAATCAGAGAGAGAGAGAGAGAGAAATCCAGAGAGAGAGAGAGATCAACCCTGACTTGACTGATTGAAAGAACCAGTTTGATTACATTCACAGAATTGCAAGCATTCAAGATGTGCTGGAAAAAAGAGAAACACACACACGCGCACACGCCGACATACAGAAAAACAAGGGTGGTGGCAGCTTTGGTAAGAGGAGTGGTGGCAAATGGATTTTAAACGGTAAAGATCCAGCCACAAGGCAGATCAGAAATGAACAAGGCACTCGACGATTTTAACTATTCAACTCAACAACCTTAGTATCTGCCCAGCTGTCAGAACTCGCTGCCTACACCAGACCTCCTAGCAGCACCATCTTTTTACAGACAAATAGTTTTAAAAACCTGCATGCCCTAAATCTGGCGGATAAAGACCTTTTTAATAAGTAAATAATAATAATAAACAGAAGAGTCGAATTTGTCAAAGCACAAGCAGGCAGATAATTCCACTGACTTGTTACAAACTACATCAGCATTGTAAATATAACAAAGTGACAAACGATATGGAAATTGCACTTATATGGCACCCTAAACAACACGATCCATCACAAACTACTCTTTTCTTAGGCAGCAACCATTATTTGCCAGGATAATTACGTATAAGGAAAGACTGTTTCAACTGAAATTAATTCATTTATTTTATACAGTACCATTGACAGGATTTATAATAACCAAGTGCTTAACAATTCAAAGCAAATTACAAAACAACTTCAATTGTAGTAATAATTCTATAATAAAATTAAAACTACAAGTGCAATGGAGAACAATAATGTTATGACAGGCAGATAGGCAACTGAGAATATTGAATACACAGAAATCAGGTGGTAACAGGCAGGATGTCAAGTGCATTTTTCTAAAAAGCAAATGGTAATTTTAAGTTTACAACCTTACTTTGAAGTACTCTGTTACAAAAACTATAACATACGCACGGATATGAATCACCAGTCCTTAACGTTTAATTTTACCTTAACTTTTGAAAAGCACCATATTTAACTAAAATATTACAGAAAAACAAAACTGTCGCGCACATTCCCAATCACTTCCCGGTAAAACCATCGTACCAGCCCAACTCACCTGCGTCTCTCGCTCTCTTGACACCCGTTAGACTAGTCGCAAATTTCATTGCAACTTTTTAAAGGCGCGACACTCTTCCTTGCCGCGCCTTGCCGCTGATTGGCCGTTTCTAGTCACATGCTTATCACGGCGCAAAGAAGTAGAGTGGAGGAGCAGGTTGGTACAGATGGGTGTGGGATACGTCGGGCCGCTTAGGGTGCGCTCTGTAATAATAGGGTCGTAGTGACGTATGGTTGAGTGAGCAAGACGAAGACGATCCACCTTCCTTTCAAATTGTCCGCCGGTAGAGTGAGAGATAGGGAGGAAACGGCGCCTGTCAGAACAGATTCTTCGCCTTACTGTATAAATGGACCTTCAGCACTGAGCTACACTTAGTTTCTCTTGTGCCTTCAGCGTGTGCCAGCCTTTGGTGTGAATTTAAGGTGATGCTAATTCTGAGTTGTGCAGGGTCCCTGGATTATCTGGGTGGGTCTTAGAGCCCTGGAGTCTTTGCCGTACGCTAGTTCTGTCAGCCCAGACCTTTGGCATTACTGTTCCGAGTGCCAGCTTTGCTTTTTTACTTCCTGTTGAAAAATATTGACGTTCCCAGGCCAATGTTTACTTACGTTACTTGCCTTGGTTCAGACTGTGTGATGTTGACGAGTACATTTTCAATTAGCCATTGCATAGATATATGGTTATTTAGAAAAATAGGAAATTATTAATAGAAAGGAAATATTTTTGAGACATCACATTCATCAGTGTAGTACAGTGACTTGATGTTTGATATACAGTCTCACAGGTCCAAGGACCTGGGTTCAGTTTCTGTCCTATTCATTGTCTATGTGAAATTTGAATGTTTTCTGTGAAAACTGGACACTGATTAGGAAAAGAGTTAGAAAGAAAACCTGCACCCACTGTGGCCCTCCAGGCCTGGAGTTTGACACCCGTGGTCTAATACATAGCATTGGTCTGAGTTAATCATGTACAGCATGGAGCAGCATTGTGGTGCAGTGGTTAGTGCTGCTGCCCAAGATCTTCAACATACTGAGTTTGAATCTTTGTGGAGTTTTTCCTGTATCTGCATGGATATCACTTTGGTATCCTCCCACAGCTCAAAAGCAAACCAAAATGTCCTATATTGGTTCTGTAAGGGTGAATGTAGCTGTGCTTGCTTGGATGCCTTTTGATGCACTAGCACCCTGCCCAAAATTGCTCCCTATCTTGTGATTGGTGCGGCCAGGACAAAGTCCAGTTCCCTATAAATATTGGACTAGGTTGAACAGTTTAAGAAATGTAACGGATAGTTAAACATGTATTTAGTACTTTGCTGAGTAAAAAATTAAATTTAACCAAAATCCTAAAAATAGAAATGAGACCAAAATCCCAGATTAATGAGGACAAACTAAAAATAATAACAAAAGAAACAGTACCCTGTCTCTCATTAGAGCTCCTGTCCATTCTGAGCATGACCACTCAAAATCATAGTGTGATTGCTGGAGTAAGTCAATAAGCAAGTAAGTCTTCTCATACTTATCAGTCAGATCTCTGCAGGTAACCAGTGCCTAAGGCGTGAACCTAGTCAAGAATATTTTTAGAATGTGAGGCAGAATGTAATGTAAAAGAGGCCCACAGACTGATGTTACAGATACTTAATCTTGATAAACAACACTAGAGAGTACCTGGTCCTTGCATCCATTTTTCAGGAGGACAGTCTTTGTTAAAACGTTTTTGTATTTTGTTTAAGCTAATAGAAATGTTACATTAGGATATTACAGTGAATCACTCTTTTTCTTTTCACTTTTTATGCAGGCTAAGGCAGCAGTTCTTTCTAGCGTCATGGTGTAACAAAGCAGGGGTACTGGTGGAGGGGGCAGCTAACTGCTGAAATGCGTAGATATGCTGTATATTGCCTATTTTGGGTGCTACATCAGTTGAAGGGACAGACAATGGGTTGCACCGGCTTTAAAGTTATAGGTTCAAGTTTAATTTTGTGTTGCTATGTGACCCCAAGAAAGTCACATAAGCTTCTTATTCTCTATCTTTATGAATTTTAAGTTATTTTGCGCCTTAAAGCTTGAAAGCTTCAACATAAAAAGATTGACAACAATAATTACATAAGTAAATAATTGATAAAAATGATTGCTAGATAGGATGTCACATTTGCTAAGTGGCTGTTCTTTCTAAAGTCAAAACATAAAATGATTTTCTTCTTCCATGGAGTTCTCCCTTTTAACACCAGCAGCACCGCTCCTTGAGGGTAATTCTGAACTTGTCCTTTAACAGAGCCTTTTTTATAAAATACATACAGGTAGATAATATGTAAAGACTGCAAATGGCTGACTGCTACTGTTTGTGAGCTTCAGTTATCGGCCAGTTGTTGTCAGCCGAGATGAAAGCATTTCTTATTGACTGGATAGCAGACAAGGGCGCACAAGCTTTTGTCCGGTGACCTTTCTTAATAGAAGGCGGGTCCTGGCTCATCCCGTCAGTGTTGCATCAATAGGGCAGAGTGACGTTAATGACATAAGGATGCATATCAGCTCGTTGAGGCTTCTGCCGGGTGGGGCCATCAACCTGCATGCGCATACCACAGATGGGCCTTACCTAAAACAAGAGAGTGTCAAAGTCAGCCACAAAAAATCTGCCAAGGGTGAGCCAATAAATTTCATGGTAAATGCCATCCTGACCCTGTTGTGTGAGATTCTGAGTTGAAGTCTGACCATCATCAGTCTTTGTAAGCCTCCTTGTATGCCATAACCCCCACCACCACCAGTCTGCCCATTTTCAACTTGTTTGGGAAGCTGCTGATCCTGCATAACCAGTATTTCCCACTGCCACATTCCCAACCACTCTCTCTCTACATTTTTAAACTTTTGTGACACTTTCTAGGAGCACTGCAACCCCCCTCCCCACCCAGCCCCCCAGTGTGAAATGCCTTAACATATTCCAACCTGTTCTCATCTTTCATCTGCATGGTGAACGTGTGCTTTTGTGAAGAGTCAGAAGAAAGACATACTTAAGAGTGATTGTCTGTCTACTGGGGAATCTGTTTGCAAACACAGCAGGTGAAAATGGAGTTAAGTACCCCAGAAAAGGATGAAGCTTAAGTGTAGCTCCACCTCAGTCCTCTTTGTGTCTGCACACATAGTAGCTTTGTCTGGCTATTGACTAGTGTTTGTTTTTAAATGAAGGATCATCAAGTGCATCAGTGTCAGGAGAAGAGAGAAATCCAGAAGCAACATGTCTGCCCATCCATACAGATTCCTAACTCAGAGTAGTAACTTGCTACCTAAAATACAATAGGAAGTATACAAATCTGGCTAACAATACACTCTCTTGACAGATTTTCAAGATAATAAAGGACCTTCCTGGATAGACAATACTCCCGGGTCAACTTCCTCACTGTGGACAGCGAATTAAAAAGTTGTAATTTCAAACAGGTACAATTTAGGTCAATTTAGTCTTGCGGGTGACAAAATGGAACAGTGATTAGTGTTGCTCCACCACAGCCCCAGAATCCTGGGTTCAGATTCCAACCAGGTCACTGCCTGTATCAGTTTTGCATGTCCTCCCTATGTTTTTGAAGACTTTTCCTTTCACATCTTAAAGATGTGGATGTTAGATCAGGTAGTGACTCCAAACTAGCCTCATATGAGTAAGTTGTGGCTATGTACAGGAGTTTGGCTTGTGATGGATTGGCACTCCATTCAGAATAGGTTCTCACCTAGCACTGTTTACTGCTGTGGTAGGCACTGGCACCTCACGTTCTTTAAATGGTATAAGTGGGTTAGAAAAATGAATGACTGACATTTAGGCATGACTCTCTCACATATGACATCCTTGCTTAGCATTTACTCATTGACCTCTGCAATGGTCAGTATTGGCGTATTGCACTTGGCAGCACTGGAAATTTGAACCTTCTACTAATTCATCTTCTCAAACTTGGTCAGCATCAGCTTTCTTTGCTGTCACTGGTTGGTTCTACCTATCTTCCTCAGATTTGGAACATCTTTCTTACACTGCTCACTGTAAGTTTATCTTCACAGTGGACAACATTTGACAGTTTCACAAGTATGTCTCTGTCTTATCTTCTGATGAGTCACTTGATTGTCATCATGAAAGCACTCAGTACAAGTCCATCTGTATCAAGAAGGCCAGTACAGGCTTAACTTTGTCACACAGGTTAGGTTAAGCCTTTCTTTATTAGCACTTCTCACTAATTTGTCTTCCTCCCATGAGTCAGTACTGGTCCAAATTTTTTTTTTTGGTAAAATATTCAAAGTGGCGAAGTTTGTCTTTCACTGCTCATGGAAGTCAAAGCTGAACAACCACTCAACATCTTGAGACTAATTAAAACAAGTACAACCTTACTTTGCTGTGTTCAATGGGACTCAGTTGACAAACCCAATTCCCTCCCACACAAGGAAAATATGGCTGAAGATGCTTAAGATGCACAACCCCATTTTTCCATCCCGTGGGAGGCACTTAGCTGCCTATCTTTATTCATTTAGCTTTTCATCTGGTAGTTTTGTACTGTATGTTAAGACTTTGAGGATATGATTCTCTTCTCTGTTCCAACAAGGAGAAATAAATGACTAGCAAGTCCCATAGTCATGTGAGGTACTTGGAATGCAGTTGGTAACGTAACACAGGTTTACATTTGAATCTCACAGAGCTTTCCTATGCACTTTCTACCTATTTACTTGGTCATTGCATATAACACTCCTGAATTACGGATCACATATTTTACCTCTTATGCAGTCCATCAGAGCTTCCCCTTCATTACAACTGTCCTTACATTCTGCTCCAACAAATACATCTGCAGCACTTCATATAAAGTGAAGTTGAGTAATGAGAATTGAACTTCAGGCCGCGTAGTGTGATTATCTTCAGAGACAGAGTTTTAGGGTCTGCCAGCAGTCACACATTAGTCATATTGAGATTTTCACTGTTATGGGACATTGGCTGTCTTGTCTGTAAATAAATGTGAAGTTTCCTCCAGTATGTCTGGCACCTGTGTAAGAGTTTTGCAAAAATCTTTTTACCCAGCAGAAGGTAAACAAACTTTGATCTTATATCACTCACCTGTGTGTCCCTGTCTGTGGCTCCATATTTTTCATTTGAGGTATCTCCTTTTTTGGAAATTTTTACATACATTATTGAGCCTTTTGCAAGCAATGCGGAGATACAAGAGTGCACTGGATGGGCAAGGGTCTTCAGGGGGCTAGGTGGCAGGTGTTCATCTGTGATTTCTCTGGCTTGAGTGAGTAGGAGACAGCCAGTCTTGATTTACTATAGCTTCCCAGATGCATGAAAACTAACTTACCTTTATTATGGCCAGCTGTCAAAAGGACAAAAGCAGCACTAAAGATAGGCAGACCCTCTAGGAAACATTCAAGTTGTTGTCACCGAGACCTTGAGAACATACACACTGCATGAACTTGGGACTCTCTCAGTGGAGTGAACATCAACTAGTGCTGCCCTGTGGACAGCCCTCAGACTGAAATCACTGGTGTGCTGGAGAGCCCCTTCCACCCTCTGTTGTGGAAGTGATGAGAATTGTGAGAGTTGGCAGGATGAAAATTTGACTGCAGGTCTACAAACAGGTAATGAGAAGTAGATGACTGGCAACCAACGCTGCCATGGGAGTGGCCTAGTGACAGATACATATACACACGCTTACTGGGCAAAGTGACTTTACTTTGGAAACAAGTGTTTTTTACAGTAGTGGTGCCAGATCTTGCACAAATATATTTCGTGGTGATTGAAGAGTCAGTGGTCTGCACTGTGTGGACCCCTTGTTTAGTGGAACCTGGCAGATGAAGTAGTCTGGGCTCCTGCCATGGTTTCATCCCTCTTCTTCCATTTCTTAGGGAGTAGTGGCCAATTCAGTCTCCTTCTGCCTTGTTCTTGATCATGGCCTGCACCTATAGATACAGAAAAGGAGAGAATCTTCTGAATAACACCACTTATAACTATTGTAAAGGTGCCATCTCAACGACCAATATAGAACTTGGAGTGTTTAATTGTACAGGGTAGAGGCAGGCTAGCCGTTTGGGAATCTGAATGCCACACTTCTTGCTTATAGACATATCTGAGCCAGGCCCAGACTCCAGAAATGCAGTGAAATAGGTGGCCACACTATGCTGGTAAGCAACTATAAGTCAGAAAAAGGGAACTACACCTGCAAAAAATATCAATCTAACTTATGGTGTGATTAATCAATCTTTATTTTATATAGCACATTTTACAGTGAATAATTTTGAGGTGCATTACATCCAGACTACATACTTTTTATGAACTAGAAGTGCATGAAATTTAAGTAACTTGTTAAAGATCAGCCAGTCAGTCCTTATTTTTACTGGGTACTTTTCACAGTAAGCACCATCACAAAATGCGAATAAAAGTAAAATACAATGCAAAAAACAACAAAAATCACAAATACTGGGAGGAACCCACTATTTTCTGGGCATCACATGCCAACACATGTGGATTGACCCTCGGAACTGATAAAGAAAAGCACAACCAAAAACAGCATCCTCTATGGCCTTCATTAAATTTGTGCAGAGCCATGCAGATGACTAAAGAAATGTTATATTGGTCATTTTGCAATAAACACCATAACAAGGGACTTTACAAAATAAATAAACAATCTATCAAAGTATAAGGTTAGTTTTAGGGCAGCTGCCTGGGTTTGAATCCTTGCCTGGTCTCTGTGTGGAGTCTGTATGTTCATGCTGTGTTTTATTGTAGTTAGTCCAGTTTTCCTCCACATTCCAAAACATGCACATTAGGCAAACCACTGATTCTAAATTAATCCCATATAAGTGAATATATATGTTTGATTAGTTCTTGTCTGGCACCTGATACTGTCTGGAATGGCTCTTTCGACTTCATGACTCTGAACTGGATTAAGAAAGTTGAATTATCTATGAATTATCCTGCAAAAAGTTAAGTTTTATTTTGTATACTTCATCATTATAGGTCAGTTTGTGCAGATCTAAGTTATGTACTAATTGTCATAGAATATTCAGAATAAAGCATATACAGAAAACAATGGTGCATTTCATGTGATGGGTGTTACAGACAGGTAGTCTAAAACAGATTTAGGTGAGGATAATGCACAATTTTGGATTAAGAATAAATCCATTAGTATTGGAATACAATAGAGAAGAGCATGGATTTTAATGTTAATACTAAAGGATCCTTAAAAAGTCAGAGAACACCACTTACAGCATATAAGCACCACAGTACTAGGAATGACGGGTAGACTGAGGAGTCTCAGATGTCAGAGGCTCATGAGCACAGCTCTTCTGTCACACTGATCATAACAGCCTCTCCCCTTCCTTCTTTTAGAGACAGACTTGGGTGTTGGTTGTGTCTGCCTGCAGTACTCTGGAGAGGCAAGATGTAGTTCAACAGGCTCTCTTCTGAATTCCTGACTTGCGTCAGTTTAGGTGGTGCTACGTCAAGCCATACCGAGCATGTGAGAATGCACTGCAATTCCTTTTCCAACAGTGGCTATGCACTGGCTGTGTGTTAAATATTTGGTTATTACTGCAAGCATTGCTGTTCCTGAAGATTTGTTATTAAGGGCAGACTGTACTCTATTAGAAACTTATTGGATGAAGTTAGACAGCATGGCCATCCATGCATCCAAAACTGCAACAGAAATGGCTGAGAGTGCAGACCTTTAATTTATTCATTCAACTTTTTCTACTGAGGGTTGTAGTAGCAGCACACTGACCTGGTCTAACTAAGTCTCCCTATCCACAGCAACTTCCTGCAACTCCATTTGGAGAATATTCAGGTGACTTCCAGAAAAATGAGAGGTATAATTCCTTTTCTCCCAGTGGGCCAATGACTTAAATAGATGATTAAAACTGAAAAGTGTATTGAAGGGGCATTCTAACTACATTTGCAAACCAGCTCAGCAGTTAAGAAATTCTAAGGCCCTCCTGTTTTGCCGATCAGCTCACCCAGTAATGAACAGTAAGCTCAGTAGCCCATTGGAGGAACCTCATTTTCTCTTTGTACTCACAATCTAATTTTTTAGTCACTACTCAAAATTTGTAACCTGGGATGTAAAGTGATGGGTAAATCAACAGGTTTGTTGAAATATTTTACATCTATGTTTGTAAAACTGGTGCTGCTGTACTCATTTGTTGATCAATCTCATGATCATCTCTACTCATATTCATAAATAACATCCTGAGGTACTTAAACTACTCTACATGGAGCAATTGCTTAGTCCTGACTTGCAGGGAACATGACATTCTCTTCCAGGATAAGACTATGATCTGAGAGTTCTGCATGCTAAGTCTTATAATTCCCTCATCACACTCAGCTGCAGACTGTTCCAGTGCACTCTGGAGATCACAGTCTGATGGGAGCAAAAGGCTAACATTACTTGCAAACAGAGATGATACAACCCTTAGCTTCCTAAACTTGATAACCTCCAAAAACTTTGATAACCTGTCCTTGGGTGGGTCTCCATATCCCTGCTCTGGAAGAAACTTATCTTTGATTTACTTGGAATATTCATGAGGGTCAGTTATGGATTGTTGTTTGTCTGGCACCTCCTCTTACACCAATTTGCCATGACTAGAACTATCAGGATCACATATTTCCAGACAACATAGTTCTAAGGATCATTGAGGCACACAAGCTCCCCAAAACAACAACAAGAGCACAATCATAGTAGGGTAGTGTGATCAGTGAGTTTAATTTCAGGGGGAGAAACCAATGACTGCCAGTATGCATGTGTTCAAACTGGCTGGCATTTTATGTATGGTTCATTGTGCTGTGATCACCCTAACAAACCAAAACGATGAAAGCAAAAAACACAGGTTAGCATAATGTGGTAGCACATGGGTGGATGGCAATGTAAAATATCAAGAGACGGAAAAAGGATCCAAAAAATTAAATGGGATTCCAAAGAAAACAAAATAAAATGAAATGAGATCAGATAAGATGGTAGAATTTGGAGATTTAGAGTATTGAGAGAGGGATTTGAAGGCACAGATAGAGCAAGATGAAAAAGACATTTGAGAGAAAAATAAGAAAAGGACTGAGCATCTGGAGAAAGTTGAGCAGCAAGAGATTTTAATGGAGGAATACATGAATTGTAAGAAAATTGGTGGCCACTGGGGGAGCAATGGAGGACTTAAAGAAAATAATAATCAAAAAGAAAAGGATTGGGCATTTATGAGAAAGGTATAGATAGACAACTTTAAAGAATGGATGGGGCCTGTGAGAAACTAAGGTGGGATAAGTGCTTAATGACCCAAGAGAGATGGACAGTGCCTGAGGGTTTCTCAGATTGCCAAATAAAGATGGAGGTTAAAATAGTTAAAGGGGCTAATAAAAAGCAGATATGGGATGTGGGGGACTTCATGAAGAATATCAAGAATAAATATCCAGAATAAGAAATCCTAAAGTAGAACAAGAAATGGCTGCTTTAGACAACTTCGAAGTGCTAGAAAAGTGGAAATAACCTTCAAGGGTGGCACAGGAGTTAGTGCTGGTGTCTTCCTAACCCTTTCAATGTCCGTATGGCGTTTATGCATTGTCCACATTAACATTTTCTCCCGATTTTCCGGTTTCCTTTCATATCTCTAAGAAATGCAGGTAAGGTTAAATGGTTTCCTTAAATTTTGTTGTGTTCTGCAGTGGAGCAATGTCACATCAGAGGATTTTTCTTGTCTTGTACTTGTTTATGTCAATATAAGATTCAGCTTTCCAGGACTGTACTGGAAAAAGCTCATTCTGAAAATGGATGGATGGAAAGGGTCATCAGAGGAACAAAGGGAGTGAGACCTCACAAGCAGGGTGTGGCCACATGCACAAAGACAAAGTGAGATGGTATATTGAGATAGGGTGTGATCTCCTGGTATGTGCCTGAAAGAATGTGCAAAACAACTGGACAACTGACTTAACCAGAGTGATAAAGTTTCTGGGCTCAATGCATTAGGTTTACCCACATTTGCCAGGTGTCAGTGTTATACAGTTTTTGGAATCTTACACTTTGCACATTTTTAGTTTACAGCACTTTGAGGAAGTGCTCATATTTTATCATTACAGACAGAAAATAAAGTGATGCAGGGTTTGTCTTGTATGTTCATATCAAATATTCATCCTGCTTTTTCTTGTCTTTTTTCACAGTTTGCAGCCAAGCAGATTAATGTGCTCAATAACTTTCTGCCATTTCATTCTTAATAGCTCTCAATAATAATCTGACTAGTAACTGCTGGAGACGGCACTCATATAAAGGGCAAACGCCTCTGTCTCAGTCACCACAATGTCCCAAAAATGAAAAAAGCATTGATTAATATTTATTTGAATGAATTAGACTTTTAAGAATGAGCTTGTTAAAATTTATGTTGGAATGCAGGAACTGAAGGAGATTAATTAAATGGGAAATGGGCAGCTCAAATAACAATTAAATGGTTGTTAAAGAAATGAAGGCCAAGACATTTCTGGCATATTAGTAGAAAAGGGGCATTTCTGAGAAGGAGGAAATGAGCAAGAAGCACTACAGCTGTGCCCTCTGCTGGCAGCTCTCAGTCCAACCTGGAGATTATCCTGCTGGCATTTAGAGAAAAAATAAAAACAGGGCAGATTTGGGATCGTGGACTGGAAAGACAGGAAACTCAGAAATTCTGTAGTTTCAGCTTGTTAGATCCTGGCTTCAACATCTAAACTACACTACTGTGCAAAAGTCTTAGACCACCCAAGACGTCTATTTTAAAGCTAGTTATTGAAGTATTTATTGGCTTGTGGAAACTCTGCAACACATTACAGTTAATACAAATAAACAGCAATACAATTAAAAAGTATGAAGAATGACTTGCATTCTTAAAAACAAATCAGTATTTTGTGTGGCCTCAAGTAGAATGCAAACCGGAACAGCTTTTTTTCCTAAATGCCTGTATTTTTTAAGTAGTTCTGTCATAGATTCTTCAAGCTCCTTGCAGGATTTTCTACAAATATTCTTTTGAGTTTTGTTGCTTTTAGGTTTGGTAGAGTTACAGTATGTTGAAATCAGGGCTCTGAGTTTGCCAATGTAATACTTTTAGTGTTCTATCTGCAGACTTAAATTGGTCTTGCAGTGTGTTTGTGGTCATCATGGTGCTAAAAGATTAATCTTTTACCAATAAATCATTTCCCTCAAGGTAGAGCATGATCATAATCTGTTTGTACTTCAAACCAGTCACTGTTCTATTGATTTTGACCAGATTTCCAATACTGCTGGCTGAAATGCACTCAGTTACCATGCCAGAGCCACTGCAGTGTTTCACATAAAGCTGAAGAGAGGTATCAATGTAGTTTTTGTCAACCCTTCTTCTCACATACTGGTGCCTTCTTGAACTCAAAATATCACATTTGATCTCTTTTCTCAATAAGACTTTCTGCAACTAGTTGTCTCTCCATGCTTTATTGCATGTCACATACTGCAGTTTAAACTGTAGCTTGCCTTTCTGCAAGAAAGGTTTCTTAGCTGCAGCAAGCCCCATTGCTTTTAAGATTTCTTTGCACTGTTGAAGCATATACTTTGGTATCCTATGGCTCTGATATTTGCTGAGAAACCACTATTTCTCTGTCCCCCATAAAAAAAATCACTTTCTTACATTGGATCTTCTACATTTTCTGTCTTAAGTTTGCTGAGTTTCTCCAAATTTTTTTTATGACAGCTTGAATGGCACATCTTGACAATCTGGGTTGGTCTGCAACTGCTCACAGACCATAGCATTCCTGATACAAAACTATGATTTTATCTTAGCTATTTCCAAAGCACTCTTTGATGCACCCCAGTATTTGTGGTAACCATTTGTATGTTAAATTGCACCACAAGCACACTTGGTTCCACTAACCATTATGTCATTCATTTAAATATGGTGTGCTGTCGATAGAATATAACAAATACATGGAATGGCTGTGATAAACAGAGTAGCCAATGACTCACTCGAGCACATGACATGGTCAAGCGTTAAGGGTCCCCTCAAAAGCCATAACAGACTTGCTGCAAAAAGAAAGAAAATACAGAATACAAGGAAAATGCAGCCCTATACACAGAAGTTCTTGAAGTATATAGTATCCTTTTCCTGTTGACATGAATTTATGGGAAGTGCTGTACCATTTACAAGATGGTGTAATAATAGCTGGGGGTTAAATAAAAGAAACAGAAATATATTCTCAAACGTTTGTTTTTTTCATATTATTTGGATTTTTATTATTGGTGATTGACTTAAAATAGTATGAATGATAACTACTTACAGTATTTTGTAGCAAAACAACAGTGTAATGAATATTGGGACAGTGGAACAGCAACGCCTTCACAAGTGTGTCATGTTAAAGTTACACCTCTAAACAGTGCTGCTAGTCATACAAAGAGTACAGAATGTATACAATATAAATCTTTCCAGACTAACTTTCATGGGAACTAAGGTGTAAATGTTACTTGGGAAGTTTTAAAAGTGTTACCATTAACTGGACAAAAAGCGGCTAACAAAGGTCCACAAAAAAAAGAATACCATAGTGACTGTCTGTCTACGCATTACACTCCCCTAGAAATGTAAATCCTTTTTTTCTATACAGTGTACAGTGCAGTGTACAGGACAAAGTGAGCAGTGGCCATTCTGCTAGGCTTTAGTGGCACACAAGTCCTGTTGAGACAGCAGATTTAACAGGGATGTGAAAATTCAGCTGCACTTCCCCCCTTTCTCCTACATTCCTGAGTAAATGTTGTGGACCACCAGGGGGCGCCCCTGCCACCCTGACCCCAACACAGACAGACGTGGGACACAAGTGCAAGCACACACTTTTATTTTTCTTTCTTTCTCTTGTGGGAAACACCTTCCCCTGTTTCCCATGTGTACAGCAAAGTCACAAGCACAGTCACAGTACACAAAACACACTTATTTCTCTCTTTTCCTCCTGGCAGGCTTTCTCTTCTCCCACCTGACTCTGGCTCCTGGAGTAGTGGCCGCTGGCTCCTTTTATACGGCACCTGGGAGTGCTCCAGGCGCTTGTTGGTTTACTTCCGGGTGTGGCGGAAGTGCAGCAAACAAGGGCTCAGCAGTAGCTGCAGCACTACTGGCGGCACCCACGAAACCCAACAGGGCTACATCAAACTCTAGCTCCCATAGAGCCCTGTCAGAGTTAGAGGGACTGCTGCAACCCAGGGGGGCCAACTAGCACTCTGGGGGAGGTAATGCTCTGGATACTCTTCCTCCCCGAGTCCGTCCAGTGCAAGGATGTCCCGGCTGGGCAATGGCTACTGCCATACGCCACAACGTCTAAACTGCAGCTTGTACCAAACGTTGGTCAGCCCTGTACTTCATCTGATTACAGAGGTGAAAAGTAGAGTTGAGCGGACACCTTTGTAAAGGCTCCTTCAGACAAAATGATACGTGCCCAAATGAACATTCATCTTGGGCTTGAAATCACAAATTGAATATGCCTATATGTGATGGACAAAACAACACATCTATAAGCAGGCAGTGGTTCTATAACTGGAAGAGACCTTGATCCAATTACTTGAGGCTACACCTTTCTTCAAAACTAGCTGCATGCATTTCTTAGTGCTTGGAGACCTAAAAACTAAGGAGTTGCCCCCCCTTTTTGGAGCTGAAAGGGGGCAATACACTCTCGGCGTGAGCTGAAAACTGGTGAGCCAGTCTGCCAGGCCAAAGTTTGTGCCAGTGACTGAACCCAGTCTGAAAAGACTGAGAAGTAGCCACCATACACTCTTAGAACATCAGCACCATGCACTCATCAGCCAGAAAGAGTAAAGTGGTTTCCTATTAAGTTGCAGAGGACACAACAAAGAACCTAACAGCAAGCTGAGAAAGGCAGAATCACAGTACACCGCAGTCTTGGACCATGTAAGATATACAAAATGCTGCACTCTAACGCAAGAAACATTCTCCACTTGAACTCCTGACAACAAAAGCAACAACTCCACACAACATCAGACACTATCCTTGAAGACTTAGGTATTGTAAAACTATTTATCTGTACTAAGATAAATCAGAACTCGAAATGGCTTCTTCTGTGTTACATGTCTGTCTGTCTTGCACCCTGACTTCTATGTCAATATATATGCAGTTATCATATTTCCGTAATTCTTGTGTTTATCAATAAATTATGTTATTCTGTTTCTTAAAACAAGTGTGCTTCAGTTACTTTGATATAAATCTAATGGCAGAAGACCCCATCCTTCAGAGAAAAGCAAAGAAAATGAAGTGGGAGCCTTACCAAATTACTCCATTAATTATCGGCAGTGCCAAAGGTAGAACTGATAATTAATTAACCAAGTTAAATTCTCTTCTTTTCCTACTACAGACTGGGGTCCTAAACTATCATCTCAGAAGTAAAAAAGTCAGATTATGAAAGCAGAGCAACTTGTCAGTTGAGAAGAACAAATGGAATACAAGAAATAGCAAAAAAACATTGTGCTTAAAGTGCAGAAAGAATGAGGAAGATTCACCAGTTAAACTGGGTAAGTCAGACCTTTTACATTTTTGTTCTGCAAAACCACTAATTTTCCTAAGGTCTAGTACATTACATCAGATATACTGCATAATGAGGCTATTAATCCCCATTAAAATCCCAATACTTTATTTTGGAGATAGTGAAATGATTTTGGCAACGTTACTGTAGGTTTACATTCCATCTGTGTAGTCCTGATCCATATCAATGAAATGTTGCTACAGTATATGAATTCATGTTGCTGGAGAGGACCCTATGACACATGTTTTATATATGTATGTTAAAATGCAATTTAGAATTTGTTATATATTGTAAGATATCTTTAAGCAGAGTCCTGTGAAATATATGTGCAAGTTATTTTGAGATATCATAAAATAACTTTCTGTGTATTTCATTAATTTTCTGAATTTGCAACAGGCCTAAACAACCCCAGGGAATCAATCCCAATTCTCCGGAGGTCTCAGGTAGCAGCTTTAACCACTAGGCTATAATTCCACCCACTGCGTTTTTCAAATTTTCTCAAAAACTAAAAACATCTTACCTGTTTTTTTCAGTAGCTCAAAAAATATCATATGTTTATAAATAGATGAGAGATCTCAAGAAATACTATAGGAAGCAAGTAGAAAATAATGTTGAAATATTTTGAAATAATTTTGAGACATCTAGAATTGTATTACTCTATAGAGTAAATCAGTCTGTTTCCAGATTTCCAAATTAATTTTAAGATATCCTGAAATAACTGTTTAATTTAAAATTTGAGTCTTCATGACAGCAACCAGAGCTATGTTTATCTTCATTCATTTCATTATTTATTTTTGTTTGTACCTTTGGAAATATGTGGTCATTGAAGCCTAGTGTCACAGAGCTCTGAAAGTTGCAGGACTGAACATGGCAGACAGCTGAAAAGTTCAGATATACTGTACAATAAGACAAAGGTCAGTAACTGATAGGCAATAACATATAATAAGGGAAAAATAAACACTAAGATGCAAGAAAAAGTTCAAAACACAAAAAGACAAAAACTGAAGGTGAAAAATGAGAACAAATACAAAACTAAGCAAATTAGTCACACTAATCAAGAAGATTACTTAAACAAACAAATAACAAGGTTTAATATAGTACTATCTAATTTATAGGAGGTATGGTGAAAACATTTCTAAAGAGTTGATGTTTCAAATGCAGGCAGTGTGTGGTAAGAGTGCCAATAAAAGCAACTGTTTTTAAAAATTATGTTAAATATAGTGTGTCTTCTTCCTTATATCCCCTGAGGAGAAATTATACAAAAGCTGCGCTGCTAAACAGGTAAGACTCCATAACTGGTATTTGGTGGTGAGCACAGATAACAGATTATCTGTCAGAAAGAGAATGGGCCAACCAAATCCATGAGGCAGTCTGGAGCAGAACACAAAACCAATAAGAGAGACATCACTTAACAGCCTGTCAGTACCCCCAGTGGTTTATTTTATACAGGGATACTGCTGACTGGAATTTTTGTTTTGTTCTCCTCTGTCAGCTGGTCATAACTTGGTGACAACATCAATGGACATGCATAATTCGGATCCATTGATGTGAATTTGTTTGTTATTCTGTGTGTTTAACATAATCCACATCTTATATACAGTAGTGTGATTTATCATTTATCTTGTAACAGTGAACCTGTTACATAATCTATACTTGGTGAAAGAAAGGTAACATACAAAAAAAAAACCATGTTAAAAACAAAAACAGCAAGATGATATGGAGGATAGTTACAGAGATGGTGTACTAACAGTGTTTGACAGTCATTTGGATAATTCAGCAAAGAATTATAAATTAAGATCTAAAAAAATGGATTGAAACTTTACCTAGAGACTTTTTAGTAAAATTTTAGCCATACAAGTAATTTGCAACATAACATATCAGCTACTAAATGTCAGACAAAGTTTTTGACCTGTTTCTGAATTCAGTTAACATAATAAAATTAAGTGATGAATATAAATTTAAGAATTTATATTTAGTAGTTTAAATCATATTTAGTGGGGAAAGCTGTATTTTAATTTTATATTATTTTCTGTAACATACTATTTGTAGTTTCATTTTCTGTTATTTGATTGTGTTCTCCAACTAGCAGGCTGTTAGTATATTTCCAGACATTCTGTTTAGTGAGCTCACATACTTTCATTTTAGAGTTGCAGAGACCTCAACCTAACCTAACAGCACAAACCATATGCCAGGAACGCATTCTGGACAGGATGTCACATGTTCAGACAAGTTTAGAATTGCCAATTCATTTAATCAACTAAGACACAGGGAGAACTGGCAAACTTCACACAGGTAGAGACAAGGCTGGGGTTAGATGCCAGGCTCATGTAGGTGTACGATAGCAGCAGTAAGCGGAGTGTCATCCTTAGTTAGCACCAATTCATCCAGTAGTTTTCAAAGCTGCTAATTCTGATTCTAAATGTTTGGTTTGAATGGTCTGTTTATAGTTTCATAACTACATACATATGATAGATAGATAGATAGATAGATAGATAGATAGATAGATAGATAGATAGATAGATAGATAGATAGATAGATACTTTATTAATCCCAAGGGGAAATTCACATAATCCAGCAGCAGTATACTGATACAAAGAAATAATATTAAATTAAATAGCCAAATAGTACATGCTTTCATTGTGGGGGGTTGCCAGGTTTGGATCAGTTTTGCAGAAAACAGGGTAACTCCTTCGCAGGAGCAGAGTCCTATGAAGCCTTAATAGGAAGAAGATTATAACCTACCAGCTAATGTCCTTGCAATGTGTGCAGCTATGCCAGAACATTGGATGATTGCTTCCAGGAGGCAGCAGAACATATATGCATAAAGAGCGCTCCTGAAATGATTACTCCAGAGGCATAGAAATGAATAAAGTTAATTTCATAATTTACAAGGGTACTTCAAAAATTTTCTGCACCTCATTTTTCCCCAAAAAAATTTGGCGACATTACAAAGCTATTACTTCTTAATGTAGCCTTGCTACTTCACAGTACTCTTATACAAGCTAACTCAAGCTTGTTATTGGCTTCCAGAAAAAGTTTTAGTAAGTACCAGTAATTGTAAGTACCTGTAGTTAAAATTAGAATTATAGATGTGGTCAATTACATATTAACAAATTAAAACTGGATTATGAAAGTCAAAACTTACATTAATGATGTCTTTATTTTGAACACATTAAAGCTATCAGTAATTTGAGTGTTATGTAGTCAAAATGCGATTACAGATGTCTCTAATTGAGAACTCCATAATTTTTTTAGGGAAAAAACACCAGTTTTTAAACTAGATAAAAGGGAAGTGCATGTATCTGCAATTTGGATTCTGGCTAGTCAAAATGTAATAACGGATACACTATATCTAATTAGGATTTAATCTAGTCAAAACATAAATGGCAATTTTGAAAAAAGTAAGTAGCACATGACATTAAAAGTTAAAACAAAGAACCCATGTTACTTCAACATAAACAAGGTTGATCCACTTTAAAAAGCAGTTCCAGGTTTTATTGAAGGGCTGCTTTGTAAATTCTGAGCTCAACATTAACACTTGTGATGCTATGTGAAAGTGTTTATCTTATTTGCCTAATTTAAATTACTGACTGGTCTAGTGTTTTTTCATGCAGTGTGATGTATTGGTTAAAGCACCTGACTTCAAGCCCATGGCTGTGGGTTCAAATCCCACAATTTACACTGTGTGACCATGTGTCACTTCACTTGTCTGTACTCCGATTTGAAAAACAAAAGAAATGTAATGAGATGTATCTCTCAAATGTTGTAAAGTGCCTTAGATAAAGGCATCAGCCAAATAAATATAAGGGAGAGAAAAATACATTTTTCCCTCCTCATCTTTTCTGACTGTTTCTTCACTAGTTTTGCATTTGGTTACAGTCAGCGCCACTACTGATAGCATGTGGTGATACCTGGACCCTACAGAGGTTGCACAGGTAGTCCAACTTCTCCAGGATGGCACATCAATACGTGTCATTGCCAGAAGGTTTGCTGTGTCTTCCAGTACAATCTCAAGTGCATGGAGGAGATTCCAGGAGACAGGCAGTTACTCTAGGAGAGCTGGGCAGGGTCGTAGAAGGTCCTTAACCCATCAGCAGGACCAGTATCTGCTCCTTTGGGCAGGGAGGAACAGGATGAGCACTGCCAGAGCCCTACAAAATGACCTCCAGCAGGCCACTGGTGTGAATGTCACTGACCAAACAATCAGAAACAGACTTCATGAGGGTGGCCTGAGGGCCCGATGTCCCCTAGTGGACGCTGTGCTCACTGCCCGGCACCGTGGAGCTTGATTGGCATTTGTCATAGACTACCCAAATTGGCAGGTCCACCACTGGCGTCCTGTGCTTTTCACAGATGAGAGCAGGTTCACGGAAGTGCTGAAGGCCAGGGCTCCTCAGGCATTAGGGCGCCCCCTTGCAGTGACCACAGGCCCCTATAGGGTTGAGCTTCTAAGCTCTGTTCCAGTGGTCCCCAAAGCCACCAGGGCAGTTGCCCCCTCATGGTCTGCAGGAGACATAATCCCTCCTCCGGTCCTTCTGGGTGTCCCGGCTTTATAAACACTAGTGCTGCCAAAATACAGTTTTGCCTTCTTGAGACTCTAAATTGTATTAGTCAGATATTCAGGTTTGAAAATGTTATAGAATGTTAAACTTTATGTTTATGAATGTGGAAAAACAGCAGGTGCAAAAGTAAAACCATAAATATTGGAGCAGAACCAGGAACAAAAGTGGTTTGTCCAAGTAGTGGAGATTCTCAAATGAAAATGGGACCTAAAATTCTGATACGCAAGAACAGAACGTTGAAAGCTAAATTGTTTTAAAAAAAAAAATCTCACATTCTGGTTTCCAAAATAATGCAACACATTATGCTAAACTTGACCCAATTCACATACAGCTTTAATGTGAATGACCCCGATGCAGACTGTGTCACATGGCACAAGTAACTGCACTAGAACAGAAGCCCAAGCTGCTGGAGATGAAGCATGACCTTAGTTTTATTAATATTAATTAACCGCTTTGTTGGAATTATTGTTACAATTGCAATTTCACAGTAAAGCACTTGAAGAGGCTATTCTGAGAGCACTTTAAAGGCTTAATATTTTATATGTATACATATTTCCATAATGCAATACAATAGCATAGCCAAAGGGTGAAGGAATGAGAAACTGTGAATAGAAATGTGCACAAATAATAATAATAATAAAAATAAAAGAAGCCCTTTCTCCTCTAGACTTCTGATTGAAGCATGTGGGATTCTGAAAGTTATTTTAAAAAGAAGTGAGTGGCAGACTGGGCAAAATGCCCACGCTATCTTGAAGCCTGAGTGTACTAGTCATAAATGAGTATGTCAATTAGGCAAAAGAGGAGCTTTTGCCTATTGTTTAGTGTTATTTTTCCTTTGGTGAGAGGAATCCAGATCTGCCCTTGGTTGTAGGCCAACATATTGACCTATGGCAAAACTGAAAGAGGCAAGATTTTCCAGCAATACTGTGGATTTAATAAGAAATGGATATGAAGGACAGACTCAGTCATATAATGGAATAAAAGTGATTAAAGAAATTGATAGATTTGGTGAATATTGCTACAAGTATTTGGAGATCCACATCAATAACAGACTGGACTAGCCTCGTAACACTGAGAAACTATATAAGAAGGGGGAAAGCAGACTATTTTTTCTTAGGAGACTGTGCTTTACTGTACCTATTCTACAACTCTGTGATGGCCAGTGCAATTTTTACGCAGTGGTATGCTGGGCTGGTAAAATCACTTCAGGAAAGGCCCACCGAATCTACAAGTTAATTCAAAAAGGCAAGCTCAGTTAATGGATTTAGTAATGGAAGAAAGAATGAAGACAAAACTGGTGGCCCTTATGAACAATGCTTTACATCTTCCCTCTGACACACTAGCTAGCATTGATTACTTTCAGCCAATGAATTATTTATCAGAAATGTGTAAAGAAATGCTACTATGACTCATTTATATCAACGACAATAAGCCTTTATAATGACTCACTGTGAGTGTGACAGCTCTTTTTATCTTTAGCCAAGTCAGAAGTTTTTTTTTCTTTTTAATTTCTTTCTTTCATTCTGGTGTGCATTTCAGACGGAGATTGTTGTTTGTCTTAATTAAAAATATTTATTTATTTATTTACTGAGTTTCTTTAAAATGCAGAATTTCACCTTCAGGACAAATAAATGCTATTTATTTAATATTAATCAGTTAACACCTAAAATTTATTAAAACATAACACTAATTAATGAGATATGCTTTCATTTTAAATTCCCTTTCCCAGCTGATGTCCTTCAATATGTGATTCGGTATTTAACCTGAGAGAATTTTGCTTCATCAGCTTTACTGATACATTTGAAAATTTTGGAGACCTGGATTAGGTTGCCACATTGTCAACTCTGTTCACTGATGATGCTGAACCCTCGATTGTTCTCTGCACAACCTCCTGTACTGCTGTGCCTTTTTTTACTCTGTATTGACCAGAGTTGCCCACAGTACCCCAAATGCAGTCTCACTTGCATAATATATTGATGTACAAAATTATGAAATCCTGGATGTATGGCGATAGTGCCTAATTCAGTCAGCAGATTTTTCTGTGGAGTGTATTTTCTCCAAGAATGCTATTAACTGCAATTTTTCTTTTCTTTTTCCTTTGGTGTCAACTGCCAATGTATTTTGTTAGTTGGAAGTTATGTTAACAGGTCTAATTTCATCTAATTCTCAAACAGTTTTTACATAATCCATGTTTACAGATTTGGGGGCTCAAAACTATTAGGTTCATAAGGCCAATATTGTTACATGTATACCACGTACAGGGAAATTCCTATTCTGGCAGCACCAAGCAAACGTCAGGAAACAGCATGTGTTTTTAAAAATATTTATTTCTAAAATTTTACAGTATTTTTACTTTGATATTTGTGTTAATGCTTGTAAATGGTCCATGGTATGGAGGAGGTTTGGTACAAGCCTGGATCAATGGAATCAATAACACTCCTTCCATTATAAAAGTACTGCATGGTGTGCTGGCTCTGTAAAGCCAATATTATGTCAGAGACTGCACAGACATCTGTAGCCAATTCAGGGCACTTTAGCCTATTGTCTCCCTGTCTACTTAGAGGCCTGTTCCTAACCCAGAAATGGTTCTAAAGAGGCCTGAAGTAACTCTGGAAGTGGCTAATGGGCTAGGCTTAATGTTGAACTTGGAGTTGCAAGGGGAGACAAACAAGGGTTTTACTGGTGATTAGAAGAGTTGCATCAGATAGTGGAAAGAAGACATTATTTTGGTGAGAGAGGAGTATACTTGAGAGTGGTTGAGGGGGATAAGTCCGTCAAGGATTCTATGTGATAGAAAAGCAAGGAGAATCGGTTAAAAAAAGGTAAAAAAAAGACCAAGCGTTCCTGTAGGTTTATTGCTTTCCCTCTTGTTTGATACTTTGAGTCACCCCTTATTCTTCTCTCCTTTTATTTAATAAAATCTACTTTTTTTTAACACAATTTGAGTCTTCTTGGATTCAGGGACAGCTTGAGAGTGACCCCTTCAGACTACAATGACCATATAGTTCATTGTTTTCAAATTGTTATTTGGAAATTTGTCTAAGGGATCAGACCTTTTACACAGCATAATCATCAGTGTTAATTTTATATTTAAAGTGTACAGTAGTGGCCAAAGGTTTTGGCAGTGACACAAATGTGTTTTGCAAAATATGTGGATTCAGTTTTTGTGGTGACAATTCACATTGTTTTTATATTATTGTGCAGAGTGCTCAGATGCATATTAATTCATTGTAAAGAGCTTTATTAACATAAAAAACCCATTTTGGCCCTGGCATAAAATGATCAGCTAAAAGTATCCAGCAAGCGCCAGTACCATCTCCTCCTGAGGAGTCAGCCACAGAATCGTGTTGCCACCAATTCAGAGCTTGCTCAGTACTGACAGCAGGGTAGTGTGAGTGGATCTGTCCGCACAGTGAGGTGAAGACTTTTGGACAACAGCCTTATGTCAAGAAGGGCAGTAAAGAAGCCAGTTCTTTCCAAGAAAAACATCAAAGACACACTGAAATTCTGCAGGAAGTACAAAGATTGGACAGCAGAAGACTGGTGCAAAGTTATTTTTTTCAGATGAATCCTCCTTCTGACTGTTTGGGACATATAGAAAATCGATTGTCTGAAGAAGGAAAAGGTGAAAGCTATCATGAGTTCTGTATCGCGCCAATAGTGAAGCATCCTGAGACAATCCTTGTGTGGGGTTGCTTCTCAAATAAGGTAGTGGGCCCACTTACAATTCTGTTCAATAACACTGCCATAAATAAAGAATGATATCAAAATGTCCTCCAAGACCAAATTTTCTCAACAAACCACGCACAATTTGGTGATGATCTGTGTATTTTCCAGCATGATGGAGAACTGTGTCACAAGGCAAAAGTGATAACGAAGTGGCTAGGAGATCACAACATTGAAAGTTTGAACCCATGTCTAGGAAACTCCCCAGACCTTAATCCCATTGAAAACCTGTGGTCAATTCTCAACAAGCAGGTGGACAAGCAGAGGGCCACAAATTGTGATCAACTCCAAGCACTAAAAAGGCAAGAATGGATCACCATCAGTCAGGATTTGGCCCAGAAGCTAATATCCAGCATGCCAGAGCGAATTGCAGAAGTAAAGAAGAAGAAGGATCAACACTGTAAATATTGACTCTACATAAATTTGATGTATTTGCCAATAAAAGTCTTTGAAACTTATGAAATGTTTATAATTGTTCTTCAGTAAACCATAGATACATGTAAAAAAATAAATAAAAAAAACCTGAAAATGCTGAAACAGTGGAGTTTACAAAACATAACATTTGTGTCACTGCCAAAACTTGGCCAGTAATGTATATTTGGAAATATTAGTTCCGTATATGCATTGTTAAGAGTACTTTAACACTTTAAAAGTTTATTTAACACTGGACACTTTGCTGTGTTCTCTGAGAAGATTACAAGATAAAGATAAGAGTAATGAATTAAATTGGCTGCAGTGAGCCAGTGTTGTATTCAGGATTGTTTCCTGTTCATAGGCATTACTTATGAATGCTTTCAGATCACTTCAGTGTTTTTTGTCTCCCTAATGGGATGTGAGTGGTCATATTACTCCTTTTCACAAAAATCTGAAAAAATGGGGATTGGTATTATAGGCATGTGAAGTGTTGCTTTATGCCGTTTCAAGGTTACTGATCATGAATATGATAATATTTTTGATATTTGATTCATTATTTGTGGTCCTAGCCCTTTAAGAACGGTTGAAAATGACAAATTTCAAACATAAGCATGTATAGTATTATTTAGACCATTTCAGGGTCAGTATTTACGAATATAATGTAATGTTGTTTTTGACTCTGTACTAGGGTTTTAGCCCTCTATGGACCTCTATCAGAGGGTGAAAAATGAAAAATTTCTGTTTCAACCGATAATATTTAGACTTTAAACATTTAAATTCAAACACACATCTTAATATTTTATATGTATTTGATGCAACTATTATACCTCATGAAGTAAATCATATTTCTTATGAACACCCTGAACTGGGTGGCTTTTGCTAATTCAGACTTTTTTGTAAATTCCAAACTGTCCTTTTAAGAATGGGCGGCACGCTGCTGCCTCGCAGTAAGAAAACCTGCGTTCGCTTCCCGGGTCCTCCCTACATGGAGTTTGCATGTTCTCCCCGTATTTGCTTGAGGTTTCCTCCGGATGCTCCGGCTTCCCCCCACAGTCCAAAGATATGCAGGTTAGATGCATTGGCAATCCTAAATTGTCCCTAGTGTGTAGTTGGTGTGTGGGTGTGTGTGTGCCATGTGGTGGACTGGCACCCTGCCTGGGGTTTATTCCTGCCTTGCACCCTGTGTTGGCTGGGATTGGCTCCAGCAGACCCCTGTGACCTCCTCCTTTTAAGAATGAGGATGGGAGTGTGATGAGTATGCCCCGTGATGGAATTATACAGTATCATCATCCAGGGTTGATTCATGCCTAGTGTCTGATACTACCAGGATTGATTTAAGCTCCCATGGCCCTACTTGGATTAATCAGGTTTCAATAAATTGGATGAATAAATTGATTTTAAAATGGTACATGTTCTCTTTATTTTTATGCTCTAGTTTTTCTGCAACTTCCCAAACACATGGATGCTAGGTTAACTGACTATTCTAAATTTGCTCTGTGTAAATATGAGTGGGACCCAGAATGGATGGCTGCTGCTTGCAGGATTGGTTCTGATCTGATACAGCTCGGATAGACTCTAGCCCCACAAATCCCTGAATTGAATTAAATGGGTTTTAGAAAGTTCATTTATGTTTTAGAATGAAAAATGTAAAATAATACAAATGTTCCTTTTAAAGTAGTTTCTTCTTCAAGTCAGGGTATGTGAGCCTCATCTGTGGAACTCAGGATTTATGACAGTTGTGAACGCTGGCCCCGGCACAGACAGACGGACAACATTTTTGCACCCACACACTGTTTATTTACACTATTTACAATTATATAAAAGTCACGTGCACTCACGAACCCCAGTGCCTCTCGCACTGAATCCCCCAAAAGTCCAGGGCCCACAGTCTCTGTGCCTTTACTCTGGCCGCTCCGTCTTACTGCCTTACGACTTCCACCCCTGACTGGAGGGAGGCGGCCCCTTTTATGGGGAGCTGGATGGGCTCCAGCTGCTTCCCGGCACTTAACGGCGGCCACACCCCTGTGTGGAGGAAGTGCCGGCCGTGCACCCGGAAGCCATCTGCGTCTCCCCGGTCGTCTTCCCCCGGGCTCCTGGGATAAACAGGCACTGGGGCGCCGCCTGGCGGTGGCCACGGGTCCCTACAGGGCTGGGCTTCCAAGCCCTGTACCCGAGGCCCCCTGCATAACCAGGACGGACGCCCCCACTCAGTCTGGAGGAGGCACACGCCCTCCTCTGGTCCTCTAAGGCGTCCCGGCCGGGCTCCAACCCCAGCCGAGGACCGTACGAGGTAAACCGGCATCGGGGCACCGCCTGGCGGTGACCACGGGCCCCTACAGGGTAGGGCTTCCATGCCCTCGACCCGTGGCTCCCCACAGAACCAGGACGGATGCCCCCTCGCGGTCTGGAGGAGGCACAAGCCCTCCTCACGTCCTCCTGGGCGTCCAGGCCGGGCTGGGACCACACAGTATACATACTTTAAGTATTGGAGCCCGGAAACGGAGAACTGCTAGAGCACTCTAATTATATTGTTCAGTTTTCATCCAAAGAGGTGTAAAAATATGAATCTGAGTGGTCCACTTTAATGTTAGGTCATAGAAGACCTCTACCTTTATGTCATAAATTAAAAACTCAGTCTGTGGAGTCTTACTGCTTGCTAGGAGTGAAAAGTTTTATCCTTTAAACCTTATCCTACAAGAGCAAGATACTCCATCTGAGTGTGTAAGTGTCATTTGAAGATACAAACTCATTTTGTGCTTAGCCTGTTTACCTGACCACCGTTTAAGCAATAACCCTCAGAGTAATTCAGTCACTATGTCATGACACATTCATAATTGTCACATGAAGACCCAACAGTTCTCTGAATGTTCACCAAAACAGATGGACTTGAACTGAGAACTCAGTCTGAGTACTATGGAATGTCAGGGCTTTCTGTTGCTGTCTGTCAAAACATCAGCGCTCCATTTGAAGCATCAGGATGTTTATACTGCATTTTAGGAGATCACATGGAGTGCATAACTAAAGTGAACTCATGTAAAGATCTCAATATTCTTTTCAAGGCAACTAACTATTCTGTTTCCATGCCTGGGTGAAGGCGTGGTAGGTCATTCTCAGTTCCAAGAACTAAGGGCTAATGAAGACAAGGCAGATACACAGTCTTCTTGTCTTGGCCTGGACTTATTGGAGTCACAGTGGCAGAGTTTACTTTTTAATCCGTATTTCTGCACAGCAAACTTTTCCCTGAGTTATTTTTGTGAAGTAATTAGTCATTTGAAAGCTGGCAGCTTTATGGGTAAGAAATGCACTCTGTAGATTTCCTCATTGGCACCCCTCATTATGGAAATTTTTCTGGAATCCAAATAGTTTGATTGGGATGAGGTGCGCCATATCATTATGTGCTCCTAATAGGGCTTTAATGTAATTAGGAGTCAACATATAGTCGCCTTATATCAGAGGTAAGCTCACAAAAGGGAGGCTTTAATGAGTTAGAAGTGCACTGGCAATTGAGATGATGAAAAGGAAGTCTGTTTGAAGTGCAGGTCCTTGTTTAATTTTAGATGATAATTACTAATTAGGAACAGTCGCACTTCAAAATAAGATGTTCAGCACAGAAAAGTAAACTTGGCAGCATTTTTTTTTCATGCAAATTGAGGTGCTTTAATTCACTCTGTGTGCTGGACAGCAGTGCCTAACAAGCTGTTGTTGGATCTAAATGACTATCGATGCTCATTAGGGCAAAGGCAGAGCTGTAACCCCTTGAGTTTAAAGCAAAAAAAAAAAAAAAGAAAGAAAGGAAGAGTTAAAACCAACCTGCTCTAACATGAACTGGAGAGGATCTTCTGGTCTCTCAAACACAAGGTTCTCTGTCATCTCCTGCAAGATGAAAAGACACAGATTTAACATAAAAGTGTTTGCTTGCCATTTTAGGTCAGTGACTGTCTTTGTTTATAAGGTACTTTTCAACACTCATTAAAGAGTCTGGCCTGGTCACAAAAGAAAAAAAAAATAAAACAGCCAACAGTTCAGTTCCCACCACGGACTCACTGTGAACCTGAGAAAATCATTATTGAAAGTGCAGAGGACCAGATGTAGAAACATGGAATCAAGTAGACTGCATAGCTTGCCAAAAATGAAAACCGTACTGAGTGACTGAGTATTTTCAACCCATTCTTCTCATATCAAGTCAAACATCCCACAAACACTGGACTAACATTACATTGCTTGCCTCACAAACAGAGCAACAGAGGATTCAATTTCCACAAGCATTCATGCAGCACTAATCTATCTCGATAAAAGCAACGCTTACACAAAAATGTGGTTCACTGACTTTAGCTTGGCATTCAACACCGTCATCCCCTGAAGCTGGCAGTAAAGCACAGATCCTTTGGACTGACCACCAGCCTGTAACTGGATCCAGGACTTCCTGGCTGACAGACCTCAGACAGTCATGGTTGGGACATACAGTACACCTCCGAAAGTTGTACTTTGAAGATCAGAGCACAGGGCTATGGACTCATCTTATTGCTGGTTTCTTTTTTTTATGCACAATTGTATCACATAGAGGACCCATGGTCCAGGGGCTAAGGCAATGGACCCTGAGATCCGAGGTTAGTGGTTCAATTCCCACCAAGGACACAGAAGTCCTCACTACTGTTTAGGTGGGTGAGCATAGCTGCTCTTCTGATCTGTGGTGGGCTGGTGCCCTGCCGCCGGGTTTGTTTCCTGTCTTGCATCCTGTGTTGGCTGGGATTGGCTCCAGCAGACCCCTGTGACCCTGTAGTTAGGATATAGCGGGTTGGATGATGGATGAATGAATGTGTCACATAGCATGAAACAAACTTTATAATCAAGTTTTCTAATGACACAACAGTGGGTCCGATTACCATCAATGATGAGACAGCCAGTTGGGAGGAAGTTAAACTTGTCACTGAATGGTGAGATAAAAACAATCTGTTCTTCATTGTCAGTGATGGCAAGGAACTGATTGTGAACTGTGGGTGTGCCTGCTGATATTGAAGGGGTTGGTTTGGAAAGAGTGACTGGCTGCCTTTGTGTTCATATGCGTCCACATCACTGATTGTTTCTCAGCTACTTTCCTACACAGGCTCATCAGGACCTTTATTTTACGAGAGGGCACATTAAAGAGTCTCATTAACTTCTCTACCTGTGAAGAGCATACTTGTCAGCTACCTTACAGTCTGATATGGAAACTACACAGTGGCATAGTGGAGAGCTCTATAATGGGATGTTAACACAACCCAGTTCATTACACCTCCAAGGCATTTATGAGAAAAGATGGCTAAAATGAACTTTCCACGAGGACAGGCTCTATGCACTTCAACAACAAACTCTTCATACAGAGAACCATAGACACATGGAATAAGTGACCAAGTAGTGTGGTAGACAGTAGGATTTCTGGGACCTCCAAAACTAAAGTTAATTTATTTTGGAAGAATTAAGTAGGCAGGACTGGGTTCTTTGTTGGGCCGAATATCCTGTTCTTGTCTAAATTTGCTATCATATAACTAATCACCATACAGGTAGTGAAACTGTGGAATGAAATGCTCCACAACCAGACCTTCAAACAGGAGTCCTAAAACTGTTAACTCTGTTAAACTCTGTCATTATCATTTTCAACTGCAACGACAGAATACATTATGTAATCACCCACACTACCTATCAGTTTGTTCTGACTAATTGTGACTTTTTCTGTCTGGTACATGTTGTATATTATTTATTTTTAATTTAGAACATTATTTATTTATTTGTAATTATTTTTGCTCTGTTTAGTAATTTGTATCTGCTGTGTCAGTCTGTGATGTATTGTCTCTGTATGTTTCTGCACAAGGGAGTCTTGCAAATGCTTTTCATTTTACTGAAAGAACTGGAATGAATTGGAACCGAAATTAATTTTTTCACACTCATCCTTCATTTTCATGATTAAATGTCTTTTGTTTAGCATTGTGATAAACAGCATAAAAACACAGTGACATAAAATAAACCCAACGAAAAGTTCCTACCCAAAGTCTAAACCGTAAAGAATAAAAAAGTAGCTGGGAAAATTCTCACAGTGTCTCTAATGGTCAACACACTTGCCACATGGATTATGGACAATATGTAAAAAATAAATACAGTATATAAGAACAGTGAAAAAAAAGAAGGATAATGCATTGCCTAATCACTATCCCTCTAATATATCCCAGCACTGATGGGGAAGTGTTAAGACTGTGTAGTATTGTAAATTAAACTGCATTAATATTGTAAAATGCAAGAAAATGGCACTTTTTTAGTAAATGAGTTAGGTCTTTTTATTTTAAAACACTAACATGTTTTGTTATTTGGTGGAGTGGCTTGATGGTGAAGAATGTAATGCTGCTGCTTCAAAGATTCACCTTTCTGGGTTTAAACCTGACAGCTGGTTGTTGTCTGTGTGGAGTTTGAGCATTCTTTCCTTGCTTGTGTGAGTTTCCCCCCCACATCTCCAAACGCTGTGTGTGCTACACTTTAGATTAACTGGTAATTCTAGATTGGCTTGAGATGAATGGGTGTAAGTATGTAAATAAAAGGGGCCATATATTGAACTGGAGACCTGTCCAAGGTTGGTTACTTTTATGTTTTCCAAAAGTTAGTTACTTACTTGTATGCTCATAATGAACCAAACACATGTGCTTTAGTTAAAGTGTTTTTAAATAAACCAGCTCCATGTAATGCTCTCGTGTATGACAAACAAAGGGCTATCAGATGGGATTGACTTTCTGAACTGAAGACCCATCTCACACCCTCAATCACTGACCGCAAGTCTTGACACGTAATAATTACCATGGTAATTCATGTAATGAGGATCTTCAAATCAAAACTCACTTCTCACTAATGCATAAGGTCATTTTCCAGAAGTGTTTTATTTTTTTAACATTTTACTCAAAATTCATTATTTGGGAAATGACTGGATACCTGATATTTGGATTATTAGATACGTAATCTTAGATTTTTCAATGAACAGTTTAATATTATTTGCTGCTTTGTCAAACTTGGTCTCCATTCAGACCCATTGTATCATGAATTTTGTGATGTCCATTCTCCATGAAAACATAAAATTAAAAATTTTCCCTGTGATCACAACAAACAATGTGGGGTAAGTAACAGGCACAAAAGATATACATTTTGGTGGAGTATTCAGTACATATAAAATCCTATTATAACTTCTGAAACAGTCTTCTCAGTCTTCATCAGTAAGACATAATGGAAATGATATTCCTTTGGAACAACTTTGTTACCTTCTGAAATCCGGAAGATGGTAGATTGTGTGTCATGATACAGTAACCAACAGAGGAAACTCAAGGACCTTCCCTAAATCCAGAATGATGCCAGGAAAGTCTTTCCAAAATACCTAACTATCTCAATGGTCCTAATTAAAGAATATTAGTTCCCTGTCTATTTGATAGGGTACCTACAGCACTCACCCATCTGATGTGTCTCCTACTACATACTCCATTAATAGATTTCATATTTATGTTTGACCATTGTATTTTCATCATATTCTAAACCTAAATATAAAGTAACACAAAGCAATGATGCAAAGCAAAACTTGTGGGTCTTTTCCTGCTGTTTATTTAAACTTCTCCAAAAACACCAATTATTATATAAACTGACGTCCTGGTCCCAGCTGTGCTTTGCTCACATGATCTGCTTTGACATGTGTTCTTAAAGCAAAGCACATGCTGCTCAATGATACATATGCCCAAACCATGGATCACACCGTACTAGCAATTGTAACTAGGAATACTATTTGATTTACAGAAGACTGCACCAACCCTGCCTGGGCAGCTTTTCAAAAATAGCGTGAAGGATGGTTGACTTATTGTCATTTCTAATGACCATCTTGTGCTTCACTAAAACTTTATTACAAGGTGTTGGACTTCACAGAAAATTGGGAGATGCATATTTGGGTAGTTTTGTCTGGTGGCATGTAACAGAACACAGATGCCCTCCATCTTACCAAACCCTCCATTATTTGTGTCATACGAGCTCCAAATTCTAAACATGAGGCTCCCACTCACTTGAAAAATCTGAAGAATATTATGCTTTTCCATATACTTCATAGAGCGTTCATAAGGATCTTCATAGGCTGGAGGCGTTCGGTTGGTGAGTGAAGTTTCCAGTTCTGGATTCTCTGTGATCAGAACCCGGTCCATCGATTGTCTTTCTGCCATCTACAAATTACAGAGAAGACTTGATGGTAAAGTGGATACATTTGAGGATGAATGAAATATTAAGGTAAATACACAAGCTTGATAGACTGAATAAAAACTTCTAAAGTTTCTGAATCTAAAGACAATAAAACCCCATTTTCAAGTGGGAAGTCATATGCATCAAAAGATATAACTCTGATATAAATTACATCTATTTTGAACTTCACCATTTTTTTTTTTATGAAAAATAGATTCATTCAAGGATTGTGTCCAACAAGGACCTAAAACATAGGGAAAAATGTCATTGGGAATAAATCCAGCAATGTTCCCTCTGTTAATGGCAGGGATGTCTGACTTCTGAGAAAAAAACGATTAGCAAGACAAAAGAGCAGTTTCTGAAGAACAGAGGACAAAACATGTTCCTAGGGTGATAGCAATGAGACCATGTTGCCCAATTAAAATGTACAATGGGCAAGAGACAAGTTGCTTCCTTCTAGTCTTTTAGGTGGCTTTGGCAGTACACATTTCAGAACAGAATCAGTGGAATCATATTATCTCTTTAGTGAGGCAGTTTAAATCTAAGCCTTTAATGGAACATTAAGTGTTAGGGGTGAAGTTGTTTCAGAGGCTCAAAGTTCTCAACACTGTGCATACCAATTATGATCTTAGATAGTAATCTTGTGCAAAAGAGAATTGGGGGGGATCGGTTGTTTGGTGGCAGGGAGTTTAGGACAGGCCAGATTTACAACTGTACATGAAGGAACAAACGATAGTATAAAAATATAAGTGCACAGTAAAGTAAATTGCAACCCAGCATTTAAATGCAAAAGTAAAATGAGTGACATATTAAAAATAGCTTGCCTTAATGGTAGAAGTATCAAAAATAAAACAAGTGAGGTGGAGTTGTATGTAGTGGAGCATAATTATGATATTATAACAGTAACAGAAACCTGGCTAAATAACAGATGGAGATGAGTATAACATGTGTGAGATACACATTTTTAGGAAGACAGACAGAACAGAAAAGTAGGTGGCGATGCTGCTTATGTCAGACAAAATTTAAACTCAAGTCCTATTCAGTTGGATGATGAGCCCCATCTTAGTGAGGACATGTGCTTCATCTGGAAAGTATTTTAGTAATATCAAAAAGTCAAGTTTTACAGGGGGATATTATAGCCATGGGGGACTTTAACTACCCGAGTATTAACTGGGATAACGTTGCAAATAGCAGAGCACAAGAGGAGTTTTTAGAAGTATTCAATGACTGTTTTTTAATGCAATATGTTAAAGCACCAACATGGGGTGAAGCCTATCTGTATTTAGTATTTTGTAGTAATCAGGATACAATTGAGGGAATAGAGGTGATTGAACCACTAGGGTCAAAGAGGAGGTGAAGTGCATGAGGAAAGTAAAGGGGAATTAAAAAATACAGAGTGAAATAGTGGATACTCCTATTTGACTTTTCACTGTTTTGTTTTGTAGTGGGCAGATCCAAGCAGCTATAGGCCAGTAAGCTTAATGTGGGTCACAGGAATTCCTTCATGCAAGGAATTATTAGGGATAAGATTGAGCAACACATGGTAAGAACAGGAGTATTATTGAGCAGTCAGCATGGGTTCAGAAGGGGGAAATCGTGTTTTACTATCATACTAGAATTCTATGAGGAAGCAACAAAAGGATGTGATCAAAGTGGAGCTTATGATATTATTTATCTGGACTTTCAGAAAGCATGTGATAAGGTGACACATGAGGTATTGGGCATCAGACTGAAAGAATTGGGTGTTCAGGGTGATGTTTGCAGATGGGTGCAGAATTGGCTCAGACAAAGGAAGCAGAGGGTTATGGTGCGAGGAACCTTATCAGAATCGGCTGATGTTAAGAGTGGTGCTCCACAGGGGTCAGTGCTAGGGCCATTGCTATTTTTAATATATATAAATGATTTGGATAGGAATATAAGTAACAAGCTGGTTAAATTTGCAGATGATACCAAGATAGGTAGACTGGCAGATAATCTGGGATCTGTTGAATCATTACAGAGGGACTTAGACAGCACAGAGGCTTGGGCAGATTTGTGGCAGATTAAATTTTTTGTTACTAAGTGTAAAGTATTACACATTGGAAGTATTAGGTTTGTATGAACAATGAGAGATCTGAAAATCGAAAGTACACATTATGAGAAGAATTTAGGAGCCGTATTGGACTCGACACTACCAATTTCCAGACAGTGTTCAGAAAGCATTAAGAAGGCTAACAGAATGTTGGGTTATATAGCAGGATGTGTAGAGTACAAGTCCAAGGAGGTTATGATGAAGCTTTATAACACACTGGTGAGGCCTCATCTGAATCACTGTGTACAGTTTTCATCTCCAGGCTCAAAAAATACATAGCATTTCTAGAAAAAGTACAGAGAAGAGTGACTAGGCTGATTCAAGGGCTACAGGGGATGAATTATGAAGAAAGATTAAAAGAGCTGAGCCTTTTCAATTTAAGGGAAATAAGATTAAGAAGAGAAATGAATGAAGCGTTTAAAATTATGAAGGGAATGAATACAGTGGATCAAGACCGTTATTTTAAAATGAGTTCATGAAGAATACAGGGACACAGTTGGAAATTTGTTAAGGGTAAAATTTCACACAAACATGAGGAAGTTTTTCTTTTCACAGAGAACCACAGATACATGAAATAAGCTACCAATTAGTGTGGCACATAGTAGAACTTTAGGGACTTTAAAACTAGACTTAATGTTTTTTTAGAAGATTTAAGTGGATAGGATTGGCAACCTTTGTTGTGCTAAATGGCCTTTTCTTGTCAAGAGTGTGTTTTAAACTCTGCTGGCATCAATACCATTTGACTGGTGGAATACTCATTTTGCCTCTTCTTTGCATCAAGCTTAGAGTACACTCCTCTTGTTGTTTATTCATCTGTCCATTTTAGGGTCATTAAGACTAGAGATTATTCTGGCAGCATTCTGTGCACAATAGGACGCAACCCTAGTCCATCACAGGGCACATTCACTTACCCACTTTTACGCTAACTAGTAGGGGCCATTTTGGAGTTACCAGTTACCAACCATGCATTTTAAGCTCAGCAGTTTCTTCATGAAATTGTACTAAATTCCAGATTTTCAGATCCAAAAGTCAAGAACCATTGAACAAGTCTATAAATCTAAACCAACAAGGCATAGCTGAAACACAATTTCCAAACTTAACCAAACTCTTATTCTCAGATCTACTAAATTTAATTCATGATCCAAAGCCAAAATAATCAGCCCACCATAAAAGCACAAAACAAGAAACAGTCTTAACTCTAAGAGTGACCAACTGTATAAAGTTTGAAAAGCACAATACCTCAGCAGCCACTTGAGATAGCTTTTATTTTTTTTCTCATGTAGCTACTTTTGGTTAATTGGTGCTAAATTATAGGCTCCATCCTCTTAATCTTAAGTCTTAATGAGAGAAGGGGGAAACAGTTAACAGTTAAAAGAAACTTAAGAGAAGGAAAACCAAAAAAGGGGAAAAAAGGTAGAGCCAATGCTAAGCTCCAGCAAAACCATTGCACACTTAGGCTACATCTATATTAATATTGTGGCGTCCCGTCGAATAAACACACTCAGCAGCTGCTTGTCCAGGGGAGTCTTTTAAATGCCGACTGGCTTTTAATTGAATATACCGCAATATAAATGATGCCCTGGGTCAGGGTCTGGGTCTGTTGTCTGGGTCACGGGGACACCTCCAAAATAACAAAGATAATTCATCTTCGCTCTATCTACCTCTTTAACTGTTTGCTCCCTTCACCACTTGATGCTGTCTTTCTTTCGCTCCAGCAACAACTACCACTTCTGACCACCGCCTCCCCTTTTCTTCACGCACTGTTCATTAACCCCTGTCACTCAACTCTCTCTCTCTCTCTGTCTCTCGGTAGGTGCCCCAAGCCCTTACAGAAAGTGTTTTCCCAGGACTCTACCCCAACACTGCTTCCCCTCCCCACACCCCATGCAATGGCAAGACGTGTCACAATATGTTTTTATTTAAAAGCTTTTTAAACAAAAATGACCTCTTTCCACACTAGTGCATTCAGGTCATTTACAAAAGTATCTGCACCCACATATGACATAGCTGTTTGCCTGCACTGGGCAAGCGTGCATCAGGTGAAGCAGGAAGTGGAAGTGTCCTCCACCCATTTGCAGCTTTCGTACACATGGAGAACAACAATGGCAAATACGAAAAAACAAAAACAGATCATTTTGTTTGGACTGAGGATGAGGTAGAATTGTTACTGAGTGTAACACACAAGTATACAGTGAGCAAAGCAGTTGACAAAATGTTATAAGCAGGATCCAATCAAGGAAGGGCCACAAAAAAATACAAACCAATCAGAGTGTACTGAAGGTTGAAACTAAATGTTTTTTTTTTTTGTTTTTTTTTTACTTACTGGTAATTTGTGGCCTTTTGATGGTTGCAGCATCAGTACAGGAGGAAGAATGCCGAAGGACTGCTACCTCTGCAGCTCCATCAGTACTTCTCTCTCTCTCTGCTTCTATACAAAATATATCATTGTATAGCTGGCAGAGCTGCCACAAATACATGATAGAGAAAAGGTGTACGGCTTTTGAGGCCTGTAGCAACTGGTTTTGACAATTTCTAGAACATCCATCCATCCATCCATTTTCCAACCCGCTGAATCTGAACACAGGTTCATGGGGGTCTGCTGGAGCCAATCCCAGCCAACACTGGGCACAAGGCAGGAACCAATCCTGGGCAGGGTGCCAACCCACAGCAGTTTCTAGAACATCCATCCATCCATTTTCTAACCCGCTGAATCCGAACACAGGGTCACGGGGGTCTGCTGGAGCCAATCCCAGCCAACACAGGGTTATTACACTATTATGGAACATTATTACAGTAGCACCTTGCACATGGGAAAGATGCTATATAAATAAAAAGTATTATTATTTGGCCCTTGGCTGTAAATATGAATGGCCACAAACCAGTTGGCCGTAAATTGACACAACTTTATACAACTCTGGAGAGTGTTTTTTTTTTATTTTTTTAAAAAGTCTCTATTTTTAGGGGTGTTACAAATGCCATGGCAGTCTAGACAAAAGGCAAAAACAGAGACTGATGTCTGTATTTTTAAAGGAAAATGTAAGCGCGGATGTAGCTTTGGATGTGAAGTATTGCTTCTTCATGGTCGTGGTATTTGCTATTCTGCCTTGTGTTTCTACTTTTGTTATCCATTTTGTCTGTTTTACAATGAAAATTTACCATACCCTTTTTGAAAAAGATTCTTCTTCATTTATCAACTTCTTCCTCACTTATTACACTTTTAATCTTCTCAAAGATACATATCTGCTAAATTGCATAAATCATTTAATACAGTGCCACAACTGATTTTAATTGCCAACATGTTTAGCAAAGTTTTGCTGCTTGTAGTACTCAAGACAACGAATGACATATAAATTCATCCGGCCAAAAAAAAAAACCAAAAAACTCCTGGGCTGATTTGACCTTTTGTTAAAGAAGGACAAAAGCTTATTTAATTTTATTTTTATAATTAATAAGGAATTTGAAGAAGAGTAGTAAGGAGAAAGCAGAACACAAAAACAGTAATCATAAAGACTAGCAACCAAAACAAAGTGTCAAAATTAGGCTCTGAAAAAAAAATTGTAGAGAAACTAGTTTTCTCTCCCTAAAATTCTTCCCTTTGACAAATAAAACTCTGACAATGTTAGAACTAGCGGTATGGCCATAAATAAAATGGCTTCCATGACACATCATAAGCCTTTCAATACATGGCATCATATCAACCAAAATTCAAAACAAGAGGCTGATGTTATCTTTACGTGATCTTCAGACAGCAAAAGTAATCAAAAACTATAAACAAAATAACATTTAAAAGAAAAAAAAGATTGTTTTCTGAATTCACTTTCTGACAACAGGTACTGGACTCAGTCGTGGGTATACTTCTCCTCTGAGCTCATCTACAAAGATATGGCTGATTGATGCTTAGCATTCAATGAAAATTGAAACTGGAGAATGAGAATATCCTCTACTGGTGGTGTCTTGCTTCAATATTTTTGTTTCGTTTTTTTTCTAATCTACATTTTGCATTGCAAGATTATCCTGGCATCAGTGAATGCAAGGCAGTTACCAGATCTTTGCAAGACACTCAAGCTCACTTGTTGCCAGTATGTTTGGGTTGAAGGCAGAAAGTGGAACACTTAGTCTATAACTTTCTGCACGTCATCAATCCTTTTGAACTTGCATCATAACTATATATGATCATTTAAGATACACTTCTTTAGGATATGGGTGGACATGGGATTGCCTTGAGTAACTATATGCAGATAGAGGAAGGATGTGCAAACTCCACATGTTAGTAGCTAGGCTGTAACTTGTAACTTGGAGCTGAAAGTCAGCAATGTTAAACACAGAGCCACAAAACTGCTCTGTGATCTATTATTTCCCATTCTAATAGAGACTGCATACAAAAGTCGCATATATCATTTCACAGCTGAACTATGGAAGGATTGAACAGATGAAGGGCTGTTCTGCGGATTGTGTACGTTCTGCCTGGGTGACTTATTAGCTCAGTTTTTACATAACGACTCAAGCTCCCATCATGAGTATCATAGGGAATAAAGTGCTCTAATTAAATAGCTTGCCTGGAAATCAAAGCAAAAAGGTCTTTCTTCATGAAGGTATCCAAATACATTAGGGATACTCTCAAAACAAGCCAGCGGACAGGGTGGGCTATTTGCAAATCTGTTGTTTCATGTGCTCACCTAAATCCCAGTGGCTCTGGAAGACAGAATCCTTTGCAGATGGTAAATCAGAAAGCTCCACTACAACTAACATGTGCACTATGAGAGCACCAGACGGTAGAACAGACTTCTTGCTAAGAGGTCAGCAGTAGTGACAGACTTAACAGAAATGCCCCTGTCGCAACTTTAAAAAGCCAGGTAAAATATACCAGCTCCTTTAAATGGCTTTTTTTGCTTGCAGTGCTTCTTTCAGTTGAATTGTCCTTTATTGCACCGTTTTATATTATATGATTATACAGTTATTTGCTGTTGAGTACCTTCTAATGGTGTCCCTGGATGAAATGGAATATAAAAAATGAACACTGACTGTGTCTTGTCCATAGCAGTTCACATTTGCTGATCACTGTGTTTTTAGATACAGTGTACAAATGTTTAATTTGACATGTTTCAGTAAGAGTTGCCTATCATTGGATTTTACATCTACACCTACACTGCCACACTGATTACTCTTCATCTCATCATGCTTTCTAAACTGATCCCTTTCAGGAACAGATACTAATGCTTCAAACAGCATACTGTAGTACTCTTAACACTGACTCATTTTTGTTGATAAACATGATATACATGTTTTATTTTCCTTTCACTACTGGTTTTTGGCTTTATAATAATGGGATACTTTCAACCACACTTTGAATAAACCTCACTAGCTTCAATATTTTGGGAGCTGTCCTCTATGTCTGACCTCTAAAGGAATCTCTCTGTCAATGGAGGGTAAAGATAGATAGATAGATAGATAGATAGATAGATAGATAGATAGATAGATAGATAGATAGATAGATAGATAGATAGATAGATACTTTATTAATCCCAAGGGGAAATTCACATAATCCAGCAGCAGTATACTGATACAAAGAAACAATATTAAATTAAATAATAATAAAAATGAAAAAATGAAAAAAATTAAAATAAAATTAATGTTAGCTTATGGATGCTGAATGAGAAGTACTGTTCCTCTACGAGGGATGACTGAGGTAGATGACTGATGAAGCCAGAACATGAAGCATAGCTGGAAAGAACAGATATAAGAATGATCAGATGGATGTGTGGAGTGTCACAGAGTGAGAGGTGCACCAGAATGGAAATGGTGGGGAAAGAAGCCAAGAGAAAGGCCAAAGATGTGTGGAGAGGTGATGTCAGATGATATGAAGAGAATCCTAAAGGATACTCAGGACCTTAAAAGGATTTGAAGGGCAACTAGCCAACCTGGCTAAACCAAAAAAAAATGCTCACTAAACTTGATGTTAATGATGATGATGGTATACAATCCATCATTATTGCATATACAAACTTTCATAGTAAACATTGCAAATGGGTATTTTCAAGAAGCAGTGGCAGATATTAAATATAGAATAAAGTGCTATATTCAGTGAATTAATTTCTGTTTTATTTTGTAAAGCGTCCATTCTAGTAAGCTTTTTTGCAAAGCAATTTGCAAAGATAATCATTCAATCTTGATTTTATGTAGTGCCTTTTACAGCAAATTTCATTAAAACATGATTTACAGAAGTTAACAGGACTCTCTTATAAATTGACTTAATGCACCACAGAAGATTACAAGATAAGTCAAGAAGAAATCTGAAAACTTTGAGTAGAGTCAACTCTGAATATAAGACAATGGGCCAATTGTGCATGTGAGTCAACTCACAGTAAGAAAGGATAGACATTATGTCGATAGGATGAGTATAAAAGAGTCCATGTGAAAGGACAAGTATTCAAGCTCTTTATAGTTTTAACACAAAACATTTACAAAATAAAAAGTCAGACTCTAAAACTGACATTCAACTTCCTGATTTATGTTTAAGCTAAAGCTTGCTCGAGTTTTGACACCATGACAGTAATGTTGTCACTGACAAATGACTCCATGCTTGAACCCTGTTACAGAAAGCACACTACAGTATACCATTTTACTACCCTCCAGTACAATACCCATTAGTCAGAAGTGAAGCTAAAAACAAAAAGTGATTGTATTGCTAAAGGAGGTGCTTATCATATTGTTTATAGTTAATGTTCTCTTTAAGAAATTTCCACATACTGTATCAAAGTTGTATTACATGTAAAAAAAAACATTTTTTGTTGTTTTAAGATGTTCACACACTGTGGTATTCAGCTCTTTTTTTTCTGATAAAGCAAAGTTACAGTCAGGAGTGACTGTCAGTTCTTCCAACCAACTAGTATATTTATTTGGGTATGTATTTATCACTACTCTTTCTGTACACCTCAGTTTTCTGCCACTAATTGCAGTGTGCACAGGTCATCTCTTAATTCTGTCCCACCTCCAATTTTGTGCATGTCACTTCTTGATGCTTCTAGTCGTAGTATTTGACATGTACTACCTATTAATTAATGCTTCAATTGTGCATGTGCCACCTCTCATATTTTACACAAGCCACTTCTTAATGCTGCCACCCCTTAAATTTTGAATGTGCCACTTCTGCTTAACATTTTGCACACACCACTTCTTAATATTCTACCACACCTCCAATTATGTGCATGTCACCTCTTAGTATGGCCAATCCTCATACCCTGTATGTTCCACATATTAATGCCACCACATCTTGAATGTTGAAGATGCCGACTGCCATATTTTACACATATTAGTTCTTAATGCCGTCACCACTTTGATTTTGTACACAGTACCACTTAATGCTGCCACCCTCTTCTTTTCTATGCCTGTCTTCTTAATGCTGCTATCCCTCATATTCCTTTTTTTGGTTGTATGTCATTATATGGACAAACTTGGGCCATTGGTTTCACAGTGCAGGGCACAACCACCATAGCCAGTCAAGCTAAAGGACAGCTCCGCCATCTCTTTAATGTCCAAATGGGCTTCTGACAGTGACAATATCTTATATCTCTAATGGACTTACTCCATTTCAGTCTTGCTTCAGCCATTTTTTTAATCTTGCCATCCCTCTGCTTTTTGATGCACCACATCTTAATTCTCCTCTGATTCTGAATGCATTACCGTTTAATTCCAACTATATGTATTTTGTGCTTGTCACTGCTTAATGCTGTCAACTCTCCTATTTTGCAAAGAGCATCTCCTAACATTCTGTCATTTGCACTGCAAGGTCAATGCAGCTTTTCAATAACATTATCGCTGATTTGCTTTAAATGTTCCTGTATCTTCATAATCTAATTTTTATTTACCGGCTGTGCCAACCATCTGTGTAATGTCACAAAGACAGGTGTGTGTAGCCTGAATTCACATAGAATACAATAACTGAACACAGTTGAACTCCATTCAGCTAAATATGTAGGTGTGTCACAGTGAAAGGGGTGAATACTTATTGAATTACTAATGCACTTTATGTTTTAATGAATTTACATGAACTTTTTTGCCATCATGGAATTTTTATAATGTCCAATAGCAAAGCTTTCTAATTAAATGAATAGCTTTTATACTGTAAATGAAGAGGCAGTTCCCTGACTCACTGCAGAATGTTTAAAATAAAGGCACTCCTGTGCATAAATTTATATTCACATCAGCTCCTTCACTATGCTCATCTCTATTGTGATGGATTTAACTTACAAACAATCATTTCTTAATTTTGTAAATAACAGGAAATTTTCTTGTTTTAAATCTCATTCAGTACAACATAAAACATTTGCTGCTGGGTGTTCATTAGGCAGTTTTTAATTTTATTTTTGGTCTGTCACACCAGCTATGGTTTGGTTTAACACCGAGTCTTCTGTATCCTGGCAACCACAAGTGGGAAATTTAGTACCTCCTAATAGATGCCTTAGTTTATTTTGGAAAAAACAGGTCCAATTTGTTTTTGTCATTTTTTTTAATCCAAATGTACTTCAGAACATGCTAAAACTGACAACAACTTACACATTCTTCTTTTCTGTTACATAGTAATTTGGCTTGTGAGTTGCAATTTAGTAGTCGGTTAATAATGTAAATGGGGAATCTAGTCTTGATCAGAATCTACAAAAATCAAACAAACACCTGTGCACATTTCACGATTGAAAGCCACATTATATAGCTTTACAATAACGTCATCCTTTGTTCTAATGTCATATTTTTGTTGAATAATGAGTATATATATAGTCGATTCATATTAAGGGCGGCACGGTAGCGCTGCTGCCTCACAGTTAGGAGACCCAGGTTCGCTTCCCGGGTTCTCCCCGTGTCTGTGTGGGTTTCCTCCCACAGTAATATACTTTTTATTTATATAGCATCTTTCCCATGTGCAAGGTGCTACAGTAATAATGTTCCATAATAGTGTAATAATGTTCTAGAAACTGTGGTGGGTTGGCACCCTGCCTGGGATTGGTTCCTGCCTTGTGCCCTGTGTTGGCTGGGATTGGCTCCAGCAGACCCCCGTGACCCTGTGTTCGGATTCAGCGGGTTGGGAAATGGATGGATGGATTCGTATTAAAAAGAACTCCACAGCATTTTTTTACACAATATAAAAATCACACATTGTAAGAAAAGCATCTTTATAAAAAGTCATAATAATACATACTGTTTGGAAATGTGATAATCCTTCAGTGGTACTAGAATCAATAGATGGAGCGATGTGATTCTATTGTCTAGAAATTCAGACCAGCACATAACATTCTTGACTTTATATACAGAAATGACAAAACTCTCAGAAGGCATTTCTTAATGAGTCCTGTTTGTCCCTGTCATTGCACAGAAACTGACAGATCCTCCTATTATTCTCCTCTATTATTTTCCTCTGTTTTATGAAAAGTCAAACTTTTTTTGTGTCTCACAAATCCGAAGTACATCTGAGTCTTATTGGAAATATCTTTCCCGGGAAGTGTGTCAATGACTTTGATCAAGATGCTGTTCAATTTCTACTTAAATTGGTTCTGTTTTATATTTAATAGGAGTAAAAATATGAAAGAAAAATTCCACATTTCAAACCACTTTCCAATCAGCAGAACAAAATATAGAAATAATGGAACTTAACTAAAACTTCCATCCAGAAACTGGAGGAAATGGGTTTAAAAATTGAATGGGTGGATGGATAGATATATGCCTGGATAATATTATTAGCTCGTTGCAGGGCACATGTAAAGTACTCTCATGCACATACTGTATATAATACAAAAGTGAAGATTACAGCTTCATCAGTGCCAGGAGTGCCCTTTTTTTTGTTATGACCGAGGAAAATGGGCAAAGCCCTGAAAACAACAAGTTAATATACCAATTAAAATATGAATAGTTTAAACTATGTAAATTAATGTCACCAAACCAGTTAGTAAAATCTTAAGTGTTCACCGGTTCCCACACTATGATAAGATCAAAGCATTGAACTCTGTTACTAAAAGAATACAACACTTAATTCAAATTAGTGAAGCTTCAGCACAAGATGCTCTCACACACGCACGCGCACGCACACTGTTTCCCCACTCTCACCGTTTTTTATATTTATTTTTTCTAATTTAAAGTGTTAAACTTTTATGGTAACACACACAGAGTCTGGTGTTTGAAATGCATGAATATTTATAAACTATGACAAAAGTAAAGAGAAAATCAGCATAATCTAAAACAACCGATTCAACTGGATCGCCACAGTGCCAACTGATTAGGAATTTGGAAACAAAAATCAGAGAACATGCAAGAGTAACTGATTTAACAAGTAAATAAAAATAAATGCCGCGTGTCATCAAATTCTGATTAGCGAGGTCTCACCCCGGAAAACGCCGTTCCTCCCGCTGCTAGCGCTGATTTACGCACTTGAATCGACTCAGATCTGGAGCGCGATTCCGCGTTGTCTGGCAACGGTACACAATACCGCCAAGGGAGAACGGGTACAGCGTGTGCCTGGTCCATGCTAACGTGATGACGTAAAGCCGTTGGGGCGGACGCTTGTGTGGCGCGCTGTGTTCGACTGTGAGGCGGGCTCCTAAGCGTGCAGGAAGGTATTATTGCTTTCTGGCCCACGCATGTGCTTATTTTGCTTAATGATTAATCCAGCCCTGTGTTTTTTAGAATCTGTGACATATGAAATTCATATATCTAAATGTTAATTTGGCTTGCCAAAAGGTTTCCTGCTTTTTGGCAATGCAGAAAACAGATTGATGGATGGACTGGCTACTGAAAAATACTTTGCTTTTATTATTATATTTATTAAAAATATCCCTATACAGTAAGTAGTTATTTTTTTAAAGTAATACAAATGCCTTTTAACAAGAAGATATTCATTCTTCTATACACTTAAGTGGTACTTATATGTATGTTTATTCCCCTAATACTACTGCCAAGGGTAGCGGTGGACCAAAAGGGCTTGTGAGATAAATGGAAATTTCCACATGTCAATGTGTGTAATCGGGGACCTCGAGTGGTAGAGTGCTGTTTCTTGTCCTTGAATTACATGCTTATTGGGTACCTCATTATGATATACAGAGTCTATACCCTGGTATGCCAAGAGTAGGCTGACATAATGCCTATGGGCAAACATTAAGAGAGGAAAGCTATTCCATGATGGACATATGAGATCAGCTTTAAAGTTGAAAAGACAGATGCATGACCATATATTTATTCTTAAAACTGCAGTAGAAATGATGTTGAATAGAAAAAGAAAGCTATGTTTAGCCTTTTTGGACCTTAAAGCAGTCTTTGATAAGGTGTTAAGAATAGGTATTTGAAATGCCCTGGAGCATGAATGAGTACTGAAGGAAGCTACTAGCTATAGTGGAAGCTGTATACTCAGGAGCAGGAGTCATGAGGCTCAATGAAAAAACTTACAACCATGTCCATGTTAATAAAGCATATGGGTAGTTTTAATCCGCTCCAATCCTTTGCCATTTTTAAAAGAAGTCCTTAAAAATGTAAAAAGGGGATCTCTAGAACAATGGTAGGAAATCGGAGAATGCAGCCTGTCTACCTGCAGTAACTGCTTTTTTCAAATGATATAGTCCTGGTAGTAGATAGTCAGGAGAATTTGCAGAAATGAGTATTGGTGTGGAAAGGAGGAGGAATGGTAATGATGTAAACAAGAGTAAGTTACTGTTGGTGGTTAAGGGAGAGGAGGAAGTACAGGAGATCAGGGTTTGCAGCAGGTGACAATGCATGAGTACTTTGGTACTCTATAAAGATGGCAGGATAGACTAGAAAATTACAAAAGATTAGCAAAGCAAATGCATGTTTTACTGGATAAATCACACCGGTGTAGGAAATTCATTATAAAAGCTAATACTGTATAAGATGATCTGCAGACCCAAATTGCTGCATAGTATGGAAAGATGGTTGATGACAGATAAAATTAAGAATAGGATTACAGGCTGCAAGGTTAAGTGCCTAAAGAAAGTAGGGGAGGATTTAAAAAGGTGAGGGCAGAAGTGGAAATAATGCCAGTAGTGAGGAATGTTGAGAAGAGACAGCTGAAATGGTTTGGTCAATTAATGAGGATAGATTAGAAAAGCAGTTGATCTAGACTAGGCCAGAAAGTTGCAGGGATGGAGGAAGACCAAGGGTTGTCCACTGGGGAAAGGGTGTATTGCTGGGAATGAAGATAATAAGTGTACAGTGATCCCTCGTTATATCACGCTTCGACTTTCGCGGCTTCACTCCATCGCGGATTTCATATGTAAGCATATCTAAATATATATCACGTATTTTTCGCTGCTTTGTGGATTTCTGTGGACAATGGGTCTTTTAATTTATGGTACATGCTTCTTCAGTTGGTTTGCCCAGTTGATTTCATACAAGGGACGCTATTGGTGGATGGTTGAGAAGCTACCCAATCAGAGCATGCATTAAATAAAACTCCTTAATGATATACGATATTCGCATACTTAAAAGCCCGAACATTGATTTTTGATTGTTTGCTTTTCTCTCTCTCTTTCTCTCTGCTCCTGACGTGCACACCTTTGAAGAGGAACATATGTTTGCATTCTTTTATTTGTGAGATGGAACTGTCATCTCTGTCTTGTCATGGAGCTCAGTTTAAACTTTTGAAAGAGACAAATGTTTGTTTGCAGTGTTTTAAAGTCCCTGTCTCTACAACCTCCAGTGTTTCTGTGCAAATCTGTGACCCAAGCGTGACAATATAAAAATAACAATATAAATGTATGGTTTTTACTTTGCAGATTTTCACCTTTTGCATGTGTTCTGGAACGCAACCCCCGCGATCGAGGAGGGATCACTGTATAATTAAGATTGCATACACACTTTTCAGCTCAGTTTTGAAAACTGGTGGAACCCAGTGTCAAAGCAGTGGTACTGTTTCTGTGTTGTTTCCCTTCATTTCATATTCACATCTATGATGTGGGTGTTATCCAATACACCAAAATTAATTGCATATCATTAACAAATTTAAAGCACTTGATTGTAATCATTCTGTAACAATATAATGGTGCATGGAAAAGCCAAACTATTCAAACTACCAGAGCTGCTTTAGTGTTGTGCGCCACTAAGAGTATTTTAACCTGTTTATTGTATTTGTGTATGGTGTCACAGCTGCACAGGTTGTGTAGAGAGCGCAGAGGATTATAGCTTACAGCAGAGGATACAGCTTCCAGCCCTGGAGGACATTTATAGCACATGCTGCCACAGCCTTTCCTGCAAGGACTTGGAGGCTCAGAAACAGTTTCATCCCAGTTGCTATAAGTGCACTCAATCAGTCTATCAAATGCTCCCGGGAGAAATGTTTGTATTTATAATTATCATTACCTCACTGTAAACTTCCACTACAACTGTAATATTGCACAGCCTGAGCCACTTTATGAACCATTTGCACTATCTGCACAAAATGATCAATTAAAAATGTCCAGAAGTGCCAGGACCATCTCCTCCTGAGGAGTCGGCCACCAGTGAAGAACGTGCTCATTATGGCAGGTGGGTTTGAGTGAATCTGCATGCACAGTGAGGTGAAGACGTTTGGACAACAGTCTTATGTCAAGAAGGACAGCAAAAAAGACACTTCTTTCCAAGAAAAACAGCAGGACAGACTGAAATTTTGAAGGAATTACAAAGATTGGACAACAGATGACTGGTGCAGTTATTTTATCAGTTGAATCTTCCTTCTGACTGTTTGAGACATCTGGAAAATCGATTGTCTGGAGAAGGAAAAGGTGAATGGTACCACGAGTCCTATGTCGTGTGAACAGTGAAGTACCATGAGACAATCGATGTGTGGGATTTCTTCTCATCCAAGGGAGTGGGCCAACTCGCAGTTCTGTCCAAGAACACTGCCATAAATAAAGAATGGTATCAAAACGTCCTGCAAGAGCAACTTCTCTGAAAAATCCAAGCACAATTTGGAGACTTTCTGTGTATTTTTCAGCACGATGGAGCACTATGCCTCAAGACAAAAGTGATAACAAAATGGCTCGGAGATCATAACATTGAAAGTTTAGACCTGTGGCCAAGAAACTCCCCAGATCTTAATCCCATTGACAACCTGTGGTCAATTCTCAAAAAGTGGGTGGATAAGCAGAAGGCCACAAATTGTGATCGACTCCAAGCACTAAAAAGGCAAGAGTGGATAACCATCAGTCAGGATTTGGCCCAGAAGCTAATATCCAGCATGCCAGAGCAAAATGCAGAAGTTATGAAGAAGGGTCAACACTATAAACGTTGACTCTTTACATAAATTTGATGTTATTTGCCAATAAAAGCCTTTGAAACGTAAAATACTTACTGTCCTTCAGTGTACTATAGAAACATGTTAAAAAAAAAATCTGAAAATGCTGAAGCAGCAAAGTTTGCAAAACACATTTGTATCACCTACGAAACTTTTGGCCACTACTGTGTACTTGATATTATTTTTATTATGAAATGCATTAAAATATATATATATATTACATTTTCCAGAGAAATTAACTTCATTTAAATAATGTACACTGTTAATAATTAAACATGTTGGGGCATGGTGGTGCAGCGGTAGCAATGAGCTGGCGCCCCGTCTAGGGATTGTGTTCGTGCCTTATTTACTATGCTTGCTAGGATTGGCGAGAACCTGGAAGGATGGACAGAATTATTAAACATGTAAAATGAAGATTTTTCAATGTTTGGTACTAAGCTTACGGCTGGTTTTACATTTATCACAGACGCTTATATTGTGTGGTGATTGGTTACATGGAGAAAGAAAATGGACAGGAATGGGGGTTGGTATGTTTGACAGAGATCGTACCGCTGCAGTAAATTATTCCATCCAGGCTTGCACATATCCTGGCAAGCATCTTGCGCGAGGCAGGAACAATCCCTGGGCAGGCCACCAGCTTATCGCTACTGCTGCGTCACCATGCCTCGACATGTTTAATAAATGCTTTAATGTGTTTCTTCATGAAAATGATATCAACTATACATCTTAGTATTCTAAAATGTTCAGAGAGCTGTAATTTCATGAATGTAATATATTATGTGTGGTGAAGTGCATAGCGATTAAGGACAGGATCCGGAAACACAGAATACGAAGCATTTAATGTGTTTCTTTAGTTATGATGGGATTTGAGAAGGTCTAGTAAATTAAACATTGATTTTAAGATGAAATTTATGACGTTCTACTTTAATGACAAAATAAACTATGAGATTAAAGTGGAAATTTTGAGATTAAAGTCTACATTTTGACATTAATCTTGACGTAAACTTTTTTTTCCTTCTCTGTGGCCCTAATATGCTACCATATGATGCTTAGACACTTGCCTTTTCACGTTGACTTTGATATTCGACCTTTTTTTTTTTATTTCAGGCACTGTGCGACTTTCTGAACTTGAATTTTTGAGTTCCACTCCATCAATTGCTCAGTCCTACTACTGCCCAAACCACCAAATTGTATATTTTCCTTGCCTCCACTTCACAGAGTAGGTCCACCACTACGCATTCGGTAAAATTCGTATTTTTTTATATATGCTTTTTCCATTATCTTTTAACAAAACACTGAACAGAAGGGGCTAGTTATATAGATTTGCATTTTCAAATATGCAAAATTATGGGTGGAGTCGGGGTGGGGCTGTGGGCATGTGCATTAAAATTCACGTTAGTTTTGTTTTACAAAGGGGAAGTGAGTGGAATTTGCTTATGCACAGTTTTATGCATCTGAAATTTTTGTGCATACACAAATTTCTCTTTTTGTCATTACACCATGTTGTATTGTGAATTCTACGCACAGTAATATGCATGAAGCCCCTTGTGTTTTTGGTTAATAATATTAGTTTGGGACTATTTTTTATCTTTTTTTCTGCTGCTAGATTGACTCTTGTATGCTTATATCCACAACTTTTATTTAAAATATTAACCATGTGCTAACCTTTTTAAGTGTTTGGTGAGGTTGTTTTTTGGAGGTTCAGAGTTGTTTGTTTGTAGTTTTGTAAATGTTTGTTTTCCAGTTGTTATGGTGTAGACCTGTTTGGCATGACCACAGGCAACATTGTACATTGCATGAGGCATATGGTCTGCAGTCCCTGTTACATAGTCCCTTACTTTGGATAACATGGTTCTGAGTACCTGCTTCATGGCACACAATTAGAGGCCTTTTTGACAGGGGCCCTATGTCAGTATTCACACTTTAGTAGATAATAAGATTATTTTGGTCATGGAATCATAAAACACTGCTCCAGATCATCTTATAGGACTACTAGAAAATAGTTCACTGTTCTAAATCATGGCTGTACTAGATCAAATAGTCATGCTGCAATCACTCGTAGACTACTGATCATAAGATTAGAGGCCACTGCATTATTGAAGATAAGGTGACCTATTGTCAGTGCATCATTGGAAACTCCTGTAGATCAAACACTTGAGGATGACAGTTATAGGTAGTGTGATCTGAGTATTTCAGTTTCTGGGGCAACTAGACAATGGTTTCCTGTAGTTTAGAGAGAAATCAAATTTATTGGAGGTGGCAGGGCAACTGAAATTGTGAATAAGGAAACCTAACATTAACAAACCTTGGCACCTTAAAGAAAACAATGTAATAATCACAAACACATTTACATCAGATAACCTTATGTGATAACAAAAAGATTCAAACTATGATGAGATTACCAACACTATTGTCTATACTTGATTTTATAGTTAGCTCATTTATCCTAGTACCTGTAAGGCTGAGAGTCTGCTTCAATAACAGAACTTGGCATATGTTCCAAACTGGTACTGCCCTCTGCGTGAAGAAGTATGTTCTAATTTCAAACTCTGTTGACTCATTTTCACTTTGCACCAGCGTTTCCATGCAAGGTAAATGATAGTTCCATTTCCTCTTTGAAAAAAAAAGCACATCTACCTAAGGCCGTGCTGACCAACAAAATGCTATGTAGCTACTGCTGTTATGGCAATGAATTAGCATTATTCTGGTGAACATCTCTTTGATTGATCCACCTATAATGTCTGTTTATTTAGAAGATGCATTTGCAAGGCCATAATACATAATAAATAATTGTTTTTTTTTAAAATAACTGAAGCACTGACAATTTATCTTGTTGACAGTGAGTCGGAGTTGCTGATTGAATGAACAGACTTGTGATTCATAGTTCATTGTCCTAGCCTCTGCACCACATTGTCTGTTCACTTATCTGACATCACTTCTCTAGAGTACATGTTATCCAGTGTAAACCTTTTCATTTTTTCTTTCTGTGCAAGTGAGGTGTGGACAGAAAAGGGTTTTTTTATACACGTAAATGGGCACAAAGCCCTGTTGCATGTAAAATCTTGTCAGATAAATGTGTTAAGATGTTGTTTGTTCAGACATGTCTTTTTTTTATCCCTTAATGCTTCCTGGCATTGCTGCTTATACTGTTCTCCTCCAGTTTCTTGTCAGAAAGCACAGTGGCGCTGTGATTCTTTTTAACGTCTCTATATTTTACAATCTTGGGTAGAAATGAAACTACTGAAGAGATTGTACCTCAGGTGTTCCGGACTACAGAAGTAGTATACCAGACACTAGAATTGCAACAAGAATATTGCAGTAGCAAGCAGTGAGATTGCCACTGGCACTAGTATCCACTTGTTAACCCAGACATACACAATCCACAAAAAAATCACTTTTTTTAAAATTTCTTTAATGTGTCTTTATCAGAGTTTCATTTTCTGTACCTGGGTATTTAGGAAAAGTAACAGTGAGGTGTCAATTTGGTGTAACTGCTTTAAACGTTGCTTAAATGCTTCCTCTCCACTACCTCAGCTTGTTCCTCTATTTATTTCCCACCAAGCGCATGCCCTTCCTCCATATTCTAGAGCTGTAGTTCTACGCTTTTCCTTTCTTAAAGATAGTTAACGCTACTTGAAGGGAGTGGTCTTTAAATCCACCTTAACTGACAAGGTGTCAGGTGGCAATTTCTTAACTAATGTTTTACATCCTATTTTTGTAAAGAAAAGTATGACATATTTGGTAAACTGTGAGTGCACCCCACCTGAACCCTGATGGGTTGTGCCCCCTTCCTTAAATCACAAGGCTCCAACGTATGGTTGCAATGTATGGGAAGACCCAGTTTTTAAAATAAGGTGCCAACATTCAGTTACTTTCGGTACTGTAAGTAAGTGGTAGTAAGCACCTCGTGTTCAGCTATTTATTAATGCGATCACAAATCCCCCAACTTTGATGTAATATACGTACAAAATGAAGCATGAACCACAAAGGGATATTCTTCTTTTAAGGTATATTTTTATATAAATGCACTTGAGATTCCAAGGAGGCTCCTCGCTGCTGCTTGCAACTATTTAGTGGTAGATAGATAGAACAGGTGCGGTAGGTTGGCACCCTGCCCTGGATTGGTTCCTGCCTTGTGCCCTGTGTTGGCTGGGATTGGTTCCGGCAGACCCTCGTGACCCTGTGTTTGGATTCAGCGGGTTGGAAAATGGATGGATGGATGGATAGATAGAACCATCGCCTAGAACCATTCCATCGCTGCTCTATTTTCTATCACTGCTCTATTGAGAGTATGCTGTGCTACTGCCTCTGCGTGTGGTTTTCCAGCTGCACAACAGCGCAGAGGAAAACACATCAGCGGATCATAAAGACTGCCTAGCAGATCATCGGCTGTTCTTTACCCTCTCTGGATGAACTGCACAGCTCTCGCTGCTTCAGGAAAGCGAAAAACATCTTAAAAGACTCCTCACACCGCACTTATGACATGTTCCAATATAAGGAGCATCAAAACAAAGACACATAGACTGAATAACAGTTTCTACCCTGTTGCTATTAGGGCACTGAATGCCACCTAATCACCTCCAATGCAGCACTGCAATAGATGACATCTTGTGCAAAAGTGTTTCATATCCAATTAAGGTCTTATGTTGAATGTTTGTTTTCTACCTTATTTCTTCTTATCCTTTTGTAATTATATTTATTTATGTTTTGACACAACAGGCACTGCACACAATTTTGTTATTTGTTACAATGACAATAAAGATATTATGATTCTGATTTATGGAGTGTGGCATGGCAGACAGGCATCCTATTGTGTGGTGGAGCAGGACGGGGGAACACAACTGCAGGAGTTATACATTATTTGCTTTGGTATTGGTTTGGTAATGGTACTATAGTCCGAAAGATGGTATCAATACCAGAATCAACATTTTGGTACTGATCCAGCAGTACTCCAATACCAGACTCCTGGTCATTTATCTTACTCAACAAATAGATTTCTGGTCATTGGTACACATATGAGGAAGAGTGAACTTGTGCTTTAAAAGCATGTAAGGGCTGCCTTCAGCCTCCTTGAACAGAGGCAACTGTTCTCATGCCAGTTAGCAGTTGATTACACTTTCCCTGGCCTATTGTGCCTCAATAAGGTGCTGCAGTCTTTGACTCTTGTAATGCAAACCCCCATCTCTAGCATTTCCACATTTTAAGTCCAGAAAGGCTTTTGAACTCAAGTTGTTGGTACAGGCTGTAATTGTGCGAGTGTCGGGACATTAAGGCTTCAGAGGACATGATAGCATCATATATGGAGTTTCATCAAGCATTACCTTTTGATTACTGTCAGATTGTGAGTGGCATATCATGGCTGAAAACATGGCATCAGTGAGACCCAGTAATGGTGAAATATTTCAAATAACATGAAAATGGAGAGTATGCTAGAATAAACAGGAGAGATCTCTTTACAAGTTAAGTAGAAAATAACCAAAAGAAGGCAAATAATGACTGGCATGACCAGAAATTCTCATGGGAAATATGCTCACCTGCTTCCAAGCTTTTATGCCTTCCTCTGCTTCAGCATGCCATTAATTAGCACTTCCTCAAAAGGGCACCTGAGCTGATGAAGAACTTGGAGGGAATGTCTCCAAGATAATGTCACCTCTTAGTTAGTATGCTGGAAACTTGCCACAAAGCTGAGAGACAGAGAAGTTGAAATCTGCACTGAAAATGAAATTTCAAAAAGACAATCTGAAAACACATTCCTGCTTCTCAAAGATGGCATACCTTAGACCTGACCTCCTTTTTCTACCACATTCAGACTGACTTGGCAGATGATGCAGCAAGTGTACAAAGGAAAGTTAAAGTGAGTCACCTAACTTGTTGAGGCCCTTACTGTACAATTACACCAACAAGTGTACTGTGCACACGTGATTGCATATGCCAGCTTGGATAATACTGTTGGATGGGTATCGTGGCATTTGTTTGCAAGACAGTTTTATTTTTACTGCTTGTGTTCTATGTATTCTGAGAGAATGACCTCTCTTAATACCCATCTATTTTTGAAACCTTCATTTTTCATTACAGGTTTGTGAAAGGGTCAGGTGCAATCCAGAATCCCACTGTACAATGGCCCTCTGCTTGAAGCACACATTGACACACCCGCAAGCCAATTCAAATTTGACAACATACACGTTTTTGGGAACAGGAGAAATCATACCCAGATACAGAGAGAATATGAAAACACTGCTCATCTTTAATTCATGTTTGGAATTGAATCTGTGTCTCTGAAACCATGGTGTAGTAACCCTAACGCATTGCCTCTTTTATTATGTGATTTACGTAACAAGGTCAAGTGACTGATAGGATGAGATTCCCCTGAACTAGTGCACTAAAAACTATAAAAATGCAAGGGAATTGCCTGTGTCGTGGGGTAATTCAGTTTTATTTTCTGGTTAAGGCTTTTGCGATCTAATCCCATAGAACACATACAGAGAGTGGAGAAGAAGAAGATTATGACATAAAAGAGGCTTAAATCAACATAGAGGTTTAAAAAGAGAAAAAAAACTAAAGCATTAGCTGGCTCAGTTTCCCCATACCTTTTATAGTAGAAGTACAGTATAACATAATGTCTTAATCTTATGGTTTTTTTTTTAATGTATTTAAGGCACTGGTAAAATTTTCATTGTAGGCAAGAGAAGCTTGTCAATTTGATGCAAATAATGTTGGTGTCTCCCTTTTGGTGAATATTTCAACATATTAAAATAATATTTGTGTTGTAGAGCACTTTTCTTTCTATTCTGTTGTCTGGTATCCAGTCCAGGGTCGGTTTCAACCTTTTTACCAATGTTATCATTTTGCTTTCTGGTCCAGTAAGAGCTGCTATATGTGAACCTGCCACTTGACACGCCTTGCACCATATATCCACTCTTAATCCTGGGCATCATAGACCCACATAGCCACAAGGCTTTTTTGGGCTAACTGCAACAGTACAATGGGTATTACCTGGCCAATATGTGCTTTTCAGCAAAAAAAGGAGCTCTCTATTTGGCTGTAGTGTTTACCTGTTCAGTGTGAGGTTCTCTTAGTGTGAAAACTTTGTGTACTGCTCCTTCTTTTACATCAATTTTAATAAAGGTCATTTAACAAAAGGGCCAGGTTTCTGACCACACAGCTGTAAGAATCACTGATGCACACAATATCCTCCATGATGCCAAGACTCTCACTTGCATCTACAAATGTCATCCTTGACTGGATATGGCTATTCTGGAGCTCTCCAATTGGAGAGAGGCCCCAGGAGAGTATAGAGACATTCATATGTGCCCCAGCTTATGGACAAAATGCTATTTGGTGGACAAGGGCACTTTGTGGGGAAAAAAGAACATATTGTTGTTTTATGTTTGAGAAAGGCAGCGGCTAAATGTGCAAACTAGTACACAAAACATTTAGGCTATTGGGTTTTGACTGTGCTGGTGAAGACCAAGAACTGTAGTCAAGAGAATGCTTTAATCCAGTGAAAGGCAACCTTTTTCAAATTGCGGCGCACTAAGTCCAAAAATTTTCTTTCGCGGCGCACCTGAGGGACTGCCCATAAATAAAGTCGTGACAACACAATCTATGGACAATCGGCAATAAAAACAGTTAATTTTACAAGTTTGAAAGACATTTTATTAAAAAAGGAATCAAAGGATAAATCTTAAATTTAATTAATGTGAACGTTGAGATTGTTTTTCAGCACATATGAGCTTGATGCGAGGATCAATTTTCGAAGGACAGACGCACATTTCCTTGTCGATTATTTGAAGTCTCTCGCGTTTCTTAGACTTCATTTCCATAAGTGTTCCGTTACCTGTTTTTCCAACATAAAATATATTTTTTAAACATTATCTTATTAGTCAACCAAAAGTTCAAAAACACTAGCAATTTTTAATATTTTACAAAAGTTTTCGCGGCGCCCCTAGAAAATTCCACGGCGCGGCGCACTGGTTGCTCGACAATGTTTTAATCTGAAACCTGCCATTCTTAACCAAACAGAACTATTGATTTCTTAAAGAAAGGAGGAAGGGGGAGAGAAAAATGTTTGGTATCCCTAAAGTAATGCTCAGACAAGAAGGTACTGCAGCCCCTTACTTTTAAGTAAAGTGGTATCTTGTATCTTGCCAAATTGACATACAAGTGGAACCTCGGTTTACGAGTAACTTAGTTTATGAGTGTTTTGCAAGACAAGCAAAAATTTTTTATAAATTTTGACTTGATAAACGAGCGATGTCTTGCAATACGAGTAGTATGGATACACTTTGTCTGCTGAGCGTCATGTGAGCATAACTGAGCTGGTTGTTCTTCTCTCTCTCTCCTTATCTCGCTCGCTCACCCAGCGCGTCTCTCTCTCTCTCTTTCCTTATCTCGCTCACTCGCTCACCCAGCGTCTCTCTCTCTCTCTCTCCTTATCTCGCTTGCTCGCTCGCCCAGCGTCTCTCTCTCTCTCTCTCCTTATCTCGCTCGCTCGCCCAGCGCGTCTCTCTCTCTCTCTCTCTCCTCTCTCTGGCAATCGTCTCCTATTCTCCGTCTGAGTCTGTGTGCCTCACTCATATAGTCAACATCCGTACGAGCGTATACTGTTTACTACAGCATTGTGACTGTGTGTGTGTGCGCTGTGAAGTGCGAGTCCCCATCTTGCTCCCCAAAACACGAAGCTGAGTCTCAGTACTTTAACACCAGCTTTATTCAGCTTGAAACAGCTACAGCGCTGTTATTTATTGTACCAGGCTCTTTATAATGTTCTTTGTATGACCCATTGACGACAGGCATTAATGGCATGTCTGCGATCTTTTTGGATGCGCTTATACGGCGAACTGCTACAGCACTGGGAGACTGCGATTGCTTTGGGACGCTCTTCCGCGTGTCGTCCCGTTGGGTGGAATCCCACATGAGTCTAGAAACTCACTCCAGCCATGATTCTTTTTACAGGTAAAGTGCAGGTTAATTTTTATTATGTATTTTACTTTATATTTTGTATTAATCATTTTTATATGAATAGTTTTGAGTTGTGGAACGAATCATCTGAGTTTCCATTATTTCTTATGGGGAAATTCGCTTTGATATACAAGTGCTTTGGATTGCGAGCATGTTTCTGGAACAAATTATGCTCGCAAACCGAGGTTCCACTGTATATGCTATGAGGAGGAGTTCATACCAAGTAAATGGCAACATTGGGTGATGCCATCAAAGATTGATAAAAATGTTGTGAAATACAAATAAAGTAAAACAAAACAAAAACAAAAAAACAGGATGATGCAATATTCCTAGCACTATAGAAATCACTGGAGACAATGGCACAAGGATCTTAGGCACATGTATACAAACAGGCCAGTTTCAGACAGTAAATCATGTTTTTCAGACCAGTGGGGAATGATAGAACTACCAGGAAGGATATGATTGAAAGGAGTGAATAGATTGCCTGATCTGAATAGAAGTAATGGGTAGAATTTCGTGCCATTTAGAAATTGTTCACAACAGATGCCATGTTTAAGCATATACACAAGCTGATAAATATAAATGATTTCACAGAAACTTGGCCTATAGGAGAAGTATAACTTTTGTTGAAATTGTGAAGAATAAGATGTAGAAGGGGGATGAGCTGTCATAATGAGGTCTGAAGGATTGGCTGTGAGCTGGGCAGACCTGGAAGTGAAGATGCCCTGGAAACACCTAACATATGTTTCTGTTTAGGAAGATCTTCTTTATGCTGGACATGTTTGAGAATATAGTAAAGCCAGCAAAAGGAGTTCTGTGTAAAATATGGCTTGTATCTGTCATTGCTACAGCCTTTATGCAGAAACTAAAAAAATAGGAAGGATACCTTTCATTTGATGTTGACAGGAGGTTTGCAGGATTTGACTACGGGTTATCAATAGGCCAAGATGCCATAATCTGTGACAGTGGTCCAAATGAAGGACTAGGTGTGGGAGGGATTTGGTTAGATCATGCAGAATGTCTTTCCTTTAGAGTAGATGATATGTCATACTTGCTTTTACTAGCAAAATTGGGTCATTGTTTTACTTTGGGTGTGGATATTGTCAGGGATTGGAAGATGATGAGACTGGGTTGTCCATTTCAGTGCCAAAAGTCATCATACCAATTAAGAAGTACTATGGTAGCAAAACTGAAGGAGTGACTAAGATATATTTCAAGATCCTTATGTCTTGGTTGACATGTAAAATGTAGTTTGGATGTTGGGGACAGTACTTCTTAAGTGGTCTCTGTTTTCAAAGAGTGGATGCATTCCAGCAAAAAATATAGTGGGTTGCTGGAGCAGAGCCTCTGGTCCATAGTGGAGTCTCAGATTCATGTCAAGTGTTGATAATGTTACATGTTTTGGCCGCAGGGAAAATGCAGCCTTGCAACAGTGAATGATTTACGTATGTCACAACCAACCATTTCTCTAATTTTGCACCAAACTTTAATTGTCGTTGCAACGTGTCAGGCAATATGCAAATGTAATATTTTTACCAACTATTCCATGTGAGGTGATGTTAAAGCAAGCTGCATTCATGCAAACTGCTAGTTTTCCTGGAGTAGTTGTTGAGATTAATGGCACACATAAGGATCACTACCTCAAGTATGGGTGAGCATGCATATATGAATTACAAGTGATATCACAGTATCAACACACAGGTGGTCGTGAATGCAGACTGTATTGTATAGCTGCCATAAAACCCTGAAGGATAGGTAAGGCTGGATGGGTGACTGACAGCGAAATATCACACAGGTGTGCTGAGCTTTGGATTCCATGAACCCCTGGAATATTCGAGTTACACTTTTCAACCCTGGGAAGATTCAGAAAGGCAGGTGCAGACTCCTGGGGTCTTGCAGAAGATAAGTGGGTATCCCAGAGAGAGACAGATGCATCATGCAACCTAAGAAACAATGCTGGAATAGCCGTGGCTAATTTCAGTATAACTGTTATTTTATGAGGCATTTCCTGTGGCCATCAGAGGCAAGGTGTTTCTTCTGAAAGGCTGGTTGTTGACCATGCATTGTTAAATAAATGTGCCCATTACCGCCCTTAACTCCCATTCATTTTGTGCGCCTCGTTCTTTCCATCTTGGTGCTCAATACTGTGTTATTCTGGGTTCAATGCATGACCCTACAGTATGTCTTTTTAGTGGCATAAACCTTTTAACTGAACATATTCACATCCCTTTCAGTATTATTATTATTATTACTAGCAGTTATACACTCACCTAAAGGATTATTAGGAACACCTGTTCAATTTCTCATTAATGCAATTATCTAATCAACCAATCACATGGCAGTTGCTTCAATGCATTTAGGGGTGTGGTCCTGGTCAAGACAATCTCCTGAACTCCAAACTGAATGTCAGAATGGGAAAGAAAGGTGATTTAAGCAATTTTGAGCGTGGCATGGTTGTTGGTGCCAGACGGGCCGGTCTGAGTATTTCACAATCTGCTCAGTTACTGGGATTTTCACACACAACCATTTCTAGAGTTTACAAAGAATGGTGTGAAAAGGGAAAAACATCCAGTATGCGGCAGTCCTGTGGGAAAAAATGCCTTGTTGATGCTAGAGGTCAGAGGAGAATGGGCCGACTGATTCAAGCTGATAGAAGAGCAACTTTGACTGAAATAACCACTCGTTACAACCGAGGTATGCAGCAAAGCATTTGTGAAGCCACAACACGCACAACCTTGAGGCGGATGGGCTACAACAGCAGAAGACCCCACCGGGTACCACTCATCTCCACTACAAATAGGAAAAAGAGGCTACAATTTGCACAAGCTCACCAAAATTGGACAGTTGAAGACTGGAAAAATGTTGCCTGGTCTGATGAGTCTCGATTTCTGTTGAGACATTCAAATGGTAGAGTCAGAATTTGGTGTAAACAGAATGAGAACATGGATCCATCATGCCTTGTTACTGTGCAGGCTGGTGGTGGTGGTGTAATGGTGTGGCTTTAGGCCCCTTAGTGCCAATTGGGCATCGTTTAAATGCCACGGGCTACCTGAGCATTGTTTCTGACCAAGTCCATCCCTTCATGACCACCATGTACCCTTCCTCTGATGGCTACTTCCAGCAGGATAATGCACCATGTCACAAAGCTCGAATCATTTCAAATTGGATTCTTGAACATGACAATGAGTTCACTGTACTAAAATGGCCCCCACAGTCACCAGATCTCAACCCAGAGATCTTTGGAATGTGGTGGAACAGGAGCTTCGTGCCCTGGATGTGCATCCCTCAAATCTCCATCAACTGCAAGATGCTATCCTATCAATATGGGCCAACATTTCTAAAGAATGCTTTCAGCACCTTGTTGAATCAATGCCACGTAGAATTAAGGCAGTTCTGAAGGCGAAAGGGGGTCAAACACCGTATTAGTATGGTGTTCCTAATAATCCTTTAGGTGGGTGTAGTTGTGTCAGTTAATTGGGTGTATCAGATGTACTATTTAACTAACTAAACACCTTTCTGTATACAATATATATATTTTTTTATTAGCCAAAGGCTAATATTATTGGCAGGCAGTGTGTTGTAGTGGTTAAGGCTTTGGGCATAGGACTTCAAGTCCTGCTATTGACACTGCGCGACTATGAGTGAGTCACTTCACCTGCCTTTGCTATAATTGGAAAAACAAAAAAATGCAACCAGTTGTATCTCAAATGTGATGTGAATATACACTGTCTGTAAAGGATTTTGGAGAGAGGTGGGGTTTGGCATTCCTGTTCAAAGTAAGCAGATGTGCATGTAAATATAAATGCTTTTGGAGGTGTGGAATGGGGGTCCCCTTTTTAAGTCCAAAGATGCAAATATATATCACAATAGAGTAGCTTGTGAGGGGAACCTGTTAACGTTGTCCCAGCTGGTCTTGGATTCGAGGACACCACTTCTGCCTCTACTTCTCTCTCCCTTAATTTTTGCTTCTAGTGAAGGAAGGAAGTGAAGCAACACTTATGGTCACAGGCACAACATCAGGCACACTCACTGAAGCTTTACAGCACATGCTAACTATTGAGCTTAGCATCTTCCTTGAGCTTTGCCAAAATTTCTCCTTCCACATCACACATGAATGTACAAGCCAAACGTGATTATGTCTCATTTTTGCTGTCCAGGACACCGTCCCTTCTTCAGTCATCCATCAATCTTATTGGTTAGTGCTGCTGTTCAGTCACTTCTATTTTGCCCATCATTTGCATAAAGCCGCCTTTTAGCACAGTGCAGAACATGACTGTTAGCATAATATTAAAAGTAGCCTTTGTTGGCTTAGCAGTATATTTGGGATCATTTTGTTGTAGGATAAAGTGTCATCTAATGAGTTTGGAGACATTTACTGGAACTTTAGCAGATGTTCCTGTACACCTCAGAATTCACTGTGCAACTGCTGTTAGCAGTTACATCATCATTGAAAGAAAGTGTGCCAGTACCTGTGGCAGCCATACATGCCGAAGCTATAACAGCCTCACCACCATGTTTAACAGATGAGGTAGTGTGCTTTGGATCTTAGGCAGTTCCTTTCTGTCTCCACACTTTTGCCATCACTCTTAAAGAGTAGAAGCAAGCAGAGGTATCTTATAGCTGCACTAATGAAGTAATGAAACACAAATACCTGTGATGCCAAGTGTCCCAAACATTATGGTGTCATGAAATGGGGGCAGCATGTTTAAATAGTGTTGTCATTTCTACATGTTGTGACCAAAATGTATTCAGATACCTTTAAATTAAAGTCTGCAATGTGCACTTTAATCATGTCTGAAGTGTTTGTTATAATTTTAAACTATGGAGCAGATTATTATCTTAGTGGTGAGGCCTTACAAAGTGTATGCTCAATTGTGTAATTTTGTGGCTGGGGCACCATAAAATTTTGACACCATTCATTCTCACATACTTCTAGCTGGGAGTCACTGTTGGATGCCTTATAAATATTTCTCATATCCTACTCTGGTGTAGGGCAAATTCTTATCCTAGTCAGACACTTAATGCAATTCCTAGGAGAAATTCTAAGATGCTTTATAAATATGGGCACAGATTGTAAGCCTGCATTTATTTGTTGCTTGAGACAAGTCTCTTGTGAAGTTTTTCCTTTACCCTCATAAAATGCAGACACTGTTTAATATGTGTTGCTATCTTTTATAGCAATGCAGTATCTTAATGGTCTAAAACACAATAATAGTAGTGACTCTTAAAAAATAAAGATTAAAATTGGCAATGAAATACAGTTAGGACCATAAATATTTGGGCAGAGGCAACTTTTTTCTAATTTTGGTTACATTACCATAATGAATTCTAAATGAAACAACTCAGATGCAGTTGAAGTGCAGACTTTCAACTTTAATTTAGTGGGTTGAACAAAACGATTACATACAAATGTGAGGCAACTAAAGCATTTTTTTAACACAATCCCTTCATTTCAAAAGTAATTGGACAAATTAAACTGGAAATAAAATGTTCATTTCTAATACTTGGTTGAAAACCCTTTGCTGGCAATGACAGCCTGAAGTCTTGAACTCATGGACATCACCAGATGCTGGGTTTTCTCCTTTTTAATGCTCTGCCAGGCCTTTACTGCAGCGGCTTTACTTTCAGTTGCTGTTTGTTTGTGGGCCTTTCTGTCTGAAGTTTAGTCTTCAACAAGTGAAACGCATGCTCAATTGCGTTAAGATCAGGTGACTGACTTGGCCATTCAAGAATTTTCCACTTCTTTGCTTTAATAAACTCCTGGGTTGCTTTGGCTGTATGTTTTGGGTCATTGTCCATCTGTATCATGAAACGCCGCCCAATCAATGTGACAGCATTTAGCTGGATTTGAGCAGACAGTATGTCTCTGAACACCTCAGAATTCATTCGGCTGCTTCTGTCCTGTGTCACATCATCAATAAACACTAGTGTCCCAGTGCCACTGGCAGCCATGCACGCCCAAGCCATCACTCTGCCTCCACCGTGTTTTACAGATGATGTGGTATGCTTTGGATAATGAACTGTTCCACGCCTTCTCCATACTTTTTTCTTGCCATCATTCTGGTAGAGGTTGATCTTGGTTTCATCTGTCCTAAGAATGTTTTTCCAGAACTGTGCTGGCTTTTTTAGATGTTCTTTAGCAAAGTCCAATCGATACGCCTACCCCCTGAAGAGTGTTGTTCACTTGGTTGGCTGTTGTGAGGGGTTTCTCTTCACCATGGAAATGATTCTGCGATCATCTACCACTGTGGTCTTCCGTGGATGTCCAGGTCTTTTTGCGTTGCTGAGTTCACCAGTGCTTGCTTTCTTTCTCAGGATGTACCAAACTGTAGATTTTGCCACTCGTAATATTGTAGCAATTTCTCAGATGGGTTTTTTCTGTTTTCGCAGCTTAAGGATGGCTTCTTTCACCTGCATGGAGAGCTCCTTTGACCACATGTTGTCTGTTCACAGCAAAATCTTCCACATACAAGCACCACACCTCAAATCAACTCCAGGCCTTTTATCTGCTTAATTGATAATGACATTATGACGGACTTGCCAACACCTGCCCATGAAATAGCCTTTGAGTCAATTGTCCAATTACTTTTGAGCCCCTGAAATGAAGGGATTGTGTAAAAAAAATGCTTTAGTTCCCTCACATTTTTTTGCAATCTTTTTGTTCAACCCACTGAATTAAAGCTGAAAGTCTGCACTTCAACTGCATCTGAGTTGTTTCATTTAAAATTCATTGTGGTGATGTACAGAACAGAAATTAGAAAAAAGTTGTCTCTGACCAAATATTTATGGACCTAACTGTATATCTCCAAAATACACAACAATAAAAATAGGAATAAACATTAATAAAATTGTAATCAATTTAGATTAGGTGTCCCTAATTACGCTGTTCTTACTACAGTATGTAATAACCTATATAATTACAGAGTACCTAGGGCTTATTACCTTAAATTTACTGTGTAACTCAATGTAACCCTGTGGTTAAACACTCAAATGTAATTGTTATTCTACAATTTTTATAAGTATGTATGTATAGAATATGTGAAATAACAATTACAATTGAGTACTTAATTATAGTGTTATACTGTATTACACAGTACGTAAAAGGTAATAACACCTAGTTAGTTACTCGACGTATGCAGGTAATCACATAGTGATTAACACCTAAAGTGATACCATAAAATTATTAATGTGTTCATGACATAATATTAAACTGAGTAGCAGATGGAAAAAAACATCATATTCTGGAACGCTGGCTTGGACAGTTCAAGCTGAGCAAAGTTGAGTGTAAGGGGAAGGCCAAGTAAATAGGTGTCCTAGGTTTGCTGGGCCATGACTATATATGTGAATGAAGGAAACTAAAAAGAAGAGATGAGAACACAGGAAAATATACAAATTAAACACGCGTCATGATGGGGTTAGGATTTGAAGCCAGAACTTTGTAGCTTCAATGAGCCTCATTAATTAATAAGTCAACTGATTACTTTTACAGCTAAATTATACTTGGGACAGCTACATTGCTTCCTGAGTGTCTGTAAGCAGGGCTTGGAAATTGAATTGAACCATGAAACAACATTTCTGACCCCACTCAGTACTAGTCCTGGTGAGCATCTGCTTCATCTGGTTATTGTTGCAATAAGATAAGTATGAAATTTGCATTATTTTGTTGTTTTTAATTATCCACTCATATTGCAACAATTAACATTCATGGGCTCACCAGGTTACAAAAATAGTGTGACAGTGGGCAAGTGTTCACACCTTGTAATTTAACCTGCCAAGATGGATTTGTGGTAAATGATGCCTGAAATGTGTGAGGCACATGTGGCATGAAGATAGTCAGATTTTCTCCTATGATATATCTTGTGCTTTGATCATTTAAAAGTGGTAATCAAAGGTGCTATATGAAATAAAAAGTGACTCAATGAAATGTGAATTGATTTTTGCGTTGCATTGTCAAGCTGGCAACCTCCCCAGTGAACGTGTTTGTTTTCTCTTCTGTCCTGCAGTTCTACATAAATCCACCAAGTGGCTCTACATCTCTTCCATGTATTGACATGCTGCTGCAATCTATGAAGATGACAGGGTGGCTGGTGAGTCTTAATTTGTTTTATGCTTATTACAGTCGTGACTGAATCTTGAATTTAATCATGCATTATTCAAAGGCTGGAAACAAAAATGATGGGTCACCAGAACCAACACTGGGAAATGCTACATTATTGGGAATAGCTGCTCATCACAGTCAAAGACTGGATTATTTTTTCTCTTTCACTTTAGAATTACACTAATAGCATGTGTTGATGTGGTGACATCAGTGTCACAGACCTGAAATCTGGTGAGTGATAATGAGACACTAACACTGTGTTTCAGAAACCTTTTTGCAGATTTAATTAGAACTCCTAGGAACCCGTCTGTACTCCACAATGCTTCACCAGTTCAGTCGTAATGCACTGTTACCTCAGCCGGTTTACTAGCATTCTGATCTCCTACCAGGTTTTAATCTGTTTTCAATATCTAAAATACAGGCTGGGTGTGGTGGGGTGTGATGTCAAGAATAAAATATTCAAAGAAAATCTTAATTGCAAGTTCATTTAGTAGTAGATCATCACTTGGTATTTTAATTTTTGGGTTACCTGTCAAAAGTGTACAAATAAAACAGCATTGATGTTGCTTTTTTACCATCTCAGGCATTTGTTGTGTTGGATTTACATTTAGTTTTCTCCTGTCATCCAGTGGCATATTGTCCAAAATAACTGAAAAACAAATTACTTTGTATGTTTGTAGTGGGCTTTGGTTCACCAAGACATTAACTTGGACAAAGATATGTGGTAGTCATAGATTTCAACATTATAATTTATGAATACAAAAAGCAAAAACCTTCATACTTTGAAATTGTAATGTTAGTACCATCGGGATTCCTGGCAAGAGTATTCAGAGACTCCAGAATATTCAGAATTGCGCTGCCAGGATCCTGATGAGGGTGCGAAAGCATGACCATATCACCCCAATCCTGAAAACCCTTCATTGGCTCCCTGTTCCATTCAGAACTGAGTTCAAGGTCGTTCTCCTCACCCATCAGTGCATCTATGGACATGCCCCCCTTTACTTACAGGAACTCCTTACCCCTCATACCTCCTCACGCACTCTCCGTTCTATACACACTAACACTCTCCAAGTCCCTAGAACCAAGCTTGGCAGTATGGGTGATACGGCTTTTTCATCTGTGGCGCCGAGACTGTGGAACGTCCTCCCTGATTACCTGAGAGCCCCACAGTCAACTGATGTTTTTAAACGGAATCTAAAAACTCATCTTTTTAGAAAGATATTTTGTTAAAGTATAAATAGATTTTCTTGTTTTATTATTTTTATTCTTACTCTGTAGCACTTTGAGATTGCTAAAATATAAAGTGCAATATAAATAAAATGTATTACAGTATTATTATTATTATTTATTATTATTATTACCAGAGGCACTAAAAAAGGAAAGCAGATTATTTCTGCTTTCAAAAACTGGACTAAACAGTTTCAGTAAATAGTTGAAAGGATAGGATTCTATACTTGCCTAGTTCTAGAGGTAGAGTTAAGTCAATCATATACCAGCATGCACTGAGTTGTTTTTAAAAACGTTTGTTAAACGTTATAACCTCTAATTAGGATGAGCATGACTTCAAGACTTTAATGCATCTGAAGGAGAAGTGAATGTTACAGGTAGAGAAGGCAGTTTCATCAGTAACAGCTTATAGAAAATTCGATAGAGCAGGGCTGGCAGATTTAGTCACTCGTAAAGAAATTTCTTCATGTACACTTCATAGCACTGGAACATTTCACAGGAGATGTAGAATAAGCGTTATGTGTCTCTGAACTGTTTTTCGTGTGATGTAGTCCTTGCTTCTGATTTTATGATTGAGTATTTCTGTATAGTGTTCTCTTCTTGATTTTTGTCTATGTTTATTTAAAATAGAAAAACACCTGAAGTAACCCAGACCTTACTAGTCTTCCTACAACATTTCATTAGAAAAAAACATACATTGTCAGTCCACTAACGGAGTTAGTAGTTTCACGTATTGTTTCTGCTTTGTGCACCAATTACACACAGTTTCATGCCACAGATTTATTGCCTGTACTCTTTCCTCTAAGAAATGGGAAAATTTACGATGGTCACCATTTATCATATTTTTGAGGTTTCAGCTATAGATAGATAGCATAGCAACAGAGGACTGCAGTGGATAAATGTACATGAGTAAATGATTTTCATTAATATAAAGCTGCATGTTTTGCATACAGAAAAATGTATACAGATATGCAGGTTAGAGTTCTGGTAGCTCTGTATTAGTGCAGAAAGCCTTTTCTTGACATGCTTTAGCAGAGGATAGGCAGTGCTAATGACTGCTTAATCACCTCTACTCCTTTCTCTCCTACCACTGAGCATAAGTGGTCACTCTAAGATATGATGAACATGATAATACTGTAGTCCATATGCCATAGTCTTTGTGTAGCCACCAGATCTGGACTTAGTCAAGTACATATGGAATATCTTGTAACAACATCTGAGACTTTATCCATCATTATCCACAGTTAAGGCTTGGCTATTATACATACAGTGGTGTGAAAACTATTTGCCCCCTTCCTGATTTCTTATTCTTTTGCATGTTTGTCACACAAAATGTTTCTGATCATCAAACACATTTAACCATTAGTCAAATATAACACAAGTAAACACAAAATGCAGTTTTTAAATGATGGTTTTTATTATTTAGGAGAAAAAATCCAAACCTACATGGCCCTGTGTGAAAAAGTAATTGCCCCCTTGTTAAAAACTAACCTAACTGTGGTGTATCACACCTGAGTTCAATTTCCGTAGCCACCCCCAGGCCTGATTACTGCCACACCTGTTTCAATCAAGAAATCACTTAAATAGGAGCTGCCTGACACAGAGAAGTAGACCAAAAGCACCTCAAAAGCTAGACATCATGCCAAGATCCAAAGAAATTCAGGAACAAATGAGAACAGAAGTATTTGAGATCTATCAGTCTGGTAAAGGTTATAAAGCCATTTCTAAAGCTTTGGGACTCCAGCGAACCACAGTGAGAGCCATTATCTACAAATGGCAAAAACATGTAACAGTGGTGTACCTTCCCAGGAGTGGCCAGCCAACCAAAATTACCCCAAGAGCGCAGAGACGACTCATCCGAGAGGTCACAAAAGACCCCAGGACAACGTCTAAAGAACTGCAGGCCTCACTTGCCTCAATTAAGGTCAGTGTTCACGACTCCACCATAAGAAAGAGACTGGGCAAAAACGGCCTGCATAGCAGATTTCCAAGACGCAAACCACTGTTAAGCAAAAAGAACATTAGGGCTCATCTCATTTTTGCTAAGAAACATCTCAATGATTGCCAAGACTTTTGGGAAAATACCTTGTGGACTGATGAGACAAAAGTTGAACTTTTTGGAAGGCAAATGTCCCGTTACATCTGGCATCAAAGGAACACAGCATTTCAGAAAAAGAACATCATACCAACAGTAAAATATGGTGGTGGTAGTGTGATGGTCTGGGGTTGTTTTGCTGCTTCAGGACCTGGAAGGCTTGCTGTGATAGATGGAACCATAAATTCTACTGTCTACCAAAAAATCCTGAAGGAGAATGTCTGGCCATCTGTTTGTCAACTCAAGCTGAAGCGATCTTGGGTGCTGCAACAGGACAATGACCCAAAACACACCAGCAAATCCACCTCTTAATGGATGAGGAAAAACAAAATGAAGACTTTGGAGTGGCCTAGTCAAAGTCCTGACCTGAATCCAATTGAGATGCTATGGCATGACCTTAAAAAGGCTGTTCATGCTAGAAAACCCTCAAATAAAGCTGAATTACAACAATTCTGCAAAGATGAGTGGGCCAAAATTCCTCCAGAGCGCTGTAAAAGACTCATTGCAAGTTATCAAACGCTTGATTGCAGTTATTGCTGCTAAGGGTGGCCCAACCAGTTATTAGGTTCAGGGGGCAATTACTTTTTCACACAGGGCCATGTAGGTTTGGATTTTTTTTTCTCCCTAAATAATAAAAAACATTATTTAAAAACTGCATTTTGTGTTTACTTGTGTTATATTTGACTAATGGTTAAATGTGTTTGATGATCAGAAACATTTTGTGTGACAAACATACAAAAGAATAAGAAATCAGGAAGGGGGCAAATAGTTTTTCACACCACTGTAATTCCAGAGAATGTTAAATTCTATGCTATATCTTACATTGGGGCACTTGGTGACCTGAAGCTGTAAGTAATGGAGTTCATACAAGTGTTTACTCTTTTTTTTTTTTTATCAAAAACCTACATGTGAATAAAACCTGAGTGAGTAATGCTGCAAGCAGCAGAAGAGGGTGGAATATAAATATTTTCATTAATATACCAATTCAATTCCAATTTTGCTTTTCATAGAAAGATAGATTATATTGAGCTACTCACTCTCAATAAATTAACGTGTAAAGAGACCTGGCATTTACTGGTCAATGATCCCATTGACTCAGGGGTCCTCAATCACGGTCCTGGAGAGCCGCAGTGGCTGCAGGTTTTTGCTCCAACCCAGTTGCTTCATAAAAAGCACTTATTGCTAAAGTAACACTTCTGCTTCACTTTAGTGATTTTGAGCCCTTATTGCTTAATTATGTCTTAAACGGCTATTTTAATTGCTCCTTATTATCAATAACATGCAAATGACAAGAGAGAGCAGCTTATTTACATTTACACCTGTGTGTATTTATCTGCACTATTGGGTTTAATTAAATACTTGGAAGAAAAACGAAGAGAAAAAAGTGAAGGACTGAGAATTACTCGTCCATTTTAGCCTTCAAATCATTTGCATGATAGAAAGGGAAAGAAAATCTAGGATATGAGAATGACCTGACATAGCAGAGTTAATTTAATTTCATAGCTTGTTAGTGCTTTATTGGCAAGAATTGCTTTCTAATTAAGCGACCAGGTTAGAACAAAAACCTGCAGCCACTGCGCCTCTCCAGGACTGGGATTGAGGACCCCTGCGTTGACTCAATAAAATAAAGACAATGCCAGCGGTGAATAATGACACGTAATATAAACGGTTGGTGGCAGAGTAGATGCAAAAACAGTCTCCTACCTGCTATTCCATCGAGATGTAATATGGATCTACGTTGCTTGTTTGAGCCATATGCCAGTAACATGTGCACACCATCAAGTCATGATTAACAAGGCCTCTTATTTTTGGCAACAGATTATTTCTAAAATGACATTCAAAATAAAAATCTCACAGCAGGTGGTTGAGTAAAGTACAGGAAAGTACTAGAGTTTTTATTTCCTTCATATTCAAACTTCACAAACAGCGTGAACTTGTACAATACCTCAGAAAGTGAAACTTACAAAAAAAAGTGCTGGTAACATTTACAAAAAAATCTTCATCCTTACTTAGCAACAATCATTTTTTTCTTCCACACAACATTTTTTTCTTTTTATCTTTTGTATTAAGGCTTAATACTTCTGTATAAAGTATACGCAAGATAAGTCTTCACAGTATTTCGAAAAGTCACAATAATATAGAACGTAATGAAGCACTACGGCTATTCTTTATAGTAACGAATACACATCACAGGTAAATATACGTGAAGCACAGGGCTAATTGTAAATGGCAAGTTAGGATACGGTCGGCTAAAATAAAACTGGTAGAATTTTCTTTTTTAAAGCACTTGAAAGGAAGGTGTACAATACAGGTCTCATAAATGACATAGCGTGATTATGACTAAGAGCTGAGAGAAGACACAGGGATCAGCTTCGGGACTTTGGCACATGCCTTTAAATATTTGTAGAAAACAGATAAAGGTTCTCCTTAAATAATATACAAGGCAGTTTAGTTAAACAGGTGAAATGTTGGACAACAACTTAAACAACAGGAGACTTAAAACATATATTAAGGTGCTAAATAAGAAACAATAAAATGACAGCCTTTTCTCATTAGGCTGCCATGTGTAAGGTGCTTTTAAAGTCTCTTGTATAGATTTCTTATTATGTTTTCAGTTTGCTTCCCCTGTCCGAAGATAACAGAAAAATAAAAAGAAAAAAGTCCAAAGGTCCCGAAGCGACCCCATGCGTCTTCAATTGACATTTAGTTGATTTTATTTTCCAACATAAACAGAAAGAAAGCAAACTGGAATAAAATAAACAAACTGCTAGTTTTCACTGTCTTTGTTTAACCAGTAGCGCCTGACCTGGCAAAGCAGAGGTGTGAAAAGGCCTGCACCCTCTTGGCTTGACGCCAGCGGGCGGATTGGAGAGGATGCTGCACGTGGAGATACTAAAATGGATTGAGTTCACGGCTATGAACCCTTACTTTGTGATGTGGCGAGATTTTTGTTTTTTTTTTTTTTGGTGATGTGATTGGCTTACACTAGCGGTGGGTAGGCTTTAGTGCAAAAAGTGTTTGCCTAAAATGGCTGGAGCAGTTTTCCGGTCATCGACTCTGATTGTTCAATGAGAAGCTAACAGAAGGCACGTCACTGCGCTTCCTCTGTAACGTGACACGTTTAGATATGGAGGTTGAGCAAAACAACGGCAATACTGCAGAGTTTTTGGTTAAAGCAGCCAGGGCTGAATGCAGTGGCTTCGGTCCTTACGGCTAATGCAATACTTTAGATTCATACTGTGGTCGTTGACCTGCAACCAAAACCTTTTTTCCTATGCCAAACGTATCACTAGAGGAAGCAGAAAGAAGGGCAGATTTGGTTGTTGTTTAGACTTTGTACCCAGCGACTTGGGATATAACTTGCATGATCTGCTAGAGGAAGTGTGATTAGGTTTTAGATTGGTAAGTGGCTTAGAAAGCCATCACAAATCCATCTTAAATATCTCCACGTGAAATCTTCAATGCTTTGCCATCTGGCCTTTCCTGGCACCTCTCTGCCTGGCACAGAGGTGTATTGCTACGCACATAAAACACCATGACTCAGTTAGTGCAACCCAAATTCATGAAGGTGCTGATACTTGGCCTAAAAGAGCCACACTTGCCCACCTTAGAAGGACTTGACTGCAATGGCATCTCTCAATTAGGGGTGATGCATCTTTTTGCCAACCCTCACCCTTTTCAGTTTAAAGGTGCTTGACTGGTATCCCTTTTTTTAATAGAGCACAAAAGAAATAATAGAAAAAACTGTTTGGTCTTTAGCACAGTGACCTCCAGGGCATCACGTATCTTATTTTTTTTTTTTTGGGACTATTCAATTTTTTTTTGGTATTTGAAGTTAAACATTTGGGCTAAAGGTTGAATAATAAATCATTCATGACAGCCCCCCCTTCAACAAGGAACGTGTTCTGTGTACTGTATACAGATACATTTTTAAATTAAGAATCAAATCACTAAAAGGCAAATCTGCTGATTAGCAATAAAATGCCTCTGAGCTTGTGCCTGCAGTGGGCATCTCTCAGTGGGGCTGGGGAGGGGGCTGTGGCACATCACTACGCTATCTCATTACTAGCAGGGATCAATCAGGGTTACACTGGGGAAGACACTGGAGACCGATGATCTCCTGCCTCCTCGTTAGCAATTCTGAACTTTAATCAGAAAGGTGGAAAAGACGCCGTTGCGGGCCGGGCCATTCCTTACGGACACATCACAAACACAATCACAGTCCAGTGTTTTGACAAGTCAGAATATAAAACACCCTCATATATTAAAAAAATCCCCTTTTTATCCAGCTCAAAAACAGCAGTCTTTACATTACAAACATTTTTGTAACAATAAAAAACAGACAAGAAAGCCAACTCCGAACACATATCAAGAATTCGAGTTGAGAAACATTACTGCAGCATATCCTTAAGGGCAAACTTGGTTTTATCATAAATGTGTTCAACTAAGGCAGGCTAGACTTACGCCTGCCAAACAGAAACTGGAGGCTGATGGCAAAGAAAATTTTCCTGCTGCCGAGATGTACAAAAACTCTCCAAGATCCTAAAAAATACGGAATCTATGTAACATAAACACGGAAGATATGGACTGAGAAAAAAAAAAAAAATAACAAAACACTGAAGACTGAGCTGCTTGCCTTATCACTTGTTCAATATTCTGGGTGGTTCAGCAGGGTCCTTTCCACTTTGGAGTAGAAGTTAGTGAAACGCTACTCTTTTTTTTATCTCTAATGATATTGTGAGTTTCAGAAAGTGGTGGATTTGTGGAAAATGTTTTTGTTACATTAATGTTTACCTTTGGGCCAAAGTGAATTCAGAGCAGCCTAAGGCAGAAGTCAAGTTAGGAGTACAGTGGAGTGGTGATTGTGCTAAAGAGACAAGAAGGGTTTGGTCCTTGTCCAGTAAACCTTGGACATGTCGTCTAAAATGCCAAGCTTTGTTGGTGGACAGAATAAATGGCCGCTTCTTTGCAACCCAAGATCCAGAGGTGCCAATAAAGAGAGGGAACCTGTAAGAAACAATATACCACCATAATTGAGAGCCTCCAAAGTTACAGCCCCCAGTGCTGCTTTTTCAGCCATGTTGTTCACAGTGATCCATGTGTGTCAGTGTTAGCTCCTAAGGGGAATGTACAAAAAACTGAGGCTGCATAATTCTCAGTGAGTTAAAAGGGGAACTGTCCAGTACAAACAAACCATTGTGTACAGTATTAGGCAAAGGTGAATTCTATCTGCCCCCAAACAAAATGTTCTCAAAGCATATAATCCCAAAGACATTTGAGGGTCAACAACTTCCTTCAAAGTAAGATATGGCAATAGACCCAACAATGAACCCTCCCACAGGCTGCTAACACTGTAAAGCACATCTCTTGCTCAAAACGATTATACACTTTAGGGTCAACAGACAAAGGCTTACAGTTCCACTCCATACTGCTCGAAAGCGGAGTTTTTGCAGAAAGGAAGCCTTTATATCTCTCTTGTTACAAACCTGTTCTGCAGGCAGTTGACACATCTCATGGCCATATCTGCTGGTGAGATGTGGCTCTTTTAGCTAACAAATGAAGGAAACAGAGCTCTGAAAGCAGACAGTCAAGATCCCTTTAAGTTGTCATCAGTAGACTAATAACACAACCTGACACTTTAAGGCTGAACACCTGACTAGTGACATAGCAGAAAGAAACTTGTGAATGAACAGCACGTTCCAAACAGTTGGCTGCCTCAGATTGTCATAAAGTTTTATTTACTGTGGAATCCAATGTTACCAAGAGTTTCTTTCTATACTGGTTGATAACGTTTATCTCCTGGGCTGAGTAAGTGGATGGATTTTTAGAACCATGTGTGTCATTTTTTTTTTGCAATGTATAGAAATGTATGCAATGGTTAATACTGCTGCCTTCCCACTTCAGTAAACAGTTTTCCCAGGAAGTTGATCTTCCCGAGTACTTCAGTTCTCTCACACAAATGTGCAGTTCAGGAAAACTGGTGACTTAAAACTTGACCTTCACAACTGAGTGTGACTGTGGCCTGCCACGGACTAATGATCTGTCCAGGGCTGGTTCTTGCCTTGTGCCTTACGCCGGCTCTCCCTGACCCTGTACTGGAAAAGCAGAATCAGCAAATGAATGAATGGACTAAAAGAAGTATCTGAGCTTTTTGAAACTGAATGTAAGTAATGAAGCAAGATGGCAGATAATGTTGAAAGGTACACATCCTCAATATGAATAACTTGAAGAGCAACCTCATTACAAAGTGCCCTAACCCATTTCTCCCACAAGTCCTGCTATCACATGGGTAACCAACTGAGATTGTGGAGTGCCAATGAGTTTACAGGTTTTTGTTGCAAACTATCAGTTAATCAGAGACCAATGTGTGCTTTTAATCAAATCTTTACTCAAGTAGACTTCACTTTTGTCTATGTTGCAGTAAGGTACAGTTTTAAAAAAATTTAAGACATGCATTACTGTTGTGGCTTGCTTTCACATTTGTCCCCCTATAAATGTTGTTTAAAGCTGGTAATCTGCTGTGTTAGGCACAAGCATGAACGACAATGAAAGAGCTGCCCCACAGTATGTCTGTTCATCACAACTATCTACCGTTATTACAGCAACATAAACAAAAAAAAAAGCTGCCTTAACAAGCAGGTTAGTAATCTAGAATTTTCCAAAGCACTTCACATTTGCTGGTTTTGGTAACAAAGTAAAAGATACATGTCATAGCATCCTCTAAAACTCATTAAGGAAGTGCCAAAACAGAACAATAAAAAGCAAACCCAGGCACAGAGTTCAATTAAAAAGAGTCAGTAATTTACATCTGATGTAAAACGTTTATCTTTGGTGCGCCCATGTGGCAGTATGTCCTATAGTAATGTCAGATTTCACTTGTGTGCAACTAAAGGGCTCTCTTTAAGATACTGCCTTTAACTTCCAGTTCAGGGCCAGTTGCCAGGCAAGAATAAGTGTAACTTTGGTTTATGCTTGCTTTGCTTGTATATGCTTTGTGATATTTCAGTCTGATCGAAAGAAAACCATATTGTGTATAACTGCATGACTGGAATAGGTGCCAGTTTGGCTCTCTTCACTGAAGGATTGGTTTCTCATTAACAATTTACGTTTATAGATCTGCTACTTCAGTTTTTCTCATTTTAAATGTATATCGCAGGAGAGAGAAAGCATCTGGAAATTAAACATATCTTAAAAAAAATGCAAAACATCTCTGGTCAAACGCTTCATTAATGAGATTGGATATTTACCCAGTGTTAAATTTCAATGAAGTGATCTTGAAGCGTCTTGCTTCTGAGGAAGAATTTTCTGATTATAGAAAGGTGGCATTGCCGGTGTGACAATGGCAAAGTGTTGTTGACAACAGCTACCTCAAAGAATGCTGCCCTCAAAAAAAAAAGTTTTTTTCATATATGTAGTATTTGTTGATATAATATATATGTCCTGTGATTTTAAGGCTGCCCTGATCCCCCAAAATATTTTGGATAAAATGGGGGATAAAGATTTAAAAATTGGGCTATCACTTACGTACAAGGTAATGAATTTCAGATTTTTCTTATTTTTGTGTTCATGGGACCCACTGGACACAGTAAACTGGAACACATCAGCCTGAAAACTGAAATGTTATACGTGCTGCACTTTAACAGCTCCAGCCTCAGCCAGAAGGAATGATGGTGAGAAGGCATGATGGGTGTTTCAGTCACCAAAATGCTCTAAAAGTATTATGTTGCTCATTGGCTTTTTAAATAAATAACCAAAATGCCAACTTTAAAGTAGGCAGATCTGTTACTGTGTCTCCTTAACCAAACTGCTGTCGCCCATTGAGCAAAGGAAAAATCTGAGACACTGTGAACTCATGAAGCACTTAACTCAAATTCAGCATTATGTAGTTCAAAGCAGAAATACAGAAAGAGATCTTCATCACTGTTAACACACTAGCATGGTAAGAGATTATCTCTACATAAGAAGATCAATTTTCACTTTAAGATTTCATTTTAAGGCTCATTTAAAAATAAGGAGGACACAGGTGGCACATTTTTAGAATGTGAGCAACTGAGCGGCTCCTCCCTTATCTGGTTGCTTGAGCCAGAAAGATGTCAGTTCTCTTGTTGTTTTATGTCCAAGCAGGCAGATCACATGCCTACAGGACCTACTTGTCCATTTTTCCATTTTAAAGGGGAGCCCAGTCATGCGGGAGAAAATAGAAAGGTGGAGATATGTGCAGTACTTGGAGTCAAATGTAAGGAAGTATGCAGTAATTCAAAATGGCTGGACTGAAAAACGTCCCTGCCAAACTCTGATATATGAGACTAGGATTAAACATTTAGAACAGTTTTGTTAGAAAGGACTGTTGAATATATGCAATGTACTGTACATCATTAGCCCAAAGCAGATTTCTCAATTTTTCCACAAATGAAAGGCCTCAGATTGCCTTTTCCTGCAAAAGCTGCCAGTGCTTTGCAAAGCTACACTGCGTTTTAGGTAAGCTGATGGTGCAACCAGACAAATCTGCTAGTAAGCTCTGCTTGTGTAGAGTGCTGCAGGAAAATACCTAAAGGGTCAGTCTAGCCATACTGTTACACGGTGAGAAGAAAAGGTTGCAGGCTGCTGTTCGTTAAAGGCATTGCTATTATGACATGGGCAATTGTAGGCTTGGAAATAAAACAACTCATTACAATGAGCACTTCCTTCCATCATAAGGCTAAATTCTGTTAGGAGTCACCAGTGGGTCAAAGCATAGCGTCAGTCAGAAAGGCACAGATTAAGCCATTCGGAAGTGAATTAAGAAACAATGCTCTGGTGGAGAGCACACAACTGACAGCAGCCATCCCACTTAGTCCTTTACAGCATATATCAAAATCCATCTGTTTCTTTTTTTGTCTAGCCCTTTGGTTTCAAATGGGGCAAAATATAGTAAATTAATTTGCTGTAAAAGACACATTTCAGGACGTTGGATGTGGAGTCCAGAGAGGGGCTTCTAACAGAAAGTCCAAAAGTCCCTTATTACAAAAAGAATACAATAAGATAAAAAAGCTGAAAACCTACAAGCCTCTGTCCTCCCTCCCCCGAGTGCAAATGTTTCCGCACCGATTCTACAGGAAGTCGTGTGCACTACAGAAGAGTAAAATTAAAACATGCAAAATAAAGACTGTTCAGTTAAAAAATGCAGAGCATAAAAAAGTTCTGTAAAAATATGCAAAGTTGAAAAATTCTCTGTCAAAATGAGTAAAACCACTGTATGTTTCTGTCCTTGCTGGAGCTGTGCGGAGGAATCTCCTGGGAACGAACGGTATGGTTGGCCCTCAGCTCCATCTTGGCAAAGGAAGTTGTCCGATTTGCTGAGAGGGTGCAGTCTCTTGAGATCTTGCACATTCCTCCTCTGGCTATTAAGGCGATGAGCATTTTCAAAGCACATCCAGGTGTTCTGCACCAGAAACACATGTGCAAGAGAGAATCTGGACTTTAATAACGTGATACAAAAAAAATAAAACCATACAGCGCCCACTCTAAATGACAGGGTTGCGTCACAGTAAAGACTACAGCATAAAAATAAGCTGGCATAAAGGTAAATTGGCTTAGTGCCTTAAAATATATATGATGAGCAGCAAACTCTGCATGGATACATACATAAAGTCTCCAAACTTTATTCTGAATAACATAATGTAAAATGCACTGGAGCTTGAGTTGCCACCCTTTCTGCTTAAACGGGAAATAATGCAGTGTGCTGGGATTTGTCTTGCCACTCACACAGCGACCGCAACTGATATCTTGAAGAGCTCAACACATCATCTGTCCTACTCAATTGAATTGTTCTTCAAAACACTTCAAAAAAGAATTTAAGTTTGAGTTTATTGTCACAGTGGGGTAATCCATTATTTGATTTTAAAAACTGTTAATCCAAGGAAGCTCCTCAACAGTCATGAAGGTTCAGAAATAAATGTTAAAACAACCACAAACAAGGACAAGTGGTACTGAAACATGGTGAATGAATGAAATCATCATCTTTACAAACATCAAGATTTTTTTTTTAAAATACAGACTCATAAATCTTTAATACTACCTTTTATACAGGTTGTCAATCTTTACATTCAAACCCAGTTTGTCAGAAAGAGGCCACTGAGTCAATCAGTCAAGCTCATTTACTATATATAAGATACTGTTATTCTAATAATCTGGCTAGTAGTGAAAATTTAAATGGCTCCATTCAGCTTAGCACAGAAAAAAAGAAAGGTAGAGAATGTAATTGTGTCGGTTGCACTTTTGTTTCTGATTCTGTAGCCATAGTGTGTGACAGAATCAGCAAAAGGATTGCTTAGTGTTAGACTAGCACATTACAGGTTCCTTTATTTTTTATTTTTACTGTATGATAATCTCTGGGGTGCGCTGATGTTTACCCAGAAAAGAACCAAAGGATGTGCATTACTCTACAGTGAAGGTGGGCAGGTAACAGGCACAAGACTTACATAGGCAAACCTGTGGTAGGCCTGCTACATTCAAAGCAGAGTGGTTACTGTGACCAGTCAGGAAGAAATAACTACAACAAAAATAGTGGAATTAGACAAATATCTCTACCATATCTACTTATACTGGGAAAGCTGAAGACCAGAGTGGCAGACAAGACCCTTGAACCATCACAATTGTGCCAGTTCCAGCAAGAACAAGGTGGCACTGAGCTGCAGCAGAAATGGCTTGCAAACATTGCAATCATGCAGGAAGCAAGAATGTAATTTAACCTGCACTGATAACATGACAGCAACAGAGTAAAAGCCTCTACAGTGCAACAAGGGTGCCCACAAATGGCACACAATTGCCACAATGAATTACAGTTCCCCTTCTTCCAAATAAGACTTAAAATTATGGGGGAAATGTCACTTAAGCACTCTGTCTTTCACCCTTTCTCTCTTTAAATCGTGCTTGCTCTTTCAACAAAGGAAGCTGAAACTGCGTTGAACAGAAAAGCTAAAAAAATACAAAAAAAAAAAAACAAACTAGGCTGAAGGTACGACAGCCCTGGTATCAGTAGTGCACTTATTGGTTTCAGCAGTGCAACATGTTTGCAGTCCTCTTCTCAAGTTTCTGGACAGCTATTTAAAAAGTTTTTTTTTTTTTTCTTACAAAATTATCCATAGAGTTTCTGGTTCTGAAATAAAACATTTCAATTGTAATACTAAGCACAGACATCTGAAGGAAATGTGCAAATAGTCACTTTCAGTCTCATGGAAATGTAGCAGGAGACTAAATTCTACAAAGGAAGTCATTTACTCTCTCGTTTTTGTCAAACGCACTGTGCACTCAGTCCTAGGCATGGCAACGGATTGGTGGGGAATTAGGAGGTGTGGGGGCGGCACTGTATGCCACGCCTCAGGACCATTTTAGTAAGCCTCAGAGTCACTGGCTGGAAAGTCGGCACTGACTAGGCCATCATTTTGGCCTTCCTTGTACCTTTGCTAGAATAAATAAAGCGGTATGTTGGCCACCAGGTGGCAGCAACATCTCATAAGTAGTGCATTTTCTGTTCCGCTTGTTATCTTCTCATAGAAAAGGAGTCCAGTGTTAAGGTACAAGGTGGCTCAAGCTCATTAGCAACTCCACCTGTCCTCTTCCTTTCTAGGTAAACCTTTCCAAATAAAAAAATAAAAATAAAAATACAAAAAGCAAAGGAAATTACAACAAGTGGATTGAAACAGCAGCTGATAACAGTCTAAAGCAAGTAAGTTAAATAATATTAAGGAGCAGCATTATAAATAGACAGCATGCGGGTGCGGTGCTGGACACAATTCTAATGCTGTCCAAAACACAAATTAAAAGCTAAACATTACTTATGATTATACAAAAAATAATAATAATAATAAAAAAGGAAACAAACTTCTGCTTCTAGGTTTTGGAAACTCACATTTTCTAAGTGGAAGAGGTCAAACAGCCTTAACAGTCTTCTAAAATATTAGTGGCAGTGTATACATATAAAGGAACAACTTTAACATTTTATTTTCAAATACTGATGTATAAAAACGCACCTCTGTGTCGTAAACTTTACCTGAACCATCAGACGTGTGGAAAAAGAAAAACTTTCCCTCACTTCACTAACCTAAAAACCATTGTCTTGTACCTTAGCGGTGGTAGCACAGGTTGCGCTCCAACTCTCCTGGTACCAGTGCCACCCTGCAATAAATTAAAAAAAAAGCCAGTGTCGTTACGGTAACTTCCTTCGTCTTCACTCTGGGTAGAAAAGGCAAACTTGTGACCATCATTACTTTATAAAGCATGCCAGGTAAAAACTTTTGAAAAGAGGCCTGAATACCACAGTTAATTTGGACATTGCCAGTGTCCATAAATGGTCTTGACAGGAACGAGAAATCCACGCTTTTTAGAGATAGTCGGCCTGCTGTAGTGTTCAACACCCAAACCAGTTTCATAAGAAGGTACATTTAGAGGCCAGTAGAGGGGACCCAGCCAGTGGATCTCGGACAAACTACACAGCCTTAAGGCCACCATCTGTTATTTAATTATTTATTTACTTAAAGTATACCAAAAAGTTTTTCTCTGGGTAATGTAATGTGCCAGTGTCTAGAACTCTTCATGCCCCAAATTACAAAAAACAAAAAAAAAAAAACAAAAAAAAAAAACTGCAAAAAATAATAAAATAAAAATTCTAGTGCCATTCTTTGCTTCCTACTTATCCGTCAGCAGCATGAAGCCGCATGTGATCGTTGAACTGCTCCATTTGGTCAAACTTAGCAGGGCAAACTGCACACACATAGGTGGTCCCCTCTGGGCAGCTCGCTTCAGCTCCTACTCTGATGGTCACAGCCCCTGTTGATGCCCCAGTGGCACCATTAGTTGACACTGGCCCAGCTCCAGGTTCTGGGATAGAAACTGGAACAGGAACTGGGACAGGGACTGGGACAGGGACTGTTACTGGGCCGCTGATGTTTGCTCCTCCACTGCCACCAATAGTGCTGCTGCTGTTGTTGCTGCTGCTGTGTAGTGCCATGTGTCTCTCTAGGAGGGTTTTATGGGAAAACTTCTTCTTACAGACATAGCACTCGTAGGACTTCTCTCCGCGGTGTAGTCGCATGTGGACGTTCAAGGAGCTCTTCTGGGTGAAGCGCTTGTTGCAGATGCTGCACTGGTATGCACGCACCCCTGTGTGTGTCACCATGTGTTTTATAAGGTAATCCTTCAAGGAAAAAGAGCGCCAACAGATGCTGCACTGGTGTGGTTTCTCACCTAAAGACAAAATTCAAATTTATTAAATGATGAAAACAAGGATACATTTAACAAAATATGCTGGCACTTTAGACTGGTTTGGGTTAGGGTTAGGGAAGATCGATGGCAGTGGGGTATTATACTCAACAACATTTTTATATCCTGAGCAAATGTCATGCCCATGGATTAGTTGAAAACAAATATAAGAAAGTTTTGATTAACAAAACAAAAACTACTGTAGAAGTCAAGACATTTGCACATTCTTCTTGTTTTCTCTAGGTACACAGATTATCCTCCCCTATTCTGAAGAAGTGCATATATCGTCAACTGTTGACTTTAAACAAGCCTTGTTTGAGCAAGTGCTGGGGTAGGTTTGTCCTCCAGTACATCTTGTGATGGACTGGCACCTCAGCCAGGTTTATTTCCAGCCTTATATCTGAAAATGCATAGATAAGCTCTGTCCCCTGCAAACATGTAGGTGTATTAAATGTTTTGAATGAAGGAGTGGATAATTCAGAAAAAGCCCAATTCGGTATGCAAAAATGCAGTAGCCCTTAGTTCTTAGTTAGTTTCACAGATAATAATTGTTAAATTTTAGGCTTTGTTGACAGCCAAGAATTGAATGACAAATACTCATTAATGTTCCTCTTGAGGTAGAATCATGTAATTGCATAATTTCATACCTCAGTTCTTACCCAGCATTTCAGACACTTTTGAATATCATGTGTGATTTGTGGAAACTACTTACCTGAATCTTTTATACAAATCACAAGACTACAATAAAACTAGTACCACTCTATCCAGGTCTCATTTCTCATCCATTTTTGGTACCCACTTTTTCTACTGCAAGGATGGAGACAGAGCCTATCTATTCAAGCACTAGGCAGGAACAAAGCGCGTAAAGGATGTCAGTCCATCACAAACCACACTAAATTGTACAGGACAAGTTGTAGCTGCCAATACGCTGAACAATTGGAGAGGAGTATAACTGAGTCTCTATTGACTTACACAAAACCATGTGAGAGACAAGGAATTACAGAAAGAAAGCAGTTTAAAAACATCTAAGTTATCAGAGACCTATTACACACTTATGCATATAACAAATTGAATATAAACCATGTGCATTTATTTATGTATGTTGAAGAACACCTTTCCTTTGTAAACTCCATCCCAAGGTTCTTTATAATAAGAAAAAATATTAGTATGGAAAATGGTTTCCATATTTGTAAACTAAACCAGAGGCAGGTATAAACACTGAGCATGTTTAGGGGTTTGTGCCACACTTACAATATTTTCCTATTCCAAAACTTTGAAATTTAGGCAACACTGCTTGTCCCTTTAAAATTAATTTGCATTTTTCACAGCAGACTTCTGTTGTTGAGTATTATACTTTAAAGCATAACATACTATGCCGACTATACTTTCTGAGAAGGTTGGCATCCTTCAACATCTGCAATAAGATGCTGCAGATGTTCTACCAGACGGTTGTGGCGAGTGCCCTCTTCTACGCGGTGGTGTGTTGGGGTGGCAGCATAAAGATGAAAGACGCCTCACGCCTGGACAAACTTGTTAAGAAGGCAGACTCTATTGTGGGAATAAAGCTGGACATTTTAACATCTGTAGAAGAGCGACGGGCACTAAGCAAGCTCTTGTCAATCATGAAGAATCCACCGCATCCACTTAACAGTGTCATTTACAAGCAGAGGAGTAGCTTCAGTGACAGACTTTTGTCACTGTCCTGCTCCACTGACAGACTGAGGAGATCGTTCCTCCCCCACACTATGCGACTCTTCAATTCCACCCGGGGGAGTAAATGCTAACATTACTCAAAGTTATTGTCTGATTTTAAATGCATTTTTATTACTATCTAATTTAATATTGTTTTTTTTTTGTATCAGTATACTGCTGCTGGATTATGTGAATTTCCCCTTGGGATTAATAAAGTATCTATCTATCTATCTATCTATCTATCTATCTATCTATCTATCTATCTATCTATCTATCTATCTATCTATCTATCTATCTATCTATCTACTATTGTGTAGCATACTTAATCATTTAGAATAGCCCTGCCTTCATCTGTTTTTTTAAACTTTAAACCAGAACAGGGTGGCAGGGAACTGGTGCCTAACACTCCATCAAATATTTAGATTAATATATAAAATAACATACTGTAACACACTCAGTCTCTTTTAATTCAGTTTATGGTTATGAGGGTCCAGAGCCAATCTCGGGAGCACTAGGCACAAGGCAGTTAGCAGTCCTGTTGAGGGTGGCAGTCCATCAATGGACACACACCCACTCTCAAACATACAGGGCAAATTTGGAATCACCAGTTTACCTAACATGTGTGTCTTTGGCCATGTGGGAAGAAAACTAGAGTACCCAAAGTAAAATTCATGCACATATAGGGAGTTCATATGGACAGTGACAGGGCATGTGATTTGAACCTAGGAGATTGGATCTATGGGGTGTTAACCATTGTGCAACTTTTCAGCTCATGTAATTGAATATTCTATTTTAAAATTAACATAAATTAAGAGATCTGGCATATGAAGAGTACCACAATTCAGTCTTGTGAGTAAACACACCCATTTTTGTCAAAGTGTTGGTGATCCAAACACCAGACATTTCTGTGATAAAGCCTTGTCAGCACTTTTGGAGGTTCTACACATTTGAAAAACAATGTTAAAAAGGATAAAAATATTAAAAATACCCAGCTCTGCATTCAAAATGCTTTGCTGGTCTCCTGTTATTTAAAGGTACTGTGGCTAACTGCGCTGTGGAACACGAGTATGTCATTCAACAGTAATGCCATTCATTGCAAGCTAGAGGATTCTGTTGTCCGGAAGCTGGATTCAGAATGTTAAAACATAATGAGCTTATTAGAATATGTTACTAGTAACAGAGGGTGCGGCATTAAACTGATGATGCGGTGACACAGTAAAACCGTGAAAGAAGAAGGCTTACAACTCACTGCATGTATATGCTATGTTGATACAGAAATCTCAATAACATCTATCTATGTGCTGCTTATGGCTTTGTATCTATACCAACTTTGAGAATATTGTGAATTAATGTCTAAAAAGAAAGCTTTGCTATGCAGCCCCTGTGTATTCTAGAACAAGTGAAACTGGAGAATAATTATATAGGATGCTCATTGAGAAATGAAGGTGTACACTGACCTGTGTGCACAAACATGTGTTTGACATAGTTCTGCTTTGCAGTAAATGTCTTGCTACACAGTGTGCACTCGTACGGCTTCTTCTCTCCCTGACCAGCCACTGTAGTGTTCTGGCTGACCTGCTGGCCTGGGGGTTGTTGACCAGGGAGCGGAGTTGAGAATGGAGGCAGACTGGATGGTGGCACGGTCACAAAATGTGGCTGCTGGCCAGTCAGTGGCTGCGGGAGGCTGAAGAGGAAGGGCTTGCTGCTGGCAGTTGACTGAGTGGCAAAAAGGGTTGGCAGGTATGTATTTCCAGCAGTGCCAATAACCTGGGTGTTGCTGGTCAGGGTGAGTGGCATTCTCAGGTTGCTGGTGAGGGCATCTGATTGGCGCAGGTATAGCTGTGTACCAGGCACAGGCTGTGATATGATAGGATTTGCTAAAGGCTGCAGTGAGCCTTTGTCATTGGACAATGCCACCTCTCCACCACTCTGTGAGCCTCCTGTATCACCATCTTCGTTCATTCTTTCTGGAGAAGAGGATTCATTACCATCAGTCTGTAGTGCTGTGTCAGCTAAAATTTCACTTTGTTCCGTTTGCATGAGATCTTGATGGTCATCTCGGTTAAAGCTGGCTACACAGTGCTGTTCCAGCAAGTCAGGCTCAGTTCCAATGGATGAGCTCACACCAGAGTCAAAGCTCTCCCCTTTGGGTTCACTCTCTGTGCCTTCAGCCTGGTCTGTATCTTCAGTGCATTCTTCTGATTCGTTGCGCTCCAGTGCCTGCACCCTTGACTGCCTGTAGTAGTCGTAATCATCTTCTGCTTCTTGCTTGATGTGCAGACCTCCTGATATAGTCTGCAATCGCACAGGCCGGGGCTGCTTGCGGCAGTGGGTTGTTTCAGAGGTGGAGAGAAACCTTTCCATATGTCTAGATCTTTCATGGATTCGGGTAATCCAGGCTGGATCCTGCACATGAGGATCCTTCTGGAGGACCTCATAATTTCCTACAACTCCTCCTCCGTAGTAGGAGCGGTCAGTTGTTCCATTCTGTATGGAGATTCCTGCATACAGGGTTGAATAAATGCGATCCAAGCCATGCTGAGAGTGAGGCTGCATGTAGCCTGATTCTGCATCGCTGCTGGGCCCTGAAGTGCCTGACTCTGGGGTCCCTCTTGGAGTCTCCTGTCCTGAATCCCCAGGAATCAGTGTAAACCCTCTAATTCCAGCAGAGCCAGCATTCTGAGAGACAATACGAGTACACTCATCAATGACTGTCTTAATCTGCAGGATACTCGCAGCAGTCAAGATCTGCAGAGCTTCAGACTGGGAGACTCGAAGGACACCACTGTACATGAAGTCAATCAGTTTTTGAATGGACTGCACAGAGACAACTGAAGGGATCTCAATGTCACTGTAGCCCAAAAGCAGTTTGTCCTGAAAGAAGGGGCTCCCGGCAGCCAGCACACAGCGGTGTGCACGCAGCATGCTCCCATGGATCCGCACCGTCACGTCACAGAAGTGGCCACGGTTGCGCTGTTCATTGAGGGTCTCAAGTACAGAGTTGCTGAAATTGTGCAGGTTAATGCTGTGAATGCGCTCGGTCATCCCCTTGAAACTGATGTCACCTAGAAGACCAAGATAAAAGTATTCACACACTGAATATACTGCCATGCAAATGCCAGAACAGACCAATAGAAACATGGAACTGCAGGAAAAAAAATCAATCAGTCTTAATCTAGTGCAAGTCAGTTTAACAAAGAGATTCATACAGAATAATTAAACATACATAATAAAAATAAACTTGGACAAAATGCAAGTATAAAAACAGCGTACGGCACTGAGTAAATAAAATCACCCATAAATTCATTTTTTTAATGCTCTGATTCAGGTCACTGGGATTTAGGACCTAAGTAGAATTGGCAAGCAAAGCAGAAACCAAGGTGTAGGCAGTACACAAACACAGGCATTCACTTGCTTATATCGGGCCAATTTGACTAGTATGTTGACTTTGCTAGCAGATAGTATTGATTACCCATAGCAGAAAAATTAATCATCCATTCATTTTTCCAATTTATTCTTCGTTGTCAGGGCCGTGAAGAAAAGGAGTTTATTCAATACAGCAATATGTAATAATTATAATGACAGTCGATGTACCTGACATTTAAGAAGAATAAAATGCAATCGAAAAAAAAGCATGCAGCTATCCAGCCAGGACCATCTACCAGCATGCATTATTTTTCAATATGTAAGGAGAAATAGCCAAACAGATGTGCATGATCTGTAAGTATTTAGTTATGGGGCTTACAGTATATCTATTACTCTTTAGCCTCTGCACTCAAAATTAAAAAAATGTTCTCTGATAGTTTAAAATAAATATAGTTTCGCAATGTTGTCTGTTTCAAGGCCACCTTAGTTAAAAATATACTTAAAAGAGCCAGCCACATAAGAATCAACATGAATCTGACAATTTTAAAATGGTTTAGTGTCCTATAACAACTGCTATTCTTTATAAATTCTGTTATCAGTGAATGTCTTCAAATATATACAGCGATTGCTACTTAAAGTTAGATGAGTTTTACTACATTCCTGCAAATCTCAAGCCAAGCTTTTCTTCCCGAACAGGAGGTCATCTTGAAGTGCCCCTCAAGAAGCTGCTCTGGATGTCACCCATTACAGAAACTTTGGAGGATGTCTTACTAATGCCAAATTATAGTGTGTGTACGGTACTTGAGCACCTTGGAAGCAGTGAGACATATGAAAAAACAGTTCACTTTGAAGCATGAGACACAAGAATCTGAACTTTGAGGAGTTATCATTATTATTGCATATAATAAAATAGGCTTCAAAGATACCATCAGGAGAAAGTGAAATTTGGAGTTAGTCATTTTATATTAGATTGCACCTCTATTGCAGTTTACTACTATTTCCTGAGGGAAGGAAAGCTGGATCTGAAATCTATAATCATATCTCTATTTTGCTGCAAAAAGCATTTTTGTACCAATGAGTAAGGACTGCAGGAATCAGCTGATAGGTCTATACATACAGTATATATACATATAAATGTTTAAAGATATGCAAAGATAGTACAGTAGACGCACACAAAGACGCGGTTTAGGGTTCGCAGACTCAGTCATTCGCAGATTGTTCCTTAGAACTTAACTATTAATTGTTAGCGGAAAGCGTAAATATCCTCTGCAATTTTTTATGGCTTTTTTTGTGGCAATACTGTGCTGTAGAGAGAACAGGAAGCAACCGCTGAGGAAAACATGGTTTGGGATGGTGAAAGTAGCCAATCCGAGAGCGTTATTCATTTCTCCTTGCTGTTGATTGACTGCTGCCCTGTGACGCGTCTCCAGCTGAGTGTCCTTGTGTTTTCCATTTTGTTATTGTATTCATTTTGTTATTCTTAAACGCACAAGATGTCGCCAAAACGCCCTGCACCTTCTAAGTCTTCTGGCACTGAGCCTAAGCACCAAAAGAAGTTAAAAACACTCCAGGAGAAGGTTGAACTGCTGGATTTGCCCTGGTTATGTTGCAGTAGCGCGCCACTATGGGATTAATGAAAGCACCGTACGCTACATAAAGAAGAACAAGGTAACGATCCTGAGTACCGTATCTGTAAGTTTCTGTGATAGTGCCAAAAAGGTAGCAACCGTAAGGAATAAAAATATCGTCGGGGTGGAATATGCCTTGGCATTGTGGATCACCGACTGCAGGAAGAAGAACATCCCCTTAGACAGTAACATCATCCGTGAGAAAGCACGGAAATTGTACCAGCAGTTTGCTACAGGAGACAATGTACAAGGTACCAAAGAACTGCAACCAGGACCATCAACAGCACCGGAGCCTGAAGATTTTCAAGCCAGTAAGGGATGGTTTGATCGTTTTCAGAAACGATTTAATATTAAAAGCATCTCTCTACATGGAGAGGCAGCGTCTGCTGACAAAGAAGCTGCGGAGAAGTACCCTGAGACAATTAGGAACATCATAGAGGAGAAGGGATACAATCCTGCCGTCCAGAACTTACATCATGAAGCATGGGTTTAAGGCACAGAAGGACAGAGTGACACTTATTATGTGTGGCAATGCTTCTGGTTACATGATGAAACCTGGCCACATCTACAAATCCGCGAACCCCAGGGCCCTTAAAAACAAAAATAAAAACCTGCTGCCTGTCTTCTGGATGCACCACCCTAAAGCCTGGATTACCAAAATCCTTGCTTCAAACTGGTTTCATCAGTGCTTCATCCCTCAAGCCGAGGAATACCTCCACGACTTAGGCATGGACTTCAAGGTGTTGCTTATTATGGATAATGCTGGTGGCCACCCTTTGGATTTGTATTACAAGGGAGTTCAGACTGAGTTCCTCCCTGCCAACACCACCTCCCTCATCCAACCTATGGATCAAGGTGTAATCCGTGCCTTCAAGGCTCTTCATACCCGGATTTCTCTACAATACCTTGTGGATGCAATGGATGCGGATGAGAATTTTACATTGAAGGGTTACTGGCATAACTTTACAATTGCGACATACCTGTCAGTCATCCAAGCTGCTCTTATGGAGATGAAAAAGGAAACCCTCAACGCCTGCTGGAAGAAGCTGTGGCCAGAGTGTGTCCATGACAACAAGGGCTTATCACCCGAAAAAATTCAGTACGACGCTGTTGACAAGGTCGTGGGACTGGCAAAGATACTGGCCGGCAAAGGTTTTGACGACATCACTCAAGATGAGGTGAACAACCTTACCAATTCCCACTCTGAACTGCTGACGGACTAGGATTTGTTGGAGTAAACAAAGTCTGCCAGTGAAGAGGAGGTTGAAGAGACAGATCCAGTGCAAGAGGAGGAAGAGCAGGGCCTGACATTGAAACGTCTGTCCCAGATTATTTGGACATCGAAGGAGTTACAAGGGATGATTGAAGCATGGGATCCCTATATGGTTCAGGCCCTCAATGTTAATAATGGCATCGATGCTGCCATTCAGACATATAAAAAGCTCCTCGCCACCATGAAGAAACAACTACAGCAACTTCCCACGATAATGTTCCTGAAACCTATAAAGAAAAGCCAGCACGAAACCCACCAGAAGAAGACCCGTCCAAAGATACGACTCCTCCTGAAGCGCCTGGAAAAGAGGCGCCACCTGAGGAGTTTTAAATCCTCTGCATCTTACAGCACAGCTCCTTCATCATCATCATCATCAATATCATTCATCATCGGTGAGGTGCATTTTACTGTATTTTAATTAAATTAAATTATTATGTATTTACGTATAACAAAGAAAATGACAGAGCATACCAAAGAAAATGTGCTTGCATGAATTACAGTACGTATAGCGGTAACATCGCTATTTTATATTCTAGCACCGCGGGAGACATAGCAGTACAGTACTGTGCAGTATATGGGTTTACCTTTACATTCTGTTTTAGGTAATATATTAAGGTAATTGTTTAGTTAATGTGTTTGAGTAATGAGTTTGTAACGAAATTAAAGTGCTTTGGAGGCATACTGTATTTAGGGTTTAAACTATAAAAATAGGCATTTAAAAGGCATTTTTAACCACATCCAAAAGTCGTGGTTTTTCACAATTCGCAGGTGCTCTAGGAACGTAACCCCTACTATACTGTACTATATAAAAAGATCATACCAAAAGTAATAGGATTATTCATTTTATACTTCAGTAAAGTTTTGGAAATACAAAATTATTACATATCAGTCTCTGTACCTTTGTTTACTTCTGTTCAAAATCTCCCTGAATGATGCATTTATGACACCCTTCTAGAAGTCTGAAGATCCACTTGTGCTAGAAGTCTGCATGGTGCTCTGTTTCTATCTATGCTGCCATTTCTCCAAATTTCATGGCTCAGTCCTCAGTGAACTTTTTTTTACCTTTCTTGATAGAAGCAATTTATGGGTGACCACTATTTGTCTGGCTCAGTTCCTGTCTTTAACATATCTTATCAATCATCTTGCATTGTTTGCACTCATGCAGTGTATCCCTATGTGTGAATCTTAGCCATGGGTAAGAAAATTCAGTAGTCGCGTTACTGAAACAACAGGCCTTTTCAGTGTTGTTGAGTGTTTCTTGATAATTCTATGTACTTATTCATTTTTGGTAAAATCCTCATACAATACATGCACTAGTACATAACCATAAAAGAAAACTTGCATCCAAAGGAGTAACACAAGTACATAAACTAGTATTAGTTTTCGCCATAATTAGAGGCATTTAGCCCATTTTAAATTTTCTGAATGTGTCTTTCCTAAATGTTATTTTTAATTCAGGTTGACAAAGTGATGTGGTAGTTATTTCTCCCTCACAGCTTTAGGTATCAACATTTGATCCCTGACTGGGTGACTGACTATTATATAGAGTCTGCATCCATTTTCTATGGGTCCTACAGCTTCCTCCCACATTGAAAGATGTACTGATTGGTCTGATGGGCACTTGTTCAAAAGTGAGTGAATGTGGCCAGTAACAGACTGCTTTTGAGCTCCCACTTTTGCTGCCTGTTTCATACACAACCAAAAAATGTTAGCCATCTGGGCATCTGGCTTTTAGGGTGAAAGCAATTCTAAATTCTACATTCTCTACTATGTTACTGCCAACACATTTCTTTCATTAAGTGTTTTAATGCATTTAGGCATTTCCCTCAACCACAAGTGAATTTCTGTCAAGTGATAGTCATGAGGATGTACAATAAGTCCACATCTAAAACAAATTCAGATGCGAGATGGCATAAACAACTCTTACATTATTAACATTTTCTGAATTGTTACTAAGAGTGAGCCCATTACAATGCAAATAGTGTTATACTTCAGCTTAGTTTGAGTCAGGTGCGAGTCATAGGCTAGCAAGATATTTCATGATAAGTATAATGAAGTGTCAGGCAGTGAAGCTGACTCATAATTTTGTTTTGCTGATTCTTTTAGTCCCTTTTGTCATTTCTTCTCAGAATATATTATGCCCCACCACTCCCTAATCAGTGCATACTTTCTATCATTTCCTGTATGTACTGTGTCTGCTGAGCAGTAACCCAGATAACCAAGGTTTTTCTGTTGATCGTTAGGCCAGGGTTGCAACCAGTATCTATCTGTATCTATTAGGGGTGCAACGATACACAAAATTTACGGTTCGGTTCGGTTCGGTACTTTGGTGTCACGGTTCGATATTTTTTCGATACAAAAAAATTTTCATGCTTTTTTAATTTGTAATTTATTAAAATTATATATATTTCTTTTAACTCAAAAATACAGTTTTTAAATTAAATGTTGCTGAAAAAACAAAATAATAAAAAAATAAAAGAGTTTGGAAACGAGTTTATTACAGAGAAAGGTCCCTTTCCAAAATAAAAGCTATGCTATACCCTTCTTCTGGGGTATATTCTCAGGAGCATATTGAACATATCATGTCCCCATAAAATGAACCACTCTCTGATGGACCTCCCCTCACACTCATCTTCTGGAGTGCTAGCACTTAGCTGCATATACAACAAAAACAACTTAAATAAAAATATGTATTGCACAGAAATGCCTTCCTAAATATATTTTGAAACATTTGAAATGTTCTAAAAATAAGGTATCAACCACATACAGTTCTGCATTATTTGGGGATCCCTGACTGTATTTTCTATACTTGGTAGAATATAAAACAAACACACCCAATGGTACATGCTTCCTCAGTTTGTTTGCCCAGTTGATTTCATACAAGGGGCGCTATTGGCGGATGGCTTAGAAGCTACCCAATCAGAGCACGTATTACATATTAACTAAAACTCCTCAATGCTATAAGATATGCCTCCTGCGCGGTGCTCGATTGTTTGCTTATCTCTGCCTCTATCTCACCCTCTCTGACATTCTCTCGCCTGACGGAGAGGGTGTGTGCTGAGGTGTTGTTTGCACAGAAGCTTTTGCCTAGTGGATACGGACGCTCCTCTAAGAAATGCCGCTTTATCGAGGTGCGTCCAAAAGCTCACTTATTGATTTTTTGATTGTTTGCTTTAATCTCGCTCTCTCTCTCTCTCTCCGGCGTTCTCTGCGCTTGACGGAGGAGATGTGAGCAGAGGGCTTTTGCACAGAGGCTGTTTGCTTAGAAGATAGGGGCGCTCCTGTAAAAATGCTGAAAGGCTACCTTCGCATTGATCCCTTCATTGCCGCTGCTTTATCGCGGTGCTTGCATACTTAAAAGCGCAACAGCCCTATTGATTTTTCATTGTTTACTTTACTCTCTCTCTGACATTCTCCGCTCCTTACGCGCACTTTGAAGAGGAAGATATGTTTGCATTCTTTTAATTGTGAGAAAGAACTGTCATCTCTGTCTTGTCATGGAGCACAGTTTAAACTTTTGACTAAAGGGTGTTATTTCATGTCTAGAGGGCTCTAATAATGTTAAAAAACGTATTTAGAAGGTCGTAAACAGGTTTTCTATGCTCTAACTGCGAAAATATTAGATTTATAAATAAAGAATCCTACTTTCATTTATCTGTCTGGAGCGGATTAACCGCAATAAACAAGGGTTTACTGTATAACTGTGCGGAGAATATTTATAAACAGTGTGGGAGAGTTTCTAAGGGCTTAAAATATATAAAAATAATCATACAAACATATGGTTTCTACTTCGCTGATTTTCACCTATCGCGGGGTTCTGGAACATAACCCGCGATCGAGGAGGATTACTGTATATAATTTTGTATCGTTCAATACATATGCGTACCGAACCGAAAGCACTGTATCGAACGGTTCAATATCGATACATGTATTGTTGCACCCTTAGTATCTATATATATCTATACTAATAAAAGGCAAAGCCCTCACTCACTCACTCACTCACTGACTCACTCACTGACTCATCACTAATTCTCCAACTTCCCGTGTGGGTGGAAGGCTGAAATTTGGCAGGTTCATTCCTTACAGCTTCCTTACAAAAGTTGGGCAGGTTTTATATTGAAATTCTACGCGTAATGGTCATAACTGGAAGCAGTTTTCTCCATTTACTGTAATGGAGATGAGCTTCAACGCCGTGGGCGGAGTTTAGTGTGACATCATCACGCCTCCCACGTAATCACGCAGTACATAGAAAACCAGGAAGACCTCAAAAAAGCGCTGAAGAAAACATGCATTATATAATTGAGAAGGCAGCGAAACAATAAGAAGTGAGCGAGTGACATATGCAACCATATTCATGAGTTCTGCTACTTCGGAAACAAAGCACGATGTAAACCTACACTTTAAATTAAGTTCATAGACAGGCTGCGCTGGCGTTTGTAATTTAGTGCCTGCCCATATAAGGCCGTCCGTCAGCGGCAATCCAATAGCAAACTGCCACGGGTAAATATTCACGGGTGAAGGACTGTGCTTATGGAGAGGAAGATGAGATGGTCAGGGTGGTGTTTGACACAAACTCAGCGAAACTGCGAGAGAAAGTTTTAAGTGCCAGGACTAAGGTAACATTAAATACAGCCATGGACATAGCATGAGATGGCACCAGCACAGCTGGGAACCTTCGATGCATGTACACCGAGTGGCTCACGTGAACTGACGCAGTGCACAGATAAAAGCAACAGTTCCAAAGAGCTGAACAAAACGAATTACACAATTGAAAAGGCAGCAAAAATATGAAGCGTCTGATAAGCATATTCATAAATCCAGCTACTGCGGAAACAAAGCACACGGTGGAAAAAGTCAATGTCCGCTAAAGGAAGACAGTGTAAAAAACCCGTGCATGCAGTGTGTCAGGTCTCAGATAAAGAAGAAGACGAGCTGTTTATTGATGCAGTAAGAAACGAATCGATGAATGAAACCTGTCATCTTTACAACGATTGACAAACACGTAATGTAACTTGAACACAACACATCCTACAAATACGAACCTGATTGAAAGAAATAATGATAATCAAATCCTTGATGACAGCAACACTCAGTAACACTCACAAAACAAATACTGTATATTGACAGTCATGTTACGTTATTTTTAAAATGTTCCCTTTTCTTTTCTACCTTTTTAACACACTACTTCTCCATGATACGCGGGTATATATATATGTATATATATATATCCCGCTCTACATACTCGAATAATGGATACTTTATTTGCCATCAATGATTGTTTTGGTAAAGCCATACTCAGTGTATTCATTAGATGAGCGGTAAAAAGTAAGAGCGAGGGAGGATGACTCATTGAGGCATGCAGGCTGTAGTCTTGCGTCAACTCTATCTGAATTGCGATCACATTTGAAAAATATATCTTTTCAAGTTCTATTTAGTCCATATGTGTCAAACTCAAGGGCGCGGGCCACATCCGCCGGCGTGTAATTATATCCGCCCCGAGATCATTTTATATACTGTATTATTGTTATTAAAGCCCGGATATATGAAGCGCTGGTAACACAATAAACTACAGATCCCATAATGCAGCGCTTCAGCTGCCTTGCCGAACACTTACCGCATACTAGAGTTATTGCGCACTGAGTTTGCACGGCGCTTTGGTGACTTTGAAGAACAAAAAAAGTCCGTCTACATGCGGCTCGAACCTTGTGCATGTTTGGTAGCACATATCTGTGTGAGAAGCTCTTCTCAGTGATAAAGAATAACAAAACAGCACACAGGAGTCGCCTCACTGATGAGCACCTGCAATCCATCCTGAGAATCTCCACAACACAGAACCTCACACCAAACAGAAACGAACTTGTGGCCAAAAAAAGATGCCAGGCGTCCAGCTCTAAAATGACATATGAGCAAAGACAACTGAATGATTTGATTTGTTATTGCACGTAAGAGCGGGAGTCAACCGTTTTAACAAACAGCGTATTGCACTGATACTGAAATAGCTGTGTGTGTATATATGTAGATATGTGTATTTGTGTGTATGTATATATATATATGTGTATTTGTGTGTATATATGTGTGTGTATGTATGTGATATGTATGTATATATGTGTATATGTATAGATATGTATATATATATATATATATATATGTTTATGTGTGTGTGTAAATATATATATATATATATATATATATATATATATATATGACAACAACACTCATCACTCACAACAGTGACAAAACAATTACATTGACAATCAGGTTACGTTATTTTCAAAATGTTTCCTTTTCTTTTTCATTGCTTCTTTAACACACTACTTCTCCGCTGCAAGCGCTGGTATTTTGCTAGTATATATATAAAAGGCAAAGCCCTCACTGACTCATCACTAATTCTCTCACATTCCATATAGGTGGGAAGCTGGCATTTTGCGTGCTCATTCCTTGCAGTGTACTTACAAAAGTTAGGTATGTTTCATGTCCTATTGCAACACCCAAGGGGGGGAAAACAGGTGTACCCCCTAAACAGTATATATAGATAGGGGAAACCCCTCCTCACTCTTTCTGCCACTTCCAATATACGTAGGAAGCCCCAATTTCCCATGCTCATCCTTTACACAGTACTTACAAACATTAAGTATGCTTCATCTTGCGCAGTGCCCTGTAACAAACTTTAGAAAATAACGTCTTCGTTTTGGCGGTTCTCACCATTATGCCGTAAGGAACTTTCGGAACTGACCTCTCCTTTTGGCTGTTTTATTCCTCATTTCTGTTAACAGAGGATTTATTTCATGGCAGAAACGCACAAGGGCCGTCCCTGGTCCCCCTTCCTTTTTCTGCATGGCCACTGTCCGTGCACCTACCACGTGGTTGGCTCCCTGCCTATATACATTAACGACATCCCGTGCTCATCTGCCTCCTCACTCGCTTCCTTACTTTCCTCAGTTGTTCGTGATGCTTAATGCTCCCTTCTTCTTTACTCCACTCCTTCAAGCCTGTTATTGTTCACCTTGCTTCACGTGTTCCTGCTGGTGACCCCTGCCTTTTCGTTTACTCCACCGCTTTACTACAAAACTTACAACCACCAAAAGTTTGTAACTTCAGATCAAATCTCTGCACAAGAACCTCCTTGAGGCAACTGTCTTCACTGGAACTGGCTCAGGGGAGACTGTATTTATTCTTCGCATCCCTCCCATACCCTCTGACCATCCATTCCAAGTCAAACGCCACCAATTTCCATTAAGGGTCTGCTTTGCTATGACAATAAATAAGTCACAGGGCCAGACTCTAAAAAAAGGTTGGCATTGACTTGACACAAGATTGCTTTTTACATGGCCAACTGTATGTGGCATGCTCAAGAGTAAGCTCACCAGACAGTTTGGTCATTTTACAGCCCAAGGGCAGAACTGCAAACATCGTTTACAAAGAGATCCATACATCTTAAAAATGTGCATTTATCATACACAACATTTACAATCCTAAACTAAACTCTTTACAACCATCAAATTCACTGTCAATACTAAAATAAGCCTATGACAATTACATTGACAATCATGGTGTGTTATTTTTAAAATGTTTCCTTTTCTTTTTCATAACTTCTTTTACACACTACTTCTCCGCTGCAAACCGTGGGTATTTTGCTAGTTACTTATATCCAGTATCAAGCGCTTCTCCTTAGAACCTCACATTGAAAGACATTGTTTATGTTACAGGTCTTCTGTGAATTTTTCATTAGTAATGTCTTTGCTTCCTAGTTATACAGTATACAGCAGGCTGAGCAGTTAAACAGTATGAACTGTTAATGGGTATTTTATATGGTATACATAAGTCTTTAAGACCATTCACTTTAATACAAAAGTCATGGTTAATGAATTTCATGGCAGTAGCTGCCATGTATATATATATATATATATATATATATATATATACAGTGGAACCTTGGTTTGCGAGCATAATTCGTTCCGGAAACGTGCTCGCAATCCAAAGCACTCGTATATCAAAGCGAATTTCCCCATAAGAAATAATGGAAACTCAGATGATTCGTTCCACAACTCAAAACTATTCATATAAAAATGATTAATACAAAATATAAAGTAAAATACATAATACAAATTAACCTGCACTTTACCTTTAAAAAGAATCATGGCTGGGGGGAGGTTCTAAACTCATGTGGGATTCCACCCAACGGGACGACACGCGGAAGAGCATCCCAAAGCAATCGCAGTCTCCCAGCGCTGTAGCAGTTCGCCGTATAAGCACATCCAAAAAGATCACAGACATGCTATAAGCGCCTGTCGTCAATGGGTCATACAAGGAACATTATAAAGATACCGGCTACAATAAATAACAGCGCTGTTGCTGTTTCAAGCTGAATAAAGCTGGTGTTAAAGTACTGAGACTCAGCTTCGTGTTTTGGGGAGCAAGATGGGGACTCGCACTTCACAGCACGCACACACACAGTCACAATGCTGTAGTAAACAGTATACGCTCGTACGGATGTTGACTATATGAGTGAGGCACACAGACTCAGACGGAGAATAGGAGACGATTGCCAGAGAGAGAGAGGCGTGCGAGCGAGTGTGCGAGATAAGGAGAGAGAGAGACGCGCTGGGCGAGCGAGATAAGGAGAGAGAGAGAGAGACGCGCTGGGCGAGCGAGCGAGATAAGGAGAGAGAGAGACGCGCTGGGCGGGCGAGCGAGCGAGCGAGATAAGGAGAGAGAGAGAGAGAGACGCACTGGGCGAGCGAGCGAGATAAGGAGAGAGAGAAAAGAACCATCAGCTCAGTTGTGATCACATGATGCTCAGCAGACAAAGTGTATCCATACTACTCGTATTGCAAGACATCGCTCGTTTATCAAGTCAAAATTTATAAAATTTTTTTGCTTGTCTTGCAAAACACTCGTAAAAGTTACTCAAAAACCGAGGTTCCACTGTATATATATTGTTTACAGACGGCTGGGGTTCTTACCCGGCCTGGATGCCTAGAACGTCTGGAAGGTGGAGGTAAAAGCTTCCGGGTCAGGAGGACAGGAGAGGACCATGGGAGAGGAGGAGAGACTTTCCTACTCATTGGAACCCGTGGCCACCGCCAGGGGGCATCTTAAGCCTCCTAGAACCTGGGAGAACATTACTTCCGCCACACTTGGCAAGATGGCGGAGGAACCTGCCAGGGATGCCTGGAGTGCTTCCGGGGCAAAGGGCAGCACTTCCGCCACACCAGGAAGTGCTGCCGGAAGTTCGTCATCAGACACCTGGAGCACATCCGGGTGGGAATAAAAGGCGGCACCTCCCAGCAATCTGGGAGCTATTCAGGAGAGGGAGCAGGACGAAGCTCCCAGGAAGAGATTGGCGGCCAAGGACTGAGAGAAAGAGGAATATTAGGGTGATTATTGATTTATGCATTGTGTGGTGTTTGTGAACTGTGTTTATTAATGAATAATAAACGTGTGACTTTTATAAAGATGTGGTCTCTGACTGGTGGTGTCCGGGGAAGTCTCACAATATATATATATACTAGCAAAATACCCGCACTTTGCAGCGGAGAAGTAGTGTGTTAAAGAAGTAATGAAAAAGAAAAGGAAATATTTTGAAAATAACGTAACATGATTGTCAATGTAATTGTGTTGTCATTGTCATGAATATATATATTTATATACATACACACACACACATACATATATATATACACATACATATATACATATATATAATATATATATGTATATAAATATATGTACAAAGTATATATGTATGTATATATATATATACACACACACACACATATATAAACATATATATACACATCATATATATATATACATATATATACACATATACAAATATAGACATATATATACATATATACACATTATATATATATATATATATATATACACACATACATATATATATATATCCATCCATCCATCCATTTCCTAACCCGCTGAATCCGAACACAGGGTCATGGGGGTCTGCTGGAGCCAATCCCAGCCAACACAGGGCACAAGGCAGGAACCAATCCCGGGCAGGGTGCCAACCCACCGCAGGACACACACAAACACACTCGATTAAAAAAATTAATCTAATTAATTAGAGGCTGTGTAATAATTAATCTTGATTAATCATATGTAATCACACATGAAAATTTGCCCCAAATTGCAAATTTTTTTTTAATTTAAAAGGGTTTTAGTGGGCGACAGAATCAAATAATAGACATGGACATGAATATTGTAAACTCAAGATCTTTTAATTTCTGAAAAAAAAATGCTTTTAAACTGCATTTCAATTCAAAACAGAAACAAAAATATCATCCCTGGTTAAAATTGGGCAGACTTAAAAATAAAGTGGTATTTTAAGTACTTTAAGTACATTTTCAGAATGGTATTGTCTTTAAATAATAATAACCAAAATTTCAACATAAAGTGCAGTTTTTCTTCTTAAAAAAATAAGTCAGAAACATAAAAGGTAATTTGACCAACTTAATCTTTAAACTCTGAGTAACCTTAGCCAAAATTATTTTGTACATTAGGCTAAAACAGTGTGATCATTGAACATTTTGTAATTAGATGTAATTAGAATTACTAACAGTCGCGGAAGTCCAATGATCCCCAGTAAGAGCCACAAAGTCCGCTTTCTGTAATGCATCTAATTTTGCTTGCTTTTCAGTGTGCACAAAACCATGCTTTTATCAAGGCTTCGGTCGGGTAGTCTTTTGAAATGAAATTTTCCTCCGATCAGTCTTAGGAACGCACTTTATTCCGACTCTTTTTTTGATTTTTGTAGCTCTGATGTGTGCATCGGTGTAATCGATGTACCAGGAAATCATGCATTGACAAAAGTTCCCCTTTGCTTGGAATTGAAAGTGTGATTAAATGCGTTATTTTTTTTAACGCGTTATGGAGTACATGTATCGAAGCTTCTCAGCTGTGCTTGTGCTAAGAAAAGGAAACATTTTAAAAATAACGTAACATGATTCTGCGTTAACCGAATATTTTTTCATACGTCTCAAACCAAGGGGATGCGAGGGTAAAATGAATCGGGAAGTGCGCGTACATACTCAGTGCATCCCCTCTCGGGAATCGAACCTCGGATGTGAGGCAAAGCTTGAGAGTAGGTAGATCGGGGTATATATATATATATATATATCCGCATTTCGCAGCGCAGAAGTAGTGTGTTAAAGAAGTTATGAAAAAGAAAAGGGAACATTTTAAAAATAACGTAACATGATTGTCAATATACAGTATTTGTTTTGTGAGTGTTATTGAGTGTTGCTGCCATCAAGGATTTGATTATCATTATTTCTTTCAATCAGGTTTGTATTTGTAGAATGTGTTGTGTTCAAGTTACATTCCGTGTTTGTCAATCGTAAAGATAATTGGTTTCATTCATCGATTTGTTTCTTACTGCATCAATAAACAGCTCGTCTTCGTCTTTATCTGAGACGTGACACACTGCATGCACGGGTTTTTTTTTTACACTGTCTTCCTTTAGCGGGACATTGACTTTTTCCACCATGTGCTTTGTTTCCGCAGTAGCTGCACTTATGAATATGCTTGTATGTATCAGACGCTTCATATTTTTTTGCTGCCTTCTCAATTGTGTAATTCGGTTTTTGTTCAGCACTCTTTGGAACTGTTGCTTTTTGTCTGTGCACTGCGTCAGTTCACGTATACATGCATCGAAGTTTCCCAGCTGTGCTGGTGCCATCTCGTGCGATGTCCACGGCTGTATTTAATGTTAGCTAAGACCCGGCACTTAAAAGCTTCTCTCGCAGTTTCGCTGAGTTTGTGCCAAACACCACCCTGACCATCTCATCTTCCTCTGCATAAGCACAGTCCTTCACCCGTGAATATTTAGCGGCAGTGTTTCTATTGGATTGCTGCTGATGGACGGCCTTATATGGGCAGGCACTAAATTACAAACGCCAGCGGCAGCCTGTCTATGAACTTAATTTAAACTTTAGGTTTACACCGTGTTTTGTTTCCGAAGTAGCAGCACTCATGAATATGGAAGTATATGTCACTCGCTCGCTTCTTATTATTTCGCTGCCTTCTCAATTATATAATGCATGTTTTCTTCAGCGGTTTTTGGAGCTCTTCCTGGTTTTCTATGTACTGCGTTGACAGTCAGTTCACGTGATTATGTGGGAGGTGTGATGATGTCACACGAAACTCCGCCCCCCACGGCTTTCGAGCTCAACTCCATTACAGTAAATGGAGAAAAATAGCTTCCAGTTATGACCATTACGCGTAGAATTTCTAAATGAAACCTGCCCAATGTTTGTAAGGAAGCTGTAAGGAATGAGCCTGCCAAATTTCAGCCTTCTACCTACACGGGAACTTGGAGAATTAGTGATGAGTCAGTCAGTCAGTCAGTCAGTCAGTGAGGGCTTTGCCTTTTATTAGTATAGATATATATACACACACAAAGTAGAGTGTTGGTAATCCATGGTTGTGAATGTCAGCACCACACCTGATAAGTGAAAATTAAAAATATACACTGTTAGTGTAAACTGATTGGCTACTTTGTTAGGTACATTTGCCATTTCCATATAATTGGCTGCTCAAGTAATGACAGTGTTATATGTACATACAATATTAAATAAAGCAGAAACAGTAGGCAGGTAAAAAACTGATTGTTCATACAATTCAGAGGATACAAGATTTGAACACATCATGGTATTGGGCAGCACATGTGATATCATGATTATAATAAAAACAGCAGCCCAGATGGTGATTTTCTTCATCATTGTTATAGGTATAGTAAGAATGTGTCCACATCCAAAAACATTTAACGAACAACTGTCCATGTTTTCTGAAACAGACTGTTAATTAAGTAGACTGTGGAAAGCTGATACAACTTGTGTAGAGTAACAAAAGAAATGTAGTCATTTATGTAAAAACTCCGCACAACAGTGGAGCTGAAAGAGGCGAGACATAACATGATGGGTATGGTAGGCCACTGGCTCAACCAAGTTCCACTTCTTTATTGTTTTATTGGTTTTAAGTAGCTGTAGAACCCCAAGGACATGGTTGTTCCAGCTTGACACAGATGACCTTCATGCCTTTTTTTGAATCATGATGGCTAACAACTACTTACAGTGTCACCATTGTATCTTTACTACAGCAGATTTACTGTATTTAACACTTCAAGTGACTCTGTCCTATTAACTGCTAGCAATATTACTATAACATCTTTATTCCAGGAGTTTTAAACCAATTCACACCTTCAGTCGTGTGACTGTAAAGGCTCTTACATGATTGTTATGTGATGTCCATGAGACACCCCCAGAAACTAAAATAAATGAATTCATTTAAATGAATGAAGCTTCTCAGGTATGTAGAGAAACATTTTGAAGCTTACCGTATATAGTGAATGTAGTTGCCTTTGACTTGCTACTACGAGATTCTTGTCACTGATTGTTTACTAGAAGCTTTTCCCCTCATTCGTTTCTAGCTTAGATAGACTAAGATAATAATAACCTAATTTAACATTTTTTAATAAGCTTTTTCTGGATAGAATCATAGAACTTTGGACCTACAGCATTTCTGATTTGTTGACATTCAACAGTATCCAAGATTTTCGAGAGCGTTAAATGTTGATCCATCTCATTTCTATATCATGCCTAGTGTATTATTTTTACTTAGGCTAAAAACTCTTCAGTTATCTGATCTGTATTGAACAGGATATAGTATTGTATACCTTATTGACCTATAATTTAGTTGCTGTAAGCAAATCCTTAGAATCAGTTTAAAAAGTAGAGCAACACTCTCATTACACTCAAATGAATAACGCATCTTAGTTTCTTAAATATTTTTTTCTCCATTGTTCATGAACTTTGGTTCTGACAGCATTGCTGATTTCTGAGATTTCTTTTTGAATGTCTTGTCACAAATATTTTAATTGCTAACATCTTATTAGCCTTTTCTCTTTGTTCATGATAAGACTGATAAAGATTAAAGTAATAGTTTCTCTGGTGGTCAAAAAAAAATGACTTCCGTTTTTAAACCTAGTCTTTTTTTGCATAGTCCAGCAGTGGGAAATTCTGCATGTTCATTATTGAATTTCACAATGTGATTAATTAATTCTCTCCCTTCCTGTTTGCAATTAATGTTTTTGTAAAATGTAAGAAATTATTTGTCTCTTCGGATAGGCTTTAAATGTATCCCAGAGAGTTCTGACATCTCCAGAAACATGTTAGTTACAAAAGAGATATAAATTTGTATGTTAGCTTCAAAAAAGATATCCATTTCTGTGGAGACAAACTAAATACAATTTTCTGCTGCTAAAAATGATATATTCAATTGTAAATTGAATGCTGAATTAATAGAGCTTGATAAGTGGAGCATGGTCAAAGATGAAAATGATGTCATAATTGTAAGATTGGATATACTGTAGAGTTAAAAATATCCATAGAGAAGTAATCTGTTCAGAAATGTGAGGCAAATTAAGACAAATAAATGTGTTGAATACATGTTGGGAAACTGTCATGGATCAAAAAGTGCATGCAGTTCTAGTGGGCTAAGGGACACATGTTGAAGAATTCTGGTTCCTGATGATTCATGCTGATTAGAAGATGTAAACAGGATATAAACCCCTGGACTCCACAAATACAGGTGCCGGTCATAAAATTAGAATATCATGACAAAGTTGATTTATTTCAGTAATTCCATTCAGAAAATGAAACTTGTATATTAGATTCATTCATTACACACAGACTGATGTATTTCAAATGTTTATTTCTTTTAATTTTGATGATTATAACAACTAATGAAAGACCCAAATTCAGTATCTCGGAAAATTAGAATATCAATTAAGACCAATGCAAAAAGGATTTTTTTTAAATGTTGGCCAACTGAAAGGTATGAACATGAAAAGTATGAGCATGTACAGCACTCAATATTTAGTTGGGGCTCCTTTGGCCTGGATTACTGCAGCAATGCAGCGTGGCATGCAGTAGATCAGTCTGTGGCACTGCTCAGGTGTTATGAGAGCCCATGTTGCTCTGATAGTGGCCTTCAGCTCTTCTGAATTGTTGGGTCTGGCGTATTGCATCTTCCTCTTCACAATACCCCATAGATTTTCTATGGGGTTAAGGTCAGGCGAGTTTGCTGGCCAATCAAGAACAGGGATACCATGGTCCTTAAACCAGGTACTGGTAGTTTTGGCACTTTGTGCAGGTGCCAGGTCCTGTTGGAAAATGAAATCTGCATCTCCATAAAGTTCGTTAACAGCAGGAAGCATGAAGTGCTCTAAAACTTCCTGGTAGATGGCTGCGTTGACCTTGGACCTCAGAAAACACAATGGACCAACAACAGCAGATGACATGGCACCCCAAACCATCACTGACTGTGGAAACTTTACCCTAGACCTCAAGCAACGTGGATTCTGTGCCTCTCCTCTCTTCCTCCAGACTCTGGGACCTTGATTTCCAAAGGAAATGCAAAATTTACTTTCATCAGAGAACATAACTTTGGACCACTCAGCAGCAGTTTTGTCTTTAGCCCAGGTGAGACGCTTCTGACGCTGTCTCTTGTTTAAGAGTTGCTTGGCACAAGGAATGCGACAGCTGAAACCCATATCTTGCATACGTCTGTGCGTGGTGGTTCCTGAAGCACTGACTCCAGCTGCAGTCCACTCTTTGTGAATCTCCCCCACGGTTTTGAATGGGTTTTGTTTCACAATCCTCTCCAGGGTGCAGTTATCCCTATTGCTTGTACACTTTTTTCTACCACATCTTGTCCTTCCCTTCATCTCTCTATTAATGTGCTTGAACACAGAGCTCTGTGAACAGCCAGCCTCTTTAGCAATGACCTTTTTTTGTCTTGCCCTCCTTGTGCAAGGTGTCAATGGTCGTCTTTTGGACAACTGTCAAGTCAGCAGTCTTCCCCATGATTGTGTAGCCTACAGAACTAGACTGAGAGACCATTTAAAGGCTTTTGCAGGTGTTTTGAGTTAATTAGCTGATTAGAGTGTGGCACCAGGTGTCTTCAATACTGAACCCTTTCACAATATTCTAATTTTCCGAGATACTGAATTTGGGACTTTCATTAGTTGTCAGTTATAATCATCAAAATTAAAAGAAATAAACATTTGAAATACATTAGTCTGTGTGTAATGAATGAATCTAATATACAAGTTTCACTTTTTGAATGGAATTACTGAAATAAATCAACTTTGTCATGATATTCTAATTTTATGACTGGCACCTGTACATCCTACAGAGTATCACCTATGGAGATTGGTAGTATAATGAGGTAGGGTGAAAATTTTTGCCATTTGGTGCAGCCCTTAAAGGTAGCAGTGTGCTTATCTGTAAATGGACTCTTCAACAATTCTACAAGATTGTGAAAGTCCTGGAATGCTCACAGAAACAAGACAGTGAAATTAGTATAATGCGGATTCAACCCAGCCTCCTAACACCAAGTCCCCCACCCATTTTGTGAGCATCTATGGGATAAGATGGACTGACAACACTAAACAATGGATAAAACTGGAACAGGAAGCAACAGATTAGGATACTGCAGATGCCATGATGACAAGAAGTAAAGTCAGCAAAGATGACAGACATATGCTTTGGTATTATCCATCTTAATGTGGATTTATGAATGTGATTGATGTACACAAACATATTTAGTGATAGAGGTGCTGAAAATAAGTGCTGCATGTCAATTTTACTTAGGTTTATAATATAACACTGTCTCATACAGTATGCAGAGAATGCTGGTAATACTATCCATGCTACTTTGTTTTCAAAAACAACACATGTGTTGTGAATGATTCTGTTATGCTGGGAATTAAGGGTGAGTGGTATATGTTGTGGATAAGGAATATTCACATCATTTAATTCAAAATTATATTTTAAACGCTAGCATAAAAACAAATTGTTGGAATGATTTTAATGGATGGATATCAATTATTTAATATGACAAAGCTTCTATTCTGCTCCCCTGTCTTAACTATTAGCTGCACACATGTGAGGAAACCACTTCAAATTTTCTTCCAATATGATGCTGTCTTTTTTATTTTCTATTGAAGCTTATTAAACTAAATGCAATTACTAGAGGAGGTTGGGGTCAAATTTTATTTAACTTTAGGTAAAACAATATAATGCAGAGTATTCTTGAATTTAATGTAAAAAGAAATGGGCTATTCAACTGTCTAAATTTAAGCACCAAGTACTGTCGAGTAAGTAGTTCAATAGAAGCACTTCATATTCTGATCAAGCATTAAAAATAATCGACCAATTCTGATCAATGACTGCTCCACTGAAATACCACTTATGCACAGACAAAGTAGCAATGGCATATACAATTTAGAAAGTGAAGTCACTTGACAAATAATGTACATCTCAAGAGCTAAACATGAATCTTCACAGATTTTATGATGTTATATTTTACAATTAAATTATCAACAAAAACATTCTGTACTATTTAGTTAAAAAACTGAAATTTGGCAGGATTATACATCTGGAGCAATAGGCACCCACTAAGACAGTACATTTTGATATGCCAATATGTAGGAGGTAGCCCCACCCACACCCCACAATAGAGAAACTAAATACACCAAATTTTTAAACTTCTTGCTAGATTTGATTGAAATTTGGTGACATTATAGAAAAAAGAAAATTAGTGGACTTATGTTTCCTTATTGGTTGATATTAATATTGTATGTATGCTAACAGACATGTTCTGTGCTGCACTGAGAAGGGGCTTTATGCAAATGAAGACTGCAGCAGAGGCAATTGATGGGCTGCACAAACAGTAGTACACACCAATAGGGTGGACTGATGAATGAAGAAAGAGCAGTGTCCTGGACAGGAAGAAAGAGACAGGATCATGTTTGGTGTGTACAGTGTGGAAACTTGGTGAAGTTCACGGGAGACAAGGTTAGCAAACATGCTATAAAGCTCCAGTGAGGGTTCAGGGCGCTGTGGCTGTGAGTGTTGGTGCTGCTTTGCAAGAAACAAAAGGGGAGGGAGACAGAAGTAGAGGCAGAAGTGGTGTCTTCAGATCCAAGACAAGCCAGGACTGACAACGTCAGTTTTAACTCAACAGGTTTCCAATGATCTACTCCACTGTAATATAAATTCACATCTGAAGACTTTGAAAGAGGACTCCCTTCCCTTACCTTTGAAATCATTTACATGCGTGCATGCTTATTTTGAATGGGGATGTCCCTCACTATCTGGCTCTCTGAAATTCTTTACATATACATTAGCATTTGCGGACTTTAAAGGGGATCCCCAGTTGTTAAGAAGTCTCCAAAATATAATACTGCCAATTATTTTCACCCACTACAAGCATTAGAAAAGACTACCCAAAAGTCTAAATGTTCAGTTTACTGCTTCCTAAATATGCAATAAATCATAAACTTCTAATAATGATAATAATATATACTCAAATTTCACATTATTCTTACTGATTACCTGTTTCAATTAAATCGTTTCTTGTAAAATTGTGTTTTGCAATGACCACCAACAAGTGCCAAGTCACTATGAAAAAGCAGAACTTGACCTAATGCAGCCTGTTAAGAGTAAGCAACTCCAGCTACCTAATAATATTATTGTTACTTATCATTCGATTGACTCCTTCATTCAGGTAGACTTATAACATTTGAGATACCATTGATTACATTTCTCATGTTTTTCCAATTGGAGCACAGGCAGGTGAAGTAACTCGCTTATAGTCGCACATTGTTCTAGGTCCAAACCAATAACCTCTATCTCACACTGCCTGTCAATAATATTAACCCTATAAATTTTTGTATACAGTACTTATTTACTTACATACAGTAGTACTTCTATACATCCGATTACAAAATTTACTGAACAAAGAGGGGCTAATAGTTATATACAAATTAATCAAACACTTGGTCACATTTCAACTAGATCAATTAGAACTGTTCTGTTAATCCAGGTTCTAAAAATGAATAATGTTGATTTATTCTGGGCATAAACATTACCTCTAATTCAAATGTATGAAATTACCTACTTATAAAGTATATATATATATATATATATATATATATATATATATATATATATATATATTGTGGTGCCCCGGCTCGGACGCCCAGGAGGACCAGAGGAGGGCTTGTACCTCCTCCAGACCGCAAGGGGGGCGTCCATCCTGGTTACGCTGGTGGCCTCGGTAGAAGGCATGGAAGCCCAGCCCTGTAGGGGCCCGTGGTCACCGCCAGGCGGAGCCCCACTTCCAGACCATCATCTGCCACATCCAGCCGAGACGCCCAGGAGGACCGGAGGAGGGCCTGTACCTCCACCAGACCACGAGGGGGTGCCCGCCCTGGTTACGTTGGTGGCCTCGGGTAGGGGGCATGGAAGCCCAGCCCTGTAGGGGCCCGTGGCCACCACCAGGCGGTGCCCAGCACTTCCGCCACACCAGGAAGTGCTGGGGGGAAGACGACAGTAGGACACCCGGACGGCTTCCGGGTGCACAGCCGGCACTTCCGCCACACAAGGGCGTGTCTGCGGAGGAGTGCCGGGAAGCAGCTGGAGCCCATCCGGGTTCCCATAAAAGGGGCCTGGACTTTTGGGGATTGGTGCTGGAGGCACTGGGGTGTGATTGCACGGTAATATTGTAAATATTAGTGTAAATAAACGGTGTGTGGTGAAAATATGATGTCCAGGCCAGCGTTCACAATATATATATAAAAAATAAAAGTTTTCTTAATACATATAAGCTGTTCTTAGTTAAGATAAATGCACTTTTAGTTTTTACATTCTTCATACAGTGTTTTTGTCACAGAAATTTACATATAAGAAATAAAATAATACCATGTGACACTGGTAAAATTATGAAATTGATCCTTCCAAATAATGGAAACTAGAACAGCATTGGGATTTTTAATATTACTTAAATAACGTTTGGATGAATATAGGCAATTTGTCCCAACATAGCTTGTCAAATCATTTATCTTTTTCAAAAATATGTTCAAATGTTGAGCTTCCATAAAATACTTCTTGCCACTTACAGAACATTTAACCCAAATGTCTGGTGCAGATGAACACAAACTATCATTGGTGCTGTGGAAAAATGCATTCTATATAAGATCAGTGTGCTAGTATGGTATTATAAGGTTCAAATTACATTCAATTCTGATAGACCTCAAGGCAGTGAACACATATTTTTTATTATGAAAATGTAAAAGTCAGTTGAAAATAAAACTGCTTCATAGAGGTGCAAAGCCATGAAATGCTTGAGTAACTAGGAAATTTTAAGAAACCTAGATGTCCTTTTAGAATTAGCCATGCTTATGAGTCGTATTTCACTAATCATTTAGATATGCCCAATCATCCAGTGTGGCATAGATATTAAAGACGCCTGACTCTGTGCTACATAATGTAAAAATGCAGCTCTTTGTTTATGAGAAAATGGTGTGAATATTGTCAACCAGCTGTGGGAGGAAGCACTGCTTGTCTATTATTTTTATTTTATTGCAATAAAATATATATTTTTTTACATCTTTAATTTCTATATTCAGCTCATATTGCCAAATCAAAACAGAGGAAAAACAAATTTGAACATACTTTAAAAAATTAAGTTAAATAAAAACCATTTCTGGGCTCACTTAATCCAAATTCTGGTTTGTGAGAACCAAAAGCTGTGTTAGAAGCACAGAGTACAAGGCAGGTACAAAACCTGAAAGCATCACAATAGTTTTTTAGATAATGAAAATGTCAGCAATTACTTTTCATTTTTCACACATACAGTAGAACACAGTATACAGCACTTTCCATAACGTTTGGAACAAAGGTAGTCTGTAGGCAGAAGCAAGCCTAGGTTTTGTATGCCTGAAAAATTGAAGCAACGAAACACACCTGAGTAATCACAAATACCTGTGACACCAGTTGTCCTAATCATTATGGTGCCCCGCATTGGGGGGGTGTGCATGTATAAAGAGTGCTGTCATTTCTACATATTGTAACCGACATCTATGCAAACACACTTGCACTTCAATCACGTCTGAATTGTTTGAGTTGTAATTTTAAACTGTGAAAGAGTGTGTGAGTGGGCACTGTATATGCTATCACTACATATTTATGTCCAAAACATCACCCCCCACACAGCTGTTCCTACCAATATATACTATGTACTTTGTTTCATCTTTGACTATGTAACTTAATGAACAAGTTCAACGTGAAATCATTAGGAATGTTGCAAAAGCTTGAGTCCTTATCTTGTTCCAAGTAAAAACAACAATATCTGAACTATATTTTTTAACTATTTGGCACTATGCTGCAATTGATTGGCTGCTATTCGAAATCAGCCAATTTTCATTAAAAGAAAGGCTTGATAGGTAAGAAGGCCTCTGCTTTTCTAAGCTTTACAGCTTTACAGTAAATTTAGTTGTTGTCATTTATGCAAGGTATTATAGTAATTGAGCCAGCATGTGTCTTTTTCCCCTTTTGCAGCAAACTTCCTTCAGTGTAAATAGAGTAGCGAATGGAATCTTCTTTTGTCAGTGAAAGAGAGGCCATTGGTATATTAGCCTTTACATTAAAGAAACTGGAGTAATAAACAGAAAAAGTAATTGTAGAAGTCATCCTGTGCAATTAGACAAACGGCAAGAAAAGCTACTTCAGACCTTTGCCCTTTAAATTAAAACAAACACCGCTTGAGTTTGGACAGGGTGTTTATTTAAAATGCAGCAGCTTACACTTTTAATTGTAAAAAGAAAAGATCAAGACGAATTTGAAATTGCTGCTTAGTAAACAAAAGGCTTTTTTAACGATTTGTACTGTGTTTATTATTTGTTGCTGCGTATCATACACCATATTCTTTGGTAAGAAATAATTAACACATATATAACATAATTAAAATGGTAATCTGTATTTTATAATTACACCTCAAGAATTATGAATGTCTAGTTGATACAAGGAAAAAAAGCACACCTGTATAAATGTAGTGCAATTAATGATTTTAAATGATTAAAACATTAATGTGCAAGTATATTTACATTTAAGCAGTGTTTAATTACTAATATTAATTAATTGTGTGATAATATATACATATATATATGTTAGAAAAATGGTGAAAACTACTGTTTTTAATTAAGCCTTGTTTCAGATATGTACATTACAGAAAAAACTAAACAATATCACAGCTTGTAATTATGAGAAGCATTTTTATGCCATATGTATTATGGATACATATTTTTGTACATATTTGATTAGTTAAAGGGAAGTTAAATTTATTCATTTTAGTATTTTATTTTAAGTCTACAGAATTTAATTTTGTTAATAAAAAAATGAACAGTTAACACCTGTAGTCTATAGTTTAATTATAAAAACACATTTTAATATAGGACATACAACTTCTATTTGTCTGGTTATGCAGGAGATTAGTTTAAAAAGTTTTTTAAAGGGATAAACAAAAAAAATGATTCGTTATCATTAATTGGCCAATCAAGTAACATTCAACTGGTGATCAGTATTGACCTTAAAAAATCTGATCGGAGCATCCCTAACACTTCTAGGCTGAACCTAGGATGTGTGGAGTTGACTCTTTCCCAACCTAGCTTGTGATCAGAAGACCGCTGTAGAGTGAGGGGAATTCATGATGGGATCATTTAACACTAGAATTCCTGAAGCCTATAAAAAAACTCATAATCTCGTCCCACCTTAGATCCCTTCACACCTCTCCATTCAGTGTCTTTTGCATTGTACATTTGTTGATCAGCACAAGAAGCTAGCAGCCTTCTATCCCTTCCCCCCACTGCCGCAGAAAGGGCAAAAAGCTCTCTGAAGAATTATACACTTCATGTCAAAATTTTGTTGTTAGTACTAAAACATGAAAAACGTTTGTCTTTTAGGTATGTATTCAACATTTCTTGCATCTCCTGTCATCCTACACTTACATAGATCTTTGTAGACACGGAACACACATAAAATGCATGTGTTCCAAATAACTATATACAGGCCCATGTACTTCACTCTCAGATGGATGGGATAGCAGGCTGCTTGCTGCTTGTGTTGATTGCCACATTTACAAAACAAAAGACGCTGAATGGAGACGTGCAAAGGGATTTAAGGTGGGCCAGGATTTCAAGTTTTTCCGTAGCCTTCAGGAATTCTAGTGTTAAGTCTCTGCTAATGGTTCTAAGCTATTGATATACCTATCCACACTGTCATTTCAAAAAAACACTTTTTATTCACAAAAAGCACACTTCCCATGCAGAAACAACAATGAGTCAAATTGCCATAACAATGTAGTTTCATGGTAAACTATACACCATATTAATTGCATTTTGGGGTTAATCTTTGGGGCACTGTGACAGTCCAATGCCATGCACACTGATCACTGCAGAGCAAAAATGAATCCCATTACTTAAGATTTACTGTGTGAACAGGCCCATATGAGTTTTGTCATCATATTATAACCAAAGTAGGGCTTAGTCATAAGTTTAAGTGTGAAAGCAGTAAAACGAAGTTTATAACATGCTACTGTTTGGCACCAATTCAAACAGTTTTGTCTTTTGATGTCTGTTGTATATATATTTCAGTGCATGCTTAAGGGCACAGATTGACCACTGATTTTAAATTTGCTCTGTAGTGTGTTCATATAATTCTTTTCTCAGAAAACTGAAGCCATTGCTGAATGAGTCCTAGCAATCCACAGGTTATTAATTTTAGGTTCTCACTTTATTAGTGTCTAAAGCATTATCACTAGAATTAAACTACAGAAAATATATAGTTGTTAAAATGTAACTAAAGGTATAAGGATATTCTAGTCACTGCGGTGGGCTGGCACCCTGCCTGGGTTTGTTTTCTGCCTTGCGCCCTGTGTTGTCTGGGATGGCTCCAGCAGATCCCCGTGACCCTGTAGTTAGGATATAGCGGGTTGGATAATGGATGGATGGATAACCTAGTCAGCAAAGCTACTTTAAGAGCAACACCCATCAATTACTCTGCATGCACATAATTGCAAAAGCACACCAGCACTGCAGTAAAAAAGAAAAGAGAGCTAAACCTTTGTTTACACAAGTGACAGTACCAAGCAAGCTACAGTAAGTGTAATACAAGTTCTTACTAATCAGTTCAAGGATAGCTTCTCTCAGCCATCACTCAGGTATTATACAGTAACAACAATACTAATCAGTTTCAGTTGCTAGTTATGGGGTAGCTTCAACCTATTCTGGATGAAAGAGGGTACAGAATTACACTTTACACTGTACAGCTGTTAATAACTATGGTCTATATAGGAAGGAGGAGAAACACAGGGGAACTAGTCACGTAAAAATCAAAAATGAAATTATCTTTATTTGATAACAGATGTATAGCACATAACAGAATGAAGCAAACATAACTTGGTAAGTAAATTAGAATAGCGCCAAAACACAAAAGTAGAAATATCTGTGATAACAAGAAAAATAAAGTCTATATAAAAAAAAACAAAATTGCTAATACAAAAGGATTCTTAACAAAACACCAAAATAGGGCAGGGAGGGCTTCTGTTCTGTTTCTCTGATGTAGAACCCTCATCCTCATCTGAGTTCAACACTAGCATGTTATTATTTGAAAACTAACAGTGTCAGATTGGGGGGAGTATGAACGTGACTGAGAGAATAAAAGTGAATAATAAAACAAAACCCTAACTTTTAAAAGTGCTATAAATTTATACCTACTGTTACAGACTCAAATAAGTCAAATGTATGCTTTTACTCTATCATAGTAATAATAATAGCCGCTCACTACTCAAAACGGTTAATGCGTGAAGGACCCGGGATTGAACCCGCATCCTCTCGATTTGGAGACAGTAGTTCTTACCTCTGCACCAGCCAAGCAGACATATATGTGTGTATGTGTGTCGTATTCTATCCCAATTTATTTTACTTTGGTTAAATTCTAGAAAAAAAGTTATATCTGTGTCTATTGTGAAAGTGCTTATTTGATATTTGGACTTCAGTCTTCACACATTATACACCTCATGTTAGCATTTTGCCAATTATTAGTAGAACGTGAAAAAAAATTCTGTGTTAGTTATGTATGCAACATTTCTTGCCTTGCTTTTTCTGTCATCCAACATTTACACAGATTGTTGTAGACACGGAACACACATGAAATGTATGTTTTCCAAATAACTATATATTATTTACCCAATACAATTCAAGCACCTCACACTCAGATAAACAGAGCAGGAAGAACGTTGTGTATGACTAAAGCTGCATTGGTGGGGGATGGGATAGCAGGCTGCCTGCTGCCTGTGCTGATTAACACATTTGCAAAACAAAAGATGCTGATGAGGATGTGTGAGGAAATTTAAGGTGGCCAAGGATTACAAGTTTTTTCATAGGCTTCAGGGATTCTAGTGTTAAACTAGGGATTGGGGAGGCAGAGAGTTTAGGACAGGCCAGGTTTAGAACTGTAAATGAGGGGATGCAGAAATATGCATAGTAGTATAAATTCAAAATCAGTAATTGCAAAATAAAATGAATTACACATTAAAAATAGCTTGCCTTAATGCAAGAAGAATGGTGTTTATGTCAGACAGAATTTAAATGTCAAGTATTGTTTAACTGTATGATGAGCCTCATCTTAGTGAGGACGTCGGGATTTGTCTGGGAAGCATTTGGGAAAAATGAGGAGTGTGCTATAGAAGTAATTAGTGGCTGTTTTTTTTAACACTGTATGTTAAAGAACGAACACCGGGGTAAGCCATTCCAGGATTAGTATTTTGCAATAACCAGTACAGAATTGATGGTGTAGAGGTGACTGAAACGCTAGGGTCAAATGACCATAATATAATGCAATTTTCAGTGTTTTGGAAGAGTGCAGATGTAAAGACCAAAACTGTTAAGTTTGTTAAAGAAACGTCTGACGAGATGTGGCAAAGTCTAAGGAGGATGGACTGGGATAATCTTTTATGTGTGGAGACAGTTGAGGAGCAGTGGAACAGGTTTAAAAACATTTTACAATAACGCAGGACAGGTACATACCAGAACTTGGTGTTAGTAGGAAATTAAAAGGAAACTCTGCAGTGAATTAATAAAGATTTCAAAAAGAAGCTGCAAACGAAAAACATTTGTATAAGTCTTATAAGACTAAACTCCAATGTGAATTGTAGGGTGTATGACAGCAGGTTAACCATGAAAAAGGGAATCTTAAAAACTGTTAGAGAGGACTATTGAAGATTAAGGAAAAAGAAGATCCAAAACGTATTTTAGTAGAAAAAAAACAGTCAAAGAGGAGGTGAGGTGTATCATGAATAATAAGTATGGTAGACAGTAGTATTTTAGTGACCTTCAAAGCTAGACTTTATGTTATTTTGGAAGAATTAAGTGTATATGATTGGTGATCTTTTTTGGGCTGAATTGCCTGTTTTCATCCAGATTATTCTAATGTTCTAACGTATACTTCAAAAGGCCCCCATAACCAGCATAGCAGAAAGAAATTGGAAAGAGTTAGTAACAAACTAATCAACTACTGTGTTTATAAAAGAGGAATATGATCAGTCTCAGCAGCAGCACTTTAGCTTTGATTTTGATCTGAGACGGAAGGGGCTTCTTTCAAACTAACAGGTACATAATTCTGAAGTATGGGTACTCAGTAACCATAGGCCCTCCATCTTGGAGAAATTTTATTTATCCTTGGAATTTTAACCATGCCTTTACCATTAGACTCTAGTGTTTGCTAGTGGGTATAAGCAATAATAAGTTTTGTAAGGTGACCGGGTTAAACTTACAACTTTGACAGTCAAAAAGAGGATTTTAAAATCTGCTTAATCTTTTGTTTCTTTCTTTGCATTTCTATTTTTCTTTTGTTTTCTCTAGGTTAATTGTGAAGTAAATTGTTGCATCTATTATGGTATTATGATTTGAGTTGTATGCTGTTATAATTTTTTGCTTTTCTAAAATAAAAAGGAAATCTATCAACTTAATTGGAAGCCACTATGATGATTTAGAAACTGAATTTATGTAGTTATACTTCTTAACTCAAATTATGATCCTTGCTGCTTTGTCATATTTGTAACATGTTAATGGAACAGCCAAACACTATGTACATTCACTTTGTAGTACATTCAAAATTTAATTTGAAACTCATTTAATTTATAGTTAATTTGATACAAATGAATTAAATAGCTTTGCAAGATCCTTCAAATTCAGAAATATACATAATTTTAGAGTATTTCTAAATTAGGCAAAGCAGGTTTTAGAAAGTGTGGAAATTCAATGATTAACACTAGAATCCCTGAAGCATATGAAAAAAGTCATAATGCCGGGCCACCTTAAATTTCATCGCACCTTTTCATCAGCGTCTTTGTTTTGCAAATGTAGCAAGCAGCTTGCTATCCCATCCCCCACTGACGCTGCTGAAGTTTTCCCAGCTCAAGTCTGTTTATCTGGGTGTGAGGTGTCGAACTGTATAGGGTCAATTATATATTTTTATTTGAAATGCATGCATTTCATGCATGGGTGTTCTGTGTCAACGACGATCTGAGTAAGTGGAGCATTACAGGAAATGTGAGACAAGAAATGTTGAACACATAACTAAAACAGAAACTTTTTTCATGGTATAGTAATAATGACAAAATAGTGACGCGAAGTGTATAATTTGTGAAGACTGAAGTCCAAATATCAAATAAACACTTTCACAAAAGGTGGGGAATGCCCGTGCTTGAACCCACAACCTTTTGTTTACAAGGCAGCCGCTTCTTACCTCTGCACCAACCAAACAGACATATTGACTTTCTGTCAAATGATATTTGGGCTTGTGTTTTTAACTCATTGACAGCAACATGTAAATTGAATGATTTCTTTGGTTATATTCTTGAATAAAAGCACATTTGTTTTGTCATACCTTTTGTGAAAGTATTTATTTGATATTGGACTTCAATCTTCACACATTTGAAAATGTTATGCGATTGAATACAGGCAAAATCGAAAAAAAAAGTGTTCAAATGACAACTCTTGTTCAAATGACATAGCGTTTTCAAATAGTGACGTTTTCATGTATGAATGTAAGAGGCAGAGACAGATTTGGTCTCATTCAAGTGGTTACTGGAATATAAAATAAACACTTTTGGAAAGGCATAACAAAACAAGTGTGCTGTTACTCAAGAATTAAACTGAACAACAAAGAATTCAAGTTGACAAGATACCCAGAAGACATGATTCACCAGCGTTTGTGTGTCTACTTATATTCCTTCAACATGTCTTTTACAGGTAGCAAAACTTTACACTGGCTGTTACAGACAGAAATCAAAGGCTTCTTCTTTTTGGGTGTATACACTGTCAGCATGACACTGCCAGATCTAAACACTAGTGTGGCGAATTGCTCGCGTACTAATGTAACTATAGCTGCAGGTGGAAGTCCCACTTTACTTATGGTGCAAAGCAGAGCTGTGTCACGGTGCAGCAGTCTATAAGCCAGCGAAAGCGATGTGAAGAAGCTGTCTGTTGTTATGGTCCTGCCTTTGTCCACTCTGATAGAGGTCATCGGTATCTTTGATTGCTGGTACAACAAATAGTTCTGAGCAGGTATCAGCTACAGGACCAACTGTGGTCATCATTGCTCTTGTGAAAAAAATGGAGATAAATACCAACAACTCAGAGAGGGAGATGCACGTTCATTGTACCACATGAACATCACTGAGAGAATTAAACTGAATAAAAACTTTTATAAGCAGCCAAAATTTACACAGGGTGTTACAGACTCAAATCAAATGTATGTTTTTATTAAATTATAGTAGTAGTAGTAATAATAATAATAATAATAATAGCAGCTCACTACTCAAAACGCAGAGCGTCTGGTCTCGAACCTGGGACTTTTAAGTTATAAGGCAGCCGTTCTTACCTCTGCACTATTCAAGAACACGTATAAACTTCCTGTTGATTGACATTTGAGCTTAGGCTTTTAACGCATTGACAGCAACATGTAAATCAAATGTCTTTTTTTTTTCTTTGGTTATATTCTTGAATAAAAGTACACTGGTTTATTTGATATTTGGACTAAAGTGTTCATACATTATATAAGTTTCTGCTTTAGGTATGTGTTTAGCATTTCTTGCCTCATATTCCCATTCATGCTACACTTAACCAAGATCTTTGTAGACATGGAACACACATGAAATGCAAGTATTCCAAATAACGATATATTATTTACCCTATACAAATCCAGGCATCTCGCACGCAGATAAGGAGCCTTGAGCTGGGTGAATTTTTTGCCCGAGTTAAGCTCTGTCAAGGTGGGGGATGGGACAGCAGGCTGCTTGCGCTGATCAATGCATTTACAAAACAAAAGACGCTGATGGAGAGGTGTGAAAGGATTTAAGATGGGCTGGAATTACGATTTTTTTCATAGGCTTCAGTGATTCTACTGTTAAAGAAGTCATTGCTTGTAATATAAAACATTTGGGACAATTTTAATTTCTTACTAGTGACTGGGAGCCCGATTGAATTGGGCTACAAATTCTATGTTTGTAAAATCCATACTTTCTCTGCAAAGAATTATTTGTTTTTTTAAGTCCTTGAAATGATTTTGTTATCATGGCACTGATTTGTGCTTAAAATAGACCTTTTTACCCGATGTAATGAAGAGCTTCCTGTTTATTTATTTATTTTTTTTATTAATTTTATTACAATCCATACAAAGCAATCAAGATTTTACAAAAAGAAAAATTGAGTTAAGAACAGATCGATCCCCACCCCTGAGAGAGAGCAAGCCAAATAACGTTAAATTTAAGGCTTGTAAACATACCTAATTTAAAAAAAATTCTCTGTGCTTTATGAACTTATTTTAAAATATTACTGATTAGATCCTGCCATGTTTTGAAAAAGGTCTGTACAGATCCTCTAACTGAGTATTTGATTTTTTCCAATTTCAAATAATATAACACATCGGTTTCCCACTGACTTAAAAGAGGAGAGTTTGGATTCTTCCAGTTTATCAGAATGAGTCTGCGTGCCAACAGTGTAGTGAATGCAATCACAGTTTGTTTGTCTTTCTCCACTTTACAATTTATACAATTATACAACTCAAAATTATATATCGAGCACATCTGTCTCGACTAAAACTCTCCAAAATGTTTCCAGGACATGATCCAACCTGTGAACGCTGCAAATTAGCTCCAGCCTCACTAGGTCACATGTTCTGGGCCTGCTCCAAATTAACATTATTCTGGACAAAAATTTTTAATTACCTGTCAGACAGCCTTGGACTCACAATCCCTCCTAACCCATTAACAGCTGTGTTTGGGGTTCTTCCAGAGGGGTTTAAAGTGGATAAAGTGAAGAGCTTCCTGTTTAAACGGGGCTGAGAGACGTGAACTCAGCTTTTCGGCGCACCTCATTTGATTTTTTCCAAAAGACAATTTTCAAAACAAACCGTATTTTACGACTCTAATCAGAGTCGGAGTAATAATTATGTTGCCGTGGTCATTTTAGATCTGAGATCGGCTAAAAGTTAAACAATGACCATTGTTAATACCCAGCCGTCATTACTCAGTTTGCCAATAGATGTCAGAAGGACAGATGCCAAAACCGAACTGCCCAAAGATAGATTTCGACGTACCAAGCAAATGGCGATACGTTCTAAATTACTTACAGTTCCGGAGCTGTCGAAGTGTTTAAGTCAGTTGACGATGTTAGTCCTGGAAAGTACGCCCCACCAAACCAACGTTACAAATACCAACCGAACTTACTGTTATCTGCTCGAACCAACACCGACTTACTATACTCGGCCGTCCAGCGGCGTCACTGAAGCATTTGAACATTCATGCCAATCATGCAATATTGCGCCCGCGTTTGCCACGTTATGTTCTAACTACAGAGGCAAAGTTCCATTGCATGGTTCTAACTTGTATGGAGTCGAGGTATTGACGCGAACACATATATACGGATAGTATCAAATTATATATAAGGATTGGTCAAGTTAATTATTACTCTAAATAAAATTCAGAAGGTGTTTAGTAAAAAATCATTATCAAATGTTTACCCTTTAAAATGCTTTCTTATAAATAATGCTTATTATCCGCTTCCTAGGGTGTGCCATTTGAGGAAAACTTTTACAAAGAGGGCAGCCCCCATACAATATTTTTTTTTGCCACTCACACTTGTACTTTGTAGATTAACTTCCTGTATGCTAAGCTCAAATCCTGATATTTTAAAACTCTCCAGGCTATAAACTAGTAACCTTTAAACTTTTTTGTTGTTTTCTAGAAAATTTGACAATGTGGTTGCATTTACAACATTAAATATTCAGCCTTATTAAGAAAATATGAACTTTCATCTCCCCTTGTCTCCCCTTTACATGTGCTAATATCATGCAATTATTTTCTTGATTTATGATTTTAATTTATTAAATAAATAACTGCACGTCCAATTCAATGAGACACATTTGTGACAACCACCCAGCTGCCTCCTACTTTTCTACTGTCACTTATATCGATCAGTCACCACTGAGTGCTACTGCTTGCTTTTATATTGTGAGCATAACCTTTGGTAGAAAACCTGTATTTTATGTTTCAGTTACATTTTTTAGATTATTTCATGAGAAGTGATTACTATATATCTACTGATTATGTCTGGGGGGTGATTTCATTATTTCATTATGTCATTATGCTTTTCTCAGATGGGCTGCAAATTTTAAACATTGCTTTTCCATTGCACAACAAAGTTTTGCAAGTGAGCCAAAAAATAAACACCATGTTGGCTGAACACTCCTTAGAGTTTGCCAGGTGAAGAGGACTGTTGCAAAGAGGGCAGGCTCAATATGCATTCTTTTGTCACTCAAACTGAAAGTTTCTCCAAAGTATTGCAGTAACTTTTAATACATTGTTATAGGATGGTAGTCCTCAGAAGGTCTATGTGATATCTTAAAATTTCAGATTGTCATTTAAAAACATCAATGATTTACGAAATCATTGCCCTGGGGATTTGAGTGACAAGAGAGATGCTTTTGGATTATGAATAATTACCTTCTTTACCCATGTACCATGAGAAAGCATCTTTAACACTGCCTGGTTGGGTGGATGGTACACAGGCATTTTAGCTTGGAGTGCAATAGTTTTGTTGTCTCCCAGATTGTTGCAGTAAAAGTTACTTAGTACTTTTCCTCACTCAAAACATGATGTCCTCAGTTATTCTCTTTCTACCATCTTCCAAACAAAAAAGTGATTCAGGGTGTTTTCGTAACACATACAATTGCTTTGTGTTGTATAGTGGCTTGGTTATAGTGCATATTTTGCCTTTTCTTATAATGTGTGTAAGTGCATAAAACTAAGTGTTTATTGGTATTGTGAGCTTGCAATGTTCAATGTACATGCAGGAGGACAATTCACTGGCTTTTTTAAAAAATGTAAGGCACCGCTTTGATATATAGTGTAATCAGTTTATTTCAGATTTATTATCTCATGTACACAATATAATTACATTCCTATTGTAGCAACCCTCTCTGAGCATAGCAAAAAAAGGAAGGCAACATGGATCGTGAAAATAATAAAGAAAAAAAAAAGAAATTCATTAAAAAGAAAGTAATAGTTCCTTTAAGCAATGTTACAATAGGCAATAAATAAGCTACAACTATTTACATCCCCAACTGCCTCTTCTCCATTGTTATGGCCACGGAGAACACACTGACTGCTGCTAAGGTGTTTTTTTCTGCCCCAAAGCATGCTGTCTCACTATTGTGATTTGCACACTTTCGCTCCTTTCAGTCCCATTTGTTACTTGTTGACTCTACCGGCTTTCATTTTTAAATTTTTGTCTCTTCGGATCTACAGTAAACCCTCGTTTGTTGCGGTTAATCTGTTCCAGACTCTACCGTGATAAATGAATTTCCGCGAAGTAGGTTTCTTTATTTATAAATCGAATATTTTCACAGTTAGAACATAGAAAACCTGTTTACGACCTTCTAAATATGTTTTTTAACATTATTAGAGCCCTCTAGACATGAAATAACACCCTTTAGTCAAAAGTTTAAACTGTGCTCCATGACAAGACAGAGATGACAGTTCCGTCTCACAATTAAAAGAATGCAAACATATCTTCCTCTTCAAAGGAGTGCGTGTCAGGAGCAGAGAATGTCAGAGAGAGAGAGAGACAGAGAGAGAGAAAAGCAAACAATCAAAAATCAATAGGGCTGTTCGGGCTTTTAAGTATGCGAAGCACCGCCGGACAAAGCAGCTGCAAGGAAGGGAGCAATGTGAAGGTAGTCTTTCAGCATTTTTAAGAGGAGTGTCCGTATCCTCTAGACCAGTGTGCAAACAGCCCCTCTGTTCACACCCCCTCTGTCAGGAGCAGAGAATGTCAGAGAGAGTGAGAGAGACAGAGAAAAGCAAACAATCAAAAAATCAATACGTGCTGTTCAGGCTTTCAGGTATGCGAAGCACCGCACGGGAAGCATATTATATATCATTGAGGAGTTTATTTAATACGTAATACGTGCTCTGATTGGGTAGCTTCTCAGCCATCCGTCAATAGTGTCCCTTGTATGAAATCAACTGGGCAAACCAACTGAGGAAGCATGTACCATAAATTAAAAGACCCATTGTCTGCAGAAATACGCGAACCAGCGGTATATATTTAGATATGCTTACATTTAAAATCCACGATAGAGTGAAGCCACGAAAGTCGAAGCGCGATATAGCGAGGGATCACTGTAGTACCATATGGGACCCTCTACTGTGAATGTCATTAGTTGCTGGGGGTTCAGTGAGTTCAGTCCTCAATTCCTTTTGGCAATTTTAATTTGCATGGACTGAATTTTGCTGGCCATAGCTACTTAAGCTTATAGACCTGCCACTTCACAGCTAAGACACTACAATATCTACCTGCAAGCAGTGTGTGAAGTGGAACCAAAATACTAGCAGTACTTTGTTTAATGTTTTGTTCCTCCTTACAATTCTTTATTACTTTTACACGAAGTGGAGGTTGGCTACTCCTTGTAGGTCGGAGAGCATGTATATTAGTATGTGATATCGAAGGTGTGGGTTGCCTTGAAGCTTCGAGAGCTGCTGATAATGACTCACTTCAGCGGCTGTTCCCATTCAAACTTTGTGCATGACACACTGATCAGAAGGACTTCCCTCAACTACAGCACAGGAATTTCACGCCCCTTCTGATGCAAAAATGAGTGCCTGTCTGACTACTTTCTCGCGAGTCACACATGATTAAAAAAAAAAAAGTGATGTCTGGAGTTTGGAACTATGTGAAAATTTCTGCAAATATTTGGAGCCAAGCAATGATGTGTCCAGCCAATTGGCATCCATTGGCTCAGCCCTAGTCCTCAGTTTAAAGCTTTCTGTTATAAAAGCAAACTAAAAAATTACTGTCAATTATTTTGATACAATATGAAAAAAATACTAAATGCTTCTATTAAGACTTACTGACCAAACCTGCTTAGCTAAAATAAGTGCATCAAGTTAAGACTTCCAACCAAAAATCCTGAGTTGTGAAGGTTTTGCTTTACTTTCTATGTAACCCATACACACTATATTGTTTTAGCACTGAAATATGCTCAGAGGGGGAAGTATATACAATATACAGTATGTGTGGTAGTGATGTCATGAAGTCACTGAGCAGAACCCAGAAATAACTGCTTTGAGGATTCCTCTGTGGGGGGGGGAGTCTGTTTGGTCAGCTTAGATGTGACTTCCAATAGACAGAAATATAAATTAGAGAAGTATTGATGCAGTAATTCTGGACCACTTCCGATACACAATATATGATCATTTCTGGTGCTGATGCATACGTTTATGGAAATACAGAAAAATGGGACTAGACTTGTCTGTGTAAGAAATATAAGATTTATTTGTATTACAGTATATTTTTCCTCTGCAAGCTATTTAAAATCGTTACAATAAATATCATCTGCTGAAAATACTTGATACTTAAACAGGGAATGGTTTTGAAGGCTGTAGTCCTTAATGCATAATAATTTTTCTCTCTCTCTTTTTGGTAGAAAAATGTAACAATTGAAATAATGAATCTTGAAAAAGTAGACAACAATACAATGATAATTGAAGAAAATACAGCAATTAATAAAAACAGTAACATGTTTTCTGGATAAGCACCTTTTGGTTTTTTTCGGGGGCCGTGGTTGTTAACAAACAACAGCATCTCTTCCTTATCACAAGAAATGCATTTTTTTGACCACATTAAATGGTCACAATGAACAATCTTTCACTGTCCACATTAGTGCACAGGGCTGATAGGAACTTGCAGGCTTTGTTAGCAATTGTTTTGGAGTAGATTTTCATTCTTTGGAATAGGAGCTTTGGATAAAGATCCTTGCACTTTCTAAATACATGTATATGACTATACAGTTTAGTGCCGTCATTCATACTGTGTCTAAAAGAAAGACTCGACTCTGGTTATTTCTAGTCCTGACAGATTAGCCAAATATTAAAATGAAAATCTTTGTATTAAAAATAAATGTGTATTCAAACATAGGCTAGGAATTGTATGTGTTACACATTAAGTTTGTACTGTATATGTAGTTGTATTTTTTTTATTTTTAACATTTCTACATTTTGTTTGTGGTGCATCTGTAAAGAATGAAATACTCAAAACTTGTTGTGTACTGTAGCTTTAACAAATGTGACACTTGAAAACACTGCCCTTCACAAAAATGGGATGCTTAGGTACACAGAGCAGTGTAATCAAACAGGAATAAGGCAAAATGATGACTACCTCTTTCTAAGCGTAACACACATGCAGGAAATATAGAGAAAAATTACTTGTGATGGCTCAAACATGTTTAAATGCTGTCATTAATATTTTTTTCCCCCAGCTATGCTTTCTTTTCCTCCTAGAGGACAGAAGATGTGATGTAGTGTGGAATGGTAGTCAGTGCAGTAGGCAAGATCAGGTGGTCAAGTAATACCACAATGAATTAAACCAAACTCAGCTTCTCTCTTTCCCCTTTTTCAGTTGCAGCAAGAATGTAAAACAAGTGATTTGATTTTTTTTTCATTATGGCTAATTTTCTTTTGGCAGTGTGTGTAAATGAGAGTGTAAAACTACTTGTTGATTGAGGTAGCTAAAAAGAGCATTGCTGACATTGCAAATGCTTTTTAAAATGGTTATATAAATTCAATATAGTAACAAAAAATCAGAAATGTGGAAGTTAGTTTCCATTGTCTTTATCATGAAAGAAAAACAGCTTTTGCTCACTGTGAAGAATGGAAAGTTCTAGCACGAACAGTGGCATTTCTGCATTAAGGACCAGTGTGATATAGCCACACCCTATGTTATATAAAATAAGTACTGTAGTATACTTCCCTTAATATTTTATTATTAAAATGTTTATATCAACCTTTAGTTTTGTTTTCTTAAGCAGTTTTTCCCTAATTTTCCATCATATGTTAAAATTACTTACCAAGGAAAATACTGTTTTGCATTTTTGCAACAAAACTGAACTACAGCAAATTAGCAGTCACTCTTGATGGTGATCTCATCAGACTTTCTTCTAATGCAAGAAATCTTGGTGTCATTTTTGATTCCTCCCTTTCTTATTCTGCCCACATAAACCACATTAAGAAACTTTCCTACTTTCACCTCCGTAACATATGTGTGTTCGCTCATTCCTCTCCTTTTCTAATGCTGAGAAACTTTTCCATTCTTTTATCACATCCCACATCGATTATTGTAACTCCCTACTGGCAGGTGCCCCTTCTAATCTTATATCACAGCTAGGGAATCCATTCCCGGATGGGTTTATCCATTCCTGGGAATTCGCGAATCCTGCATGTCATTCCCGGGAATCCCAGGCTCCCGGGAATGACACAGTGCACGAGCATCTTACATGTGAATGGTTTTAGAACGACCGACACTTATTTTTAATAAAACTACTGCAATATGTTGACACCAATAAAAGACTAACCTTATTTACAAGCAGTTCATGCTGTCATATAAGTACATGTATCTAGTTCAGGGGTGCCCACACTTTTTTGGCTTGCGAGCTACTTTTAAAATGACCTGGTCAAAATGATCTACCTACATTAAAAATGCTATATATATATATATATATATATACATATATATTGCATAGTTTTACAGTCAAATAATGCAGAGTACGCAACACGTGTTTTTCCCTAATTCTGGGCTCATCAGGCGTACATACTCACTGCACCCCCTCTCGTGGATCGAACCTCGGACGTCAGCGTCAAAGCCTCTTTACATTGTGCAATGGCGTGTGGTTCGTTTATTTGACAGCATGTAGATTTGGGTAATTACATTCATGGCATTCGTAGTCTGAATCACAATCTGATTGTATGGGTGGTTACCTACTAGGTAACGCTTGTGGTTGGTCTGCAAGTTGGCAAACATCCGCCACGGTGCCCTCTTCAGTTGCGAGAAGCAGAGCATAGAATGTTGCATACTGTCAAATAATGCAAAGTGTACGTGACACGTGTTTCACCCTAATTCTGGGCTCATCAGGCGTACACACTCACTGCACCCCTCTCGGGGATCGAACCTCAGACGTCAGCGTCAGAGGCAACACCATTCATGGTATTCGTAGTCTGAATCACAATCTGATTGTATGAGTGCATGTGGGATGAGCAGTGTGTTGAAGAAAAGAGATCTCAGACTGGCTGCCCTGTATGTCAATCAAATGGCAAATGCCATAGAGAGGATATATGATAGACTAACATTTAAAAAAAATTTTTTTTGAATGCAACGCGATCTACCTGCACTACCTTTCCGATCTACAGGTTCATTGCGATTAACGTATTGGGCACCCCTGATCTAGTTAGTTGCGGTAATAAGTCTAGAAAGCACAACATGTCCAGCATGTGGTCGTCCAGCCGAGAGCGCACCTTCGTGTAGAGTACACCAGCTGCTTAGAAATTAAGTCTGCCCCGTCGCAGCATTTGTGAGCTGCAGAGTGCAGACTCCTCCCAGTCCACTGTGCTCAGTCTTAGTGGGAGCTGGGAGACTGACGACTGCTGCTGGTCTGTTGTTGACTGAATTATTCGGCAACACTGTACACCGTGGGCCAAAAAACCGTGCCACTTAATTATTTTCAACTATAACTCTTGTTATTTCTTGATCGATTTTTACTCTTTTACATGCTATATATGCGAGTTCGGCCGTTCCCGGTTTCCTGGGAATTACAGCAGTTTCATTCCCGGGAATGAAAAATGTCCAGGAATCCCGGGCTCCCGGATTCACTAATCACAGCTCCAGTTGATTCAAAACTCTGCTGCATGAGTCCTAAAACAAACCAGAAACAGTGAGCACATAACACCCATCCTGCTTTGCCTCCACTGGCTCCCTGTGTCTGACAGAATCTATATATATAAACTGCTCAAAAAAATTAAAGGAACACTTTGAAAACACATCAGATCTCAATGGGAAAAATAAATCCTCCTGGATATCTATACTGATATAGACTGGGTAATGTGTTAGGAACGAAAGGATACCACATCGTTTGATGGAAATAAAAATGATCAACCTACAGAGCCCTGAATTCAAAGACGCCCCAAAAATCAGAGTGAAAAAATTATGTGGCAGGCTAGTCCATTTTGCCAAAATTTAATTGCAGCAACTCAAAATTGTACGCAGCACTTTGTATGGCCCCTGTGTTCTTGTATACATGCCTGACAACATCGGTGCATGCTTCTAATGAGATGACAGATGGTGTTGTGGGGGATCTCCTCCCAGATCTGGACCAGGGCATCACTGAGCTCCTGGACAGTCTGAGGTGCAACCTGGTGGCATTGGATGGACCAAAACATAATGTCCCAGAGGTGTTCTATTGGATTTAGGTCAGGAAAGTGTGGTGGCCAGTCAATGGTATCAATTCCTTCATCCTCCAGGAACTGCCTGCATACTCTCACCACATGAGGCCAGGAATTGTCGTGCACCAGGAGCCACTGTACCAGCATAGGGTCTGACAATGGGTCCAAGGATTTCATCCTGATATCTAATGGCAGCCAAGGTGCCTTTGTCAAGCCTGTAGCGGTCTGTGTGACCCTCCATGGATATGCCTCCCCAGACAATCATTAACCCACCACCAAACTGCTCATGCTGAATGATGTTACAGGCAGCATAATGTTCTCCATGGCTTCTCCAGACCCTTTCACTTCTGTCACGTGCTCACGGTGAACCTGCTCTCATCTGTAAAAAGCACAGGGCACCAGTGGTGCATCTGCCAATTCTGGTATTCTATGGCGAATGCCAATCGAGCTGCATGCTGCTGTGCAGTGAGCTCAGGGCCCATTAGAGTACATGGGGCCCTTGGGTCACCCTCATGAAGTCTTTTTGGTTGTTTGGTCAGAGACATTCACACCAGTGACCTGCTGGAGGTCATTTTGTAGGGCTCTGGCAGTGCTCATCCTGTTCCTCCTTGCCCAAAGGAGCAGATACTGGTCCTGCTGATGGGTTATGGACCTTCTATGGCCCTCTCCAGCTCCCCTAGAGTAACTGCTTGTCTCCTAGAATCTCCTCCATGCCCTTGAGACTGTGCAGAGAGACACAGCAAACCTTCTGGCAATGACACGTATTGATGTGCCATCCTGGAGAAGTTGGACTACCTGTGCAACCTCTGTAGGGTCCAGGTATCGCCTCATGCTACCAGTAGTGACACTGACTGTAGCCAAATGCAAAACTAGTGAAGAAACAGTCAGAAAAGATGAGGAGGGAAAAATGTCAGTGGCCTCCACCTGTTAAACCATTCCTGTTTTGGGGGTCATCTCATTGTTGCCCCTCTAGTGCATCTGTTGTTAATTTCATTAACACCACAGCAGCTGAAACTGATTAACAACCCCCTCTGCTACTTAACTGACCAGATTAATATCCCATAAGTTTCATTGACTTTATGCTATACTCTGATTAAAAAGTGTTCCTTTAATTCTTTTGAGCAGTATATAAAATTCTTTTCGCGTTTGAAATGGAAATAGCGTATGATCACAGAACATATTATAATACAGGAACTAATCACTTTGTTTGTGGATGCCATTTTTATATTGTCTTTACGAACTGTTATTATTTGTGTGAGAGTTATTTTACTGATATTGAAAAGAAGTAAACACAAACACGCCGATCTATCCCATAGAAGTGCGCCCCATGTCGCCCTCTCCCAGCCCTCCTCTGAGGACTCCAGCGCTAAGCTGTCTGCCACCAGGCACGTTCTGACAGAGAAGTTTTATTTATTCATCCGATTAACTGTCATGGAAACTGCCACATTGTAACTTTTTTTTAATTGGCAGTACTTGCTAGTAGAAGAGATGAAGAAAACAGCTTTGCTTTTTTCTACTTTTTAACTGCACCAAGCTGTAAACAATGTGAAGATAACCCCGCCTTCAGCAGCGAGGAGTCGTGACAAGAAAGTGGACGCTGGGAGGTGCGTAATGTCGGGCTGCTCTGCCGGGTCGACAGCTTTGCAGTTTCGGGCAGTGTCCTCTCTTCTCACACTGTTTGTGACACTTCAAGTGCCCCATCGGCTCCTTGGACAGTGGAAATCTTTGTGAAATAGTGTAATCGGCGCAATCAAAGCGTGACTCTCTTGGTAAATTGCGGTGCACGGCTACTTACTATCCCTTAAGGTGAGTTCGGGTCACTAAAACCCTGCAACATTCAAGGTTGCTTTTGTGATGAATTTTTTTAATAAGATGGAGGGTTTACATCTAAGAAGATGTACCAACCTCTTCATGTGAAGTATTGGACTTGGGAATTGTTTGGACCTTCTGCCTGTTAAGCACAGAAGGGCAGCGTCCACATTTCTCAGAATAATTTTTCTCTTAAATTACAGGCACGTAGTGCAAGGTTGTCAACCAGGTAGTTTACTCAAAACCAATGCAGTAGTACTCAATGTATCTTTACTTCTTAAATGTTAATGTTTTACTGTTTAATAATTTATACACTTCTTATATGTTCTTCAAATTCTTTTATCAAAATGTTTTACTACTTAATAACTTATTTTAGAAATACTACATTTTATTTTTTTCCTTTGCACTCAGTGAGCAAAGCCACTGGGTAATCAGCTAGTTGAATATAAACTTCTATTATTAACCTACAAAGTTTTAAATGGCCTCACACTGGACTACATCAGTGACCTTCTAAATCACTATGCTTCTGTTTGCCCACTTAGGTCCTCTGATACTGGCAATCTTGTTGTGCCCCATACTAACCTGCACTCTGTGGGTGACAGGGCCTTCAGCTCCAAAGCACCCAGACTTTGGAATGACCTCTCAAAATTAATAGGATCAGCTGACTCCATTCATTCTTTTAAAAAACAACTTAAAAGTCATCTGTTCAGGAAGGCTTAACCTGACATTCTGCCTCTTCTTTCAGTCTTCTTCTCTGTCCAGATGCTCAGGATAATTTGTGTGTGTGTGTGTTATATCACGAATTATGTTATTTGCTAGGCTTTCTTTTTGTACTGAATTTAGTATTTTATTCTGGTTTATTGTCTTTTACTCTATTTAATGCCTCTGTATATCCTGTATCTATTTGTTTTAATGTTCTATTCAGGAAACATCTGTATCCAATGTTACATATACAGTACCTGCTGTTTCTTTATGAGACTCTGTGATGGACCTTGAGCATGGGAAAAACGCTATATAAATAAAATGTATTATTATTATCATCATCATATGTAAGCTGAGTGCTGCGGGCCTTTTTCTGGTTCATGGGGCTGGCTCTATTGGTCCTGCAGTGTTCCCGGTTTATTCTTTGGATGTGTGAGAGTGCAACCTTAACTTTCCAGTTTAGCAATGAGGCTTGAAAGCTATAGTCCCTTTTTATACCTCCTTAAAAAAATAATCATTTTTTTTTTCTTTCTTTAATTGCTTTTTGACAGCCTGACGGTCCTAAATTTAACAACTCATTAAGGAAGCCTTATGGGTGCTCTTTACACTTACTGGAAAAGAAGCCAGCAGTGTTATGCCACTGGTTTAAAGAAGTAGAGTGTCTTGATATAGGAGGAACTGGAATGTAGAAAGTACTTTTTTCAGTTGTTTGCCAGTCTTGTGCTGTCCAAACACTTGGCTACATGCTGGTAAGTGCTCCTACCGAACAACTCCAGAGACCTGCACATTCAGTCTGCGCGTGTGTGTGTGTGTGTGAATAGTTTGCATGTTGTGTTCTTGTTATTGTGGTTTCTCCTTTTTCACCTCAACATTATTTGATCCTAAACTAGAGGCATTGGTGTTTCAGTTTAAGCAGTTAATAGCTAAAATATTTTCCTTGACAGCTTGTGGTTATGAGGCTGTCACTTTTTTGTTTCTACAGCATTTAAATCTATATAGCTGTTTTCAGAAAAATGATGATAATGTTAGAGGGTATCACAATGATCTGATGTCAGTTATAACTGACCAGGCACCAGCATGCAACTATTTTGTTTTTTTTTTTTTTTTTGTGAGCTTGCAGATCTCACTAGTCGTTAGCAAAAGAGGGAAGGATATTATTGGTTAGGTAAGTCTATGTTAATGTTACAGAAGTGTGCACACATAAAGGAATTTATGCCAAAATCTCCACTGAGCATGAAGTACTAGTAAATCAGAACTCTTTGGTTCAAGGCTAAATCAGAAAGGGATCAGGATTAGCATGATACCAGATAAAGTATTTTAAAAAATCTCTTCTTCACAGAACTGTAGATCAAAGAGCAGAACATTAAGGCAGAAAAAAAAAATCTTTCCTGATGTGCTCTGTTTAAAAAACAGGATGTCTGTTTTACTAATGATGACACAGGCTACCGATACAGAAATAAGAATTGCCTGATCTTGGAAGTAATATGCAAGAACAACAGTACTGTACAGTGTGTTGTAAAAAACACATCAAAAGTAACACTAAGTAAAAAACCAAACATTCTTTTACACTCAAATGCCAGTTTTTTTGCATACAGGAATATTTTTTAAAATACATTTGAATTGTATTAGAATAGTGACTTTCGATCTATTGCAGTCAAAACACCTAACTGTAAGGAAAGTGCATCATTAGGTGCTTATAGAGGTTAGGAGCACACACTAATACAGTGCATTGCTGCACCCACCACATGACAAACCAACTCAGGGTCTGGATTAGGACCCGAGCGCAGCCATGCAATGGGTGACACCTCAGCACCACACTAGTTCAGATGGAGTGGAACAGTGTGTGATTTTTTTATGTTTATAGTAATACTGTAAAGATAGCCCAAGAGCTATTTACCTCTGTGTTTCATTCTCTTCTGTTGTCGTCTGGCTGTTTGCTCAAGGTGTCCCTTGTCATTTATCTTAGCCCTTTTCCATTATGGACAATCTGTCTTTGGGTCAATTATTTGCACTGTCTTTGATGTTCGCAACATCTGAGCTTGCAACATTTCATATGCTAGTGATTTAGCCTCAGCATTGAAATAATAGTCCTTATATGTTGGGGCCGCAATAAAGGTACATGGGTTTGGTGTAAATGTCACTGAATCAACTGTTTCCAGCTTCTAAGAAAGTGCATTTGTTGGCTTTTACTCAGAAATCAGAGTAAGTGTTCTTAGTTAACAGTCATATTAGCACATTAACTGAAGTAAATGGCAAATCGATAAAACCCTGGATAATAAATAGGCATGTGAAGTGATTGTCCAAACATTTAAAATGTATTATTTGGTATTTAATTGTTATATGCAAATTAACATAAATTGTCTTATCAATTTAGAAAAAAAGCTTATAAAAGAGTCATCAATTCCAGTGAAAAGTTTTTTCTTTAGATGATATATCTATACAGTAATCCCTCCTCGATCGCGGGGTTGCGTTCCAGAACCCCCCGCGATAGGTGAAAATCCGTGAAGTAGAAACCATATGTTTGTATGGTTATTTTTATATATTTTAAGCCCTTAGAAACTCTCCCACACTGTTTATAAATATTCTCCGCACAGTTATACAGTAAACCTTCGTTTATCGCGGTTAGTCCGCTCCAGACAGATAATTGAATTTCCACGAAGTAGGATTCTTTATTTATAAATCTAATATTTTCGCAGTTAGAGCATTGAAAACCTGTTTACGACCTTCTAAATATGTTTTTTAAAATTATTAGAGCCCTCTAGACATGAAATAACACCCTTTAGTCAAAAGTTTAAACTATGCTCCATGACAAGACAGAGATGACAGTTCTTTCTCACAATTAAAAGAATGCAAACATATCTTCCTCTTCAAAGGAGTGCGCAGAATGTCAGAGAGAGAGAGAGAAAAGTAAACAATCAAAAATCAATAGGTCTGTTGGGCTTTTATATATGCGAAACACGAAGCACCGTGATAAAGCGGCCACAATGAAGGGATCAATGTGAAGGTAGTCTTTCAGCATTTTTTAGATTAGCGTCCGTATCTTCTAAGCAAGCAGCCTCTGTGCAAACAGCCCCTCTGCTCGCACCCCCTCCGTCAGGAGCAGAGAATGTCAGAGAGAGTGAGAGAGACAGAGAAAAGCAAACAAACAAAAATCAATACGGGCTGTTAGAGCTTTTAAGTGTGCAAAGCACCGCGCGGGAAGCATATCGTATATCATTGAGGAGTTTTATTTAATATGTAATATGTGCTGTGATTGTGTAGCTTCTCAGCCATCCGCCAATAGCGTCCTTTGTATGAAATCAACTGGGCAAACAAACTGAGGAAGCATGTACCATAAATTAAAAGACCCATTGTCCGCTGAAATCAGCAAACCAGCGAAAAATCTGTGATATACAGTACAGGCCAAAAGTTTGGACACACCTCCTCATTCAATGTGTTTTCTTTATTTTCATGACCATTTACATTGGTAGATTCTCACTGCAGGCATCAAAACTATGAATGAACACATGTGGAGTTATGTACTTAACAAAAAAAGGTGAAATAACTGAAAACATGTTTTATATTCTAGTTTCTTCAAAATAGCCACCCTTTGCTCTGATTACTGCTTTGCACACTTTTGGCATTCTCTTGATGAACTTCAACAGGTAGTCACCTGAAATGGTTTTCCAACAGTCTTGAAGGAGTTCCCAGAGGTGTTTAGCACTTGTTGGCCCCTTTGCCTTCACTCTGCTGTTTTGAAGAAACTAGAATATAAAACATGTTTTCAGTTATTTCACCTTTTTTTGTTAAGTACATAACTCCACATGTGTTCATTCATAGTTTTGATGCCTTCAGTGAGAATCTACCAATGTAAATGATAATGAAAATAAAGAAACCACATTGAATGAGGAGGTGTGTCCAAACCTTTGGCCTGTACTGTATATTTAGATATGCTTACATTTAAAATCCACGATGGAGTGAAGCCGCGAAAGTCAAAGCGTGATATAGTGAGGGATCACTGTATACCAAAATTCTTTGGTAAATTTCAGCAGGTTTCACTCCCTCTGCCCAAAGAAATCTCTCTATGGTGCAATGGTGCAATCCTGCATTGGAGCATCCAAGTTCATTTGAACTCATGTGTGTGCGTGTGTGTGTGTTCCACAGAACCAGGAATGAGGAAAAAGTCAGAGAAGGACCTGTCACAATCATCGGTCCAGGCAAAGCAGTGATTCTTTCTGTCCTTCATCAAATCAGTGAGTGGGATGGCCGTTTGTGCTACATTTGGAATAAACCTCCTATAATAACCAGTGAGTCTGAGGAAAGCATTAACCTGCTTCAGTGTTTTGGGATGTGAATACGCAAGCACCTCCCCTACCATCTCCAACTGATGGTTTAATCAAACCATTCCCCATGTAATACCCCAAGTAATGCACTTCTGACTTACCCAAGTTACACTTCTTAAGGTTAGTTGTCAACCCACCCAGCATCAGACTGCTAAGCACTGCACTAAAAATGACCACATCATCAAGATACACTCTAGCGTGTGCATAGTGGGGTTGCAGAATCTGGTTTATCATCCTCTGAAAAGTTAACGGTGCAGACCAAATGGGAGTCTGATGAATTAAAACAACCTGGCAGGGGTGGCAAATGTGGTCTTCTCATAACTGGACTCCTCCAGGGGTACCTGCCAGTACCCCTTCATGAGATCCAGGGTGAAAATATACAAGGCTTGCCTGAGTTTCTTGAACAAGTCATCAGTACAGAGCAGTGGATATGCATCAAACTTGGAAATCTTATTCAAGCGTCTAAAAGGTATACAGAGATGAACTGAGCCATGTGGTTTTGGGACCAGAACAATTGGGCTTCGCCACTCCCTTTTACTCTCGGAAATTACACCCAGCTCGAGCATCTGCTTCACCTCTTCACATATCACCTTCCTCGTTGCTTCTGGAAGATGATATGGGCGTATCTGTATTTTAACGCAGGTAGAGAAATCAAAGGAGGAGGAAAAAGATCCTGAGAGATTAGGAAGTAAAGTAAAGTCAGGATCTGACCTGTTTGGTAAAGCTGGCATGATAGAGGGGAGGCATGGCAGTTGGGGAAGATTCCCATGCCGAGTAGTGGTCCTCTGGGGGTTGGATCACTCCTGCTCAGTTACAAAAGGGAGGCAGGGGTGATCAACAAAACTTTGCATGGATGCCCAGGGATGGAGGTGGGAGAAGTGAGCAAGGCTTGTATGCTGCCCATGGATAGTGAGGGGATGGTGGTTGGACATGAGCCAAAAAAGGGCTGACCAAACTTGCCACAGGGTGTCCTCTGCAGCTGAGCAGACCTCTTGAGCTACAGAGACACGTAATTGGAAGGATGCATTGAAGCATATTTTTAAAGATGACTAATGTATCCCAACTTTTTAAAACTGTGATTTTTAATCATTTTTGGACTGCTTATTTGGTGAATTTTAGGTGCCACTTTTATCAATGTTTTTATAGATTGGTTATTTATTATTTAGAAGATTGCACCACACATTTGACACTGTTCACTTGGACTGTTTGTTGTAATCAAAGCACTGAGCATTTTAACACATACCCCTGCTTAACTGAGTCCTCCTTTTACTGGATTATCCTTGGTACAAGACTATTGATGTCTCGGGTTCAGTTCAGCATATATATATATCTATACTAATAAAAGGCAAAGCCCTCACTGACTGACTGACTGACTGACTCACTAACTGACTCATCACTAATTCTCCAACTTCCCGTGTAGGTAGAAGGCTGAAATTTGGCTGGCTCATTCCTTACAGCTTACTTACAAAAGTTAAGCAGGTTTCATTTCGAAATTCTACACGTAACGGTCATAACTGAATCCTACTTACGTACATATATATGGCCATAGCCTGCAGCTCGGTCGCCGTGTAAGTTGCGTCCCCCATCACCACGCCTCCCACGTAGTTGGCTGCCTGCCTATTTTGCGTCCCCCATACCCATGCCTCCCACGTAATTGAGTGCCTGCCCATATAAGGCCATCCGTCAGCAGCAATCCAATAGACACGCTGCCACTACAAAGCGTTTGTCGTGCCTAAGATGAATATGATATTCGCGAGATACAAGTTTAGTGAGAAGACGCAAGGTATAAACAAGACTTTTTCTCACTTTGAAACGGAGTTAAAATTGCTGGTGAAGGACTGTGCTTATGCAAACAAAGATGAGATGGTCCGGGATAGAATAGTGTTTGGCACAAACTCAGCAAAAGTGCGAGAGAAACTTTTAAGTGCCGAGTCTGAGCTAACATTAAATAAAGTCGTGGAAATCGCAAAATCGCATGAGATAGCACAAGCACAGCTGAGAACCTTCGATGCATGTACTCCGAGCAGCTTACGTGAACTGGCTGTGAACGCAGTATGCAGACAAAAAGCAAGAGCTCCAAAAAGCACTGAACAAAAAACGCATTACACAATTAAGAAGGCAGCAAAAGAATATGAAGCATGTGATGCATACAAGCATTTTCATAAGTGCAGCTACTGCGGAAACAAAGCACACAGTGGAAAAAGTCAATGTAAAGCTAAAGGAGGACAGTTTAAAAAATGTGTAAAATTGAACCACTTTGCTAAAGTTTGCAGAACTGGGAAAGGTAAACACGTGCATGCAGTATGTGATGTCTTAGATAAAGAGGAAGACGAGCTGTTTATTGATGCAGTAAGAAAGGAACAATCCACTGAATCTGAACAAGCCTTTGTAGACATATCAATAGGAAAGCAAGGTGTAACGCTTAAGTTTATATTAGGTTCATAGTCTCGCTGCCGCTAGCGTTTGTCATGCCTAAGACGAATACGATATTCGCGAGATACAAGTTTCATGACAGGACGCAGGGTATAAACGAGACTTTTAATCACTTTGATACGGAGTTAAAATTGCTGGTAAAGGACTGTGTTTATGCAAACTAAGATGAGATGGTCAGGGATAGAATAGTGTTTGGCACAAACTCAGCAAAAGTGCGAGAGAAACTTTTAAGTGTCTGGTCTGAGCTAACATTAAATAAAGCCGTGGACATTGCAAAATCGCACGAGATAGCACAAGCACAGCTGAGAACCTTCGATGCATGTACTCCGAGCAGCTCACGTGAACTGATTGTGAACGCAGTACACAGACAAAAAGCAAGAGCTCCAAAGAGTGCTGAACAAAAAATGCATTACACAATTGAGAAGGCAGCAAAAGAATATGAAGCGAGTGACGCATACAAGCATATTCATAAGTGCAGCTACTGCGGCAACAAAGAACACGGTGGAAAAAGTCAATGTCCAGCTAAAGGACAGTGTAAAAAATGTGGTAAATTGAACCACTTCGCTAAAGTTTGCAGGACTCGGAAAGGTAAACCTGTGTATGCAGTGTGTGATGTGTCAGATAAAGAGGAAGACGAGCTGTTTATTGATGCAGTAAGAAAGGAACAACCCTCTGAAGCTGAACAAGCCTTTGTAGACATATCAATAGGAAAGTATGGTGTAAAACTTAAGTTTAAATTAAGTTCATAGACACGCTGCCGCTAAATATTCACAGGCAAATACACAACTTAATACCGGGAATGCCTGTTAAACATCTTAGATTCACGAGTACCTATTTGGGTAGTGATCACTTCGATGAATGAAACCTGTTATCTTTACAATGGTTGACAAACACGGAATGTAACTTGAACACAACACGTCCTCCAAATACGAACCTGATTGAAAGAAATAATGATACTCAAATCCTTGATGACAGCAACACTCATAACAGTCACAAAACAATTACATTGACAATCATGTTACGTTATTTTTAAAATGTTTCCTTTTCTTTTTCATAACTTCTTTAACACACTACTTCTCCGCTGCGAAGTGCGGGTATTTTTCTAGTATATAATATGCGCGTGTGTGTGTATATATGTATATGTGTGTATATAAAAATTAGGCCTGGGAAAGTTAATGTGTTAATGTGCTCGTTTTGTTGGGGTTGGAGATGTGTGGGGATGGGAAGGAGCAGCACGGTGTTTGAGACTAGCGCAGAATGAATGATTTAGTAGAGGGGAACAAAAGTTGAAGAGGGACATGCTTTGGGGCCATAACACTGAAATGGAAGACGAGCATTGTAAAAGAGTTGAGCAAGTCCGAGTGTTGTAGAAAAATTCCGCCGTGTCCCATGGCTAGAACAGTATACAAATAAGTTAAGTGTGTACATAAAGTAGGTATACACACATCCAGTAATACGCAGTTCACAGTTATATGTAGCCCTGGTGTTCATTTTCTTGATTTATACATACTGACATAGGTGTACGGGAGTGGGGGAAACGGGGTGTAGAGGGGGTTAATGGCAGTCCTGGTGCAAAAAAAAAAAATTACGCTCTTTTTTATTTCCTGTTTCTGTAAGAAGAACAAATCAAAGTCATATCACATAAGTGCTAAATAAGTTATCTTTGAGTGGCACTAAAACCAAAATAAGTACCTCTGTATTTAACTCGCCAGTCTGCCAGCCAGCTTACTGCGCAGACGGTCTTAATATAATGACAAAATTCTAGAAAACAGTGTAATGATTATCCTTACCCATGTTCAAGTTTACAGTATATTGGCTAATCTTGGCAAAGAATACAATATAACCATCCAAGTAATGCACGGTGTCAGTTTTTAAGCAAGTTAGTATTGAGGAATATTTTGCATAAAATTAAATAAATACACAAATAAATAAAAGTGCTCTGAAATGTGAGTATAAATAAATAAATGGCATGAGAATGTGAATGTAAATAAATGTTTCACAAAATATGTTTTAGTTGCTTATTTATTTATTTAATTTTGTAATAGGGAGTGAGACCGGGGTAGGCAAAAAAAGCAGCTATGAGATTGACGTTCACAAACACAGCACTCAGTGAGCACTTCAGATGATTTTCAAAGCTGCTTCATCTCTTTGCCCACTCATACAGACGGTCCTCTCTCTGCCTCACTCCACTGACCCTGGTTCAGAGGCAGTTTGTATGTCCAGTGTCCCACGGCCCTGCAAGAGACGCTGGTGAACACACACCCAGGCACATGGACCTCCGACATGTTTCCTGGCTGCTAAAGTGCTCTCTAGTGCTGTGTTTGCAAAACGGCAGTCGCAGAGCTGCTTTTCTCCAGGTTGTCCCGTTCTCCTCGGGCAGGTCTCGACCACCTGAGGAGTGTGTCTCTCTCCAGTCTGGACCAAGGGGCACTAAACTTTTTTTTTTTATTTCCATGGTGCGCCAGTGGAAAAAAGTGCAGAGTATAATTATCAAGTTGATGACGGTGACGAACAATTGAGGATGGCATTTGTAGAGTTTTAACACAAGTTTTAATGTCTACCCATTTACGAGATGCATATTCTTTCAATTAAATCAGTTTTTAAAAGTGCATTCAAAGCCAACAGTTGTTTTAATTGTTTTTTACTTTGACACGTCTGTGTCTCATAAGCTATGCCAATTTGATAATTAATACATTGGCCTCATTTTCTTATTGCCTTCTTTTAAAGTTGCCTTTTAGGAAGACATTCAAATTCAGGTTGTACTTGTTAAAGTGGTATTTTATTAAGGTCACTGTTTAAGTTTAAACTATGCCATTATTTTTTTTTATTCCTTTTTGTTAATTTTACATCAAATTTGTGATTCAACATGTATTTACTTCATGATTTATGTATTAATTTTATAATTTCATGTTTTAATGTTAGATACGATTAACAGTGGTTAATTACATACATTTATGCGATTAATTAGTTTTTTTTTTTTTGTATCTATTCCCTTCCCTAATATATATAAGGTTGGAGATGGTCATGCAATGAGCCCTAATCAGTGTGTTCTGTTAAGGGTGCTTTACTTCACCCTGGCACTCCATACACAGTTGGTTTGCTGTCAGAATGAGCTCTGGCTTCCATGATTCTAAATTGGATTGAAACAGCTTTGAGAAATGATGGATGCTTAGATACATGTACGTCACGCTCACTAAATAATAATGAGAGATCATAGAAACTTAAAAAACAAAGGCACATAAGCTTGTTTAAAAGCATTTCATTCTAATTCAGGTATAGCTCGAGATTCTATATGTTTTTTAAAAAAGTAATGAAAACCCACCATTCATTTTGTCAAGATGACCATTTGATTTTCTGCAGGTCTATAGCTCCTTAAAACATTTATAGGAGCTCTTCACCGACACCTTCTGTTATCACCATCATTTGCTCTGTAAATACGTCAGATTAAAGATGGGGAGTTATGAAACTGAAAAGATGCTGTAATCTGACTTGCTGATCTAAAATTGCTGAAATATGTTCTGCTATTTGGAAAAATTGTGAGAAATTTTGCACTTCTGTCCTCATGAAGCAGGCATTTACATTTTGGGCAAGACAGAATTTATACTTTGTGCTTCTAAAACAATTTTCTGCAATGAAAAAACAAAGCAGCTAAGATTGAAATGGGGGTGGAAAGGAAAATAAAGGGAAGTGGCACATTGAGATTTTGTTTCAGGATTCCCTGTTCAGCAAACTGAAAATATAGCACTGTAGTAATAGAAAACAAAATCAAAAGTGTCAAACACAACACAATTACCTAAAAAAGAATGATTATTAACACAATCACTTCATGATATGTATTCTTGGTGCACTGTGTTTTTCATTTTTATATGGGAGGAAACTACCAGCAACTGCTTTATTTCTAGGATTTTCATAAGCCTTACACTAAACTGTAACTGGTGTTCCAAGCAAAGAAATGATCTGCTTTTCTGTGCCTCATAGTATAGCTGCACACATTGAAATGCATGCTGTAAACAAAACAAATCAAGCATAGTTCCTCTGAACATGCCTAGTCCCATCCAGGCCATTAGAAAACATGTAGTGTTAATTTAATTACGATAAATTAATGTTTGATTGTAAAAGTTCAGTGTAGTAGTAAGTAAGTTAGGGGCAGTACATCAATAAAGGGAAGTCTTGTAAACAGTAGGACAATGGAATAAAACAGTACTGAAGTGTACTCTGAAGCTGTTATTTAAGAACAAAATGTCTAGTAGTCAAAAGAAGAAAAGGTCTCTCAATATCCAGGCTTCAGTTCTCAAAAATAATATGAAATGGCAAATAAGACTTTTCCCAGTTACAGCATAGGACCGATATGATCAATAAGTATCTGTTTCTTTGAAAAAGAGAAGCAAAACTCAACTTGATTATGGTCAAAATTATCAAAAGAAAATAAAATCAAAAAGCTGGAAGTGGACTGTCTCCCCAGACTGCTCTCATTTAAGTTGAAATAAAACTCCCTGTACTGCAATTCACTAAATACACCATTGTTCATTACATTGCATTTAAGCAAACTGACCAAAAAAAGCTTCTGACAGTGCCTATATGAAGATGTGATGTTTTGCTCCATTTATGATGCAGTTTGTTTTTCCAAGTGTGTGCCTTTATTCGAGAAATTCTGGGACAACTTTTGATTATTAGTCATTTTATAAATTCTAAAATATTGTTACAGCACTGACTCTCCACTGTGGCTCTGACATTTATTGGCTACACAGCACTGCTGCATTACAAAGAATATGTCAAGATAGTTGACGACTTTGGTGGCTGTATTGTGCAAACTTGTTCTCTATGTCACTTTTTCCTCATAGATATGTCAGTGTCATTGCCATGTAGTTCCAGATAAAATTTTGTGTTAATATTTTAGGTTTATGTATAAAAACATCTCAAACATAATTCTTAAATAGGCTAAGTCAATTTTCATTTATCATGAAATGTCAGGTTCACAATATTTTTTATGGAACATGGTTTGAGTGGAAATTATAAAGAGGATTGCATGCTGTGATTTAGAGTATGTTCATTGTTTTGTGAGGGAAAGTTGTGAACAAGATTCATTAATAGTCTGTAGAACCTTGTACTGGTCAAGTTACAGAAAGGGTTTCCTGTTAGGAATTATAGCTTGGTGTGCAAGAGAGGAATTTTGTGTTGACAGATGTGACTTCTTGATACCCGTATGAGTGGTATATATTGTATTTGAATTATATATAACTTATCTTACAAGCTTGTGGTTCTTTTGATTGTGCTCTTCTTTGAAAAACGCATATACATTCTATTTAGTAGTAATTCATGCATTCTACGTTTTAAGAGACTGAATGAAATAAAAATGTATTATCTATATATATAATTCACTAAGGCAAGACAACCATGGAAAGCACGCCGGAAGGGGCGTGGATTCACAAAGCCACCGACAAGTGAGACACCTATGGTGCACGCAGGAAGGAGCCACACTCACCAACTCTAAGACCATTGGATACGACGACAACTCGCAGAGCCACGGCCACCAACTCAGACGCGACGGCACAGAAAAAATGGCGTCATTTATATTTGCTGTCGTAGAGGCAACATGCAGCTCCGACCCACGCTGACTGTTCATGGAGGCATGTTTCTCGCGGAGGTGAATCGCCATATGCAGAGTGTAAAACAGTTTGCGAGGGGTATCCCATGGGATCCTTAAAACATTCCTTCACAACTGAGGTTAAAACACAATGAAGTAAGCAGTCTTTAAAAATTGAGTTTTCGGTTACGATGCACGACCGCGTGACCATAGCAAACTGTTTTACATGCTACATACAGCAATTCGCATCCACGACAAACATGCGTCTTCTTAGATGCTCCTGCACTTTGTATACACCCCCCTCCCACTTCGCTACTACCGTGGTCGGGTGTCTTGGAAAGGCAGCCAAAACCGCACAGAGCAATGAAAAGTCTACGTGAGTCACAGGTGCATCTGGACTGTGCAAAGACAATGACTCGAGTGACGAGTTGGAGGTGGGCACGTGAGCAGGCAGTGCATACTGGACGAGAAATCAGCAGACTAGCATGATGGAGGGAGTGGGGTGGATGTCCTTCTCTCTTCCTGTTCCACCCTCCACGCCTGAGCGCCGCACGGACGATTGTGTGTTGGTTTGTTCCGTGCATTGTTACAATGTTGCTTTTCTTGCTGATTTATTACATTACCAATTTTTCAAATGTTAATTTTCTTCCTGTGCTTAAAAATCATTAAAAAAACGGCCTGATTATGCGGCGTATGGTACGCAGTGGGTTGGCTAGTTCAGTATATTCCCTGGTCACCCAGGTAAATTCCTCAACAGTACTTTCCTTGAAGTTTCTAAAGTATTCTATGTCTAAAAGAGACTTTGCTTGTTTATTCACTTCCATTCACAGTCCAGGCACATGTCCCTGAATACACATAAGCAACTGTTTTTTTGAGGGAGAAGTCTGTTTCTGCAGATGCACTCACTAACCTAACTCTTATGAGATTCACCATGTTAAGTTTTTGTTAATAACAGCTTTTTTCATTGTTCAGAGAATCCCACCCAGAAAACCTACTTGTGTTCTGTAGTTAAAAATCCAACACCCTGATGCACACAGACAGAAAAGATTGTCACAAAAAAAAGTTTAACAGCACCATAACACCTACTTTAAAAGTGAGAGACCAGCAGTACCTTGGAACCTTAAGTAATTCTGTGTGCCATTGAATGCACATAAAGGTAGCTTAATATTACGGCGCTGAAAAACAGAGGAGAGAAATGTGATCTGGCCTTCTGGCTGCAGTGACAAAACTGCAGTCTCATATAAATCATATTTGGTAGCTTCAATGTTAAATAGGAATAAATGTATGAATATTTAAAGATTTTCCCATGCTAAGTTGGAGGGGTCTGCAGTGCCTGTACAAGCAGGAGACTAGTTTCAGATAAGGCTCAGAATTTTTATAGTGCTCTTAAGATTTGTTTTTTTTAAACTTGCTTCTCCCAAATACATGGTAACAATGGAGGGCTATAGCCCATCCTGGAAGCACTGAGCACAGTATGAGAGCTGGCTATGGTTGGGACATATTTACAAACACTCCCTCCCTCACTCATATTCTTGACCCATTAAGAATTATTAAGTGTAACTGAGTTTCTTATCATCCTTACAGTATAGCTAACGCTAGTCACATCAGCACTGAATTTTCATACCATGGCCATTTAAATGGCTCACCATAATGTGTTGCACTTGAATCATTCCTTTCACATCTGACTATCAAATATACTTTAAATTTGAACTAGCCGGGCAGTGAAACAGACAAGGGGAGAAAAATTTTGAATAATGCAGAACAAGACTAGCAATAGTGTGTCTGTACTCAAAGATGACACCCAAACTGTAATTTTTTCTTTATCTGATTCAGTGATTCCCATCTGACTGCATGTATACATTCATAACCACATGCCTGAGCCACATGTTTACATAGACATGAGCACAGACATACATTAACACACACATACAAAACTACTGAGATTTACATGCACATGCTCACACAAAAATGAATGAGATCAGGTAGGCTGTGCCTAAATAGAACCTTTCCCAAACACTTACTTAATCTGCTGAATTTCTCTCACACTTGACGGCTCACTCTTCAGGCAAGCCTGTCCTTGTCTGTGGTCTGCTGCTGATCTTCATTGGAGCGCCACATTTGCCAGAACCCTGCAGGGACACTGTTAAACATAAAAACTCACTGTCTTGACCATTAGACCATTAGTTCTTAGTTTAACTAGTACAATTCAGAACTCTATTAGCATCTTTGTAGATATATATATATATATATATATATATATACTGTATACTATATATATATATATATATATATATATATATATATATATATATTGTATACTGTATATATATATATATTTTTTTTTTTTACTCTAAAGGCCTTTTCACACTAACAACACTCCCAACCCAACTTGTTTCCTGATATAGTACGAAATTGACCAGAGCACTTGTGGGTATGGGCTAACATGGATAGGAAATGCAAAAAACTGCCACTTACTATTTAATATTTGTTGTTAATAATTTCTTTAACTTCCTGAGTTTTCACAAATTAAAATTCTGTGTATTTAGTATGTGCATTACTCTATGAAAAATATTTCACCAATTATTCACATTTTACAATAATTCTTAACATTAGGTATTACCACTATTGATGTTTAAAATTATATACCTCTGCTTTGCTTGTCCCCATGTAGCAAATTAACATGCAAAACCACAAATCTTGTTTTAGAAGATTAAATTCTCTGTGCTACACTCTTTCATCAACATTGTCTAGGTCTGAGATGACTAGTTATTTCACAGTGCCAAACAAATTCTGATAGAATTGTCATTTTCCTTAGAATACTTAAGATTAGATTACGAGTAAGGCTTTCAAATGGACAGTGGAGCAGTGCAAAATAAGCGTGAAAGATAACAGTCTGTAAAGGAGACTGAATATCCTTCGGACACCTAGTTCTCACTTATATTTTACACTACATCACAAAATTTTGATTTGATACACATGAATTCCTGGGAGCTTTACATTTTGGACAGTTATATACTAAAAGTGAATCACATACATGTTAACAAGGTCAAGCAATCTAAAAATTCAAATGGCAAATCAATATATCATCAGTTTAAACCAGACTATAATATTTTGCAGCATTTAAGACAACAGGAAAATGTGAACCTAAAGAAAATAACTTTATGCAGTGTATGCCATTGTATTCATTCTCCTCATTTCAAAACTACTGCTAAATGTACAAATGTTATCCACTGAACATTAATTTGGTGAGGTAATTTTTAGTGTCACGCTGGCATTCAATACACACACTGTCAGTTTGGATTACTTACCAGGAAATGTAATGACCTTAGATCTCAAGTATTCTTCAGCGTGAATAGCATACTTTTAAGTTACATTTTCAGTTAAGAACAAGAAGTCATTGATCTCTCCTTTTTAATGTTATTCAATGTCAGGAAATAGTATATATTTACTATAAATACAGATTACTTTTTTGAATGGTTCCAAAAAAAAAAAAAAACAAGTTAGATAATGTATGCTTGGCATAACATTCAGGTGCATTTGGGACTTGGCTGCTTTGAAAGCTGGAGCATTTAAAATTTTTGTTTATTTACTGCATCAAAGACAGAATTACCACATATTTGTTTGTTAAATATATTTTAACATTCAGTCACATTCGGAAATAACTGTGAGAAAAGAACGTGATAACATGTATTAGTAGGGTATATAAAATACATATTTTTAAATAGCATTTTACAATATTCCATAGTTAAAGCTGTGCCCAGACAAGCTTGTGGTAGCTGAAGCAACTTTCACAAACACCAGATCCCAACTCAAGTCATGTAATAATGACATTTTCTGTACAATTCTTAACTGAGAAGAACTAAGAATTAATTTAATATTTTACATTTATTTTTTAAAGTATCTGATGGAAAAGTAAAAAAAAAAAATATGCTAAAGCCTTAAGTTAAAATTGTTTGCTGTAACTGACCATAATAAATACCAAGTCATTGTTACCCTTACAATCATAGTATTAGTGAAAAACTGAATTCTTATAATATGTAGCTAATGTAGCCATGATGTTGCTTTTAGCATAATTCAAATATGGTTTATATGTTTAGTCAGTATATGCATAGCTGCTTACAGAACCTAAGGGAGCTACTTTCCTCTTCCATTCATTTCTAGATAAATGAAGTGACTTTTTTGCTTTCCATGCTTGTGTCTTTTACTTTCATGATTATAAAGATAATTCAAATAACCTGATATGACTTGAAGCAGCAGCAGAAGTGCGTTGGTATTATAGTAGTTCAAACAATCATGTGATGGAGTGGCTTTCTCCCTGCCACGTTTGTGAGTGAGTTTGCTGGCATTTCACTAACTTACATTTAAGGATCTGTTAGGAGCAGTTATTGGATGAGTCAAAGAGCATATTGAAACAATCTCTTTCAAGGTAAATTTGAAAATGGAAACTAACAATTGATTGAGGATACACAGAATATTTCTCTGTTTTAAAACAGATGATTCTAAAACATTACCAATGCTTATTTAAATTGGATTTTTTGTAATTTTAAAAAATATGTACAGCGCACTTAACTTGGAGATATCTCCATAAAAATGCAGCATTCCCAACAAATTTCCTTGAAGAATGAGTGTACCAAATTTAATGAAAATAAAAAAACTAAAAAACTAAGTTGTTTCATTTGGACATACAGACATGATGAAAACAGCAGGTATATATTGCATTTTATGCAATGACACCCAAAAACATCAATACATCTTCTTCTGTCCTATTTTATGCAAAAAATAATGCTAACAGAGCTGAAAGTGTGAGAAGCCCATGATAGTATATTGTAACTGACTACATTTTTTTTAGATAATTTAAAAGTAGTTGTCACTGTGTACATATTTGAATAATAAGAAATTAATTACTTTGGTGGTAAGCTGGGTGTTTGACACAAAACAGCTTGCAGTACAAATGAGTTATCAGTAAGTAGTTAAAAATAAATGAACATACCAAAATTTACAGTGGCATTATGTGAATAATTAAAAAGCTTTCCATTGGGATGTACTAAAGGTTCAACTCTAAGCACTGTGACCAAGAGCTGTACAATCCCTAAATAAAAGTTACTCTACCATTAGTAGGTTGAAATGTGAAAATCTTTTGTGAGAGTCGAGATTATTCATATCTCTGAGTTAATGAGGACAGTGTACAAACTAACCATATGAACTGTGAAATGACTTGTATTGGCGTTGTTTTCACTAGGTGAAGGAATACCAGAAGAATGGAATGTGAATTATTTTATTAGAAGGAGTTTCTTTTAAGAGAACTCAGTTGTCTCAGCAACGATTCCTATTAATGGTGGCCCACTGTGAACATTCTTAATTGTTTCATACCCACTTGTATGGCAATGCTGATGTAAATGATTTTGCTTCATTCTGAATCCAAAAACCTCAAATAGGCTTTCTATATGAACAAGGTTTGTCTCATCAAGCTATCTCCACTAGTCAGTATGATCAGAATTCCTTATTTCTATATAGATCCTAGCCTTTACATGTTTTATAAAGTCAGACTTAACTAATGCATTTAAACTGTGACCTAGCCAACCCACCTTTTTGAAGAGACGTGCCAAACCGTGCTGAAACCTGATACTCTGTGTGCTGAGGATGTCCTTAAGTGAACTCTTTTTTGAATTTACAAGGCACTTCATATACTCAGATTAACGTCCCTCACTGCTGCCCAGAGCCATAGCAAAGTTCTGAATCTGACTACTAGGAGGAAAATGCTTGTCATTGCCTTCTTTGACTCTGGGCTGTCTCTCCTATGTGCAAAGAATGTGATGTTGCTTTCCTGGAGTGCAAGAGAAAAGACATGAGGCTCAATAGGCCGTTTCAGGCTCTCTGAGCAACACAGAGCCACTATTGTCTATTAGAATGCAAGTTTAATGTGTTACTCAGGTTTGTCTCTGATATTAGATTCCTATTTACAGGTAAAAACTTTCCCCGCCTACCATGTTAGTGAAGGTTTTCTTCATTGTGATGAAACCAATGTTCCCTTACAGAATCCAGAGTAGCAGAGAAAGAACACACCACCAGTGAATGTTCTGAAAGACCAATGGCTCATCCTAGCAAAGTGTGTGATGACAAATGTGCAAGTCCACCAGACAGGGTGTACAGAGGCCTCTCCCAGCAGGCACCAAATTATGAGAAGTGTCTATCATAAATAGCACCATATCAATGTAAACTTTTTTTTTATCACATTTTAGGTACAAAGTTTTTAACTTAGAGCATTTGACTAGAAGATTTGCATTGGTGTGACTTTACAAAGATTCTTTCCACATAAAAGCAGCATGCCTCCAATAGTAAAAATGGAGACTGGTGGGAGAAGGATAAAAGAGAAAGAAACGGTGAGGCTTGCACTGCCACCTCCTTCTTTACCCCAGAGCTTAGCAGTAAGATAGAGAGGCACAGAGGGGATGGTACCTGTCGGCCAATGCTACATGTGTTTCAATCAGAACAATTTAATTTTATTCCAGCATTACTGTATACAATTAGAAACATTTTTCTCCAGAATCACAGAGGAACTGCTGCAGGGAAATGTCCTGTAAATTTCACGTCCTAACCAAACAAAGTTACAGCAGAGTCTGCTTTAATGTCACCTTATGATTTCTGCTACAGGGTCTTTTTTTGGTTAGTTGGGCCCTGACATTTTTCCAGATGCTCTCTCTTTTGTGCTGTAGAATGAAGACATGCAGCTCAACACATATTGATGTGTGTGTGCCAATCAGTCCTTGAATGTTCCATGCTCAATTTACACTACCCCCAGATAATCCTCCTTTTGTATGGTTTCACTATAATAAAAAAGAAGTAAAAAACTACAGCTTCCTTTAAAAGTGAACATGCATACAGATCCATTCTTCTATTCTCTTAACTGCTCATAAATCAAATGCAGAGGTGCATAAAGATTCATATTCATTTTAACTTTCAATTTATATGTTAGTTTCCATCTCCATATAATACTACACAGGGCAGATTCTACAAACATTTCTCTGTTTATCTAAATAGTTTCTTTGATCCTCTGATACATCTCGCTCAAAGGACTACTAGGAAATCAAGGCCTGTTCACTTTGTTCTTGAAACTGATTGTTTCTGTAATGTGAAAGGACACTACAATAGCTATGAGGGATGTTCCATAATCATGTGAAATCTGCACATTCTTGTGATTTAAAATTTCCTTTTACTTTCTTGAAGTGTACTACATACAACTTAACTGACAAACCAAACTGGAAATGTGGAAATAAGTTGGCTGTGACTACGATAGAGAACATAAGTCATTGCCTTAGAAGGGCAAAACATAAACAGTAATAGTAAAAAAATAATATTGAAATCAAACAGAAGGAAGATATTACTGACATTAATTCAGCTCCTAAGAGGAGGCACTGGAGACTTCCCCACTGAAACCTCAACCAACATCCTGGAAATATAAACACATAACAGCCTGAATGTCCATACAATGAACAGCCTCATTTTTGAGACTACTGTGTAAATATAATTTAACTGAAAAATGTCACAATTATTCTCAGGCTTCAAGGTCTAGGACACAAACTAACAAATACTGCTGAAGGCAGTAAAGAGCATATATTGCATCTTGGCTTTAACACAGGTCATCCAAAACATGAAGTAAGAGATTGTTATTACTGATATACAGTACCAAATTCTGCAGATTCCCAGAGAGGAAATTTGGCCTCCTGCAGCTTAATGCAGTGCATCAGTGCACTCAACAGCAGGATGAAACTAGGGAGTAGAGCTGGGAAATTTGTATCCTGATTAACAGCAAATAGGTTTGAAAACAGGAAGCAAATGTTAGTGACTATTATTTAATTTTTCTTTCTAAACAACCTGCTCTAGCAACTCAGTTTGAGTTGTAAGATGGCTGAAACTATAAGGAAGCAATTAACATTTCATTATTAAGTGGAAAATATATGAAAATCAGATCTTAAAAAGCACTTGTATGAGTATTCTGGAGCCTCCTTCATACAAAGGAAAGCCCAGTGCCTGTGTCAGAGTCAAGAAATATGGCCAAATCTAAAGCTTCTGATATATCTAAAGATCTTGTTGGAGGTCAGAAGAAGATGATCATGTCTCAGTGGTGAAAGGTGAAATACACCAGAGCAAGCTGCTGGAGGTCACAGCTCTAAAAGCAGCAGGAACCATATACATGATTATGCTTGCACTATTAGAAATCTCTGGCCTGATCTGTCATGGTAAATTAGAAAATTGAGACTATAAATACAAGATTTTTCAGTCCAACTTACAAGGTGCTTGTGGCTTGTAGATATGAGACCGCAATGTCATCCAGATGTATAAATAAAACAACAAAATAACTATTCTTCAAAAAGAAGTATATCATACACTAATTCATAGCTTAGTGTCCAAGTATAAATATTTTTCTGCCAGTCAAAATTAAAAACTGTTTTTACATATTTTGAAGAAGCCAGGAAATGTGTATATGCCATATATATATACGGTGTATATATATATATATATATATATATATATATATATATACACATATATACTAGCTGATTACCCAGTGGCTTCGCTCAGTATATAAATTATTAAACAGTAAACCATTAACATGTAAGAAGGCGCTATAACACAACAGGTAAGTAGTACTAACAGCAGCTTAAATGTATTTGGATCATCTCTCGGTAGCAGATCCCTTGTGAAGGGCGCTACACGACCGCTGTGGTAAAGAAATTACATTTTCTATGCGATCCTGCAAATTTCTGCCTGACAAACTTGCACTACTTGCCTGTGATTTAAGAGAAAAATTATTCTGAGAAATGTGGACGCTGCCCTTCCGTGCTTAACGGGCAGAAGGTCCAAACAATTCCCAAGTCCAAAACTTAACATGAAGAGGTCGGTACATCTTCTTAGATGGAAACCCTCCATCTTCTTAAAAGAAGTTATCACAAAAGCAACCTTGAATGTTGCGGGGTTTTAGTGACCCGAACTCACCTTAAGGGACAGTAAGTAGTCGTGCAGTGCAATTTACAAAGAGAGTTTTGCTTTGATGGCGCCGATCACACTCATTCGCAATCATTTCCACTCTCCCAGGAGCCGAAGGGGCACTCGAAGTGTCACAAACAGTGCGAGAACAGAGGACGCTGCCCGAAACTGCGAAGCTCTCAACCGGGCAGAGCAGCCTGACATTCTGCGCCTCTGAGCGTCCACTTTGTTCTCACGACCCCTTGCCGCTGAAGACGGTGTCATCTTCACATTGTTTACAGCTCGGCACAGTTAAAAAGTAGAAAGACGCAAAGCTGTTTTCCTTATCTCTTCTACTATCAAGTACTGCCAATTAAAAAAAAGTTATAATGTGGCAGTTTCCGTGACAGTCACGTGGAGGAATAAATAAAACTTCTCTGTCAGAACGTGCCTGGCGGCAAACAACTCTGTGCTGGAGTCTAGAGAGGAGGGCTGGGAGAGGGTGACGCAGGGCACACTTCTATGGGATAGATCAGCGTGTTTGTGTTTACTTCTTTTCAATATCAGTAAAATAACTCTCACACAAATAATAACAATTCATAAAGACGATATAAAAATGGCATCCACAAACAAAGTGTTTAGTTGCTGTATTATATAACTAGCAAAATACCCGCGCTTCGCAGCGGAGAAGTAGTGTGTTAAAGAAGCAATGAAAAAGAAAAGGAAACATTTTGAAAATAACGTAACATGATTGTCAATGTAATTGTTTTGTCACTGTTGTGAGTGATAAGTGTTGCTGTCATATATATATATATATATATATATATACATATCCATACATATATACATATACACATATAGATATACATACACACACATATATACACACAAATACATTATATATATATATATATACATACACACACATATATAAACATATATATACACATACATATCTACATATATACATATACACACACACACACACATCACAGTCTTTGGGGTGCGAGCAACTGTTGCTGGGGGTGCCAGAATCCATGAAGGAAGAAAAATGAAAAACATTATTTGTACAAAATCTTAATTTATTTATCCATCCATCCATCCATCCATTTTCTAACCCACTGAATCCGAACACAGGGTCACGGGGGTCTGCTGGAGCCAATCCCAGCCAACACAGGAAACAATCCTGGGCAGGGTGCCAACCCACCACAGGACACACTCAAACACACCCACACACCAAGGCCAATTTAGAATTGCCAATCCACCTAACCTGCATGTCTTTGGACTGTGGGAGGAAACCGGAGCGCCCAGAGGAAACCCACGCATACACGGGGAGAACATGCAAACTCCACGCAGGGAGGTCCCGGGAAGCGAACCTGGGTCTCCTAACTGCGAGGCAGCAGCGCTACCACTGCGCCACCGTGCCGCCCTTTAATTTATTTATCCATTCCTAAATAATTAAATGGGCAGGGTATTTCGTATCAGTGCAATACGCTGTTTGTTAAAACGGATGACTCCTGCTCTTACGTGCAAGTCTGCCTGGATATTATGAACTATCGTATCTGTTCAAGTTCTATTTAAATTTTAAATAGAAGGAATTTTTATTTAGTCGACAGAATATTATTCCGGAATAAATCAACTCAAACCTTAAATAACTTATAATATTTTGCTCTCCATAAAAATATATCCTGTCCGAATTATACAAGTTAGAAATAAAGTAAGCGTTAAAAGAACAAACATTCAAATTTCTTTACTCTTATGTAATTTTATATAAAAAATAAACTTAAATTTTAAATATCCCAAAAGATTTTGCTCTCCATAAAAATATATCCTGTCAAAATTATACAAATTCAAATATGAACATGGTGCATAACAAACCCTGGAAATATAAATAAAATTTGTTCTTTTCAGCAATAACAAATCAAATCATTCAGTTGTCTTTGCTTATATGTCATTTTATCAGAGCTGGACGCCTGGCATCTTTTTTTGGCAACAAGTTCGTTTCTGTTTGGTGTGAGGTTCTGTGTTGTGGAGATTCTCAGGATGGACTGCAGGTGCTCATCAGTGAGGCGACTCCTGTGTGCTGTTTTGTTAGTCTTCATCACTGAGAAGAGCTTCTCACACAGATATGTGGTACCAAACATGCACAAGGTTCGAGCCGCATGTAGACGGAGCTGGAGCATTTGTGCGGGAATGGAGTGAATAAACTGTGCGGGCCGTGCAGTATCGTACTTTGCCTTCAGTGTGCCATTACACTGCAGCTCAATCACCTCCATCTGAATCTGCACAGGTGCAGTTTCCACATCGACGCAAATGGGTTGCGAAACAACTCAAAATTCTTTTTTTGTTCTTCAAAGTCACCAAAGCGCCGTGCGAACTCAGTGCGCTCAGTTTATCAGCAAAGTGCGTATTTGGGAACACCGTAGTGCCGACTTGGTTCAACATTACTTGGCAACAGGGAAAGTGAAGCAAGTTGCACTGGTGCATTTGTGTCTCCCATAAAAGTAGCTTCACTTGAAATCACTTTGTGATTTTGCACGGTAAAAACGTCTGCTGAAGTGTCAGATTCTTCTTTAACTCTTCTGCTTTCTGTATCTTGTGCATTGCATTCAGGTCTTTCAGGTTATCTTGATGTTTTGTCTCATAGTGCCGTCTTAGATTAAATTCTGTAATTACAGCCACATTAGCTCCACAAATGAGACACACGGGTTTACCGGCAATGTCAGTAAACATATACTCAGCCTCCCATCGGTTTTTAAAGGCTCTATGTTCAGAATCACCTTTTCTCTTTGGCATCGTGTGGGCTAGCTTCGCAATAACTTGCAGCATCATAAGCTAGACTTGATTAACGCGGTAAGTGTTGGCAAGGCAGCTGAAGCGCTGCATTATGGGATCTGTAGTTTATTTTGTTACCAGCGCTTCATATCCCCAGGCCATTAATAACAATAATATATAAAATGATCTCGCGGGCCGGATATAATTACACGCCGGGCGGATGTGGCCTGCGGGCCTTGAGTTTGACACATATGGACTAAATAGAACTTGAAAAGATATATTTTTTCAAATGTGATCGCGCAATTCAGATCGAGTTGACGTGCACTACAGCACATCGAGCCCGCGTGCTATTGTGGTTTTGCCTGCGTGTCTCAATAAGTTACCCTCCCCTCGCTCTTACTTTTTTACCGTTCATCTAATGAATACACTGAGTATGGCTTTACCAAAACAATCATTGATCGCGAATAAAGTATCCATTATTCATAAAGCTTCAATTGGTGATCTGTCTTTCTGCGTTAACCGCATATTTTTTCATACGTCTCAAACCAAGGGGATGCGAGGCTAAAATAAATCGAGAAGCGCGCGTACATACTTAGTGCATCCCCTCTCGGGAATCGAACCTCGGACGCCGGCGCTAGAGGCGAAGCCTCTACTATTGCGCCACGGCGTGTGGTTTGTCTATTTGAGCGTAGCAGTGTAATTCAGTTTTTGTTCAGCACTCTTTGGAACTGTTGCTTTTTGTCTGCGCACTGCGTCAGTTCACGTGAGCCGCTGAATATGGTTTTATATGTCACTCGCTCGCTTCTAATTGTTTCGCTGCCTTCTTAATTATATAATGTATGTTTTCTTCAGTGGTTTTTGGAGCTCTTCCTGGTTTTCTACGTACTGCGTGATTACGTGGGAGGCGTGATGATGTCACACGAAACTCCGCCCCCCACAGCTTTCGAGCTCAACTCCATTACAGTATATGCAGAAAAATAGCTTCCAGTTATGACCATTATGCATAGAATTTCGAAATGAAACCTGCCCAACTTTTGTAAGGAAGCTGTAAGGAATGAGCCTGCCAAATTTCAGCCTTCTACCTACACGGGAAGTTGGAGAATTAGTGATGAGTCAGTGAGTCAGTGAGTCAGCCAGTCAGTCAGTCAGTGAGGGCTTTGCCTTTTATTAGTATAGATGTTCTGTGGTCATACGTAATTTCCGTTTCAAACGCGAAAAGAATTTTATATATAAATAAATAAATATATACACTGCAAGCCAACAAACAGAAGCGACAAGTCTTAACTTTTACAGTGTTCTTCTTAGAACTCTTGTCTATAATTTGTTCTTAGCACTTGCTTATCAACAAACCTGAGGGAAAGTGATATCTTCTCAGGAGGAAGGGGCACTTTAGAGTGGACCCCAACAAGAAAATAAGTCAAAACCAAAAAGTATAAATAAGTCCAGGTATTAAAAAAACAAAAAAACAAAACAGACTTGTAACAGATGCACAAGGGTGTAAGTATATTGACCATATAAAGGAGAAAGGAAAACCTGACGTACCTTTAGACTCAATAGTGTATCTCTTTGACTACCTGGGTGGTCTACTTGCTGACACAGTTCCTCTCAACTCAGAGTCAATGAAAGTGAACCTAATGTGTGGTCATTTTAAGTGAGATATAATTAATGCTTAATATTGCTTGTAGGTCTTAGTAAAGCCCAGATGGGTATCCAAGACAACTATCTGAATTGAGAACCTATATTCACAAACATGTAAGTAATTGTGCCAAGCAGGACCTGCATCTACAGCTTTTTTATCAAAGACAATCTTGTTTTATACACCTATGCAACTGTTGATTTAAGGCAGTCAAGCCGTGAAATAAAGTAAAAAGACTTCATTAAGCTATGGAGGCACATCAGGATCATACATTTGTATGTAAATATGACAAGCGTACAGTTATATCTGCTGACACCCTGACTGCACAAACAGGCAAGCTAAGTCCACAGTCTCAGCAGATGAAAAGAGATAGTAAGTAAGATGTTCAGGGCTCCCTGCTTCCACCAACCACATTTGGAAAGATGGTGATTTGATAAATAGCACTGCTAGTTTGATGTAGTATTCAAAGGGATGGATTTACAAATAAATACATTTTATGGTTTTCTAGGGGACTGTCACTTGGTCCTCAGACCATCACCTACAGACAAGGTATTTAACCCTGTATTATAGGTTCTGAGAAAAGTATATTAAACATTCTCTCTGAAAGGAAACACTCGCGCAATCACACTGGTTGCTGAAGGTACAAACTAATCACACAGAAAATCATCTTGATTTATGAAATGCTTATTTCTACAGAGAAGCAATAAACACCTTGGTAAGAAAATCTAAGAAGGAAAAAACATTCTAATTAGTGTTTCGGGAAAAAAAAAACCTCTTTTAACACCTCAGGCAGCAGTGGGTAACTGCTCTCTCATCTATTTAGCAGACAAGATAAGCAGACAGTGCATTTCCCAATTTCATTGCATTTTCAAGATCTACTAATTTTTATCAATAATGGATTAGCTAAAGAAAATTATTTGTATGCTGGTTCGCAGATGTTCTAACCTGTGTAAAGATGTTTGTTTACCAAAGAATATTCAACATGATCCAAACTGTCCTAGGCAGGTCCATCATACTTAGCTTAAGTTAGCTTATCTTTAACCATAATTCAGTGTAAACAAGAGTTAAAAATGAAATGGATGACATATCAAATGGGGTGTATATATAGGGACAGGTCAAAAATAAAGGCAGTTTTATACAGAGCTAAACAAAGATGCAACATAAATGGTCCCAGATTGTTAATAGAGATACAGTTCCATGCAAAAGTTCCTTGCCCAATACTCTAATTTTACTGAATAAATCCTACACTGAACTTTTGTTCTCTGTGGTATCTTTATTTCAAATAACAGAAAGTCTTTTTTATGTGAGATTATTTTATTTTAGAAAATACAAATCTTACAACATAAATGGGAAATACAGTATGTTCGAAGCCCTAAGTTTACACAAACGAAATGATTCTTGCCTAACAAGGACACATTGGTCTGCACTAGCGAATCATTCATATAAATGCCACATGATACGGATAATCTGAAGGACACTGTGAAAATAAAGAATAAATTGCACTCCCAAGAAGTTACAGAGAAAATATAAAATTGAGTACATTAGATAGTGGGTACAAAACAACATCCAAAAGTTAGATGTTCCAGTGGACACCGTTGACTCAGTTATCTGGGTGTGGAAGCCATGTCAAGTCACCCAGATAATTTGTCTAAAAGGTCATCCCTCAAAACCCTCTTTTGCAAACAAGAATGAAGCTTGTGAGATAAACTAATGAGTGATAACAAGTCACATTGAAAGAGCTAGTATTAGATAAACAGCCAAGACTGAAGTAATCATACCAAGAAATGGCATGGATGATGTTACGGGGGGAGGGAGGTAGCCCAAAAGAAGCAATTAGTAAATAAGAACAATGTGAAAGCAAAACAAAATGCATGAGAGAGATCCAGTTGTGATGTGGGAAAAGACTGAGGTAGTGAGATGAGATCATTATTGAGTTTTCTGGCCAAAGCTAACAGAGATATGTGGCATGAATGTAGCGCAGTCCACATACGTAAGAAAACACCATGCTACAGTGAAGTGGAGGTAGCATTATGTGGTAGGGTTGCTTATCATCAGCAGGTTCTGGGCACTTTAATGAGATGGAACAGTGGAAGGTAGAAAAAAATAATGAAAAGGAACCTCTGCCAAAAAAAAACAAAACTGTAGCTTTCAGCAGGATATTTATCCTAAACACAAGGCCAAAGTAAACTTGGAGTGGCTATAGGACAGAAAGGCGATTTGTACTACAGTGGCCCAATCAAAGCCTTGATCTCAATCCAACTGAGAATGTGTGGTACTATTTGAAAACGGTGTTGCAAAAGCATCATTTGAGTACATTGAAAAGACTGAAGCAAATCTGATTGGAATAATGGGCCAATATCACTCACGAACAGTGTGCAAATAAGGTACACACTTAATACCACAAAAAAGACAGAAGCTGTTAATGCTATAAAAGCTGGCTCTACAAAAATACTACATTGTGGAATACTCATTCAAACAGTATATTTCCTTTTTTCTTTTTACATTTTTTCTCCAACATATAACAATGTAATCATTTTGAGTTTCAGTACTTTGAAATAAAATACCACAGAGAAGAAAATGTCATTATGGAATTTATTATTCAGGAAAATTCCACAATTGCCCAAGAGTCTGAAAACCTTAGCAAAGCACTGAATATACATTGCTTTACTGACTCAAAATTTTAGTGCATCTGTCTTAAGAAAGACATTTTTAAGATGTTGGTCACAATGCTGTGTTGCATCATAACCCCAACAGAATGTTTTACACAGGGCTAATAAGAAGCAAAACTTAAGAATGTGGTGCAAAATTATGTAGATGACATTTCTCAAGTGATGGAAGTGGATACTATGTTTTCTGTAAAAATTCAGCAACATTTTTAACAAGCTTCAGGATGCATATAGTAATACATATTTAATATAAGCACTGTAACAGCAGATGACATGTACCATTCAGACAGAGTTACTACTTCAAGAAGTACAGGAAAAGATAATCCTGTCAAAGGTTTAATGAAAGTACCAGCACAAAACAATGTTCTTTCTCTGGTCATAATAATTGGTACAGTATATGTTTTATTGTACTGGTTTTAAATAATTGCTCATAAAGTGAACTTGTTTTTTTTTCTAATTTTAAGCAAATTATGATATCCTTTTCCCTACTGTGATATGGTAGGTGGGTTAGGACTCTTGAAGTTAAGCAAAATAAAGTGATTTGCTAGCAGTGAGATATTAGTTACTACTGTCATACATGTGCACATGAGCAGCAGCTAAAGGGCTCGAAAGATGGTAATTCCATGCTGGACCAGGGGCCGGCAGTGTGCACTAACCCTTTCACTCTTTCTCTAGCAGACCACCTGTGGGAAATCATGCCTGGGCCCGTCAACATTACTTCCTCTAACCAACTATAAAAACACCATCTTTTTGCCCTCATGTTTCATTAATTGTGAACGGTCACTGAAGGAACTTACGGTAGCAGTTCCCTGAAATCCCCCATTTTCAGTGATGCTTGGGTGAGACTACAATGAAACAATGAAAGCAGTATAGCACAACCCACCTCTAAAAAATATTTGGGCCCAGTAATGCATGGAGGCAGCATGGGATGTACTGTGTACACAGCCAGAGAAAAACGTGGTCACTCAGTGTAATGTGGCGATTCCCGGGATTTTGCTAGACAAAGTGTCATCATCAGGCACTGTGGTGGTATGGGGTGAAACCACAGCCATTGAGGTCAGCAATGACCCTCTCTCCCTTTTACACTTTTAGTTTAAACAAACTCCAGCCTGCTTTAAATGGGAACACTGAAATGATGATTTTCTTAAGTTTGCAAAAAATGCAGTGGTTCTGGTTAATGGCCAACACACTTAACATCCTATGCCACAGGATTAATGACTTGAATAATGACCTTCTGTATTGGGTTGCAGAGCACAAGGTGGAGATTCGGTCATTGTTGTTAGTCCCGTGGTACTTCCAGCTACAGGTCTGCGAACTGGCATACACCCACCTCCTGGCACCAAAAATACCCTTAAGCGTATTAAGTTCCGATTTTATTGGTCAGGAATTAAAGAGGAGGTTTGTTACTTTTGGACATCCTGTCCGGAGTGTCAACTGTCTCAGATTCCTAGAAAGGACCATGCTCCTCTGGTTCCCATTTCCCTTATTGATATCCCATTTAAACGCATCAAGGTTGATTTAGTAGGACCCCTGGAACCCTCGGCTAGAGGACATAAGTATATTTTGGTCCTCGTCGATTATGACACCCGATATCCTGAAGCTATGCCTCTGTTCACGGCTATCACACGGGAATTTGTAGGAGTCTTTGAGAGATTCGTCATCACTAAAGAAGTCGTAACGGACCAGGGGACGCCCTTTACCTCTGAGACGTTAAAGGAAACTTCCAAGTTACTGAAGATAAAGCATGGGCAATTACACAGCTGTGGCATTACCTCCTAGGCCGTGAATTCACATTGGATATGGATCATGCACCTTTACAGTAGATGGCCTTACACAATAAGCTAAACCCAAGTATCACAAGGTGGTTTTTGGACCTCCAGCCTTGCAAGTCCTCATTCGTTCATTATCATGACTCTCTTCATGCCAACTCTGATGCTCTTTCTCAGGTTAACAACCTCTTCATTCGCATGGACTGACTTGATGGGTCAGGGCTGAGGGGGGTCGGGGTGTGTCACATATCTGCTCATTGGAGGCAGCTAAAGGGCTTGAAAGATAGTAATTCCACTCTGGACCAGGGGTGGTAGTGTGCACTAACCCTTTCTTTCCTCCTGTAGATCACCTGAGGGAAATTCTTCCTGGGATGGTTAACATCACTTCCATTTCTGGCCACAATGAAATCACTTGTGGTTCTGGGCTCCAGTGACATCACTTCCTCTAACCGGCTATAAAAACGCCATCTTTTTGCCCTTAAGATAGTTCTGTTGTGGACTCACGTCTTTAAAGACCTATTGTTGTTTTTCTGCCTAAATTTCACAAGAATCTTCAAGTATATGGGGTGATTACCCCAAACCTTTCTGTGCTCTTCCGTTTTATTTACACTACAATAAATTGGTCATTGAGCAGTGCAATCACATCAGGTATTACTCCAGATGGTGTTATTTGAGAGTTTGTGATTATCTTGCATCCAAAACATACACAAGAATGTTATTCCAGTAAGGTCTCAGCATAGAACATTATGGAAATGTGACTGTAAGAGTTAGGCTCCTTAAGGTAGCTTTCATAATTATGATTCTTGACTCAGGTACATTTTTGATAACGTTAAGATAAATTTGTATAATGCACAATTTCAAAATGAATTTGACCGGATTTCACACAAATTGATAAGAAGTATTATAGACAGCTGACTTTTATTCATTACCTGAAATACTGACCAAAAGGTCCCATTCACAACACTGCCTCAGTTTACCTAGGCATACTGGTCAATTTTAGATATATGGTTTATGTTTTTATAGGCGAGAGATGTCATTTTATTTATTGCAGTCAATGTGCACTACATTTTTGTGTAACATATTTCCTCATTTTTCTATATGGATAAGGAGAAAGGTATCAATTTTTTCTAAAAATCAATGCTTACTGGTTTAAGTCAGGAATAAGGCAAAAATTGTCAATGCAACATCAAAAACTTCTTGAGACTCCTAATTGGTACTACGATTTTTTGTAATCTGCTAGTCCACTGTGCATTTAGTGAATAAAACACTACATGGTTTGCATCCAATAAAACATACTGGCCAGGCATCACACTGTTAAGTTTCTTAACTACGAAGGTGTTCCATAGGCTCAGATCTATAGGCAATAGGTCTACCTACCAGGTGCGTGTACGCTTTTCCCATCCACGCAAGTCTTCAGATGCAGTCTGGAGGTCTTGATCTGGAACCACACATGGAGTGGGATGTGCAAGCAGGGGTGCAGATCTCACGATAAATTCAAGCCTCCTAAAACAAAAAAAAAAGAAAAGGGAAGCTGTGATAACACAGAAGGTAACCTTTTAATATGTGTTGATGGCACTAAACAAAAAGACTGTTTATGAAGAAAATTAACACCTTACCATACTCAAAAGATAATAATTTTGTTGGTGAGAAGACAATTTAAACTGGTGACCTGTGAAAGTCTTGAACTGATTGTGCAGGAACTTTGCAATACATCAAAACAAATATAACAATAACTTATCCTTCTGATTAACTGAATTTAACAGAGATGCAAGAAGTATTCGATATTTGACTTCAATGTCATCCAATATGGAAAGAAGCCAATTCAGGAACACAGGAGATGTGATAATGGGTCCAAAGCAGGAGTCAACTTGTGAAGGGCAACGGCAAGAGGTTGATGAGAGATTAAATGGTAATAGGAACAAGAGGGAGTCTTGTCTGACTCCTCTGTAAATAATAAAAAAAAAAGTTCAGTGATATCTGAATTAGTAGCTACTGTATATTGTAAGTGCTGGAGTGGGGGGATAAAGGGTCTTAATCATAATAATATACTCACGAACAACGGAAAATTTATACAGGTGAATACCTTCTCCAAGACAAGTGGAAGAAGGACAGGAGTTTATGAAAGAGGAGGTGGATACTATCAGCAGCATAGTGGGAATGAATAAAACAATTCTAATCAGGGTTAGTTATCTATGGATGGATGATTTCCAGGTAATGAGCAAATCAGCTTTGTCAATATCTCGGCACTGGAGAGCATTTAGAGAAATCCAATGATAAATTAAAAAACTGGGTGGCTCCATATCCTGTTTTAAGCGAGGTGTCGTGATCATGGCCATACTGACTGAGGAATTAATGTTTGTTAAGGAAATCATAGTATTTAATATTTACAAAACCAGGACAAACACTTGGTTTCAAAAAGAAAGAGAAACATTCTGGTGAAAGAAGGACTAGTTCTGGAGATTTTACTTAGACAGGGTCCAAAGCCGCTTGAAATTCAGTCATTAAGATGGAGGCAGTCTAACTAACAAAGAGGCTTCTTCTTCATTCAACTTTGTTTGACAAGAAAATCTAGAAAGGAAATAAATGTAGGTATAGGGGAGCAGGTAGAATACTAAAACACATTTCTTTATTAGTAAGTAGCCTTGATTTAATTCTGATGGTCCACCAAGAGGGAAACAAGTCATCTCACTTCAGTTTAAGTGGCAATAGCTTGCTGACAGATCTCAAACTGTTAAACGCTGGAGTAGCTATGAGTTTAATTCCATTCACCCTTGGAATTCACTACGAGGAAGCCTAACTTCTCTAAGGATGAGTGAATATGCTGGCATTCAACATTATGAAGATGAACACTGCAGTGTCTCTAGAACCACCTTGTGCCACTACAATGCTATCTACTACACTTGATTTAATAGTCACCTTTCAGTGCTATACAAAATGATTTGTGAAGTAGGTGGTAAGATATTTTGTCAGATTCTGTGTAATTATTCAAACATAAGAATCACATGTTGATTTAGTGGCAAACTTAAATTCTATTTTAGATTAAAGAAATAAGACTCCATCCTTCCTAGGTTCTCACTGAAGACATTGAGAGGAGTGCATAAACAATAACTGCTTCATGCTGAAATGATCTGTGTCATGTCAGCAAACAGGGGCCAGTCATTTAGAAACTACTGTCTATCAGGCATATCCAAATATAGTAGATAGCAGTTTGATATCTAAATATGTAATTTAACAGACTGTGCAACATGCTAGGATAGGAAATACATCAAATGCAACACAAAAATATTTTTACAGTTATACCATGTCTATCTTCCATTTGGAAGGAAGTTTGTAGCTGCGACCTGTTCCAGTGTCTTCAAGTACAAAGAAGGAACCAGGCCCCAATGGGGTGGCAGCTTGTCGGGGCTAAAATCACACTTGTGCACATCCACATCCATGCTTAGTTAATCTGGGACAATTAAGAGTCATCAGTTAGCAGCATGAAAAGGCCTGGCACTGAACCATGCTTCTTGGAGCTGTAAGGCAATAGCCCTAATCGCTCTTCGATCTTGTCACAACTGTTACACCATGTTAAAAAAAAACAAAACATATATATACATGATATAATGCTACATAAAGTGTAATATTAACAGTGACACATATCAAAATATGTGTAAATCTAGAGTGGGGTGCCCACACTTACATATACATACATATACATACACACTGAGTATACTTTATACATAAAATATATGTTGTCGTACCTTGCATAACTGAATAACCTTTATGGCACAATAACAATTCAATACATTTATGGTCACTACAGTATTTGGATAAATGTGGGAAAAGGCTGACTCGCATAAATAAGTAGAGCCAATTAATGCAGTCAAGGAGCTTTTGAATTCAGCTGAGTGAAAAATGACGGCTGTCCGATTAACTGTGATTTTAATTCCCTCTCCTTTTTCTTTCTCACATCGCTTTTCGTAAGGAAGTCCGTTTCGTAGTTTTTATGAACAGTTCGAAAGTGCCTTTCCACATTTTCCTTCCTTGGAATAGCAATGATAGATTGACAGATCAGACAAACGCATTTTGATTGTGACATTGTGAGGAAAAAAAAAATCCTCTTCCAATTCCACATCCAGCCCATACCCTCCCCAAACAATTTTTTTTTAAATCCCTTCTTTGGTCGATATAAATTGGAAGGCTAACTAGATCACAGCCGGAGTTTTGCAGTAGCTCATGCGTTTGACCGTGCGTGCGGGATGACCAGTGTTTTAGAAGAAAAGAGATCTCAGACTGGCCACCCTGTATGTCAATCAAGAGGATATATGATAGACTAATGTTTAAAAAAATTTGTTTTTGAATGCAATGAGAACTACCTGCACTACCTTTGTGATCTACCAGTCGATCGCGATCGATGCATTTGGGTACCCCTGATCTAGAGCATGCATGCTCTGTACACAGATTTAAAATGAAAAGGTAATTTTATTACTTGAGTAATGAGAGCATTTAGATGGGTCAGGTACCTTGTGTTTAATAAAGGGAGATTCCATAATACAGAAACAGGTCATGTTATCATAGCAAAATTACAGAAGGTTATGCAGCAATATTTGTAAAGGAAAAAAAATAATAGCTTAAGAAGATGTTATTTAGCAGACTTCATTGTGTGGCTAGGAAGACCTTAAGCCAGAGCTTCTCAAGTATGCTGAAACCTGCTTAATCCACAGGTAGGGTCCAGCCCAGGACAAGGCATCTGTCCATTGCAAGACCCATTCTTGCATACTAATTTTCAGATAGGAACTGCAAACAGCATTCAAAGCCAATTTGGTGGATTCTTGAGGCACTCAGACTGTACTCTTGACTATTCAAGATACGACCCATGACGAGTCTAATGGAAGTCTTAAAAAAACTGTAGGTGGTATGCCCCTTGGAAGTTCAAATAATTTGGCCCTACCATAAGTCCCATTAAAATAAATAAATAAATAAACAAGGATCCATACTTCATTATGCCTGCTTGTCTAAGTTCCAGGAAACAGTCTCTAATGAGACCGGGAGTAAGATGGACACTGTTTTAATCTAAAATAAGCAAGTAGATGGAGAATCTAGATATTTCTTTTTTCTACACTACAAGGGGCTCTGCAAAAAATTTCCATATAATGTCTCAAATCCCCCCAAGCTTGTATCATCTAAAACATGGTGTTCATCCTTGCTCATGCACTTACTCTTCTCTGTCAGTTGAGTATCAAGGTGTTAATTAACCATGAAGGCCCTGTGTTGTTGCAATAAGATGACAGCAGCTAGTGGCATTGTTTGAAGGTTGATTTGAAAACGTCAGTCCAAGTGGCAGGAGTATACGCTTTTGGCAAAACAATGTAAAACGACTACAAAAAAGTCACAATCCAGTAAATATAACCGGTAAAACACTAAGAAAAATCAAGGACACAAGAAGCTAGAATGTTGATTCTATGATGGGGTGACAAAGAATGCAAGGAGACTCTAAATATACACAAATAGGCTAAAACAAGCCTTGTTTGGTTGCCAAATATTTGCTGTAGCCAGGTAAAGGCAAGCGAGTGGCAAAGTAAAATGGGGTGATTGAAAACAATGCACAACATAGCCGAGGGGCTATGCCAGATTACTTTGCAAATAGCTCCTGGCTCTCAAATCCTTGTAAACTCAAGGTGGATTTTCTTGCGCTTGGCCACATAATGAGAAAAATGACAATTGAAATTACTTACTTTGTTCTCAATCTAAAGAAATAAATGCACAAGATAATATGAAGAGGCATCATGTACGTATTTTCCAAAACACATTATTTTAAAGCTTCAGAAAATTAAACCTTTAAATTTTTAAGTTTTGTCTGAATTAGTATATGTATTTTGCCAACATTTAATTTGAAAAGCTTATTACTCTTAAAAAAAAAAAAAAAATGAGAAGGCTTCAGCTTCATCTGTCTCCATAGTTACATAGTATGCATGGTAGAAGATAAATTGTTGAGGAAACAAAAGATGCAAGAGGGTCCCAGTTGAAACTTTTCTGTTTCGTCTCTTTAATTATCCTTACTAGAGAAGACCACCGAGGATCAGAAGACCGAGAAAGTGCACCTCAGCTAAGGTTGCAGTAACATTACCCAAACCAGCTTCTGATGACACTGGAACATTGGGCACAGATCGATCACAGAATCAGGAATGAGGTGAGGTATCAGGTAGGAATTACTGGGCCGACACAAAGCTACACTAGGCTGATGTGTTCAAGGCAGCAGTGACGTTTCCAACATGTAGATACTACTTAAAGGTTCACTAGTGCTGTTTTAAACTGGGGAGTACTGGAATGATGCAAACATTTATACATTTTTCAGATGCAAATGACTTCTTACTCCCTTCTTCAAAAAATAAAAAGTTATCTGGGCCTGCATTAGGCAACTGATATAAAAGCAACCAGAAAGGGCATCAAGTGTTGCATTCAAATTGACAAAAAAATAAGGGTAAGGAAACTGGCCCCCTGAAATGTCGTTTGTCTGGTCAGATATACCTGGATTACTACACTGTAAAAATCTGACCAAATGAAGCTGGAAGAGAGTGATCAGCAACTAGTCAGGAGTTATTATCCCATTTTAACTAAAGTACACGTAAAAGGACTGTAAACTCTTCAACTTTGAACGACGACTTTACAGTGATTGAGCTTAAGTGTTTAAAAATGATTACCTTTCATTTGAAACAGTACCTCACACCATTATGAAGAATTTTACAAAGCAAGGTATTGGAAATGTCAGCTGTGAAAATATTGCAACTTAAGGCTGAACAGTCCAGCACACGCTGAGCGTAAAAAGAACTTGGTTTAAGGAGGAAGACAGAAGGCACTTCGTTACACAATGAGGCCTGAAAGTTGACGCCAATTTCCAGTCATGTTTTTGAAGTAGAAACAAGTACAATCTTTAAAAAAAAAACAGTTTTGATAAAAGCAGTGCAGCCCTGCAGTGGTTAGTGCTATTAACCTGGGTTCAATTCCCAGAACAGTCCCTGTTTTTGTAGATCCTCCTTATTCCTACATGAGGTTTTGTTCATATTCCAAAGATATGCATGTTAGGTTAATTTGTGACTTTGGCTTTGCCAAGCAAAAGAGTGCATAGGTGTGTGCGAGTGTGCTCGATGACTGACCGGCTACTCGTCAGTCAGTTTCTGCCTTGCTCCTAAAATCACCATAAAATCACTCACCACTTGTGACCCTGTGATGGACCTCATTTCTGCTTTATATTAATTTACTCTTTGTAATTTGGCTTATCAGTGGATTTAAAGTATTCAGGATCATTGGACAAAACACAAACAATAATAATCTGAATCAGTAAAAGCATGTTTACAGAGAATAAAAGTAAACATGATACATACAGAAAATGGAAGTACACAATGCACCATTTTCTTGAAACTTGGTCAACTAGGTTAGCTCATTTCCAGTTAATTAAGTGGTAAGCAAGTTCAGGGTACGTTCAGGGTACCTAATTCAACATTCAAATCTTACACAGATACTGAGTGATCTATAATTTTAAAAGGCATACTTAAGTCTAAACCCAACAATGTTAATGTTTTTTTCATAAGAATTTCATCAACGAGCACTATCCCCTGATCTGGATTTTGACAAATTCTTTACACAAGCTGTTTCAGATAGTTGTTTAAATAACAACATTTGCAGAATTCTGCTCATATAAGGCAAATGAGTTGGAAATTGGCTAAAGTTTCCTCAAATACTGTAATTTAGGTTTTATGGATAGCAAATGCCGGAGTTAAATCCAGACACAAATCGAAGGTTTTAACTGAATGTAGTGATGTGGTATGTCAAGACAAAACAGACTAGCCCGGTTTGCTTCACTAAAAGTCTGAATTGATGATGACTAAGAAAAAACAAAATGCACAACAAGTAGAGATATCACCAAGTTGACTTAACAATACCCATTATTTACTTCATGAACTTCCACCCTCTATAACACTCTTTCAGCAAAAACACCAAATAGCAAACACTATCAAGTATAATGGGAAGACAAAGGTAAATATATTTTACCCATTGCCAACTGATGTAAACAAAAAGGTTGATACAGAGACCCAAATGAGGGGACTTGGTTCAGTAGAAGAAAGCGACCTTTGACTAGGACTCATCAGGATAACAATCTAGCCTCGTGCCAGTGTCAAAGAATTACTAGTCAGGCCATACCAGAGAAGAAAAAAAGGCCTTTCTACTTGATGCTGCTGGATGCCTGTCTCTCCCATGGCTGCTGTATTTCCTTTTGTAAAGTGTCCTTAAGTATTTAACTTCTCATATTAGTGATGTATAGTGTATTAAATACATTGTAAGAGATCTTTATTACTCAATACTGGACACTTCATAAGACCATAGTTAAGATAAGGGATAGTTGGGCACTTGTCTGCCAATGCTTTGTCTTCCTGGGCACTGTAACAGGTACACATACACAGTGATTTGCGCAAAGGAGTGGGAGAGATGTGTCTGTGTGAGTACTTCCAGGGCTTACAAAACACCTTGGTGGAGTGAAGTCCACACAGCTGGCGTTAACTCCTGATGAGTGGGCCAGCAGCTCTTAGGGAGGCAACAACAGAAGGTCACTGCTATGACCTGCTTATACCTGATCAAAATCAAAAGAACATTTTTTTCCCACAATAATACATTGTGATGTACTGTAATATTATAAAGTTCTGTTTACATAAAAAAATAACAAATGTTTTTAAGATACTACTGGTGGGCAACTATTAGGTTTCATGTTGACAGAGGTTTCTCTACATGACAGAACATTATTTATTTTCTTATCAAAGAAGAATGGATAAACCAATCACTCACAGTGAAAGGGTGAATAGGTGATCAGTAGTTTAGAATAATACTTTAGGGTTGTTACCCTTTTTATTAATAATCTGTGAAAAGTGAAAGTGTCTTCCAGTACATTCCTTACTTTGTTACTTTGACGTGTACCACCTACCTAACGATTGTTGCATATGATGTATACCCTTTCATGGGAACGGTACTCCCTGGTGACTGTGGCCTCTTTCAGCAGGACAATGTACCCTGCCACACTGCAAAAATTGTTCAGAAGTGGTTTGACAAACATGACAAAGAGTTCAAGGTGCTGAGTTGGCCTCCAAATTCCCCGGATTTCAAGCCAATCGAGCATCTGTGGGATATGATGGAGAAATAAGTCCTGTCCATAGAGGCCCCACATCACAATATAAAAAGACTTAAAGGATCTGCTGCTAACATCTTGGTGTCAGACGCCACAGGACACCTTCAGAGGAGTCCATGCCTCAATGGGTGAGTGCTGTTTTGGCAGCACAAGGGGGGCCTACAAAATATTAGGCAGGTGGTTTTAATGTTGCAGCTGATAGGTATATATATTTATTAGGAGCTGTTACTTCTTCAGCTTTCTTGTGGTCTTGTGTAAATGTACTGGAGAACACTCACCTGTACTCCTTACTAATTTTCTCAGGAATAATTATATCCAACACAATATTTGAACATTGTATGGCTGAAATTCACAAGCCTGCAAAATGAATCTCATAAAAAAAAAAGATGTAATTATGAATAGCTATTTTTATTTGCATTCATGAACACAATAAAAAATCTAATTAGAATGTTTCCATCAAGTCACATTTAAGTATATAACTGAAAAAAATTTTAATTAAAATTTAACAAATTACACAATTTATTCATGTACACATATTGTTCTAAAGCAATTTAACATGAAAATATTTAGTCAATCTAATATTTTTAAACATATATGTAAAGAAAACTACAAAACGCATTCATTAATTTACATATGACTTCTCTAGTTTGTATCACTTGGTTTGGTGATACGTTGTTTCTACACTTTTTCTTGTGTGCCCTAACATCACCACATCGTTGGGGCCTCATTTATAAAACTTTGCGTGTTTTTAATTGTGAAAATTTGCTCATGCCAAAAAAAAGAGAGGAAAATGTGTAAGTTTATTAAAAAAGTCTGATTTATAAAATCTGGTGTACACACTATGCAATTTATAAATCACAATCTTCTTGTAAGAGTGCATTCTTGAATATGCTTCAATGTCAGTCAACCTCATAAATACACAGAGGTTATTTGGCTAGTAGAGTAGCCTCCTTCCTGACATGTCGAGACCCTGCCACCTGAATTCAACAGCATTTGGCTGCGCTTCGCAACTGAGCACGCAAGATTATGTACAGTATTATAGTACTTCTCTTCCGCATTCTAGTGGTCTAAGAAAGGAGTAAGGTGCCAACATCTGAGTGGGTAGCCGCTATCACCTGGCACATGTAATGGCATGATTGCTGATACAATGAATAGAACAGAACATATGGAAAACTGAGGGTTCAGCCAGTCACCTTACCAACAAGCAAGCCACTACATACAGTACCATCACGTCTGTCAATGATAGTTTGTTTCCAAATAAATGAATCATGGGTTGAACGAGGCCATGGAGACAAAATGTTTGTCAGTCTCATCTTACCATCACATATAGCTTGTTCATTAATGGAATGTAACAGCTCACAGCTAACAAAAGCAGCTTCATTCTCACTAGATGCCCTAATTGCAATATGAATGCAGTAAAGTGCTTCAATTATGTTGGGGGAGCTGGACACTGTTGTAAATTGCCTTTGTAGGTTAACAAAAAAATGTTTAATGTAACACCCACACCATACAAAAACTGAACGTTGTGCCTTAAAGCTAATGGATTTCCGCGCAGTGGGAGTGATGAAGACGAAGCTTGGCTGAGATATTCCTGACCCCTCGGTCAGTTCCCTTAAAAATGACAACAAGTAGAGTATACAAACTAACGAAAAACAAAAAGTTCTGCAGCATAAATATACAGCATTGGCCCTCTTAAAAGGGAACTAAAATATTAGTCTGCACTACATTTTCATGCTTTTCAGATTTAATATGTCTGTCACGTCGACACGACTCGGTGATATGAATTATAACATACATTGGGCTGGTTTGGTTGCATTTCACTGATTGATCAAGAGTGTTGTCATTTCCTAATTACTCCAAAATTTTGAGTAAGGATAGGTCACAGTGGCCATAAATACTGTATATGCAAGCTTTCGCATCAAGATTTCTTTTATAAATCCTGACATTTGCTTTGAAAGTTCGCTTTTTATGTCCATGCAGGCTTTGTAAACGAGACCCTTGGTACCTTCTTTCCATATCCCTGATATCCTGATGGAATCTTTCATCCTGCTCTTAACTCACTATTCCAAGATTTCAAATATGAATCCAAAACTAACTTTGAGGCTCATGTTGTAACCCAAATCCTTAAACTTCACTAATAAAATTTTCTCAATTTCTATTTTTATTGTTACCTAAAAACTTAAAAATTACTTATCTGAATGATACCCAAGCCTCTCATTCCAGATCATTCATTCCATTCAAAATCATTTTAAATTTTCTAATATCAAATCCGGCAAAAATGCCATCTTTCAATTTAGCTTCTGACAAGCTCAGAAACTTTCGGCACATATACATAAAACATGCTCCATCTTTCCACAGGACTGCTTCATTACAAACTGCTTCATTAAATTAAGTTTAATATGAAGTGGCAGCAGCAGCATTTTCCCTGGATCCACCAAGCAAGATCTGATGATGATTTTGGCACCAAGCTGTAGCTTTTTTCTAGCTGTCAATTCCTTCTGAACACATTGTAAATTCTTGACTCTGCTATCCCACTCACAGACAAAAAATGGGGAATTATGCATGTCCTGACTGCTGATCCTGTAAGATAGACAGAAGTTTAAGGTTCCTACATACGAACTAAGGGTGGTCATTGTAGTACATTTTTATTGAGAAGATCTTTAATGTTCTCATTGGTTTATTATATTTATTACTGTTATGAAGAAGTGCTCCTTATAGATGAGTCCATAAATAGTCTTCAATCTTCTGTATTGTAATCTCTTTAAGCTTCTGCACTAGGCCACTTGTGCCTCTGCAGCAAACCAAGGATCTATCTTTCTTGAAATATGCTGCAAACTCCTGCTCTCTATGTTGGTACCAAGAGAAAGTTGTGCCTGAATGTAACAAGTTTTTATCTTTTAATTGGGATCCCAAGAGCTCTACAGCATCTCTAAGGGAGGCTCAGATCTCTTACTAAAACATCATGTCCACGTGACACAGGCGGTCGTATTACTGATGAAAGATTAACATAAAGAATGTTTTCCTGGTTCTTTTTGTTGTAGGAACAGAAACAGCAACTGTGATTTTTGGGCTCCCTCCATATCATCAGAATAAAAAAATCAAGTGCCCTCCTTTTACCTTTTGTCCATTGTCTCAGTTCCTTAACACAAATACAAGAAGACACAGTGAGAGGGCCATTGTTTGTCCTGGTCAAGTTTTATTCCAAAGTAGGCAGAATAAGTGTTTTACTAATAATAAGAGTTATGTTCTCTCTCTTTTTTTTTACTACAAACGTTCCAGAAACACAGCAAAACATATCAGGGATGTTCACACAATATTTTGAGGTCACAATATGAATTAGCAGTACAAGAAAAATAGAAACTCTCCTCTGATGAACTGACTGAGTCTCACTGCACTCCAGTGAAAAGAACAGCAGGTTCAAGCAGGCTACTACCTGCTGCTAGAACTCATCACTGCTCTGTCCTTATCGAGTAAAATAACTGTTTTGCTTTAAACATAGATTATCATATTAGAAAATATTAAATAATTATCATTAAAATAGAACATTAATATTTAATTCATTATATTGTATAAACAATAATAAAGAAACATATATATTATAACTGACAGATAAAAATGTGTTTTGTGAAAAAATGTAACGTGATGGAGAAAAATTTTTTAATTTTTGAATTCAGGACCCAAAACATATAAAAATCACATGAAATAATTAAAACAATTTTTCAATGTACATCTGTATAATGTATAATAGTACACCAGTGGTCTTTACGATCAGTCCTGGGGGCCACCTGTGGTTGCATCTTCTGCTTTTAATTGGACTGCAATCTAAATTAAGCAAGCTGTTAGTTCCCAGTTTATGTTGTTTTTTTTTAATTTGTATTAATCCAGAAATTTTAAACTGGATATGCTAAATATTTACAGAATATGGCAGAAATTTGTGTGAGTTAGATGGACAAGAATTCATTTGTTTTCAGATTTCAATAATTTTCTCTTTTTTTAAAGTTCTAATTATTTACTAATAGGCACACAAGTGGGGAATGGTGAAACACTAGAACTGTCCTTAGCATTCTGTGTTGTTTGCACTGGTTTCTGCTCAGATAATCATTAATTGTCAGGAGTCAAATGGAATTAATCAAACTCCAAAGAAAATGACAAAACAAAGTTCAGCACTAAAGAAATAACAAAAAATGCAATTTTGTAATAAATGTTTATCTCACACTACTGCACTTTTTTGAAAGCAAAATAAGCAGAAGAAAGGGCAGCTAATTAAACAATGAGACGAGCTAAAGTTAAAAATGACCCACTGATTGTAATTATCTCAACGCAAATCTGCAACCATAGGGACAAACTGCTGTTTTACATGACGTTAAAACTGGTGGGACAGCAGATACTGTGGCGGCAGAAATACCAATCTAAAAAGACCTGGACAATCTTCAGAACTGGGCAAATATTTGGAGTATTAGGTTAACATAGAAAAGGGCATGAAAGAAAAATAAATGTTAATTATAAATTCAAGACAGGAGAAACTGCCTTACAGGAAGGAACTTTTAAAAAGGATGTATGATTATTCTGACACAATATTCTCATTGTCCAAGTTTATTGTAGAAGCAATTATAAAAACAAATAAAATGTTGGGTTTTACTGTAAAACCTGTTCAATACAAATCTAGACACATTATGCTCAGAGCAGTGAGACCTCATCTGGAGTACTGTGTACACTTCCAGTCACCACTGTACAAAAAAGACACAGCACAACTTGAAGATGTGCAGGGGACAGCAACCAAACGCATCTCAGGACTAAAGGGACAAGCAAAGAGAGTTAAACCTGTTTAAGTCACAAGAACAGGAGGCAACATGGAGACCTAAAGTAAGTTTGCATGAACAAATTTGATCAAGAAAAGCAGCAAATCACACAATGACATGAGTGGAAGTTAAAAGGAAATACATTTATGACTCAAGTCAGAATGAAGCATTATTTTGCATAATGGGCTATGGGTATCTTAAAAAGATTTGTAAGTATTTGGATGAGATATATTGGGACAACTGGTGGTCTAAAAGGTCTTCTAATTTTTCAGACTTTTTATTTTTCTAATGTTCCACAGAGCACAATCAATATTCAACCTCCAAGAAAACTATGAAACTTACAGTACGTTCACAGTTGTGGATTGACAAATTACATACTTGAAGTGATTGCTAATGTAATTGAAGAACTTTGTGGATAGTGAAAAGATTTGTAACAGTAGAACATAATAGTGTGGTGATTAGACATTGGGTGTACTTTTATTTATTTTCGTGGTTTCTAGTTCATACTTGTGCAAAGACAGATTTCTTATAATTAAACAAGGCCAGCTAATAGCCAGATAGATAATAATGACATGAATGGTAATGCAACACAAATTTAAACTAATGCTATCTGGTTCAGTGGTGTGGGGAACATAAAGGAAAATCTCCAGACCTGCTTTCTGTTAGAAACTCTGAAGCTGGTAAAGTTTTATGTTTGGCTCTGGGCTTCTTTTATATATTTTCCCTAGAACAGTGTTATACGACAGACTTACACAATTTCTAAACTATGAAACTACAAAGACAGCCCTTCTGATAGGATGCTTAAAATAATGTAAGTTGCATATTCTTAATTTAACACATGGCACAACAATCTGAGTCATCAATCATTAGTCAACAAAGCCAGTATTTATTTATTTAAACAGACAAAACCAATACTACTCAGGCTCTTTCAAAAACATGGGCACATTGACAAGTCAACAGCATCGAGACATAAGACACATAAGAGCGGAAGTGGAAAAGGCCTGCGGAGGCATTTGTGTAATTTATGCAAATCCAATCAACACAGAAAATCCAACAACTAGAAAAAGCACGGACTGTACTTCAAACCATGCAACTGAAAAACATTAGCAGCGCCTGGCATGTAAATTAAACACTGTTAAATAAAGTGTAAAATTTGCTTTGTAACTCACAAACTAGCAGAATAAAAAAAGTCTCACTTTCGTTTTAATGCATCATTTCAAGTATTCACAGTCTAAACTAAATTAAGAGAAGACAAATTACTTGTATAACTTTTTTGATTGTGTAACTCTTTTTAAAGTCAACAGCCCTAATGTTCGGAATATAAAATGCAATTTGCTTTTCTGTCTGAGGCAAGCCTAGAAAGTTTACGTAAAATATGAGTACTTCTAAAGCTGCAACTGAAAAAGTAAACAAAAAACAAATACTTTTGCTCGATATGTAAATATGATCTGTATCAGGTGGTGCAACTGTTTTTAAAAAGTGCAACAAACTCCATTACAGAACTGTTCATTTTGGAAGGGGCTAATGAGCCATGATCTACAACAGGGTAGGAAAATCAGTCCTTCTAAGACATTCCAAACAAAATAAGTTGGGACAGGCAAACCCTATAGAGGACATACGGTACCACCCTGACTTTGATTCATGGTAGGATCTTGTAAATATACCTTAGGAAGCAGAGAAAGTTTGACAGGTCACAAATTAGACAAGAAGATTAAGGATGGAATTCTTACAAGAAGATGCACCAGAAAACAGATGACAAATCTTAAACTCTCACTCATTTATCTTGGGACAATTTATATAGTTGGCCAATATTCACAGGTTAATTTTTTGGCCTTGTTCAAATTAGGACAGACATTAATTAACAAAAAATGATGTTTCAAGGGAATTGATTAGGGTTAGGAAAATTACAATACAGGCAGTTTCCACAATCAGTGAGACATTAATGTTCCTAATTCTGTGGCTCTTCAGCTTCTTACAGATACCCTGTCATGTTAATTCATTGATGCGTTAGGTCATTACAAATATGGAACGGATTAACATGAACTTTCACAATGGTGAGGATGTATACAGGAAAGTGTCCTTTTGCTATTTTTGAGTTACTCTAGACATTTTGTTTGAGAATCCAGCAATTTATGCTTGTTTTTTGAGAAGCAAGTTGGTACGCAGGAGGTCAGTTATATAAAGGTATCAATTGTACAGACAAAATTCCCACTATGCAAAAATGCACGACTACAGTATAAAGGTGTTTTAACACACATGCCTTTCACTTTCAGAATAAGAATGAACTTTTTTCTTTAGTCAGAAAATGGGCACAAATGCTTAAAAGCTTGTAATACCTAGTATGTCAGTAATGTCAACTACTTGGATTCAAAACAGTTCATATTCTATAGTAGGCTCTGCTACCTTGCTAATGGTACAAATGTAACATGGTGAAATACCTTCTGTGCCCTCTAGTGGCCACATGTTTTTTCGTAAAAAGTTTGATCCAAAAATGAATGTACTCATTTGATGAAAAAATGAAAACATATTATGTTGTGTACCCAGCAGAACATTGTCTGATTGTTACAGAAATGCCAGAATGTGAAATACATTATTCTTTCAGTTTTAAATGATAATTACATCACTATTTTCTTCACTTTTTGAAAGAGGCAAAACCCAGAGCTAACCATCTTTGAATCTGGAAAGACGTAGAGGAAAACCCTAGGTTTACTAAGATTAATATGCCATATTAGAAATGAAAAAAAAAAAAAACAGAAATAAAGAAACTTGGTGACCTTATTTATTTGTACCACACTGCTAAATTAACATTTGCTGTTAATGTGTACTACTACCAGTTATTACAGCTGAGACGTGTCAGACAATATACTCATTACCAGCAAAGTAATGTGTGAGATAGCAACATACTTACTACAGTAATACACAATGTGTGGTCATTTGAGGGATAGTTCAAGTGAACCTGTTCAACTGTTCAATAAATCTTTAACGTATATAGCAACTTTTACACCATGTACCACCACAAAACAATGAATGCCGCTGTGGCATCAAAGTAAGAACACTTTTTTAGTACTGCTGATACAAGTCGAGTAATTAAGTATCCATCCATTTGTCATCAGTACCTGCTTAGTTCAATTCATGGCTGGAGGCCTGAGTCTAACCTGGCAGCACAGAACACTGAGCTGGGATCAGTGTTGGAGGTCTTGTACTCCCACACTCACTCATACTAGGCTGATTTAGTGATGCCAGTTGACCTAACATACATGTCTTCTGTAATTCAAGGAAATTGGACTTTCTAGAAAAAAATACACACAAACACTGGGAAAACAAAATGTGCCAATTCCAGATGGGCAGTGTGTTGCAGTATTTAAAGCAATTGTTCAATTTTTGCCTCTGACTGAGCGATCCTGAGCAAGACGCTTAACCAGCCTTAGTCCAAATTTAAAAAAATGCATGTAATCCATTGTAATATATTCCAAACTTGTAAATTGCCTTTCATGGTGACTGGCACTGCATCTCCTGAAAATATAATCCTAAAACTTAAAAAATATATATATTTTTTTCTTTTTAAGAGTTTGGAGAGAAGTGGTATTATTTAACAAATAACATCTAACCTTGAACCTTTGAGATTTAAATTTCAACACTGCTAGTTACAAGTATGTCATTTCATTTGCAACTTGGTTTATTACTTAATGTAATAAACAACCTATGAAAACATGCTTATACAACTGGACTTTCATTTTTAACATCAAGTGGCTATGAACATTGTCTAAATACTCCTGGGTCTGACACAAAACACAAAAAAAATTAAGAAAGAAAATGGGAAAGACAGGATTTCTCCCACAACCTGATTAATGCTAGACATAATTCCGTTGAAGACAATGCTATCATGATTCAATGAAAATGAAAAAACTGCCAGGGACAGCAACTGGAGAGAAGTATAAAAGAAACTATAAAAAGCTGTGTAAAAATTCAAATGACACTAAGAACAGGTTCGGACGCAAAGCTTTAAAAGGAAAAAGCCTGAAGGCAAAGAACCTGTTAGTTTCTTCAGATATGGGCTCCTCACAGTGCTGGACAAGAAGGCATAGTTTGCAGACACTTGTCTAAGGCCTATCTAGAAATATGGGGAAGGCATCCAAGAGTGACTATTTACTAAATGAAATAAACATTACCAGAGACAGGTCATGCACATATTCTGCAGAAAAGAGGTCATCTGAAACAATGGGTGCAAAGTGGAAATCTGGCAAGATTAAAAAATAATCTTCATCGAACAGAATTAAAAAAAAAATGGCAGTACTTGCTCTTTGAGATATTTTCACACTCACACGTCTTTTGACTGTTACCCATCTATGGACTGTAAATACTTAATTTGTTTCTATTGGCTTTTGTTTTTTTAGTATTTGTGGGTTTAACTATAGCTAGACATCTGTCATATGAGGATGTAACTTTTTTCTTACATTGACAGTATTTGTACTTGTATTTTTAATAGGTTAGCTGGGGCTCTATTACTGTACCTATGTAGTATTTATGAGCTTCCCCTATGAACAGTTAACTTTTCAAGTCCATTGTAACTGATTTATCAAATATTTACCATGTTAATACCATCTTACCTAACCCACTTTCCTTAACGGAGACTTTATGAATTCAACAACAAGAATAGATGATAGTTAGAACTAAGGTAGTTTTAAAATTAGAGTTAGTCAAAGACAGCTGTGGATATTACTTTTATAAAACTAATAAAATACTATAAGTAAAGAACCAAATTTATTATGATCTTTAGTGGTCTGATAGCAAAACAGCTGGAGATGTAAAGGAGTTTTTCAAACATAAGGCTTCCCTCCAATCTCTCATGGAACAACAATAGAATGAATTTCAAAATCAGTTTCAAACTTGTGGATCCTGGATATCAATGGTTCTTTTCAGGTTAGTAAAGATCATGGGTTTGACAGATACTAAACATTATTTTTACAGATAGAAGAGCAAAGTGATACTTGACTCACTGCAAAAGGATTGTTCTCACTAACTATATATTTAGTCTACCTTGAGTCTGAATTATGTGGGTTGGAAAATAAATATTATGAGTACAGATTTCTGTCATATTCATCAACATCCTGCTGACATAAATGGCTTGCCTGCCACCTTTCTTTGCTGCCAATGATGCAAGGCTTGAAATAAGTAAATAAAAGTAGGTGACAATGATGTGATGCATAAGAGTCTTGATCTATTAATTACAAAGTTGAGTGCATTCAGCTAAAGTGACACAAATTCCAGACTGGCAAAGAACCCATACTTTTTTTGTCTTAACATTTGTGCTGTAAGGATTATGTATTGTATTAGAATCCCTGAAGCCTACGAAAATATTTGCAATGCCAGTCCACCTTAAATTCTGTTGCACCTCCACATCTTTGTTTTGCAAATGTGTCAATCAGCACAAGCAGCAGCAGGCACCATGCTCACTCATTTCCCACCGAGGCAGCTGAAGTGAAGTCTCTGGAATTGTATAGGGTAAATAATATATTGTTATTTGGAATGCATACATATCATTTGTGTTCTGTGCCTACAGCGATCTGGGTAAATGTAGGATGACAGGAAATATGAGGCGAGAAATGTTGAACACATAACTAAAACAGAATTTTTTTTTCATGTTATAGTAATAATTGACAAAATGTTGACGTGAACTGTATAATATGTGAAGACTGAAGTCCAAATGTCAAATACTTTCACAAAGTTATGACAAAACAAGTGTGCTTTTGTTGAAGAATATAACTGAAAAAAAAGAAATCGTTCAATTACATGTTATTGGCAATGTGTAAAAAGTGAAGCTCAACTCTTAATCGATATGAAGTAGAAATGTCCACTTGGCTGGTGCAGAGGTTAGAACTGCTGCCTCATAATTAAGGTTGTGGGTTCGATACCAGGTCCTCCTTGCATTTACTGTTTTGAGTAGTAAGCTACTATTATTGTTACTACTATATAATAAAAACATCCATTTGACTTGAGTCTGTAACATACAGTGTAAATTCATGGTACATGTAAAAGGTAGCTCTGAGAGGGTAAAACCAGACACACAAATGCAGCTTAATCGTTTCTTCTTGGTGTCTTTTTGAGCAGACAACGCAGTGCCTATGGTGAATGTTACGTTTCCTTACACACGGACATTCACATCAACATGTCATTTGAATGATTTGTTTATTCAAGAATCCAAGAATACAATTGAATAATAAATCGTTCAAATTCAGTTTTACTCAAGAACCCAAGAATAAAAAAATTAAAATTGTTCAAATGGCATGTTGATATGAATGTCCGTGTTCAAAGAATAGTAACATCTGTTACAAGTACCTTAAATTTAAACAGGATATTACAGACTAACATTAAATGTTATGTTTTTGTTATATGATAATAATAATAGCAGCTCACTACTCAAAGCACTAAATACAGAGAAGATTCAGGATTCAAACCTATTCCCTAGCCATTGGTAAGCAGTAGCTTATTCACTGCGCCACCTACGCAGATCTATGATGGAGCAGTGTTACCACTGCGACAACTGGTTAGAAATGAAATGCACAAACACATACGTATGCAAACGTCTTTAACTTTGTACCGACTGATAGTTGGGCTTCAGTAACATATAAGTTGAGCAAATTCTTTTCCTTCAGTTTTATTCTTGAATAACATACTTGTTTTGTTACACCTTTTGTGGAAGTGTTTCTTGGATATTTGGGCTTCACACATCCTACACTTCACATCAAAATTATGTCGCAATTATTATAACATCTGAAAACATTTTCTATTTTAGCCTTGTGTTCAGCATTTCTTGCCTCACATTTCCTCTGTCATTCTGTATTTACACAGATCATTGTAGACCAACCAACCAACCAACCATTATCCAACCCGCTATATCCTAACTACAGGGTCAGGGGAGTTGGCTGGAGCCAATCCCAGACTCATTGTTCAAATCACGGTATTTCATTACCTATATAATTCCTTACAAATGCATAGCCAGATAAACACTTCAACATAGACTTCAGTTATGAGGATTGTGGCAGGGTGATGCCTTCATCTGACTGAATGGGTGGTAGGGGATGTAGCAGGCTGCTTTCTGCTAAACCACACATTTGCAAAACAAAAGCATGCTATTAGTGCAGTGATAAGGAGCTACAAACTTTTGTGCATGTCAGGAAAATTTAAGGAGATCAGGGACAACGAAAAAAATTGTAGGCTTCAGGGATACTAGGGTTAATTGGTGCATTCTCAGATTGTGTGTGCTATCTTCTGAATACAGGTAGTACTTGTTCCCTTACCAGGTTTCCTTTTAAATGGTTCACAAAGGGCTTCATTTACCTTGAAATCCTTCACTAACTGCACAAGATTTAGTGGAATGTAATTGTTACCCAAATTATCAAAAGTGTAAAAATGCCATGACAGAATGACCTTTTAGTCTCTTAAATAAGTAGATGTAGGTTGATTAAATGGACATTCTTCCTAAATGAAGCAGATGTTCCATCTCTATAAATTAAAAGTAAAAAGTCATTTTGGTGCAGAAAAAAATAAGATGATAATCTTGCTTTATCAAAATATAAAGTTATGTCATTTGGCCTATGATTTCTAAAGTGTGTGGAACTTGTTATTTTCATAAACATGTAGCATATATTCACCATTCTCTTTGCTCAGTATAGTCGAAGGCTATACAGAAAATCTGTTATCTTTTAATGTTACGAAAAATGCAATTATTTATAACACTGTTCCAGTCTAATTTAAAATAAGTCAACAAGAAATAACAGAAGATGATTAATTAAAAGCATTAACCAAATTAACTCCAAAGATGTAATTTTTAGAACCTTGAATGCTATCCTTGTAACATTACTTTACAAAAGTGATTTAAAGTTCTTTGATATCTCTTTCTTTTTTTTTATTAAATCCCACAAAAATATGACGCTGGATGGGCAGCCACTTCATTGAATCTAAAATAAAAGCAGGTTTTATACAGCTACGTCTGCTTCCTCTGTTAACTTCTTTTTTACTCTTGTTGCTAATGGGATATAGTGAAAGCAACTTTAATAATGACTATATAGACTATAACTGATAAGAATTAATTAATGAGATCAGAACCATTTTCAGTTGCTACAAAATCGAAGAGGCTCAGTACAAAGTCCTTGATAGATTATCTGTATAGAGACATTACATTCCACTAACACTCCACATACTATACGAGACAGAAAATCCACCATTTCCACAGCACATCAAAAAGCCAAAGGGACACTGGATTCAATATACAGTACAATTTCTTTAATATTACTTATGTACTTTTTCACAGCAAATGTAAAAGTGTATATAACTACTTTCTTTTTTTTCCTAAAATAATGACTGCAGGAATTACTTTATATACGAGGGTTGTCTATAACTACTTGTGAATATTAGGTTCAGGAAAAAGTTGTACCTATTATTTTTAATTTCTATTAAATGATGATAATATAACAAAAGTGTTTAGTGTGCATAAAATGCTATTTTTTTTTTAATGCAAGGTTTTTTGGTCATTGTTTACTTCCTTAAAAATAATATATATCTACAAGCCTGAATTTGTTCTGTTCAGTTTTGAAAAATTACTCCAAAGTAGTTCTGATAATTAACATATTGATATAAAGCACTGTGTATTATTTAAAACAGCCAATAAAAGAAAGAGTCATTTGTCTAATCTTACCACATTCATCCATTTAAACCGCCAATAGCTGGGTGTAGGCCATGTTCTCATGTGATGAACTGGTCACCTGTTTTGCACCCTATGCTTGCTGGAATAGGCTCCAGCCCCACCGTAACCATGCTGAGGATTACAAGGGCTTAGAAACTGGTATGATATTATCTGTCTAATGTTCTAGCATTAACAAAGTTTCACAAATGTGCTTTATCCACTTTGGAAGTTACAGCTATTTTACTCTTTGTAAATGAAGCAGCATCTATAACACTTTCTGTTTTTTTTCTTGCACTCTTTTGAAGATTGCATAACACACAAAACACAGCCACACCACAGGGACAGATGGAGCTTCAAGATGGCACAAGATGAGAACCAACAGTGGCCACACACACACTGGTGACTAAAGTTTCTGTGTAGCAAATGTCTTCAGGGGCACTCGTTTACCAAAGAAGTCATGGGAAACTTACCAGATGTCAGTTAAGATTTCCCCAAGTGCCTAAATAACAGAAGGTGAGAAACAGTTGCCAACAACTGTGAATGAATCACACTGCTCAATATGTGATTCACAATAGCCACCCAAAAAACAGCTGTGATTTTCTGTTTACTGGGGAGTAAACTTCAAACCAGGACTATTATTATTTATGAATTTGTACCATGGGCCGTTGATGTGATAAGAGTGTAGAGAAAGCTTCATGAGCCACTGGTCCATTTTTAATGGTTTTTCTTATGATAAGCATTTCATATTTCACCTGTTCACACTTAACTTCTCAAGTGTTAATACAGTTTGACGTTCAACTCTACATAAGCTGTACAAGTGTACAGATTTGGCATTTATGTCCAGCAAAAATGTTAAAGACTATGTATTAATATCAAGGCTTTTAAAGTTTCTCAGTTAAAAGAGTGAACAGCCACTGAACAAAACAAAAACAAAATCTGTAATAAATAATTAGAATCTAGTAATGGAAAAAACAATGTAACCTACATACTCTGCTCACTCTATAGCTTATTTAAAATGTAGAGTTAAAGAAAAACACAGAAAAGTAAATTAAATGTCATTTCTATTTTTTATTTTAATTGAAAAATATGCCTGATTATAAAAAACACAAATTCGAAATTAACACTATTCTATTTCTACTGTGCTAGGAAGAAAAAACATGACACCATCCAGTGTGGGTGAGATCATCACATTTATGCTGATTTGTGTTTTCTATTACATAAAATCAAGTTATATATTTTAATGTAATCTTGCTTTCATGGCACCAGAAAGTGACATTGTGTTGCATATTGGTTAAACATGCAAATAAGAACTTCAATGCACTCTGTGCACTTGACAATCTTATTACTACCACTTCTGTACCTGTATTAAATTAAAATATATTAATGCTTAAATTGGGTATTTTTAAATGTTAAACAATTGTATTGCCCACTTTAAATACAGTAATTGCATAATACTCATAATTATGCTTATTCCAAATTAGTGCCATTGGAGAATGAAAACTACACTGAGTGTAGAACAGGTCCCAACCCTGGTCAGGCGTACTGCTACACACACCCACACATGACCAATTCAGAATTACCAATTTACTTAACATTCAGGAAAACCAGAGTACTCAGCGAAAAATCTACATGTACATGGGGAGAACTAGCAGACATCACATAGGAAAATGGGTGGTAGACTTCAGTCCAGAATATTGGATCCATGAGACAGCAGTGAGAAACACTGCACTATCACTCTTCCTGAATACAGGAAATGCTGTTTAAATTTAATGATAGATAGATAGATACTTTATTAATCCCAAGGGGAAATTCACAAATGAGCAAGCCATGTTGGTCTACTTTCAGTATATGATAGGGCAGGCATAATACATAACTTATAGCGCCTATATGAAATACATAGCACCAAATAGTCAGTCTGAGATGAGTTGATTAAATAAGCTGCAGAAGTACATAGGATGCGTTATTAGTGTCACTTTCACTCGGAAACTGTGGACATTTATTTCAAGATCCCTAGCAGCTTAGAGCACTGTGAGAGGCAGTGCCCTTGACTCTGCTGCACTGTATGAGTGGTGCCCCTGTGGGTAATGGCATAATGCATTCTCTTAATTGTTCCTCAGTGACTAAATGTTAAAACCACTGTTAAAGAGAAAAGCATGCATTGTCGGATGCATTTTACCTCACCAGGAACCCTGTATTGTCGACTAAATGTAACTGTCAAGCTGAACAAAACTAAAAATATTTTTGCATATTGATGGTTACATTTCCGGAAAACACTGGTAATTTCAGCATTATTATTAATTTGAACTTTACTTTTCCAGAGGTGATTTTGAGTGCAATATGACTTGATCTATGGCCTCTTCAGTTATTTAGTTACAATAATAAGCTGAGCAACAAACAGCAGTATAAGGACACCTATGCCAACACACATCTAAAATGTATCAGCAAACTGCCCTTTCATTTATAGAGGAGGGACGTTATTACTCAAACGGACCACAAGTATTTCAAACATGTAAGGAATTGAGACGCCCTGCTTTCTGCCAACAAGTGCTGGTGCTTCCCGCTGTCTTAGAAACAAAGTATCTCCAGCACTGCCCAAGGGGATTTTTGGTCAGTCTCCAGCAAGCAATGAGTAATCAGATGGTGTTTTCCTTTATTTATAATGGCCCTGTGCAAAACTTACATCTTCACTGATTCATCGCTAAAGAAGAAGCCAAGAGCAAGAGCACCTGAGCCTTGATTTATTAAACAAACACAGATGGGTCAGAGAGCAGGAGTTTAATGGGACAGCCCACTTGTGGGTCTTTGGAGACAAAAGTACAAATCTCTACTTCAGGAGCCCAGCGCATAAAATAACTAAGAATGAAGCATGCAAGTGGACAGCTACTGCTACAACAAAGCTGGCGATGTTAAGCAGTTCCAGCAAAACAGGATGTGTGACTTCTTACGGAAAGTAAAACTCCATTAAAGAATAATATTTTGTTAACAACAACTGAAAGTGAAGCATCTGGTATGTGTGTGGTTGGTCACAGTATCTTCACAAGGAAAATCACTCAATACCAGTCAGACCAGGGAACTCCAATCTCCGTTCTCGAGAGCCACATTAGTTGTCAGTTTTCCCTCCATCCGATCCCAATATTAGAAGCCAGTTCCCGCTACTAATGTTAATACAGTATGTCTTGTTTGTGCCCTCATTCTGGCTTGTCAGCCATCTCTTATATTGTAAAGTTTATTTTACTGAGGATGTCATTATGGACCCAGAGTACGACAATGAGCGTTAAACTGGACTCTCCAATAAAGAAAGCGCAAATATTATTGCCTCCTTCAGATTTTGTAACCTTTAATTATAAATGCGAAAACTCTAAAAACCTGCAAATTAAACAAATTTGTCATCAGATAGCTAAAAACATATCAGATTTGTGCTAATAAACAATGTTTCAAATGTGGAAATAGACATTAAGAAATAAACTATGATATTAATAATAAAAAAAATAAACAAAACTGTTAGCCACAAATGTGAATAGTGATGGGGTCAGTTTACCATGCACTCATACATTGTAGGGGTATTATTAGATTACTCTTTGGTTATCAACTGTAAAGCACTAGATAGTGAGTCTAGCTCTCGGTGAACACTGTGAACAATCAGGTAGGGTTTCACCAGAGAAACAACTGCATACAGCTCACAGATATACCCTTGACTGCTACATTAATAACTAAAATAACAGAAAATATGCAATTTATTATTCACTCATGTCCTTTAGTTAAAATATGGAAATAAAATCTGCCAAAGAACTGGGGTAACAAATGAAACATTTGTAAAGACTACATGTTGTCAAAATTGAAATATCTCTCCAAAGTGACATATACTAAACGTGATTTGCCTTAGCCTATTACATTATACAGGGATACTTGATAAGGTTTGCATTATAGTATACATGATGTTAAATCAAAATTCAAGTTCATATCAACACACATTATGATTGAAAATGGATCAGTAAGTAAAAATGTTGTCTTTGTGTTCAATATAACTGCCTAAATGTGTATGCCAATTTTTTGCCATCTTTTAGCTGCTCTTTGATGTGCTTAGGGCAGACACTGGGAAAACAACACAGGAATCTTGGAGCCAATGATTTGTTTTTTCTGTTGAACATGACCACGTAGCAATATTCAAACACCTTTTGCAAATGTAATTATGACCACAAAATACAGACAATTGATATGACAAGTAATACAGTATTGAAAGAAATACAGCAAAACATACTGAATTCAAAAAAAAAATTAAAGTGGTGCCACATAGTTGTAAAAAAAATAATTCTGTACTTTTCTCGATCTCACACATAAAAAAGGTTGGGGGGGGGACATGCCAATAAGAATGTAACAAAAATAAAGGTTTTTCATCATCTCGGACTACTTGTGTAAAAGGCTGGCACAAGATGGCACAGGGAAAAAGACAGTGTCTGGGGTTGCTGATTTACTTCTAAGCATTTTACAAGTTTAAATGTGACTTCATGTTAAAGAATCTATTTTTGACCTCTACCTTAGCATGCTTTTTTACAGGGAAAATGAAGATGCAGCTCTTCAAAAGTATGAATTGGAACGAATCCCATTTGTCTATCAGTACAGAGCTGTAGCAAAGTGCAAACCACATACATGTGTATACATGCAAACTACACACACACATATATATATATATATATATATATATATATATATATATATATATATATTCTTAGGTCTCAAGCATAATCTGATTATGGTTAAATTCTGATTATGATTAAATTATGCTTGTGGTTGGTCAGCCAGTCAACAAATGTCTGCCATGTCCTCTCAGTTGGGAGCAGCAGATAGCAGATCATAAATATGTTAGACAATATCTGCCAAATAATACTAAGAGTACATGACAAACGTGTGTGTACCTGACAAGCCCCAATAAGGATGAAACACGTGTGATGTACTCTTTGTATTATTTGGGAGATACTGTATAATATATATGCATATACACCCCTACTTGCACAAATAAGACCAATTTAGAGCAGCTATGGGCAACTAAAACCTGCCTTTGGACCAGCACCTCCGTGTATGACTTTATCTTTCTACCTTTTTCTCTATTTCACTGATCAGTATGCTGCTGCTGGAGTATGTGAATTTCCCCTTGGGATTAATAAAGTATCTATCAATCTATCTAAAATTCAACTGGAGTTTGAGGAGTAAACCCTCTTACACATACAAACATCTATGCAAAAGATACCAGAAATACCACACCAACACGTTAAATAAAAATAAGGACTAAACTCCACTTCTCAGTGTTGTCCAACAATCAAACATACATACAGGAAAATATATACAGAAGGCAAGACACACAATCATGAACATATTATTATTGTTACATATAAACACTACAGTACAACACAATGCAAACACAATGCTCTGCTCGGAGAGGAGAAGCTCATTGCTCAGAGAGCTGTGTGACCCTTCAAGATGAAGTGGCTGACAGCTATTATTTCAATTAGAATGATACAATGTGATGATGCTGATTTGGATATATTAATATAATAACTGCTCCCTCCTCCTGTATAGGTGGAGAGCACAACACCTCAGCATGTGATATTTGGGTCACTAATTTAATTAATGTCTAATGGGTGTTCATCTCCACTCAGTGCTTTTATTTCAGCCCTTACACTTTTAGGCATAAACACAAATTACCTGCTAATATATGTCATCCTGCCAATATATACTGATTTACAAAACTGCAAGAGAAAAAAGAAAGTTTTTGCCACTTGGCAGCTGGAAAGACTGCCTGTTTACCCTTGCACAAGTAATACACCCCCTCTCATATGTGAATTCTGCACAAGTTAAAGTGACAGCAACAGCTCATAGCCTTGAGATCACAGCTATATACCACAACTACTTTCTAGAAGTCAATTTATTTGTATGTAACTGTACACACAGCTTTTGACATGCAGTATGTCGGCTCTCCTCCTACAGCTTATTGATTGCTGATAGAGGATGATTCACAGCTCTGTGTGCACAAGGTAGCATAACCTCAAAACTGAAAGTTGTCTTTCTCATGAATGCAGCCCAGAAAACCAAGCAAACTAGGTACTTGAGCATATCCAGCAAATGCTTCTTAGCTGCTATTTTATACGAATGCTTTTCTTTTAATCTGAAGCTCTTTGGCGATATACAATGCCAACAAAGGAAAAAAGAATGTCTGCAGTCAAATAAAAAGAAAACCCTATCTTCTAATCTCCTTTCCTTACTTTGCCAAAACCACAATCTCCCTACATTTTATGGCCACCATTGAGTTTAAATTGGCTAGCTGACTGGCCGATAACCATTCTGATCCAAGTTTCTTATATGAGCAACAACAGGGATAAGCAAAGTGAACTGGCAGCTCCTGCTAAGACAGCGACACAGTGCTTCAATAAAGTAAGCTCCTCAACTCATACAGAGGCAAAAGTATTTTTATTTTTTTGCATTTTATTAGAATCAAATAACACTCCATATAAACAAGTCAAGTTTTACAAAACTAGGTTTGAAACAAAGCCAAAGTAATTTATTTGGACAATTCCCTGCGTTTCACAAAAACACAGATAGACAGAAATATAACAGAAATGTAAAAGAACACTTTTACATTTCAGCTCGCTTCTTGTAACACCTTGCTTTACCTACAGGTGGAAAAAAAATATATGCAGTAACAAGAGATGGAATCGATCCTATGCAGATTGCTACTGGAGAGCCATCATCAGTCATTACATTTTAAATGGATCCCAATGTGTTCCGTTTTTCTATTCATTTATGATAATTAGTTTACCTTTGACATAATATATGTTATGTAGTTTATCTTTGAATAGCAAGGACAAATGGCCCAATACAAATCACTCAGAAATTCCTATTCCATATTAAGCATACTTAATAAAAATCCATTCATTACTATACTGTACAGTTGTGCTTGAAAGTTTGTGAACCCTTTAGAATTTTCTATATTTCTGCATAAATATGACCTAAAACATCATCAGATTTTCACTCAAGTCCTAAAAGTAGATAAAGAGAAATCAGTTAAACAAATGAGACAAAAATATTATACTTGGTCATTTATTTATTAAGGAAAATGATTGAATATTACATATTTGTGAGTGGCAAAAGTATGTGAACCTTTGCTTTCAGTATCTGGTGTGACCCCCCTTTGCAGCAATAACTGCAACTAAACATTTCCGGTAACTTCTGATCATTCCTGCACACTGGCTTGGAGAAATTTTAGCCCATTCCTCCGTACAGAATAGCTTCAACTCTGGAATCTTGGTGGGTTTCCTCACATTAACTTCTCGCTTCAGGTCCTTCCACAACATTTTGATTAAATTAAGGTCAGGACTTTGACTTGGCCATTCCAAACATTAACTTTATTCTTCTTTAACCATTCTTTGGTAGAACGACTTGTGTGCTTAGGGTCATTGTCTTGCTGCATGACCCACCTTCTCTTGAGATTTAGTTCATGGACAGATGTCCTGACATTTTCCTTTAGAATTCTCCGATATAATTCAGAATTCATTGTTCCATCAATGAAGGCGAGCCATCCTGTGCCAGATGCAGCAAAACAGGCCCAAACCGTGATACTACCACCACCTTGTTTCACTGATGGGATAAGGTTCTTATGCTGGAATGCAGTGTTTTCCTTTCTCCAAACATAACGCTTTTCATTTAAACCAAAAAGTTCTATTTTGGTCTCATCCGTCCAGGAAACATTCTTCCAATACCTTCTGGTTTGTCCACGTGATCTTTAACAAACTGCAGACCAGCAGCAATGTTTTTTTTTGGAGAACAGTGGCTTTCTCCTTGCAACCCTGCCATGCACATCATTGTTGTTCAGTGTTCTCCTGATGGTGGACTCATGAACATTAACATTAGCCAATGTGAGAGAGGTCTTCAGTTGCTTAGAAGTTGCCTTGGTGTCCTTTGTGACCTCGAAGACTATTACACGCCTTGCTCTTGGAGTGATCTTTGTTGTTCGACCACTCCTGGGGAGAGTAACAATGGTCTTGAATTCCCTCCATTTGTACACAATCTGTCTGACTGTGGATTGGTGGAGTCCAAACTATTTAGAGATGGTTTTGTAACCTTTTCCAGCCTTATGAGCATCAACAACTTTTTTTCTGAGGTCCTCAGAAATCTCCTTTGTTCGTGCCATGATACACTTCCACAAACATGTGTTGTGAAGAGCAGACTTTGATAGATCCCTGTTCATTAAATAACACAGGGTGCCCACTCACACCTGATTGTCATCCCATTGACTAAAAAAAAACCTGACTCGAATTTCACCTTCAAACTAACTGCTAATCCTAAAGGTTCACATACTTTTGCCACTCACAGATATGTAATATTCGATCATTTTCCTCAATAAATAAATGACCAAGTATAATATTTTTTGTCTCATTTGTTTAACTGGTTTCTCTTTATCTACTTTTAGGACTTGAGTGAAAATCGGATGATGTTTTAGGTCATATTTATGCAGAAATATAGAAAATTCTACAGGGTTCACAAACTTTCAAGCACAACTGTATATGCATGTACATAGCATATTTCATACGTGTTTATTGCATGTATGCATAAAAGTGTTATCACAATACTGAAATTCACAAATTCAATAACAATGTTTTGAAAAATATCAATATCAGTACTATTTTTGAGTGACACACGTAGAACTGAAGATGAACATTTTTAAACCCTCAGTCACACATTCGAAAATTAATGAAATACCAATAAAACAGCAGTGTAGTCTTCTCTTAACCTTAACTGTAATGCAAACAGTTTGTTTTAATGAAAACAATACTGTTCTTGAGGCAGTATACTTGTTCAAAAGCCTAATTGTTTCACATTTACAAGGTAGTGCAGTGTTCTGTAAAAGTTATTGTACCTTAGGCCCTGCTTTCCAGAACCTCTCAATGACTTTAAAATTCTACTCGACACCCCAACATAACAGGTAATAAAAGTACTTGAGTAAATGTTTTAAGGGACAATCAATAGCACATTTCTTTTAATGGTTTGTCTTTTAAATGTCTTTGTACAGAGTTTTTGGGTGTCAAAAAAACAAATTATTATTACTGTCATTATTATTTCTATTTTACTACACTTTCTTCATATTCTGCATATTTCCTTCTTAGAGAATTGTCAATGTCATTGTCAATGTCAACTTTATTTATACAGCACATTTAAAACAAAATAGGAATGCTGTGGCCAAAATGCTTTACAATAATAGAATTAAAGAAAAACATACAATTAACATGAATAACATAAATAGAAATAAAATAAATGAACATAAATAAAATAAATAATACATAGAAGTAATGTTGCATAATCACAATGAGGAAACCATCAGTATTACTGAAGGTCACAGAATGCAAGTGAATAGAAATGAGTCTTTAATCTTGTTTTGAACATTTCAATTGTAGACGAATCCTTTGAAGTAAATGAAGTAAAGAGTTCCACAGTCGAGGAGCAGCAGCTGCAAAGGCCCTGTCCCTCTTAGTTTTACACTTGGTACGAGGGACAACAAGAGACAACTGAAGATCTAAACACTCTGGACGGCTGGTGTAAAACACACAATTTGGATAAATAGGCAGGAGCAAGCCCATGTAAAGATTTAAAAACTAGCAACAAGATTTTAAAATCAATTTGAAAACTAGCAGGCAGCCAGTGTAAAGAAGCTCATATTGGTGAAACAGAATCACACTTTCTTGCCTGAACGAGGAAGCAAGCGGCAGCATTCTGGACCAACTGTAACCTGCATATCAGGGATTTGCTAATCCCAGAATACAGCAAGTTGCGGTAATCAAGGCAAGAAAAGATAAAAGCTTTCTCAAGATCCCCATAAGCTAAAAAAAAGCTTGATCTTACCTAATAGATAGACAAAGTTGGAAAATGCAACTCTTGACTACAGAATTAACTTGTTTCTCAAAAGAGAGGTTACTGTCAAAGATAACACCAAGATTGTGGACTTGAAGTTTGCAAAAGACAGAGAAAGAGCCGAGAAGTCGACACTATATATGCATACATAAATACATTTTCAAACCTGCTACATCCAATTTAGAGTCATGGGGGGCCAAAGCCTATCCCTGCAGCACTGGACGGAAGGCACAACACCACCCTGGAGATGGTGCCTCTCACACACTCACTTGCAGTGGTCCCAGTTTAGAAGCATCAATTAAGCTAACCTGCATGTCTTTGGGAATGTGGGATAAAAATTGCAGTGCTGAAGGAAATTTCACACATGTATATAGATACTGTTCTCTCTAGGCAAAACATGCTGGAAGCCAAGAATTCTCTAAAGAGGAAACTGACCATTTTGGAAACCATAGAGCTTGTCCTGTTTCCTTTTCAATATGATTGTGGAAAGACATCATACTGGAAGGGGCCCTAAAGGTCAACCAGATGTTCCTGGGAGCAAAGTCTGTCCATAAAGATCAGATAAAAACTTGAGAGATCCACCCATTATGGTCACGAGATTCCAGATTCATATAACGAAGTATAACAGAAAAGAAGGCCAGTACAACCTTGAATGTTGAATGTTTATGGTATCATTAGTCCACAATGCCAAATGAAACATAGATGAGGACCCTGCTTGGCTAACCATGTAAAAGAACAATTGCTCTTTTAATCAAAAGCTTGTAACTTGAACTTGAGTATAACTATGGACTTTGTCCGTCATTTTCTTACTGTTAAAACATAGGTGTACATTGGGATTGAAACCTCTTTCTAATTGAACGGTTCAGGTGAATTTAACTTCAATAAATGCATCCAGCATCCTTAGAGTCAAAGATTTTATTCTTGTCGTTTGTTGACTAGTTGGTATGGCTAACCAGTGCTACATATGCTACTCAGCCAGTTCTAGAGGTTCAGCTAATATAGCTCCTGATAATATGGCCCTGCAGTTTTAGTTCCCTTGTTAGGCAGAAGCTACCAGTAAACACTGTTAAAATATCTGAGAGAAAAAAACAAATAGTAACTGGAAATTATCTGAACCTTTCAGTTGTCGAATTTCCAGCTTTATCTACTCTTGTCTATATAAAATCCTAAGCCTAAAAAGTGCATTTTTTGTCACGCTTTAAATTAGGCTTATTTCAAAACCTACATATATATGTTTGGTATCATTCTTCTCAGATGAACTTTAATGTGATGTTGTTAGATTTTCAGATTCTTATTCCATTTTTAAATCATAAAGTAAAAAATATCAAGAACTCACGTCCTGTGAGACAAGACTTTGTGCCAAGACATTTAACCACGCCCGGGGCCAGAAATAAAAGACAAAGAGTAGGAAAGCTGCTGTACAGGCTTTTAAATTTTGAAAGTAGAAATGTAGATCATGCAGCAGCAGCAGCTGATCGAGCAAAGAGGATGTAAAGAAAAAAACTGTATTTGTTTCCCATTGTATCACCGTTTAAGAGGGGGTTTCAGAGGAGTGACCACATCTCCTTGGGGTACGTTCAGCCCCCCTCTTCACAACACAAGTGGCAGAGACACAAAGTGGCTGGCACGCAGCGCAGGCCCGAGGGGGAATTGGCGAGCAAAGCGAGCAGGGGGTGAACCCCCTAGTACCTGAAATAAAAAATTAAAAGTATATTTTGCTTGACTACAAATTGTTTCTCTGTAAGGTTAAGCAAGAGTATTCATCTTTGTAGACATCTTCCTTTCTTTTAGAAACTATTGTGAGGCCAAGGGCAGGTGACAACCAAGCCACCTGAGGACTCTATGTAGGACATGATTGAAATTTACAGAGTCTACCTCTCTCAGTTAGCATTCTTATGGTGTGTGTACCACCTGTTCCAAGTTCTCATGTGCTTGGCTACCAAGACAAGTGGTCTTCTACAAGCACATCTGGTGTTTGTCATTGGTCTCAGAGTGATCTGGCATAGAATGCTAACTTATCTTGTGATGTAGAGAGACTAATTAGTGGCATACCAATTTAAATATGGTGAGAAGAGCTACACCATTCATAAAGGGGAGGAGAGGATGGCAAAGGGTTACTGCCTAAATGATACAGTTTAGTTTACTCACTAAAGAGTGGCTTAGGAAGTACTTGAGAACGGAAAGAATAAAGATTTTGTAAGCAGTAGGAATGGACTAAAGCTACAGTATCTGGATCTCCTTTAATGTTAGTTCTCTAAAAATATTATTTATCGAAATCAGAAATTTTCATGATTTAAATTATTACAAAAAGCAATAGAAAGCAAAGTAATTTTATCTTTCTAATAATTAATACATAAATAAAAGTGTGCATAATTGATGCATTGTGACCCAGTGGGGAACTACTAAACTGCTGCACATAGTTTGTGTGGCAGGAACTATGAAGAGACTTCTAACCATTGTCTTCTATTTTATGTTTGCACATAGAAAATGGGTCTTGATACATACTTAAATAATCAAATGCACTACTTTACATAAACGCTGAGAAGGTGGCCCACAAATGCCACATTCTCATGCATACGTGATGACATGGAAACACTGCAACAAGTAAATAAACAATTTAAACGGTTCAAAATGGACAAACTAATGCATTCAGAGCAAATACTAAGACACAAACGTACATTTTGCTTCGTCTTTTAGTACCTCTTTGAATTCAACAGAAAAACAAACTCAAAAACCTTGAAGCTTGGAAAAGGACAAAAGAAGTGGGAAAAAACAGTTGGTGAGCATACCTCATTTTTTTTAAGTATCGTGATTAGTTCAAAAAATTTAAATATTCCAAATGTGTTTGCATCCTGTTTATAATATAATTTTCTGCAATGCTTTAAATGATGAAATTAATTTAATTGTGCTGAAGGGTAATCATTTGCATAAATTATGCTTTAAATTATTGTCATACTAATTAGACTTATTTTTAGAAAAACTGATACAATGCTGTATGATTTATTGTGGATTCAGTTTAATTAATAGGTGCTGCAATGCAGCCCACATGAAAACTAATAAAAGCTTTTCACCTTTTCAGAGCTGATACTGATGGATTGGGCACTTGCACGGCAAGCGTGAGCACAAAGTAATTTGTTTGCAGTGAGACGGGCACTTTCAAGGTTCTCAACACAATTTGTTTTGTTAAAGTGAAAGAAAACAGAAACATTTCATGAAAAACAAACATCATCAAAGTGGAGTCACTTCAGTGATCAAACACTGATTGGAATGACTACATTTGAGGGGCAAAGGGTCCCTGTTCTTGGTAAATTGTTCCATTAATTGGGTTGTAGGCATTTAAACAGAAAATGTTAGCTTATTTTTAAAATGTTTTAATTGCTGGATGGACACAAAGGCCCTGGTAATGCTTCTCCAAAAAAAATAATAAAAAAAAAAATGACTGACATACAAAATGCAGAGCAGTGATCTGGCAAATTAAAAACAGAGACAGGTGACATTTGAGAGCCCCTACTACACTTGCAAATCCCCCTCCTTTGTCAATATCTGCTTGTTGTGTGTGACAGTATATCACAGATATGCTTTTTCTTTAATCAACTTAGCCTTCTTGTGCACAAAACACATCTACTTACAGACAGGAGTCCACTTTTAATTTCAAACCTCAAAAGCAAACGAAAACAGATATAAGCCTATGGTTTTCTTCTTAAGCAGAAAGAATCCATCGACTGTATTTCAGCCAATGCAAGCTACCACATTATACTATTCACATCTGAGGTCAGGGATTCAGTCCACTTCACAATTAATATGGCAGTATGATGTCATGTAATACCCTCCACTCTATGAAAACATCCCTGGGCACACAAAATGCTACAGACAAATTCAGTGCCTGTCTTCATGACATCAAAGTGTGGGTGTCTGCTAACCTCAGCTGCCTACTAATGAAAGTGAACTTCTTCTTGGAAGACCTTTACTGCTTCCTATTGAAGAGTGTATCCTGAAAACGCATTCCAACATCTTCTGTCCTCAGCCTTGGAATAATTGTCAAACACTCTGAACTATGCTGGCTTAGCTGTTGTGACATCTTGCTCAATACTGGGTCATCTTCACAGAGTTGCTACTGACTCTCAAACCTATAAATTCCAAACATCCCCAGAGCACCAGATATCATTACTAGCCTTGTATCAGCTTACAGGATACTTAATATTTCATGACAACTATCTAACTTGTTTCCGGCTCTGTTGGTCCTGCAGTGTTCCCAGTTTACCCTTAGGTGTGTGTAGTTTAAGACTATGGGCCGTTCCTTATTTTTGGCATTAAAATGAGGACTACACTTTTTTTTTTTTTTCCTAATTGCATATTTGTGCTTCCAATTCAAGCTTCCCCGATCAAGGCTATGAAGGGAAAGTCAACAAAGAGGTATAAAACGTCTGACAGCATTTGGCCCCTTAAAGGTAGCTACATTAAAAAAAAAATCAATTACCAGGAATGCATTGATCACAAGATATCATGTTGAGAAGGCAGGCATAGGAAATTTGAAAAATCCATCAAGTACAATGTTTAAATTCTGTTCCTTAAACTTTATATAAAAGAACCCAGCAATATATGATGCTCCCATTATAAAGAAGCAGAGTTTCCTGGTGCCGAAAAAGCAGATATGTAGAAAATTATTTTTTTGACAGTTTGACAGTCAAACGCTATCCACCAAACATCCGGCTACATTGTCATTAGCACTAGTACTGGACAGCCACAGAGTCTTTTTTTTATTTTTGAGTAGTGAAGTTTGTGAAATCTGTGTAATTATGGTTCATTGTTTCCTCCACAGAGCTTGAGATGTTGGTGTTACAATTCAGGCCGTGCATAGGCACTACATTTTCCTGAGCAGACGTGGTTGCATAGCTCACACTTTACTTAACTTTTAAGTCTATATAACTGTATTTCATGAGATGATGGCTACGTCAGAGGGCATCACAATGATCTGATACTAATTGAGACAGCAGGCACCAGCATCCCAATGTTTGATTTTTTTTTTCTGATGCAAACAGTGAATGCTTGTAAGTCATTAGCAAAAGAGGGATAGACATTATAACACACATCACGGAAAATTCTGGTATGGCCCCACCTGAATGTTTACACCAAAAATGCCACTGGTGGATTTCTACTTGCTAAGGAAACAATTTGTGTAGGTCTGTGCAGCAGGTTAAAATAGTGCTAACGTTTAAAATCTAATGGAACCCCAAGTTTTTCTCCTACATTTTAGATTCCTGCATTTATTTTATTTTCAAACCTAGTGTTGGGTACTGGTAGTGAATCTTCGGTGTCTCTTTCATTTCTTATAGTCATACTCTATTTACATCCAGTTTATTTGTACTTTTGTAGGTGGAACATTGTGCTTGTTTCCTGGTCATAATTTATGTTTTCACTCATCCTGCATTGCATTTAATTAACTTGTGGCACTCAACTATATTTGTACATACTTTGTAAAGCACCAAGTAATAATGTGCAATGTTATCACAACTTCTTAATTAGGTGACAACTTTTACTTTTAATTAAATACTGTATGCCCATTTACATTGTTTTGCATTCAGTTTGTCATATCAGAAATTTCAGGCTGTAAATATTAACTAAATGCTTTAACTAAATTAAATAAAAATTAGCTAAATGTGTTGTGGTCCATGTTGGGCTAGTATTTCTTAACGCAAACTTATTTTTACTCCTTTATCCAATGAAGAAATAAAAATTGCCATTTCATGACTAATATTCACAGACATAAATTGTACACAGTTAACTAGCTACCTTTTCATTTGCACCTCTTTAACTGGCTGCCGGATTAGGAAATGGAAATAATTAACAAATAAGCTAAAATGAAGCAAAAAGGTAAATAGTGAATTAAGTGTTATGCACTAAAACTTGAGACAACAATTAGCATCTTTCTGTAGTTCACAGAGAAATGAAACCCACACTATTAGCAATAAATCCTATTCCTGACAAATACATAGAACAAACAATCTGATCAGGAGTTCAATAAACAAGTTAAAAACATGTAATAACAATATTTTAATGAAAACCACTACAGATTTCCAAGAACACATCGTCTGTCACTGCACTTTTAAAAATGACTCTTTATTTTTTTTTAGCACATCTGGCTGACATAGCCAGAGTCTTGGAGTTGAACCTGACACCCAATCATCATCATCTTTACTCATTCTCCCCATAACTGCATATGTTATCCTCCTGGTTCTTCCCAGGAATACCCAGGTCAGCTGGTGTGAGTGTGGTGTGAGTTGGTCCTGAGATGAACTGCTGTGCTGTTCAGGGTTACACTTGGCCTCAGTTCCAGAACAGGCTCTGTTCACCAGTGACCCAGAACTGGATTAAACAAGTTGAGGAAGATAATGTTACAGTATGTTAGTTTTAACATGCAGTACTGATTTTGCCATTACAAAGAGATATTTACCCTGCATCATAATTCTGGGAATTGAACAGGAAAAGAGGAGAAAAACAAAAAAAAACACTTAAAATATAATTAAGGTACAAATGATGACACAAATCAGAATTTGAATGACATTATGGTGGTGGGAGTGAATTTTTGAACACTGGGTATCAATTATTTACAAGCATTACTTGTATTAGAGAGGACCATTTCAAATATGTATGTATAATATGCACTTGGAGTATATTTAAATTTCAAATACTCTTATGAATTCTAAGTAACATCTTCATAAGTACTCTCTATAATAGGCAAAATGTATGATGTGTACAGTACATATATTTATACATATATATATATATACAATTTCTTTAAACAAATCTTTCTAATTCTTCTCCCACAAATGAAGCAGGGTTTACTTACCTGTAAAGAGGTTTCTTCATAATGGAAATAATCTCACATTAGCCGCACTTACTGCCTGTCTGACATTGTGACAGCTGATATGGAATATGACCAAGATAATTGTCCTAGATTAAGCTTACCATCATTATCAACCTGGGCTGAAATTTGTAAAATTTGTAGAGTTTTTCCAAGAATTATTTAAGGAGGGTGTCCATTGCTGGAGCTGAAAACAAGACTGCATTTAGATGCATGACGGGTTAACACCCAAGGTGCAGTGAATATCTTGAAAAACAACCATGTTGCTTCTTTACATATGACAGTTTTCTGAGCTTGGTTTAAGTGTCCTCACATCGAAGCCATTACAATGAACCAATGTATTTTTGCTGCCTGTTGCCGAGTCCAGTCTCCAAGCTCAAACCACAGCTGCATACACTCAGAGACCCACTTAGAAATTCAAAGGGACACAGAGACAAACAGTTATCTTTCTGCCTGCACTCCTCTGGTACAATTAATTAAGGAAACGTCCTTTATACAACCAATGGGGATTTCCTTATTTATGTGGCTATGATGAAAGGTGATTGATTTAAAGAGTAGAAATGGAATTGTTTATGAAAAATAGAATCCTACCACATTCTACCATAGTCTTAAAATTAGATATAGTGAATTCAGATAGGAAATTATTAAATTTTGTTTGATTGACTTCCATTAAAAGTTTAAACTATTTTATTAATTGAGATTAATTTAAATTTGCACATGGAAATTTCATTGTCTTCCTGAACTGCAATGCCTGGTTTAAAATTGTCCAATTAATTAGACAGAGGGCCAGCGGCACCTGGTGAAAAAAATTATGGGTTGGGAGTGTGTGGGTGCAGTTTTCTTGGTGCTGGAAGTGTTCCCTCTTGCAGGGCACCCTGGATATCACTGAGAGGAGTCGCAGTGCACAACTGGATGGTAACTCCGGTCTGTAACAGGAACTGAGAAGGATGGCTGCGAGGGCTCTGAGGGCAGATAAGTATGTGTTTGTTAGAGGAATCTGTGAGCAATTGATATACCATCTATGGTATAGTGACCCACGCCCTGCTTACAGAGGAACTGAAGCATTATGAATCTGTTCATTGGAGAGTTGCAGTTAGGGCGAATGATGGAATGGCCATTATGGATGATGTTACAATTGTGACCCGCTGAGATGACTACATTGAGCAGCTGCTTAAAGCTGATCATCTGGCTAGGACACTGGACTTCTCTGGGTACATGGTTCATGAGGCTCATCCTCCAATTAGCTGTCAACCACCTGATCTCACAGAGATTGCACAGGTGGTGATCCAGCTGAGGGTAGGGAAGGCTGCAGGGACCTGTGGTATCCGGGCTGGTGGGAAGTTTGTCCTCCTTGCATTGCAAGCAATCTTTACTTCAATTTGGGAAACAGGCATCATCCCAACTGACAGGTAAACAAGACTTGCTGTCCCTATCTGGAAAGGGAGGCGTGACCGCCTGGATTGCAGCAACTACAGGGGGATAATACTGCTCTCAGTGCCGGGCAAGGTCCTTGTTAGGGTCTTCCTCAATAGGATCAGTTATTACCTCACCTCACACTGAATGGTGATAAATGTGTTTTTTCAGTGTCTCGAATAGAGTTTGTGGGATTTAGTCTGAATGCCAAAGGCATATCTCCACTGCAATCTCATGTGGAAGCAATCCAGTGTATCCCTGAGCCCACAAATGCAGCTCAGGTAGCCTCACTTCTTGGAATGATCGCCTACTATCTCCAATTTCTGCCACAACATTCTAACACCACAGCCCCACTATGTAACCTGCTGAGGAAGGATGTCCTAGACTCCTGCCTGCTCAGAAGCTCTTCGTCTCTTGAAGGTACAGCTCACATCTTCACCTGTCCTTGCCCACTTTCATGTCTCTAGCCGAACTTCCAATGTAGCACTAGGAGCAGTGTTGTCCCAGCGACAGAATGGTACTGAAAGACTCATTGCCTTTGCCTCCCAGGCTCTGAGTGCAGCTGAACAAAAGTACTCTGTGGGTGGGCGCGAAGCTCTAGCTTATGTCTGGATTTGTGAACAATGGCACATGTTTCTTTATGGGCATGCATTCACATTACGCACTGACCATCAGACATTTACTGCCCTACTGTCAGCATCAGGCACTGGGTACAAGCCCTTAGAATTTATCGCTGGTTGGAAAGACTACAGGTATAGCAGTATAACTTTATATTACAGTTCACTCCTGGCCATGAAAATGTTGTGGTGGATCTGCTGTCCCGTACTTTCCACCGCTCCACTGCAGACCCAGGACCTGACATGAATGAACCAGAACTTGTTCAAATACTCCACTCTTCACTTTGAGCCACTTCCTCCTTCAACAAGCCTCGGAACATAACCCTGTTCTCGCCCAGCTGCGTTTTTCATTCATTTACGTTGGCCCTTTCAGATTTCAGAAAAGCTGTCTCCATACTACAGAATATGTGATGAGCTGTCCTGTTGGAATGAATTTTGTGTAGCCTATGGGACTCATACAGTTGTTCCTAGCTGCCTCCAATTGTGCATCCTGACCATGGCTCATGAAGGCCCATTGTGTGAATTAAACAGCGCTGCCATGATCTGGCATGGTGGCCTGGTGTAGACAGAGATATTGAACATCTTGTTTGTGACTGCAGTACCTGCCTTGTCAGTGAGAAGACTGGTTCTCCCACTCTGCCCCCCGCTATAGCCTATAGTGTGGCCAGAGCAGCCTTGGGAACACTTGCAGGTGGATATTTGTGGAGAGTTACATGAGTTCTGCACCATCAGCGTGTTCTCATTGTGTTCTACGACTTGCTGTCCAAGTGGCCTGAAATGCTACCTTCAGGGTCTGCTACAACATGTGCAGTGACTGATTTCTTTGATTCTCTGTTTGCCCGCTGGGGTCTGCCGACTACTATCACCAACGACAATGGATCCCAGTTCGTATCAGCAGAATTCTGCATTTGACACATTCTGACAGCTCTATATCATCTCCAGGGAAATTGGGAAGAAGAAAGACTGAATCAGACTTTAAAAAAGGCATTAGGGCTTACTTGGTTGAGGGCTGCACATTCACAACTGATCTTCTCCATACTCATTTATTATTACAGAGCAACAAAAAACTCCACTACAGACAGCTCTCCTGCATGTCTGATGTTAGGGAGTGAGCTGCAGCTTCCTCTGTATCGGTTGCGGCCCCAGGCTGCCCACACTACATTACAGCCTTGGTAAAATACAGTCTCTGAACGGCAGCAAACAATGAAGGCACACTTTGATCAGAAGCATAGTGTAAGAGTTCCAAAATTGCAGGCTCTTGACTGGTTAAGAGTTTGTCATTCCCATCGTGACCACAAGCTACAGTCTTAGACAGCTTGACTCTGCTACTTTCCAGGTATTTGATGGATCACGGTGGCACAAAAGTCACCTCCGCTAGGTGCCTCCTCCAGTCAGTGCTGATATTGAGAGCAATGTAGACCTGGACTGCCTAGAGGATGTCTGTTTGCCTCCTTTGACTCCACTGGACCCCCACCTAGAGCAGCCACTTATACCTTCTCTTCGACCAGTGAGAACTCGGTCTTGTCCAGATTACCTCAGTTGATTAGGTACTAGCTTTTAACTTTTGCTAATATAAATAATCTCTCTTAGTGAATTAAAAAGAAAAAAAAGGGAGGGGGGATTAGTGAACTGTTGTAGTTCTCTTGTTCCGTGTATTTGTAGTTTCTGATTGTTTCTGGGGGTAAGGAAATTTCTATTTGAGGAGGGGGTGATTGTTATATCTGCACATCTTTGTGACAGTGCCCTGTTTCGTGCTGTCTTTGCATACTTGAAAACGTGAGCATAGATTTAAAAAAAGGGACTACTGAAGGGTGATTGCATGAAAACTGAGCATTGTGCTGTCTTCATTTGAACAATAAAACAAAATCCCCGTATGAAAATAACATCCCCTTCAGTTGTTGTTGTACTGGGAGAATTCTCATGTATATCACATATTAAATTCTAGTCTTGTATTAAAATTCAATATTTATAAATGAAAATACTGGTATATTTAAACGATAGCTGGACATCTACTTGACGGATATAACAGTTTTGAATTTGCTAATACTAGTAGAATTTATATTTTACTATTTTAATTTATATTTGTATTTATACTTTTCTATTCTATTAAAAGAAAAGGTGCAATATCAGTGAATAAAGGCCGGTGAAAGGTATTTCTGTATTTGTTGCGGTGTTGAGTATTGTGAAATTTCACTGGTACTGGTATTAAATACAAATATTCTAGCACTGTGACAACCCTATTGTACATGCCATCTGCAGTATAACCATAGAATTGGTGCTCTCAGAATGACACTTAGTAGTCTGCTCATGTAACTCATTCCAAAGCATGCCTATATGCTCCTATTCCTAAACAGAAATGTTTTTCTGTAATATAAATACACTAGACATTAAGCCCGTTACAATAACAGGCGTTAGAACAGTAGTGTATAAACATTAGTAGGAACAGTCTATATTAAATGGCAAGGGACCTTCTATCTGGCTGTAATATGCGTCACTGTATTGTGTGCCTTTAATTTTCTCTCTCAGTAATACTGGTTTGTATTTCTGTAAAATGGCTGTAATTTTGTCTGACAGTAATACAGTGGAACCTCGGTTCACAACCATAATTTGTTCCAAAACTCTGGTTGTAACCCGATTTGGTCGTGAATCGAAGAGTAATTTCCCCCATAGGATTGTATGTAAATACAATTAATCCATTCCAGACCGTATGAACTGTATGTAAATATATATTTTTTAAGTTTTTAAGCACAAATATAGTTAATTATACCATTGAATGCACAGCATAATAGTAAACTAAATGTAAAAACATTGAATAACACTAAGAAAACCTTAAACAGAGAAAACTAACACTGCAAGAGTTTGCGCTATAGCCTTACGACCTGCTACCTAAAAACACTTTTTTTATTGAGTTTTAAGCACAGGAAAAAAAATGAACATTTAAAAAATCCGTAATTTAATAAACAACCAAGAAAAGTAACATTGCAACAATGCACGTGCGTGCCTGTGTGCACTTTGAGCTACTTTTTGTATGAAAATGTGCTATATAAATAAATGTTGTTGTTGTGTTTGTGTGTGTGTGTCTCTGTCGCGGGCCTGCATGTATGTGTGTCTGTCTCTCTTAAGCGCGCGTCTCTGTGTCTGTGTGTGTATGTGTCTGTCTTGCCTGTGTGTGTGTCTGTCGCGCGCGCCTGTGTGTGTGTGTGTGTCTGTCGCGCACGCGCCTGTGTGTATGTGCAGCCAAATGTGCAGGTCGATCTTTGAGTCCCACGTCAACATAAGAGAAGGAGGCACATGCCTTATGCATTCATAATAATTAGCCATGTGGAGCAGCGAGAGTGAAAACAAACCTGATGCCCAACAGGAGCCTGATCCCCAACAGAGGTTGCCTTTTTGGCCACAATAATGAAACACATAAAGCATAAATAAGTTATCTCTGCTTGTGAATTTTTAATGTATTATAATACATAGATATGATTATAAAGTGATAATTGTGTCAGTTGCAAGTATCCAAAGTGCTTGGCCAGACTGTTTCATAGAAAAGGTCCACCTACTTTTTTTAGTTGCAGCTGACGTCTTTGAACTGCCAACAAACAGAGTTTGTGAGCAACTGTAAAGAAGGTTTTAAACAGGCCAGACATTATCAAATACAAGACAGTAAAACCGTCTGACTGAGAAATGTTAAAAGCCATTAAGCAAATACAAGTTGTTACCAGAACCAAGATGCTAAAACCATAACTCAAGTTGATAAATGGAATGCTATGAGTCATTAACCAGAAAAGTTTGTTCATGGTTTTTTGAAACTGTGCAGGTCGATCTTTGGAGTGCCATGTCAGTATAAGAGAAGGAGGCATGTACCCTATGCATGCATAATAATTAGCCACGTGAACATAAAAAACAAACCTTGAAGAAGCCTGACACCCCACCCCCCTCCCAAACACAGGAGAGTCTATGAAATAATAGTAATAACGAAAGGTTTATTACTATTTACAACACATTTCTATCTTTTTGATAGAAGAAAAAGTGTAAAGCATCAGTACAGACAGTTTGGAGAGACTTCAAAAAGCAGAACGGGCCACCGGCTTCAATCATGACACGCAACTATAAATTTTCTGCTTTTAAAAGAGCTACATATTTTTTGGATTTTTGACCACGATTTCAGCATTTCCTCTTTGTTTTGAGTCCATATTTTCCTCTTTGATATCACGAAAGCACGGTGGTGCAGTGTTTGGCACTCCTTCCGCACAGCTTAGGTCACCTTTTTGGCCACAATAATTGGTCCAATATAGTTGGAAGACGTTTCCCTAGCCCTAGGGAACAGTTTAAAGATGACTGCACCATTAAAATTTAGTCAAATGTGGTTCAGTTAGTTCTTCCCCATTGACTTTAATGCAGTTCGCCAAGTTCAGCTAATATCGCAAACATTTATGTGATTTTGGGGAACTCACAGCAAAGTAAACTCAGCAATGTTCGTTCGTCACTATCTGTGACACATTTTCTGTTAATGCATACTGCAAATAAAACATTCTGTTGGAAAAATAGACTTGTATTAGTTTCCCTGTTATTAAGCAGGGGGTTTCTTTTTAATGATTAAAAGTTCTTAATCAGTCAAAGGGAGTCAACAATCAATTATGAAATTTCATTAAAATTTGCACCTTTAGATCCAGTATTAAAACTTGTAGTTAACTTACTCTTCTTATCAATCCAAATGGCTGTTTTAATTGTCAAGATGTTTTATTGACACTGTAGCCATCACTTTAATGATTTAACTACAGTGACCACTGGGGTATAACTCTTCAGTATGAGGCCTTATAGTAAATCAGTTCTTTTATGAATATTTTTTTATAGTACATAGGTCTTAATGCATAAAATTTTAAAAGTGAGGCTGGTGTTGTAGAAAATTGATATCTAACAGAAGCTACAGAAAATCTCTTTATCAAACACGTGTTTTCAGTATGCCAGCACAAGTGGGTGTTGCTGATTGTTTATAAAGGCCTTCTAGAGTACTGGCTTGTGCGATGTTTCAAATCCTTGTTATAACCATCAGTAGGCTGTCCAACCATTCCGTCAGTGGATGCCACTGCCTAGTATAAGCGTCTTAGTGCAGCCTCTCAGAACTGTACTGTCTCAAAACTTTTGTCAGAGAGTGCACAGTGGGCTCAGACCCAAATAATCAGACAGCAAAAAAAATCAAAATATTTATTTAAAATCTACGTTGTAGAAAGAGTGATCAAAATTAGGCAGGAGATCAAAGCAGAAGAAGTATACAAAGAACATGCAACAGTATCCAGAAAAGCACTTAGACAAATGCAAAATCCAAAAAGGCTGGCAGCAAGTCAGAAGCACTCAACATTAGAAATAAGAGTGGCCAGACTACCAGATTATAGGCTTTCGCCGAGGCATCTGTACACAATGCTAGAGCAAAGAGCCCTGGTCATATCACCCTTTTCTATCACCCTTCTACCTCCCATCATGTGAATACAACTAAGTTAACATTGCTCAGCAAATGCTGGAGGTAGACAAGCAGTCAGGAAGAAAATCATCATGTTAAAGTAAGGGCTAGAGCAAAGTCTTAAAGCCATTCTCACAGTAGCACTCATGTGCAGATGACTTTCTATGAGTTGGATTTGTGACCCCCAGTCACTATACCATTGGCTTAAGTTATACATGATTTTGGTGTATTGTGTTTTCCTTGCTTTTAGAAAGAATGTTCTGGGTGTGTTGTTGTTATCAGCTTGGTAAGTTGAAAGTACCAAAATCATACTGCTGGCACTATTAGAACTTCATATGCACACTCATTTTGTGTTTTGCTCGGATATGGTTGAAGGTCATTCATTCCATTTTATTGAGGCACTAAGGTCTAACTGCATACTTCCCATTTTTAAAGTTGGAATTTTAGTACTTTATTATGTAATGTCCATTGATGTTACAGTGCTTTTTTGCTTAAGGCATACGTAAGATTGTTTAATATTGTGAAGGCAAGTTGAGTTATAAAGCTGAGTGAGGACAATGATTGGTCTTAAACACATATTTATATATGTAGTACAAGTGTATACAAAGAGAGCCTGTTGTCTGGTTTAAATGTCCTATTCCTGAGGTTTATCCATTTATGTGTGGACTGATGTCTCCCTCTAACAGCATGTCAAAATGTTATGAATGACTCCTGGTAGTCTATGTGCACTGCTCTTTCACAAATTCCAGCAGCAGGATCCGCACCAGATAGAGTGCATAAGCACACACAGAAGCACAATAACTTAGAGCAGGCACCCAAAATAAAGTGGGAATACAGAAATTCTTGTGGTAAAAAACTCAACGGATAACAGCCTTCCTTATATTAAAGTGATGCATAAATTTACCCTCATTTTACCTTCAGAGTATTGCCCTTCAAACTCACAACATATTGTAGTGTCTACTGTACATAGAAAATTGAAGATCTTTCTTTGACATGTTATGGACTCAGTAAATGCTCTTACAAGCCAGGTCTATGATGCTGACACTGCCCAATGGGGTAAATTGTCCCCAGGCTTGCTGTAATTTCTTTACTATAAGTGATGTACAACTGATCACCATCTGATGTCCTGTCTTTAGAAACCTGTATTTTGTTGCCCAACTTCTGCTTTGTTTTAGGCATTTCTACAAATGGTACATGCTGTATATAGCCCTGCATTTTATACAATTATGGCGACTCAGGAGTGACTAGATTGTCCATGTCACTAATCAGACTCTCTACTTGAACTGTTTCGGGACAATGATATCATCAGGACTCTGTCACTTTTGAGTATTGCTTATAGTGTGACAGAGTTTGTACACTGAGGTGAGTGATATGTTATGAGGGGACAAATTGGGATTTCTTCTAGTTTATATACTGTCTTAGTGACTTGAAAGTTTTTGACATCAAATCACCTTGCAACTGTGCAAGTTCATGTGATGGTGTGCATAGAAGCCAATCATCTACAATATTTATGGAAATACATTGTCACAGACCATTTGGGAATGCACAGAAATGGCTGTGGCTAAGTTTGTATATAGGCATGATAATGTTGTCAGTTCAATCATAAGTACAGAGAACTGGAATTGTGAATCTAAGAAGCCACTGGATTTTTCAGATCATCTTTAGAAAAGTGCTAAAAAGCCTCCCTCATACAGGATGGTCTAGGCAGAGTAAGACAAGCAAACGTACCTATGGACTGAGGTACATGAGAAGCTACAGATAAATCAGACATACAAACTGGCCATTAGGGACACATGATATGGTTGTCTAAGTGATATGAGAAAATGGGCTTAAACAGTGCCTAAAGTTACAATAGACGCATGATACAAGCAGCAGCAGAGTACACCTGCAATCTGACTCTTAGGAGAGCACTCTCATTAACATGGGACTAAAGAGAAAAATCAGCTGCAGATGAAGCCCAGCACACAATAATTTACACCAGTACATAGGATACCTTTGTGTATTCATTTCTAGGGTTGGTCAAACACATAAAACATTCTGATGCAATTAATAGATAATACTGGATATGTTCAAGAACTGACATTTTGAGCAGGGTGGAGGCAGTGCAAAGGCTGTAGTCTAATTTGACAGACTATAGAGGTATGAAATACAATTGATGGGGTGAAATGTGGCACAGTCTTTTTTCAGTAACATGTTGAAACCTGGCAAAGTCATGTATGAACAGAAAAGAGCATTTCTCAAACAGTTGCCACAAAGTTGGAAGACACAATTGTCTAAAATTCTGTGGAATTCTGTAACATTAACACTAGAATCCCTGAAGCCTACCAAAAAATTTGTAATCCTGGACCACTTTAAATTCCTTTGCACCTTGTCATCAGGTCCTCTGTTTTCCAAATGTGTCAAGCAGCCTGCTATCCCATTCCCCCACTGACGCAGCTCAAGTCCCACAGAAGATTCTCAGAGCTCAAGTCTGTTTATCTGGGTGTGAGGTGCCTGGAGGGTAAATAATATATCGTCATTTGGAATACTGTACATGCATTTCATGTGTGTTCTGTGTCTACAGTGATCTAGGTAAATATAGGATGCCAGGAAATGCAAGGTAAGAAATGTTGAACACATAGCTAAAACAGAAACTTTTTTCATATTATAGTACTAATGATAAAATTTTGACATGAAGTTTATAATGCGTGAAGACTGAATTGCAAATATCAAAACACAAAATTTCACAAAATTTACAAGTATAACAAAACAAGTGCACTTGTATTCAAGAATACAGTTAGGTCCATAAATATTTGGACAGAAACAACTTTTTTCTAATTTCTGTTCTGTACATTACCACAATGAATTTTAAATGAAACAACTCAGATGCAGTTGAAGTGCAGACTTTCAGCTTTAATTCAGTGGGTTGAACAAAAAGAATGTGAGGCAACTAAAGCATTTTTTTTACACAATCCCTTCATTTCAGGGGCTCAAAAGTAATTGGACAATTGACTCAAAGGCTATTTATGGGCAGGTGTGGGCAAGTCCGTCATAATGTCATTATCAATTAAGCAGATAAAAGGCCTGGAGTTGATTTGAGGTATGGTGCTTGTATGTGGAAGATTTTGCTGTGAACAGACAACATGCGGCCAAAGGAGCTCTCCATGCAGGTGAAAGAAGCCATCCTTGCTATAATATTACGAGTGGCAAAATCTACAGTTTGGTACATCCTGAGAAAGAAAGCAAGCACTGGTGAACTCAGCAACGCAAAAAGACCTGGTCATCCACGGAAGACAACAGTGGTGGATGATCACAGAATCATTTCCATGGTGAAGAGAAACCCCTTCACAACAGCCATCCAAGTGAACAACACTCTCCAGGGGGTAGGCGTATCGATATCCAAGTCTACCATAAAGAGAAGACTGCATGAAAGTAAATACAGAGGGTGCACTGCAAGGTGCAAGCCACTCATAAGCCTCAAGAATAGAAAGGCTAGATTGGACTTTGCTAAAGAACATCTAAAAAAGCCAGCACAGTTCTGGAAAAACATTGTTTGGACAGATGAAACCAAGATCAACCTCTACCAGAATGATGGCATGAAAAAAGAATGGAGAAGGCGTGGAACAGCTCATTATCCAAAGCATACCACATCATCTATAAAACATGGTGGAGACAGTGTGATGGCTTGGGCGTGCATGGCTGCCAGTGGCACTGGGACACTAGTGTTTACTGATGATGTGACACAGGACAGAAGCAGCCAGATGAATTCTGAGGTGTTCAGAGACATACTGTCTGCTCAAATCCAGCTAAATGCTGTCACATTGATTGGGCGGCGTTTCATGATACAGATGGACAATGACCCAAAACATACAGCCAAAGCAACCCAGGAGTTTATTAAAGCAAAGAAGTAGAAAATTCTTGAATGGCCAAGTCAGCCACCTGATCTTAACCCAACTGAGTATGCATTTCACTTGTTGAAGACTAAACTTCAGACAGAAAGGTCCACAAACAAACAGCAACTGAAAGCTGCTGCAGTAAAGGCCTGGAAGAGCATTAAAAAGGAGGAAACCCAGCATCTGGTGATGTCCATGAGTTTAAGACTTCAGGCTGTCATTGCCAGCAAAGGGTTTTCAACCAAGTATTAGAAATGAACATTTTATTTCCAGTTATTTAATTTGTCCAATTACTTTTGAAGTAAAGGGATTGTGTTAAAAAAATACTTTAGTTCCCTCACATTTTTTTGCAATCTTTTTGTTCAACCCACTGAATTAAAGCTGAAAGTCTGCACTTCAACTGCATCTGAGTTGTTTCATTTAAAATTCATTGTGGTAATGTACAGAACCAAAATTAGAAAAAAGTTGTCACTGTCCAAATATTTATGGACCTAACTGTATAACCAAAGAAAAAGAAATCAGGTTAGGGTGCAATGCTGACATGACCCCTTGGCTGGTGCAGCGGTAAGAACTGCTGACTCATAATCCAAGAGGTTGTGGGTTCGATTCCGGGCTCTTCCTAAATTTACCATTTTGAGTAGTGAGCTGCTCTTATTGTTACTATTTGAATAAAAACATACATTTGATTTATTTGAGCCTGTAACAGTTGGTGTAAATGTATGGTACTTGTAAAAGTTAGCGTTTTTTTTTACTATTATTCAGTTTTATTTTCTCAGTCAAGTTCACACTCCCCCCATTCTGACACTACTAGTTTTCAATTAAAGACATGCTATAACAGAGGTGAACTCAGATGAGGTTGAGGGTTCTACATCAGAGAAAAAGAACAGAAGCCCTTCCCACAAGAAATGTCCAGTCACACATAAGAACAACGCAGCAGCACCAGGCATAAAAGTGAAAGATGGCACCGTTTGGATGCAGCAAGAGGTTGGTTGTCATCCTGCCAGTGAATCTGCCGCACGCATGTCCTTCAGAAAAACAGTAGAGCATACCGAGCTTGCCAAGGTATTGTGCAAATTTCTGTTTGTGATTATGTTTTGTGATGGTCTTTATATAAAAAAAACATTTATATGTTACTTATATAAAAGCCAGATCGAATGTTAGTTACCTATTTACCTTGATTTATTTACTTACCTACCTACAGCATTAAGTCACAAGTAGACTGCAGAACGTCCTGTGTTTGATCAACACAGGCATGCTGACAAAGTACAAGTGCAATACTTCAGTACACGAATGTCTTTAGCTGCAGGTAGAAGTTCCAGTCGCAATTTATGCAACTATCGTTATGGTTCTGCCTCTGTCCAGAAACAGTTTCATAAGCTTTATGACCTTAGTCTCAGAAAGTCTATCTACCGTGGGGCAAATGGGATCTTTTCCTGAATAAGGAGTGGCATTGCACATGTACTTTGTCAGCGTAAAGTCACAAGTAGACTGCAGAGCTTCCTATGTTTGATCGACACAGGCATGCTGGCGAAGTAGAAGTGTTATGCCACTCCTTAAAAGTACCTCTGCTAGAACCAAGGGGCCTAGTCCAAACCCTGCAAAACAGCCCCTCCATTATCCCCTCTCCATCAAACTTTACTCTAGACACTATGAAGTCAAAAAGGTAGTGTTCTCCTGGCATGTGCCAACCCATATTCGTCCATCAGAGAGTCTGATGGTAAAGCATGGTTTAACACTAGAGAAAACGTTTCCACTGTTCTGGAATCCAATGAGGGCATGTGTTACACAACTGCAGCAGACACAAGGCATTACACATTGTGATATTAGGTTTATGTGTGGCTGCTTGGCCATAGAAACCCATTTCATGAAGCTCCTGACACATAGTTCTTGTTCTGATGTTGCTCACAAAGGCAGGTTACAATTCTGTTTTGAGTGATGCAACAGAAGATAGGAGATTTTTTACATGCAATACACATTAGCACTCGGCGGCACAGCTCTGCAAGTTTGCGTGGTCTACCACTCAATAATCCGGAAGGGTGTCCACATACTTTTGGCCATATAGTGCATCTAACACAATTTTGCTTGAATATGAGGGGAATTCTTTGGAGAATCTGTACGAAAGCATTCAACCTTCAGTTGATCATAGTAAACATGCTTTTGGATTACTGACAAATATCAGACAACTCCCTCTCTCTATATGCTATTTTTCTGACTGCTGTTTGTAGAAAGAACAGTCAAACAAAGACCACATCCCATGTGTATGGGTTGTTGTCTGTAATGGCCATCGTCATGTCAAAGTTAGGAACAGAGTTGGACAACATTAGTGCCCATGTTTCATTCACCTACGTTTCAACAATATACAGTACTAGTTTGTTTTATACATTCGGGTCACTAGCAGACACTAGACTTTGCTCAAAACACATTTTTTTGTCATTTAAGCCACCCTCCCCCACACAGTTATATTCTAAAAACAAGATGAAATTATTCCTGTTTCCCTAATGGCAATCTGTGCCATTTGCTATTCAAACCAGACAAGATAAATTACTGTACATAAGACTGAGCAGGCTGGCAAATTAAGACAGGCCTCCAGAGGACGAGCGGGGTTATTAATCTTTTAAGACACTGTAATATTTCTTTGACGCTAAATGTGAAGACTTCCACACGAAACACACTCGGATTGAAACATCAGGTTGTTTCTAGGAGATCAATAGCACAACAAACAATTTATCTCTGTCCATCTGCAATTATGACCTGATGCCAAAAAAAGGTAAAACTCAGTTTGGGGAAAAAAAAGAAATATTCTCATCAAGTCCTGGATCTTACATATTGACCACTTTTACATAACTCCAACTTTCAAAATGTATGAACAGATTCTTGTTTCAGTTTTTAAAAGATTGGTTGCCCTTACATTGATGATATTTAAGATTTCAAGTCAGAAATGAAACAATGAAAAAAAATAAACAATTACATCTGCATACTATTAGGCTCATTCATTATGACACCCATCAGACTGTCAATAAAACTGGGAAAACTGCCCTGCACAGATTATACTGTACACCCTGTATTAAGGCTCATTTCATTATGTTAAAAAATGTGTTAAAGATTTCGGGAGGGAATATGTATAGATACATTCTTGTATAAGGTACATGACACTAGGAAGGAGACCTTAATTAAACATGCTGTTTATTTAGTAAATTCTTATATACTGTAGATTAAACACTGTTTGGATCTTAATAACAAAAAATGTTTCATGTTACTTATCCATTTGGAATCATGCTGCGTTGCTCCTCATAACCTTTATTTGAGGACTTTTTGTTTTTTTTACACTTTTACTCTTTTTTGCTTGCATCATAGAGCTTTGTTCATACTCAGGCTGGACTTTAACTTCACAAAGGGTAAAACCAAAGGCCACCTACATCCCAATGTAATTTTTGGATTTATTGACATTCTCAGCAGTCATAATGGTGTGGTTTTGTTAGGATGTTACTATTCTACAAGCTTTGGGTTTAACTTTAGCATTAAGCTTCTTGAGCTATACTTTAAAATTTTATTCTCTGTGTTGGAGATGGTTCGGGTTTGGGGCGACCCAGCTGGGGCGCCCAGGAGGACCAGAGGAGGGCTTACGCTTTCCCCAGACCATGTGGGGGCAACCGCCCTGGTACCTTTGTTGGGCCACGGGTATGGAGCTTTGAAGCGCATCCCCATAGGGGCCGGTGGTCACTGCCAGGGGGTGCCCCTATTCCTTTGGAGCCCTGGACTTCAGCACTTCCGCCACACTGGGACGTGTTGGTGGAAGATTGCTAAGACACACCTGGAGCACATCCGGGGGAATATAAAAGGGGCCGCCTCCCTTCATACAATGACTGGAGTCGAGAGAGAAGAAGGACAAGGGCTTGGAGGAGGCAAGGACGTGGCCTGAACAGTGAGAAGGCAGTGTGTGTTGGCCAGGACTTTTGGGGGACTTTGGGGTTGTGTGGCACTTTGTAAATAATAGGACTGTTAATAAACGTGTGTTGGGTCTAACAACGATGTCTGCCTGTCTGTGTCCGGGCCAGTCTCCACATCTGTTATTTCTAAACTTTGTACATTCCCATTACTCAGTCAAATACACATATCGTATAGATACATTTTAGAGAAACACAACTGCTAAATAAAAATAACACTCAATTACATGCTGAATATTATAATATAGCTAACAATGTCAGTTGCTCCATTTATGACTTATGTAAAGTCTCACAGTGCTTCACTTGTTATAACAGAAACCCATCAGTAACAATATCCTTTTTAGTGTTTGGTGGCATAGGATAGCAGTGAATAATCAAAAATGGTTTAATGACTGTGTGAATAATATATTTGCCCAATCATGATCGGTTTTACCAAGGTCATTTCTGTTCAAAATTCAATCAGCTCTACTGTGTGCTACAGGTAGAATGAGCCTTGCAGCATGAATTACATGCTTTTATGTATTCTCTTTCTCTACGTCAGTTTGTGTGTGCAGAATATCTGAAAATAATTGAGAAGGATAAAATCAGACATCAAAAGAACCCATTATTTTATTAGGAGTTTAGACAGTCAGGGAGAAGTCAGTTTCACTAGTTGAAGGGGAGGCTCTACAACCCTTCCTGCATCCAATAAAGTTTAAGACTGTTATTTCTATTCAACAGTATGTGGTGTATTACATTGATCATATTATAAGACTAAAAATATAAACAGGTTGCTCCAGGATAAATGTGTAAATGTGAAATGACGTTCTGAGAAAATGTTACATGCTAGCAGACAAAGAAACACAATGAGACTTGAAGATATTTGAAGTTTAGCATTTAGTTTTGAATAAATAGACTGCAATAAACATTGAAATATGCATATTTGAAATTCAGATATGAATATAGCAGCCCAAACCCATTCAACCATGTCAAAAGCAGTAGTTAACTACCATTAAGGCACAAAGCGTGTTCACTTATATAGACCTACTATTACAGTAACAGTTAAATGGGGAGTACACATAAAAGAAAATCTGCACAAATATGGGACAATGGAATTGCCAGGGTGGTGATTATATCATAAATTTTCTTATGCAGATTTTGTGGGTTTTTTTTCTGTTGGGTAGCAATAATGACACAAGAATGACTTGAGCTCAGATGTTCCCATTCAACAACTACATGCTGAAGGGGTGTGGGTTGTCAGCAAGGGGAGTGAAAGTCACTGACAATTTCTCAACAGCAGTGACCACTGCATGTGTGGAGATGCAAAGGACTAAATGGATCTTAAAAAATGATAGGCTTTAACATATTGAGCGATATCTTCACCTCCTTACTATCAAGTGATGGTTACTTTGTACTTCTGAGCTTCAACAAAACTTCCTAAATAATTATTTGGTCAGATCTGGAATGATTCCAATAACTGTGCTCAAATGTCAATGAATTATTGATAACAACTGACTAGTCTTCCATCTACTGTTGTCTTTTTGTGGATAGTAAAGAATGCTTTTTGACTGCCTTGGTCCATGAGTAACTCTTGCAGTTACATTTTTAAAACAAGTTAGAATAAAGATGGCAAATTTGGAATTCTTTAGTTCTACCTGTAACTTGCTATTTCTCAAAGCAAAAAGTACCACAAACATTATGAATGTCATAATAGTTTTTAAGAAAAATAAAGGAGTCATCAATGGGAGCTGCAAAATACGCTCCTAGTATAACTTGAAAGATCCAACTCACAAAAGCTTGAAACGCCATTTACAAACATGTATGGTATCATCTTGCACTCATAAAGTCCAATAGTTGCATTAAAACCTAATTTCCATTCATCATTGTCTCGGATGCACACAAGATTAATACAAAGCAAGTCCAGTTAATTAAAAACAGTGGACTGGCAAACCTGCCCTAACATGGGTGAAATTAAAGATATTGGGTATTTGTTTCTAATAACAATTTTGATGAGTGCCAAATAATTTTATGTTAAATAAAAATACCAATTGTCTGTATAGAGAAAAAATCAAAAAGTGAATAAATCCTTTAGATTCTTCTGGATATTACTTTTGTAGGCTTAGTTTCATGGGCCAGTAATGTATGTGACTGTCCTTTACACAAATATGCACCTGGAAATAATGTTGTTGGCCTACGCCACGGGTGTCGAACTCCAGCCCTGGAGGGCCGCAGTGGCTGCAGGTTTTCATTCTAACCATCTTCTTCATTAGTGACCTGTTTTTGCTGCTAATTATCTTCTTTTGCCTTAATTTTAATTAACTTGGCTCAGGCCCCTTAGTTGTCTCTTTTTCATTAATTAGCAGTCAAACAATAATGAGACACAAAACAAGCTGCCACATGACCCGCTCACCTGTGCCCATCGCACATTATCTGAAAATAAAGAAAGATGAAGGTCTCGGTAAGATAGATCTCTCAGGTCCCCAAAACGTTTTGACAGTGATCTTCGAAAAAACAGAAAAATCAATGCTTTTGGAAATGTCTGCTGTAGCAGGATGAGAGACGTAACAGGCCATGGAATTCAATAATGGATTTAATTAACAGCAAGAATGGGCTTCTCATTAAGGGACTGGTTGGAGTTTGAAATCCCAGTTTAGCTGGTCACCTGTTGGCTCGTTTCATGTCTCATTCCTTTTTGGCTGACATTTAAAGAAGAAATGAATCAATTCAGAGGACTGAATCCTTAAAAAGCAGGCTATTAAAATGAAGGGAAATTAAGTTAATTAGCAGTGAAAACTGGTCACCGATTAGGAAAAGGGTTAGAATGAAAACCTGTAGCCACTGCGGCCCTCCAGGCCTGGAGTTCGACACCCCTGGACACCATATGAATGTAATATGAATGCTCTCTGCTTAAACAATGCATGGAAATCACAGTAACAAGCAGTGCCTGTTTTTAACACAAAAGAGTTGACAAGAATTTATTTAAAATGAAAGTTGTGTAACTATATTTCTTTTCAATAGTTTACTCTGTAAATGACCCACATAAATATAACAAATTGTTTTGTTTATAAAAGACCATTAAATTAATATGGTTTTATTCCTTGACCTTTTATCCTAATGCAATAAAATCTGAAGTTTTTGTATACACTTTCTAAATGCAGGAGCTCCACAACCTTCATATCTGTATTTGTCACAATGGTTTGTTTTATTTTCTACACTCTTTCCTATACACAGTATTTACAAGATAAGCAAGGTACTGTTTGCTCATTGAAACTTTAAATATTTTTTAAATAAGGAATAGTTTGTAATGATAAGGATCTAAACCCGATGTGACCATTTATTTACTTTGCAGATGCCATATTTAATATATTTAAAGATCATTGAGCATAGAGCAGAAACATTATGTGTATAAAGTTACACCTTACAATATTTTTTATTCACACTCTCTCTTTTATTTACATCAATTTTTGGAGGTTTTTTGTAGTTTGTAAAAATACCAGATGTATTTCACCACCTCTGCTCTAAAGATACTATATGTTAATACAAACTTCCATTTAAAGATATGAGATATTTAGGTGTTTTTCTCAATCTCTGCACTGACTGTACTAAGAAATGGAAAGGGAATCTGGGGAAGTTGTAAAATCAAAATAACAATTCTAGGGTCATAACTGTGAAGACGTGAATAAGGATGTGAATCAAGATTTCTAGCCTAATAGGGGTCACGTAACCAGAGTAAAACTGACAAGATGTAAGTCACAGTAAGGAAGCAGGAGGATGGAGAGGATATTTCATTACCAGAATACACTAACAAGAATAAACACCGAAGGGTTTTTTTGGTAAGAAGAATCCACAATAGATAACCAGGAAATGTATGATGCCGACCTTATACCATCTTGTATAGCAATGGTACAGCAACAGTCAACAAAAAACATGGCCTCCATAATAAAATAACATGGTGCTGCATGAAAACATAATTAATTATCAACATCATTAAAAACTCACAAGGCAGATCCTGCTGTCTATATCTTTTTTAAGTATTTTTGAGTTTGAGTACCTTATCTAATTGTAGCTTCTAGATGGAAAACAAATTTTTTAGAAAACGTCTCAAAACTTGGGACTCGTATGCTGTTTCTACTTTTTGTACAATTCTGAATTCAACATTAGTGAGTCAAGAGATGTTTAAAAAAAAAAAGAAAAGCAGAATGACTACATAAGACAAAGCCACTTTTCCAAATCTGCTTTAGTGCCTTGATGAATTTTAAGCATGTTTTTCTTTCCACTGCTACAAATTCTGCTAGGATTTTTGCAACATCTTCACAACATGTGTGAAAAGGACTGCAAACATCTGTTATCCACAAAACAGCTTTTTCAGTATTCAACAAAATTGACATTTTTCATGTGTTAGTAGCAAAGGATGAAGTTGGATCTTAAAAAATGCAACAATGGCTTAAGAAACTACAAAAAGCAACTGGTGCTAACTACAAAATGACTGCTAAAAGCAGATCCACTCTTCATCGAAGGTGTTTTTCAAATATAACTCTCACAAGGGGCCAAGATTTCTTAAATGAGAGTAGATATTCACTGCATAGCTTTGGTTTATGTGACTTTGTTATTGCTCAGAAGTGAAACCTCCTTTACTATTAGTACAAAGTAACACAGGTCTAAAATTAAATCATTTTCCCAAGTTAAGTCTGATGTCATGCTTAAGAATGACAATTTTATTAATCACTTCAACCTGAATGTTAGTACTAAAAGTCTTCTTTTTAGGGTGAAATCTAATGCAGCCATAAAAGCAAAATAAAACAGTGTTCAGGTATGCTAACTGTAGAAAACTGTAAATATATAAGCAAATGTCAATCTAATAATTTATTTTCTAAATTTGCTCTATCCATTATCTTTTTGTTCCTTACATGGCTGACTAGTTTTGAAGGACAACCTTATCCCAGGCTGGGGTCAGGTGATGTTTTTGGTTTCCAAATTGTGTTAATTAATGTGACTGAGACCCAACATCAACTCAAATTATTTTACATACCTTGTCTGATCTGAAATTTCCAAGACTACCTTCTTATTATTGTGAAGGCTTTATATTTACTTGATATGCAGTTCCAGATCAAGATCATAAAAATCTGTGTATTTAATCTGAGTTTCATTTACTGTTATTAAAAAAGAAAGAAACTAATTTTGGCTAACGTATGCAGTTTAACTTTAACAGAGCATAATGTTGTTAATTATTGAATGGATATATTTTTTTTCCATTTTATTTAATTTTACATTTCAGATTTAGATACAATTATATAATCTAAAAATGCACATGCATACAAGTCCTTCATCAAAATGTGGAATCTGCAAAAATATACTTTTAAAAGGCTCTGTGTTATATATATATATATATATATATATATATATACACACACACAAATATGTCAATGGTATGGCCACCCTATTTAGACTATAGAGATCCTGGGTTGACTTTAATCAAGGTGGGGCAGGGAACTGGGGGCAGGTGTGAATCTCCCAGAGCAGCAATATAATGTTCAAACAAAAAAGATTTGTCATCCTCAAACACTGGATGCCAGTTACCATAGCAACTACAAAAATATGCCCTTGTGCCCACTGGATACAGTAAGCAGGTCCAAAAAATGAACAAAAGAAGAAATTCCAAGTAAGGCATACGATGCTCATCTTTTAATATTCACATTTTGAACACGGAAACAAATTGCATTATAGTATTTCCTCCCAGCAGATGACATGTCATACCATTTCACAGAAAATTCAAACTCAATAGTCTGAATCAAAAATAAAGCAGTTCAAATATATACACAAGTTTTTTTGGGTGCCTGATAGCATTCTGTCAACATGGCAAGTGGCTTTTCAAATGCAAAAACACTACGCCATGCTTGGGTTACTGCAATTCTCTCATCAGTAATCTTTAAAGAATGTATTAAGAAATATCACCTGCTTAAAACTGCAGTTGTCAGAGTCCTCTCTACATGTACAGTGTCAGTCATCACAGCATCTCTAATCAAAACTATATTTACTCCCTGTTTATTTTAAATCATGAGTATGAGCATGCAGGTCACCTGCAAACCCCCACAAATGAACATCCTTAATGTCTGGCTACACAATTCCATTTCATACAGCAGTGAGACTCGTGTGATTCCTGAACAACTTCCCAGCACATTAATACTTTCTGTACGAGAGTGAATGATCCTTGAGAATACCCAATATTTGGAACTCTTTTCAAATGTCTGCTTAAGAATCATCTTTGTAATGATTAAATTGTGATCGCTCACAGTAGCCTCTGTAGCCACATGAAAGATTAATACTTATTAATGCAATAGAGTAAGTGATCAAAGGGGTCAGAACAAACAGGACAATAACACATTATCTCTGTTCAGTAAGTACAACTTTTCCAGGGCATGTACTTATCTTGTAGCTAATGTGGCTGGCTTTATCTCTAGCACCTTGCAAGGATAAACTGTACTGAGCACCTTAAAAATGGATGTACCAAGGATGGAAGCAATTTGAGAGATCTCAGAGGTAATTCAAAAGTGGCTTGATATTGATAGCATAGGATAGAAAAGAACGGTAAACATAAAAAAAGGAAATAACGGGCCAAAGGGGGACCATTTGTTATTTTTGCTTAAAGTAAAAAAAAAGTTATTAATATGTCCAAGAACAATTTCTCCGTAAACAGATAATTTTTACATATTTGAATAAATTAAATCTCTCCTTGTTCTATACAGAATAACCCATAGCTGCTGCCTATAATCTTGTGTTGAGTACGGCGTGCTCAGAAAATGGATGGATGAACTACCTATCGATTATCATCACACCAGAGAGAGCAATTCAGAAAACGATAGTACCCTGAATATATAAATATATGCTGAACATCTACAGTAACTAAGTCTGAACTGTAAGTAAAGCAATATATAATGGTTATGTTTTTCAGTATCAACAATCACTTCAAGAATAAAAATCAAACATTAACCAAAAATTGCTTCTGATTTAACCTCTAGGATTTGAATGGTGCATTTTCTTTCTTGCACCAGTGCAGCTGTAAAGACGAAAACATGAAAATCTTTTAACAGTATCAAAAAAGTACTAAAAATATTTGGAAATTTCCATTTTCTTTTTGTTTAAGCACCGGACACTTTCTACATTTCCATCAACTGAAAGCACAATTCTTTAAATGATAAAATGAAAATACATGAAATATCTCTGTGAATTTTGTTCTTGGTAGAATGCTTCTGTAAAACTCACTTTTCAATAAAAATGATTTACATAATGATGTAATTTCCTGAAAAAAAAACTGCTGTCATGCAAGTTTTGCTTTATCCGGAAAAAAAGATTGTTAAACTTGTTTCCATCCTGAATTTTATGTAAATTTGAAATTATGCCCGTTTGGCATTCTTGGCTTTGCCCTATATTGGCTAGTTTCTAATAATTCTTAGGCCTCTGCTAAATACCACACTTAACATCCAAAGATGACTGCACCAAAATGAAGCAATTGCTCACTTGATATGTCAATGAAAAACTGCCCTTGTAATGTGTCACAACCTGAATGCATGGGAAAGTCTGCACATCCGAAATTTCTGTGAGGCTAGAGTTGAGAACTGTTTTAATGAAAATCTCTGACTAGAACATTTCAGAATGTCAAGATAAACATTTGAAATGCCGTGTAGCTGCATAGGCCACTTGCACTGAGTATAGAGCTGTGGGAATGACATTTGGGGTCAGGTGTGAGGTATACACAGCCACTGGATGAAGAACGATACACAGTTACATCCATTTTCTAAACACTACAGAAGCAAACATGATGACATACCTCAATTGTCTGGTACATTTTATGGAGCAGGAGTACAGCACGCTTGATGTGAAACATATGGCCATTCTTCTCCAGCTGAAGGTTACTGTGATTACATTAACCATAAAGGATGGCCATCTATAATTCTATAGGTGCTTGTTGAAGACTAATGTTTAATCTGAGACATTTAAGTTGGCATATCTGGAAGTGTGCATAATATAGCCATATTCACCGCAACAGCATTATACTGGTAGAATAAAGCCCACTAAATATTGTGAGTACCGATTTTTAAATGAAATTACTAGTGTCTTTTTATAGATGCCCAAGTAGAAATGTGGTTATTTTATTTTCTGAAAGAGACATTGCACATTATGGAAAACTACAGGTATTATGATTTTGACAGGTGATTTACTACAGGAGAGGCAAGTAATGAAAATTCTGTCACAACATCAAACTTATGCACAAATGCATTATTTTTCGTCTAAAAAAACATTTTCACTACAGTTTTTCAAAGAATTCCAAGTATTGACAAACAATATATCTGCAAAAAAAGACTAGAACAAAATTGTATTGAGAGTTGTAAAATATTGCAAAAAATTATTGTTGCATATCCTATATCAACAAACATTTCAAAGCTTTAAAACATTTTTGGCAAAAAAATCTTTTGGATAGAAACCTTGCAAGTAGCACACAGTACCAAATGATTAAACTGTTAAACACAAAGTAACAGAGTCACACTCAGCTGCTAGTTCACTAAGGCCTAGTCCACATTAACACAAATACATTTGTTTTGGCCCTTCATCTACACTGAAACAACATTTTCAACCACCGCAAACATTTCATTTTGAAAATACTCTCCAAAACATGTAAATTTCAAAACACTAGGTTTTACGTAGTAGGGTGAATGGGACAAACAATACATTTTGGAAACACGAGCATATAATTGTTATATGATCAGACACTGACTTCAGTTTATCCCAATCTCATCCTTAGGGTGGGAATGGCCATTCCCTAACTTCTCTGTATCAGCCAACAGGTACTACAACTTGAAACACTCCGATGTTTTGTTGTATTTATTTGGAAGGACCCCCAGTCTATATTGTCTAAAGCTTTAAAACCTCATCCTAGCTTATAACCTTTAAAAGCAGTTGTATTTCATTGTCTTTCCATTTAACAAAAAAAAACTGGTTTGTTTTTCCGTGTTCTTTTGGGGTTTTGATTTGCTTTAGGTTTAGTCCTTAAACAAATGCTGCACTTGGCTGACAAACCACACATGCCCAATGAGCAAAATTTACATGATTTTGCCATTTCAATTTGAATAAAAACTTTCATAAAAATGATCTGAAAATGCTAGTGTGAATGAAAAACTAAAATAAAAATGTTATTTTCAGATCGATTCATGTTATCCATGCTAGTGTGGACTAGGACTGTCAGATAGAGCATTGCTTTTCAAATACGATTTGAATTTATTAAAAAAGGCCTTATTCAAAGGCAGAACCTGACACTAAATTGTAAAAGAACAGGTTATTTGTTTTACATACACTATTTTTGAAATGATATGACTCCAGATGAGCGATGTAAAGATCTGTTTATTCACTTCCATGATCTTTTTTTAATTATTATTTAGTAACTGTTTATCTTCATTGGTAAAACTTAGAGCCAGATCCCTTCACAATGCAGCATTTTTTGATTTTTTATCCCACCAATGAACTAATAGTATAATTTTGCATCTGATTCTGTCCCATTTATTCTTAAACGTATGATTCCAGTGTCAGCCAACACGCCATGTCCCACAATTACTCTCGGTCTTATGTAATTAAAAATATTCATGCCACCCTTATTAAAATTTACATTCATCTATAAAGAAGAAAAAAGTAAGGAGATTGTGTGGACCCTGACTTGATACTGTGACAATGTCACTTTTCAGGGTGGGTCCACAGCTGCCTAACTGGCTTTTAATTCTGAATGGAGCCATACAAATGGTACCCTGACACTTCCCATTGGTCACCTCCAAAATAATAAAATAAATCCTCCTTTGACCTGCTTGCTTCTTGCCTGCTCTTTTACTTCACTCTCTGTTATCACTTACTAACTAATTCATATTGCTCCTGATCTTAAGCCATTTTTGTTCCAAGTTCTGTTCTGACTTACTCCCCAATGTCTAGCACATTTAGGTAGATGTGAACACACCAATCACACTCTGATGCAAACCAAAGAAACTGTACCAAGAACTTTGGAAATGATGGACTTGGGTGCGGTGGCATGTAAACCCTGGAATGGTTTGCATTAGGTATGAATGTGATCTTACATGGGACTGAGCTAAACTACAGGAAATACTGTACAGTATGGGTACACTTGTGTGTGCTGTGGTAGTCATGTTAAGCATCTGCTGTCAGTAATTATGGAATCTAATTTACAACATAATCAGTCGATGGGTAACATAGAGCATTAAAAAAATATGCACATACTGTAGGTCCAAATGTAACAATATTCGCATAAACAAATTACACAATTACCATTCAATCTGAGTAAGCCTAGCATGTGATTCAGTCTCAGGGCCTCACTCGAATTGCAGTGCCCTGTCAGACCAACGATCAAATCCCTTAATGTTAAACCACCATGAAAGTGATGAATGCAGGTCGGCAAGGTCTTCTCAATGTTATTGCTTTTTGATTGTGATGTACTTATAGATACAGAGGCAGACTAACTTTGACATATGTAGATACTATGAAACAAAAGTAACAGATATTTATAAGAGCTAAGACAGTAGTCGTGTGATTTGAGATAAATGAAATTGAGGTTATGACAGCTACTGGAGAGTAAATACCTACCATCATACAGTTAAATGAAACTCACCTGACATGGCTACTGTCATAAAACTGAAGCACATCAGTGTTTGCATTCAACACAAGCTTCTTTTGTACACGTGCTTATTTGAAATATGTTTATTTTCGTACCATTTATACCATTAGTCTTCCAGCTATTTGATAACAGAATTTTTTTCTTATAATGCTGTGTTTGGTAAATAAACCAAATAATGATGGAAAATGTAGCATTACATAAACACAACTGTTGTCAGCCGTCTATGGTACTGTAATGGCACTAAAAAGTTGCATCAGCCAGGGATGAGTCATGCATAGTATGAGCAGTTATTTTATCACTAGCGGCAGGGGAGCATATTAAAAACAACAAGCCTGCAATGCTGCAGACAGAATTCCATCTAGTACAGCACTGGATAGCAGTCCTTCTAAGGACAGTGGTCCACCTAAAGCTGTCATGTAAAGATCCACTAGGCACTCAGAGCCTGTACTACCATATTTTTCCAAGAAAAAATAATATATTTCTGCCGATTTCTGAAATTTGTGACACATCCATGGAGTGTTTATTGATAAATTTAGTTCTCTTAAAACTTTGCAGTGTCAAACACAACAAAACTATAAATTTAAACAAAGCAGTGAATCATCCCCTAAACTGATACAAAGCAAACAAACTAGAAGTGTTTGGCACAGAAGCACAATCTCTCACCTCTGACACTCAATATTTCAACAGAGGTGTCCTGCGCCTTCACAAAAATGTGTTCCCCAACCCTGCTTCTCATTCCTCACAGCCGTCCATGCAGCAGATAGGCACGTCACAATATGTTTGTAGAACAGGACACCAGCGGAGTGCTACAAACGGGGCCCATACGACATTGTCATAAGCACTTTAAGCTTTTCAGATGCACCAGTTTAAATTAAAAAAAATATTAATAGTTAGCGCTGCTGCCTCGCAGTTAAGAGACCTGGGTTCGCTTCCCTGTTCCTTCCTGCGTGGAGTTTGCATGTTCTCCCCGTGTCTGCGTGGGTTTCCTCTGGGTGGTCCGGTTTCCTCCCACAGTCCAAAGACATGCAGGCTAGGTGCATTGGCAATTTTAAATTGGCCCTAGTGTGTGCTTGGTGTGTGGGCGTGTGTGTGTCTTGCAGTGGACTGGCGCCCTGCCCGGGGTTTGTTTCCTGCCTTGCGCCCTTTGTTGCCTGGGATTGGCTCTAGCAGACTCGTGTGACCCTGTAGTTAGGATATAGCGGGTTGGATAATGGATGGATGGATATTAATAGTAATGTAGTGAAGTACGGTGCTAGCACATGTGCACACCTTCTCTACAGTACTTGGCTGAAAACAAGCCAAGTGGTACAGCTGATCAGGATTTCAATAACAATAATAGATCAAAATATTTTTAAGCCGAAGGCAATTCTATCGTAGGACTGTGAGAAATGTAAAATTTCCTGGTGATTAAGACTTACAATTTATTGTGTACAGTACAAAATGATGATTAAAATCTTGTAAAGCCAAAAACAGAAAATGTTTCTGTTGGGCACGTATGTAAATTCTTCATTTTAATGCATGATTCTGGCTTTCAGAGTGGCACAGGACAGTGGGCAGGTCTCACTAAGACTCTAAAAAGGGCAGTGCATGGTTTCAAACTCAAGACCATACTGCCTTTTAAGGCAGGTAATGCAGAGACTACCTGATAGATACGGCTCTTTAACAATGGGTTCTAGCCTACATTGTGTAACCAAAGAAGGGCCATCTCTAACTAAAGTTTTAAAGCTGTCTCACGCCAGAGAAGTTCTTAAGTCTGCAATCAGTTAAAGCTCATTGTTAGAAAGAAGAGGCCAAGAGAGACAAAGACAAGATTAGAAAATGGAAAATGGATGGACTTGACAATATCTTTGAAAAGCAATATTACTATACAACTTGCAATAAAGAATATTTATGTATGTACTGCATTTCAGATAAATTGTAAATTGTTTTACTTTTTTTCTTGGACTGCAATGCCACTTATTTCAACAATCTGACTGCCAGTGTTTATGAAAACTGATAATAACATCACAACAGACCTTAGTATTTATTCCAAGGTGACATTCTGTCACTATATCAACCAAAATCCAACCATTCAAAAGGAAAAAAGAGCATATGTTTTTTCATCTAACATCACTGGTTGTGGAAAAAAAACATTCTAACTATTAATGAGAAAAACAACTGCAACAGTTTTGTTAACTTTCAACAGGACTGAAAAATGCATTTAATAAGCTGACACGTCACGTCCATTTGTTTTTCTCCCATCGTGTATTTTTTACATTGAACTCTGTGCAGTGATGTCAATGTCCACACAGTATGAACAAACATTTTTTTCTTTATGCTTCTCTAAGCTTTTCTTTTACATTTTTTAAAATGTTATTCATTTACTTACAAAATATTTACGCTAAAAGTGGAATCCATCAATGTACATGACCTGCAAAGTACCATCACATTCATTAGAAATAACAAGAATTCAACGCTGCTGTTCACTTCTAGCTTTAAATTTCAATAAAATACAGACAGTGAAAAGCAAAGATGATTTAAACAGGTGGCGGTACAGTCGACCAGGCTGACAGGCAGATGACCACAGAGATGCTAACAGATGCTCAGTTTTCTTGTTAAACTACTCCTAAGAATTAATTCTACTTAAAAAAAAAAAGATTAGCTGTATTACACAACCAAAGGACTATAATTAACCATATTCATGCATATGTTCTTTTTTAAAACTTTTATCTTGCATTATAGGGTTGGTAGGAGTCAGAACGTATTTTAGGAGCATTAGCTGCAAAGCTGGAACTAAAACTGGATAGAAATTCAATGAGGAAAACTGACACAACTACTCATATTCACTTACCATATGGTGGACCATTCCACAGTAGACAATAATGGTAACCTTCTCATACTTGTGATATTGCAGAAAACCAGACTACCTGGTGAAAACGTGTGCAGGCAAGCAAAAGGACATGGAAACCAAATAGTCAAAATCTGTTTACACAGCAGCCAATATCAGGTATGTATTGGCTGCTGTGTAAACAGATTTTGACTGTTTGCTTTTGTTATTTAACCCATGACTTAGACTTTTGTTTAAAGTTTTCTCTTCTTGTCGTTTCTCCCTCTGTGATCATTAACAAAGCATTTTACAATGTTCATATGTTTACAGCATTTTGTATTAACAGGCAATACAGCAGTATATTCAAATTGTACACTGAAACCTTGTAACTTGATAGATGCCATTTAGATTAATATTTGAATTGAGATTTATAATTAATTTTTTGCATCTATGACGAGAAGCATTTTCCCAAGAGCAGATATAAATCGTATTTTAATTGCAAATCTATGCTGAAGGATGACGCCAAGATTCAAATAAAACGACGAGTCTGCTTATTCCGAGTGAAGGACATGGTGCAACAGAGCTCTCTACAGCCTAGTCAGAAAGAAAGTACAAGACACCTGTGGTCTGGATGTCAGTATACAGTACTGCTCACTTCTAACCTCCTGTATGCAGCAGCATTTTGGAGCAGTGAAATCATATTATGTACTGTACATAGCCTAAAGAATTTTAATGCAAAATGCAATAACTCATTTGTAGTATCTGCTTTAACTTTAAGCTAAATCAAAAATATCATCAACAATACAACACAAAACAACCAAAGCCTGTATTTTTGAATGTTGAAGATAATACTACACACAGAGCTCTTCAAAAATTTTCGTTTTATTTGCATACTTTCAAACGCCATCAACATAAACATGTAAAACTGAAGCTAAGAGGGTGAAGTGAATTATTCAGACTCACATAGCGATTAAGTGGTGGAATTTAAACCAACAGCTTTGTGGTTTCCGATCCAACTCCAAAACCACAATTCCATACAGTCTATTTCTTGGAATAAATATTCAAGCAGTGTGGTCTAGTGGTTAAGGATTTGGACCATAAGTTGAAAGGTTTGCAGGTGAATTGCACTGATTGACTCACAATGTGACCCTGAACAAGTCACTTAACTTGCCTGAACCCCTATTACTAAAAAAATAAGTAAGTGTACACACACACACACACACACACACATAGTATATACATATATAAACAATTGTAACACATAGTAGCTATGTACTTGTAAAGCATCTTCGGATAGCGCTAATTATAGAAAGGCACTATAACAAATAAAATGTCTAAAACTATAGACAACGTTTAGTTGCAGTTAACACAAAAGGTGTTAGAGTAAAGAAAGGATGTGTTTATCTAGAGCCAGACTAGACAATGGGGATCATTAGTTACGACTACTGGTCTTAGGACTGGTGATGCACTAATGGCTATGCATTGAGACATGCAGTCAGAAGTACAATAAAGGGTGATTCCAAATTATGTTGACAGTAATGGTACTGCTATGTACATACTTATGTACAATTGTAGTGGACAATTTATGTGCCACATATGGTACATGAGTCGAACATGATGGCGAACAAGTTGAGACATTCCTGTAAATCAACTTGCACATATGAAGTACGTTTTGTGAATAAATTGTTTCCGCCATTCAAATGTTAACATAATTTTGACTCACCCTGTAATGTTACATAACCAACCAATGAAACATTGTCTCTGAAGAACATGACAAGTCATCTATGGTTGTAGACTTTTTTTAATTGTGCCAGGCAAACCTACCATACAATTGGCAACAGGAGTTTCTCGATATATCATTTTCTGGTCAGAGAAAAATGATAAGCAAATACAAGTAAAGGTATTAGACACCACTGCACCCACTGTTACGGAATATTCTCCAAATGGTAATCATTACCTATATATGTTAACTGTGTGATCACTAACCGACATAGAAGAATAACTTACAACTGTGGATGTCTCTATATTAGTCTAGCTGGCATTATTAACTTGTCAGTGGCTGTCCACTTATGGTCTTAGTCTGGGGTCACTCTACACAACTTTAACTTAGAAAGCATGGCATAAATCGCATGGGATGATGGACTACAGGACTCCCACACAACTTTCCAGCACAGTTTTAAGCATTTTGCCAACTTTTCATAGCCAATTAATGTTCTGCCTAACCATACTGATAGCTACGACAGATGTTTTCCAGGTATGGCAAGTTCAGCTTCATCTTTTTTCTTTTTATCACTTTTGCGGTGGTGCAGTAAAAACAACAGACTAGGCAGACAAGCCGTTCATCTGCTTCAGTGGTTATTCCTGGATTCAGATCCAGATTAAGTTCCAGTCATTAAGTGTCTGCATGTTGCAGTTGCATGAGTAACTGTGCCCTTTGATGGACTATCACCCCATTCAGAACTGGTCCTTGCATTGTACAGTTTTGCTGGGATAAGCCAGCACTTTAACTCCGAACTAGGATAAGCAATTCAGAAAATATAAAGAGAGGTTTTGCTACATTCATGCTATTTATCTGTCCAAATAAGGCAGGAAAGCCACTTAAAGAGCATGCATTTTAGTTATATTCCTGCAAGAACTTGAGTATGAAAATCTACTGTTTGAACACAGTTATTTTTAAAATCCTGTAACCTACTTCTCATATATACAGTATAAAGTATGTTTGTATCTTGTAAAATAATCTCATAATTTCAAGATTACCTTGTGATTATGAAAATCATAAAAAGGTGCAATATAAATTAGGAATGATACTCTTTCTTCAAAAAAAGAGAGAGAAAGAGAAATGTCTGCTCTTCAGGCAGAGTCATGTTGCCAGAGAAATTAGGTGAAATCCCATCAGAAGACTTTAATAACAAGTGATGGAATTTGACCAGATGGATTTTCTTCCCAGTGCTATTTTAAGCCAGTTACCAATCCAGAACTGAAATATTTCTGTCCTGACAGTCTCAGGATGTAAGACTTTAGTCAGCCAATATAATGCATACATCAGCCTTGGTGCTGGTCACCTGTAGGTCATAGTTTCACTGGTATCTAACCTCCAAGAATGTGAAATGGGGTTGGTAACTCCAAAACAGACTCCTGATATAAAGTGAGGAATTTGTGTTGATTAAGCATTATGAAAGAGCACAGAAAAAGTAATTTAATGTACATTAGTAAAAGTAACAATTGTGCATTGTGGTCATATAATTTCATACAATGTACATTCCTGTACACCAGTATATAGGGAAGGCAATGATGAAATTGAAAGGGTTAAAAGAAAATAACAAAAAACCCTACATGACACAGCTGACAGTTGGATCGGTGGAAATAACGTTTGAAGCAAGTTGTAGTATTGAACACTCATTTAAGAAGAGTTACACTTCTTGTTTAACCCCAAAGAGCAGTGACTGGCTATAAAATAAACTTATTTTGTTTCCCTGCATTGTTGATATCATACCCGACAGACACATGATCAAGGCCTAGCAGGCCAAAGCTATGATAAACACACAGTACACTACTACTATTTTCTGGCATATACAGGAAAGAAACATACTGGCACTGCAGCATGAACGGAATGGCTTTAATTTACTTAAAAAGTAAACACCTCTCAAACAGAACAAAATGTTAGCGCACTCAGTAGAAATTGTATGTGATGCAAATAAATATTTTTTTTTCTTAAAAAGCCCATGTGAATGTAGGTATACTTTTGATCCTCGTGTGACAATGAAGTATGGCCTTGTATGCATGCACCTGTTGTATTCCTTCAGCATGTTTGCTGTGAAATGTTTGGGTGCACATTGCATCTTTTTTCTTCTTTAGCCTTTTCATTTTGGTGAGCTGCAGGATTTCATACCAAGTCTAATTCCAAGTTTTAAAAGATAAATGAGTGCAAATTTACTTTTATGTATGTTATTTCTTTATATATGTTTATTGATTGGTTCATAGAATAAACCTTATGCTTTGAGCTTCTAAAAAGAGAGTCTAAACATATGCAGTTCTGATGTTGATTTCTGATAAGCAAAATAAAGCGGCATCTGCTCTATAGTATGATTTATTATTTTTCAGAACAGGACAGCCAGTGGACAGCAATATATTCCTTAACATAGAGAGTATAACTTAGAGGAGCCTTTGCGTGACCAGCTGAACTCCCACTCTCATGCGTGCTACCTCCATTTTGAATTGCCTATACAAATAGCATATCTGCTAAGGTGCATACCTGGCTTGAAGCAACAGAATACAAATTTGCATTAGCTCAAATTAGACAAACTGGTGTCTTCTCACAGGAAGGACAGCACAATATGATTACTGCTTTAATGATCACTCTCAGTTAACAATAAAATGCGTGACTTAACACCTTTGATTAGACTCTGCTAACATACCCCTTGCACTATATATCTACAGTAACAATAGTACTTATGTACATCAGTGACTAGACCTACACAATATCACAATAGGGTAAAAGAGCAAAGCTTCCTGAGTGAAACAAATAGTTGTTTTCAGATTCTAACTTTGGCAAATGTTTATGAGTATGAAAGTGGAACAGTGACTGTCTGTTCTACATTAAACCTTCACACCAGGTAGCTCATGAAAATTGTCAATAGTCAGAGGAAATGAAGGAGGTACTGAAATAAACCCAAAACATAAAATCAAACAACAGGCAGACTAACCATTGCTACCACACCATTCAATCATTTGGCCCACTCACATATGTACCCACAGTGTCTTAAAATTGATTTCAAAACTCCAAAAAGAATATTGTCAAAAAAAAAAAAAAGAAAATTGCAAGTGATTTTAACCAGTTTAAAAGTAATGCCCTTCGAGACCTCTTGGGTGGATTAAATGGGCTTGAACAGTGAATGAATGAATTAAATTTAACATAATACAGAAGTTACTGCTTTACATTAAATGCTTATTTTTAAACTGTTTTTATTAACCTTTTTTCTTGAATTACTTTATACATGTGTGCAATACTGCAGTGGGCTGTGCCCTGCCCAGGTTTGTTTCCTGCCTTGCGCCCTGTGTTGGCTGGGATTGGCTCCAGCAGACCCCCGTGACCCTGTTTTAGGATATAGCAGGTTAGAAAATGACTGACTGACTGTGTGCAATATAAGGGCTTTTGCTGATGTGCAGTAGCATATTTAAACACAAATATCTTTATCAAAAAGCAGCACATAACTTAACAGAATTACACTTCATTATCAAACTCAAAACATGAAGTATCCCAGCATCTCTTTTGATTATTTTTCTGCATTCCTTAAGGTGACACTTTTGAAAGTGTGTTTTCTGCATAATTCAGCCTGCATAATTTACATATTTTTTAATAGCCATTCAACCTTGTTCTGCATAGTGTTGCTTATAGAGCATATCAAGTCCTATGACAATCACTTTGGCCGCTCGTTGACGGAGCACTTGCTCCAGTATATAGTTAGAGGGATGCGAGAGACCAAAAGCAGGATTCCAAAATGGTTTAGTGTTATATCTGAGGGGCTTATAGTGATTTACACCTGTAAATGCTTTTTTTCAAAAATATCTTTCATCCAATGCCTGCATATATAACAAAGTCCACAGAACTAGAAGAAGCCCCTGCACAATCAATCAAATCATACTGGTGCATTGTGGGAAGTGCACCAAATGACCAAAAGCATGCCCACTTGCACACACCCCCTAACATAAAAAAGGAATCACCTATCAACTAACCACAAAATCTAAATCAGAACCAGTCAGCAATGATATCAATACATTACTGTTTATAACACCAATTCGGCAAAAGTTGGGAATATGAAATGAAAATGAAAACAGAAAGCAGTGGTTTCAACTTTGACTTTGACTTATAATCCATCATAAACAGTATAAGGACAAAATATTTCATGTTTAGTCTTTTTATTTTTTGTAAATATACATCCATTCTTGTCATTGAGGACCCACAACACATTCCAAAAATAAGAGATGGAGCAATTTAGAGCCAGTGAGTTAAAATAAGAATATTATGATGAGAGTAGAAGCAGATGATATTCAATGTGTGATTGTAATCCTCCTTTGGTATAAAAGCTACGTAAAAGAAAGGTCTATTCCTTCAGCAGCAAAGATGGAGCAAGGGCCACCAATTTTCCCACAAGAGCAAGAGAAAATCACTCAAATGTTTAAAAACAATTTTTCTTAAAGACACATCAGAAGAGATTTGGATATTTCATACTCAGCTGTGCATAATAAAATTAAAATATTCATGGAAGCTGGAGAAGTTTCAGTGCATAAATAGCAAGGGTGCAAGCCTAAGCTCACTGTCCATGATCTCTGATCCCTCAGACGGCACTGCACCAAGAACTGTCATTTATCAATAAGTGATATAAACACATGGGCTCAGGAATACTTTGGCAAACCTTTATCAAGGAGCACAATATATATTTATATCCACAAGTGCCAGCTACAACTGTACTGTGTAAAAAGTACAGTATTCTGCATGTTAACAGTGTCCAAAAGTGCTGTTGGCTTCTCTGGACTCGGAGGCTTATGGCATGGACCATCACACAGTGGAAAAGTGTATTATGGTCAGACAAACCAATTTTTCAGGTCTTTTTTTGGTAGGAATGGATATTGTATCTTCCAGGTCAAAGAAGAAAACAACCATCCAGACTGTTATCAGGTAAAAGTCCACAAGCCAGCGACTGTGTTGGTATGTGGTTGTGCAGAGCCCTGGGCAAGGGTAACTTGCACTTATCTGAAGACATTATTGATGCTGAAAAAGTACATACAAATTTTGGAACAACATATGCCGCCTTTAAGACTGTATCTCTTCTATGGACTCCCATGTATATTTTAGGAAAACAATGCAAAAACCACGTTCTGCATGCATTACAAAGGCAGTGGATGCGGCTGCTGGCCTGATTGTAGTCCTGACCAGTCCCCAACTGAGAATGTATGCTGCAATTTGAAACGCAAAATGTGACAATGAAGACCACGTGCTGTTATACACCTTAAGACTTATTCGCAAGACAAATGGGACAAAATTACACCTGAAACAGTAAATAAATAGGTGTCTGAACATTTATTAAGTGTTGTGAGAAGGAAAGGCAAAGTTACAAAGTGGTGAATTCTTTACTGTCCAAACATTTTGAAATATGCTACAGATATCAAAATCAAAGTAAGTGTTTACTTTTGAAATAAAAAAACAGTAAAATGAATCAGTTGTAACATCAAATAATGGGATGTTAAATTGTTTTCTGGTCAAATGTCACAAACTATCATTTACTGGTCGATGCTTTCTGTTTTTATTTGTATTTTCATACCGTCCCAACTTTTTCCAAGTTGGGGTCGTACAAAGAAGAACTTAACCCCTTTTTCTTAGTTGCAGGTGCTGTACCGGTCATTGTGTGTCTTAATGGCTGCTGGCATGATGTCGCCTTGCTAAAATGAATTTTGACATAGGCGTGAGAATCACAATCACAAAGCATCTAATTGGTCATCATTGGTCAGATCTCAAAAGAAGTGATGTCAATTTCAATTCATTGTTGCAGTACACAGTACAGCTAGGAAGAAACTGGGTTCAAAACCATGCACAGATTTTTGCATAAGCTACAACAATTAAAATTAGTATCTTCTAAAATACAGAGCACATACAGTATAGGATATATGGGACTGATCAAAGAAATATGGGGTGATTGCTCACTCTATTAATGGACCACCAGTCAAACATACCATATTCACATGCAACACACTCTGTTATTCCAATTCATATTCATTCATTATTTAAAAAAATGTGTCTTATATCCAGGATGGAAGCCATGATCTCCAAAGTGAATCCACTTTAGACAGGTGGAAAACATTTCAACTCCACACAAAAGGCACCCACCAGGAATCTTAAGCACTCTGAGACAGAAATGCTGCCTACTATACCACCATACCATACCCACACCTGGTCAGGAACTGTAGTGCAGTGGTCCAGGCTTTGGACTTCAAACCCTGAGGTTGTGGTTTCAAATCCTTCTACAGACACTGTATGACCACGAGCAAGTCAATTGACCTGCCTGTGCTCCAATTGGAAAACCAAAAGAAATGTAACCAAATGCATCATACAGTAAATTAAATTTAATTAAAGATTAAAAACTGCAGCCAGTAAATGATCATATTTTTCCAAAAAGTTTTCTAAGTGCATTTCACAAGTTGTTGTCTTCTAGTAAGTAGCTACCTAGACAATGACCAAGTCACACATGAAAGGATAATCTGAACTATTATTTCAGTTTCACTACTAATACAGCTGGCAGATCTCACCCAAAAAACACACACACACTTCTGGTAAGACTCTTAGACTCCTGATTATGCCCATTTTAATTACCAATAGTTAATACTTCCACTACATAACTCAATAAGCAGATTGCTAGAACAGCTCACCACTATCATCACCCACCCATTGATACTCACTGGTCTACATACAGCAGAGGCTTCTGGAAGCAGTTTCTCGATCTGTTTTTGGATCTTTCAAAGTCAGCATTGGAATGAAATTCACTTTCAAACACTCTGAAAAGAGATTAGAAACATATACTTCAAGTTAGCAAACATGCTGTACAGATAGATGGCTGTTCAAAGTGTATCCTTCAATTGAATAACTTAATATAAATGTCAATAAAACAGTCCAAATACATTGTGAACCCAATGGCACATAGACCAGACAGACAAGTTGACACCAGATTAAATGTTAGATAATCCACATTGTGTCGCAAAAATGCTCTTAAACCACACATCAAATACAAGACATGCTGTTGGCTTCATAAGCATTTGGACAGTGACACATTCCTCACCATTTTTACTTTTAATGCAACCACCATGTATTTCAAATTAAGCAATTGTTATGTGATTGAACTGTAGACTTTCAGCTTTAATATAAGGGGTTTACCAAAAATATTGTGTTAAAGCTGAAAGTCTACACTTAATCACATAATGATTGCTTTATTTCAAATCCACTGTGGTGGCCTACAGAGTCAAAATTATGAAGCTTTGTCACTGTCCAAATACTTATGGACCTAACTGTAACTTCATACCCTTTAAATAGTTTTCTTTCTCAGTTTAACTAAAACACTAAGGAGGCACTCTGAAGGTAAGCGGTATGTATATCTGATATTTAAATTGCACCATGAAACTATATCTTTGATATTTCATTCCATTCCGGTTCAATTTCAAACAACCTGCCATGGAGAAACTGTTTCTTCTTAGTAAGAAGATGGAATCTTTTATATAATGGCAAGGAAGTTTTTAAAATATAGCAAGTGTGGTGATGAAGCAGTGTACTTATATTTAGCTACTGTACACACTATAAGAAAATAAAGAGAATGCTGGGATGAATTCAGTATAGTATGAGTAAGAGAATATTATGCTATAAATAGAGGTTAGTCAGATTACTTTGGCCATATGGCCATTTAATGGCTTCAAAACAGATAATAATAATGATAAGAAAGGTTCTTTAAATAAATAAATACATAGATAAATACATATATATGTACGCACACTGTGGTCGGAACACAAACCAGAATGAGTAAAAAATAAATGCAACAGTTCCAGTGAGGCATTATGCAGGTGGATTGTTGTTGGTATGAAGGAGCCCCAGTAGCGTTTCTGACACACTTGTGAATAATTTGTTGTCTGAAAGTACTCAGTTGTTTCTGTGTCATAGTTAGAATGTATGACATTGTTCATAATGACACTCATTTTTAGTTTTAATTCTTTCCTCTGCTGTTACCTCCAGGGGGTACAGTGTGTATCCCATGACTGCGCTTGCCCTTTTAATTAGCCTGTTGACTCAATGGGCCACTCTTGAAGTGATGTTACCACACCACAGCATAGAAAATCTCCTGGCCATAACAGAGATGTATAAGGTGTGAAGGATGTAACAAAATTCATGGGACCATAAAAAATATTTTGTTATACTGAAATTTCATTATAACAACTAACTGCAAAAAATATATATATTTGAAAATGAAACATTAGATGTACAGTTGTACTTGAAAGTTTGTGAACCCTTTAGAAGTTTCTATATTTCTGCATAAATATGACCTAAAACATCATCAGATTTTCACTCAAGTCCTAAAAGTTGATAAAGAGAAACCAGTTAAACAAATGAGACAAAAATATTATACTTGGTCATTTATTTATTGAGGAAAATGATAGAATAGTACATATTTGTGAGTGGCAAAAGTATGTGAACCTCTAGGATTAGCAGTTAGTTTGAAGGTGAAATTCGAGTCAGGTGTTTTCAATCAATGGGATGACAATCAGGTGTGAGTGGGCACCCTGTGTTATTTAAAGGACAGGGATCTATCACCGTCTGCTCTTCACAACACATGTTTGTGGAAGTTTATCATGGCACGAACAAAGGAGATTTCTGAGGACCTCAGAAAAAGAGTTGTTGATGCTCATCAGGCTGGAAAAGGTTACAAAACCATCTCTAAAGAGTTTGGACTCCACCAATCCACAGTCAGACAGATTGTGTACAAATGGAGGAAATTCAAGACCATTGTTACCCTCCCCAGGAGTGGTCGACCAACAAAGATCACTCCAAAAGGAAGGTGTGTAATAGTTGGCGAGGTCACAAAGGACGCCAGGGTAACTTCTAAGCAACTGAAGACCTCTCTCACATTGGCTAATCTTCATGTTCATGAGTCCACCATCAGAAGAACACTAAACAACAATGGTGTGCATGGCAGGGTTGCAAGGAGAAAGCCACTGTTCTCCAAAAAAAACATTGCTGCTCGTCTGCAGTTTGCTAAAGATCACGTGGACAAACCAGAAGGCTATTGGAAGAATGTTTTGTGGACGGATGAGACCAAAATAGAACTTTTTGGTTTAAATGAAAAGCATTCCAGCATAAGAACCTCATCCCATCAGTGAAACATGGTGGTGGTAGTATCATGGTTTGGGCCTGTTTTGCTGCATCTGGGCAAGGACGGCTTGCCTTCATTGATGGAACAATGAATTCTGAATTATATCAGAGAATTCTAAAGGAAAATGTCAGGACATCTGTCCATGAACTGAATCTCAAGAGAAGGTGGGTCATGCAGCAAGACAACAACCCTAAGCACACAAGTCGTTCTACCAAAGAATGGTTAAAGAAGAATAAAGTTAATGTTTTGGAATGGCCAAGTCAAAGTCCTGACCTTAATCCAATCGAAATGTTGTGGAAGGACCTGAAGCGAGAAGTTAATGTGAGGAAACCCACCAAGAGTTAAAGCTGTTCTGTACGGAGGAACGGGGTAAAATTCCTCCAAGCCGGTGTTCAGGAATGATCAAAAATTACCGGAAGCCTTTAGTTGCAGTTACTGCTGCAAATGGGGGTCACACCAGATACTGAAAGCAAAGGTTCACATACTATTGCCACTCACAAATATGTAATATTCAATCATTTTCCTTAATAAATAAATGACCAAGTATAATATTTTTGTCTCATTTGTTTAACTGGTTTCTCTTTATCTACTTTTAGGACTTGAGTGAAAATCTGATGATGTTTTGGGTCATATTTATTCAAAAATATAGAAAATTTTAAAGGGTTCACAAACTTTCAAGCACAACTGTAACATTTTTTATAGAAGTACGAATACAGAAAACATTTTTTTTTCCCTGCCGAGGCTGGTGCCCTGCCCAGGGTTTTTTCCTGCCTTGCGCCCTGTGTTGGCTGGGATTGGCTCCAGCAGACCCCCGTGACCCTGTAGTTAGGATATAGTGGGTTGGATAATGGATGGATTTTTTTTTCCAAAAAAAGAAGTAATTTTTGACCGCACGGAATTTTCTTTAGCAGTATTCATTATTACATTCTCTACATCATATATTTTTTAAGGAACACTTTCCGGGACATCAGTGCTGGATGATAAATAATCCTAAATCTTTTTTGTTCATCCACAGCTTCAGAAAAGGAAACCTTTGTAACAGGTGGTATTCTATTTTCATCATCTTTTTCCTTGCTTTCTAGAGTTAAGATATTTGGAGCAGACGACTGTAAATTTTCAATAATGTCCTTATTAGTTAGCTTGCTCACATCATTAAATTATTTTCTGCGTCAATGTACCCCTAATAAATTGCACTGTCCACAGCTATGGAGCTCCACATTTCTCTCACTTCATTTTCTGCTCTCTTCAAAAGGTCTGTTCTAGTCATCTGGATTTCAGTTTTGATTTCAATAATCGAGGCCTTCATTTAAGAATTGTTGTTGCTTTTACTGACCACCAAGTTTCTTTGATATCAACTTTTTTGTTGTCTTGTCAAACTAGGTTCAATAATATTTTTTTATTAAGTTGACTCCTGTAATGCATTTTACAGCATGGATAATACCAAGAACCAAAGGCTGCAGGCCTGCTATACAGTTTGGTGGTAAAAATTCAACTCTTAATGTTTTGTAATTCATATGTTAAATTATGTTCTGAACAATCATCAATCAAAATAAATTTTTTTCTCCTTTGTCTTCTCATTTGTGCGTCCAAATCTTCTGCAATTCATTAAATATTCCTTGTGTCATCCAAGCTCATTGGCTTGCTCGATAATCATCGTGAAGTGATCACAACATTCTTAAAAAATTGTGGATATGCATATCTTCGATTAATCAATGGTTTCAGCTTTTCTGTACCTTACACGCTGCAGCATCTTCTTTGCATGAATCTCAGTTAACCGTTAGGGTACGATGTGGAAGCAATTGATAAAATAACCGTCTGATCTGCATTGAAAATGTCATTACTACAGTATTGTGTTCTGCCACTATTTTCTTTATATCACCAGCATGTCACTCCATAGCTTGTTCCAGTGGTGTACTGTTTTCTTCTCCATAAATTTCCCTGGAAGTTATTCCACAGCATTCTTTAAACCTGTTACGCCATCCGACACTTGCTTGAAACATATCAGCTTTCAACAGTTTTTAAATTCTAAATCTTTTCCCATATTATTGGTCCACTAATTGGGATATTCTGTGCTCTCAAATCTTGCAACCATGAAAATGTAGCTTTATTGATGTCATCATGTAACACGTTTCAAAATTTTTTTTGCTGTGGCCCCAAAGCCTGCTATTTAACTTTGTCTTTTAGTTTTTTTCCTTCACAATTGTTGACAGCATTGAAAGTGTGATGCTGAATGCTTTCACCTCGTCGTTTTTCTTCATTCTGGAATTAAAAGTTTTCCAGGATTTTTCATTTTTCTTTCAGTGCAAACTGACACCATTTCTCACTTTTTTTGCTCATCACAAAAAAACTTTGACAAGTGCTATTAAACTCTAACGATACTTTACTAGTACGTGGCAACACACACAACACAACTACCCATGTAGATGTTCAGTGGAGCACTGCCTCAGAATTGGGCTATATGATGTCACTTACATTCTAGCCGAGTCTCACTGAGACTGCCCTTAGGCCGGAAATTTCTCAACAGACTCTTTTGGTCTAACAAGAAAGAGAAACCCTTTTGCAGGGTTTCCAAAACTCAGCGAGACATTAAGTATTTTTTGCATTGCATTATTATCTTCAGTGGCCATTTTTGGTTGAAAAAAGTTTGTTAAACTGAAATGTACTTTTCGTTAAAATGAAATTCGTTAAACATGATGTTGTATGCATTTTGTTCAGTCCAACAAAAAATATATTTATTATTCTGAAAATTTTGTTACTTCAGTATTTGCTATAATGAGATTAGACCTGAATACAGTAGCTCCTCTGTATTACAAGATCAGCCCAACCTGTCATTAATGTGGACCTCCAAGTACTTGTAGGAGTGGACCACCTCAAAATCCACTCTCTAAATAGTGAACGAACAAAGAAGCTCTTTGGAGCAGTGCAAATCAACAACCAGTTCCTTGGTTTGGCTGAGATGCAAGACAATTCATGTTATCCTAAAAACACAGTTCTTCTCCTGTCTCACCCTCCTTATCAATATACTCTTTAAGTACGGAATCATTTGAGAATAGTAATAGGAATGTGGCAGTGTGACATTTGCAAATTAATGTAACATTTCTACACCTGCTTAGTCTAAATCAAGGTAATTGAAAGATGAAGCTTATGGGCAAAATGCAGGGAACAGCCCTGGGCAGGGTCCTAGGAATCATGGCACAAACTTGCAACATGTTTTAAGACTGCAGTTTCTGCACCTGCTATGTACCGTGATGCTCATGAGAGAAGCCAGCCAGGGAAGAGCAGAAGAAACCTTCCTATAGACCTTAAATATGTTTCCCTAGGCATTTACTTACTCTACTTCAAGAAAATGATTGACACGAAATGGAAACACATTGCCTCCATCACTAATGCCCGCAATAAATAAGCTGCAGTGATCTTACTTCTAAGGATATGTGCAACCACATGGGCTAAAGGTCTAAATAAACTATTCTTGTAGACAGAAAATTAAAAATGCATTTGGCTGTTCTTAATATTTAATCGTACATGCAGCATTTCTATTTCACTCTCTTCAAGTACATTGCATTGCGTCAACGTGACTGCTGTATTCAGCATCAAACCTAAAAAGTCAGAGCAATCTGTTGAAGTACAAAAAGACCCTATGAGTTCTCCAATCCACTTAGGAGCAGATGCAGCAAGCACACCAAACTACTTTCAGATTCCCATGTAAGAATCAAGCAAGGAGAACAAACTACACACAGGCAGACCAACATATACAAAGAAACTAAAAGTATAGTTCTTATCAATGAAAATCCAAGTTCAGGAGTTCATGGGCTGCGGTCTAATACTTCAAGGTCACCTTACCTGCTTAACAGTTCAGTGAGAAAACACAGGGGCCAATATTCTGTAGTTTCTTGTAAAATCTTTGTATTCATAGGTCAACCTGTCATAAAGCCTAAAAAGTATTATTTCTCTTGCTAAGCAAAACATTTTTTTCAACCAGGGATGGAGTTAGAGTACACAAATGTGCTATAGCATATCTGAGAGGAGCAGAACTGTGATAATAAAAGTGGAGTGTCTCACTGCTTTGCGGCTCCCATAGCCATACAAGGTAACAAAAGACTTCCTGTAAGCAACAGGATTATTGACTATTCACACATTACCCAGGTTTACTGGACAGCATCCAAGCAGAAATGTAAAATGCCCTTTGTAATGGATTATTTCTCATTGACATTTCAGAATAAACTGTTAATGATAATTACACATGTCACACATTTTTTACTGTCATCTTTTTGATAACATAACTGTATAAGACCGCTGTCAATTAATCATTAAAAACATGAGGACCCCAACCCTATTTTTGAACAATTAACAAAAAAGACACCAGTTTAAAAAGGTGGACAGATGACATTCCCAACCCCCAAATTAATGTTACTCTGCTCAGGATTTGTACACATTCAGGGGGAAGTCAATTGTTTCCAGGTAGGCTGAGAAAAACCAAATGCTAACACAGCAGAGGCTGCCGTTATTGCTCATGTAATGCCATATAATTCAAACACTAAATGTATAATTATCTTGGAAATAAATCAGTTTTGTTTCTGAATTATTGTTAGAAGCAGTGAGGTAAAAAAAAACACACAAAACAAGCGCATTAATATGTTCATAAATACTTTTCTGATCCAATATTGTGAGGCATATGAATAATGTCTTCCCCTACAGTTTTGTCTTTACCACTTGCTTATCGACAGTTTAAACTTCTGCTAGGATATTGTAATGTGTGAGTAAGCAGGAATTAAAGTGTGAAGCACAAATAGCTTATCTGTGAAGTCTTGATATATGGATAGCATGTTCATAGTCTATCTTATGCATGATAATTCAAAGAAGGCAGTAATATTATAACAACATTTTCTAGGACAGGCCAACTTTTTGTGTGGCTCACCAGATGACCATCATTGAGATCTCCAAAAGATTTAAAAGAAAGTTGATGACTTAATGCTTGAGTCACTGTTTAACAAAATGTTAAAAATGTTTGAGGAAAAGAACAATTTTTAATTACTGATTATATTGTTGTCAAGATCAATTGATACATAAGTTTCAGCTATACTATTTAATTATCATTATTAGAGCTAACAGACATGTCAAATTAAGATACATACTTAAGTGGACTGGATATCGGGTTAATCCAGCGTTTCTCAACCTCTAAGTATTTGCGACACAAGTTTTCATAACAGTTTTAATCGCCTCCCCCAACATTTTTTTTTGAAATGTAGATGCATATTTTATTATACCTACTTAACTTTTATCGACATTTATCTAACTCTATATTTATTGTTCTAGTATCAGAATGTAGTTTAAGTTAATTTGTTTTGGTTTCAACAGATGTTTTTTTCATATTTTTGATTCTTGTTTCATTTTTTTCACATCTTCGTGACCCCCTTTTTGTTACTTCGCGCCCCCCTAGGAGGTCCCCCTACAGGTTATTCCAACTGGGTTATTCCAACTTAGAATCATTTCTTTCCCATCTATGTCAGCCAGCATTGTGCTAATTCACTGGGCAATCAGAGGAAGATGTCATGCAACACAACATTCACCAACTTTACCTTGTCGGGACATCCATTCATTTTCTGAACTTACTATAGTTTCTAACACAATTGAGAAATTTTTATTTTTTGTTATCTGATCACAGTTGCACTGTATTCTTTGACTAAGAGAACCTGATATAATCAATCAGTGACCATTCAAAATAGTCATCAGACTTACTTTCTCAAATCTCATCAGATTTGTTCCAAAATATGGCACACAAATCAGTTTATGAGCAGTGCTGTACTTAGAGCTACAGAAACAAGCACATCTTCAGTGATGTGAGAGGAAAGCAGAGTACTTGGAGGAACAACCTGCAAACACTACAGAGACAAATGAACAGGCACGGGTTCAAATCCAAGATGCTGGATATCTGAATCAGGCTACCCTGAATAGCAAAAGTTTTAGTGAAATATATTACTAAATATTTTCATGTTTTCTTTAACAAGTTGTCTTTAGGAAAGCTTCTATGACTCAACCTAATTTTCCCTATTAATAAAATACAGATAAAAAAAATGAGCAAGTGCTTAAATACAAGATGTTGCGGTTTGTTTTGTTGAAAAAAAAAAAGATATTGCTAAAAAATCATGAAATATTTTTGAATCTTTTCACAGTATACCTTTCTGTCTGAGTAAAACTTTTTTTAGCATAAAAAAACATTATAAAATGAAAAAATTGACAAGGCAGTTAGGACAGTGGTTAGTGCTGTTTATGTCTGCCTGAAAATGATTTAAGGAACTTTAAGAAATGACTAGAGAGAAGGAATCCTTCAGTCTGTTTTAAAAGTGTATAAGCGATGGTATGAGAAAAATACAGCTAAGTACACTGAGAAAAAGAGTAATGCCCAGCAGCAACTGGGGCATTGCTGGGTAGTTCATCCATTCAAACCAAATACATTAGATCATTTATTTGAGGGCAGATAGATGTAGATGCGGCACAGTGGCGCAGTGGGTAGCGCTGCTGTCATGCAGTTAGGAGACCCAGGTTCGCTTCCCGGGTCCTCTCTGTGTGGAGTTTGCATGTTCTCCCCGTGTCTGTGTGTACTCCGGTTTCCTCCCACAGTCCAAAGACATGCAGGTTAGGTGCATTGGCGATCCTAAATTGTCCCCCGTGGGTGTATGTGTGTGCATGCCCTGCGGTGGGCTGGTGCCCTGCACGGGGTTTGTTTCCTGCCTTGCGCGCTTTGTTGGCTGGGATTGGCTCCAGCAGACCCCCGTAACCCTGTAGTTAAGATTTAGCGGAATGGATAGATGGATGTAGATTATACATGAACATGAAGACGCATAAAAAAGTACAAGGAGGCCATACAAGCAACATATAATATTTCAGTTACCAAGCAGTTTTGTCCATAAACCACTCCATTATATAAATATGCCATGCAAGTCTTTGTTTCTCATTTTTGCCATTTTGACATACAAAGTTTACCACAGACAGGGCACAGCTGGCCCTCCTAAAGAAACAGTTGCTATACTGCTGTAAGAACTAAGAATAAGCAACAGATGTTCTATTTGTAACAATATGCAAATGAAACTTATATGTGCTCGCCATGAAAGGACCTTTCTGGCCACATTGTTCTATCAAAACATTGCAGAGCAACTGAAAGGACACAGGCACACCAGCAGCAAATAAAAGAATGCTGAATAAAAATAATAAAGATAAATAAGCATGCAGTGCTAAAGCTCTACTGCAAAATTAATAAAAACTTTCTTTAGAAAGATGCATGGCCTCTTCACGTGTGTTCATGCATTCACTTTGCACAGTAAAAACATACAAAGCATAAATCAGCAAATATATATATATATACAGTATTTTTTTTTTCAGGCTCTTATTCAAAGAGACTCATACATTTATAGGCATACCCATTGTTCTGTTGATCTTCAAGAGGTGTTAGTCCTCCTTAGTCTCCATTATGGATGGGAAGGAATTTTTGATCTTTGGATCTTATGAAATTATTTGGTAAAATGTAGGAAAGCACTATGGCAACAGGATATAACAGGGCAATGACACTTCAGAGAACATCTTGAAACCTGCAAACATCTTCCTAGCACACAAGTGACAAAATGAAAGATACCCAGCTGCACCCGGCTGCAAAAAAATGAAATTTTTTCTGAGCACTGCAAGTGAAATAGGCAATATATACTCACACACACAGGCTCTCACAAAAATGAGATTCATCCCATTATTCTGCAGTGGGCTCTGCATTATAATTAAAGCTGACAAGGATCATCCATTTTTCTGTAAAGTCCTATATTACAGTATTTGTCACATAATTTCAAAAAATTAAATCCCAAATTTCCTTGTCAATACGCCAGGAGACGGCCCACCAGCGGGTTAAACGGCTCTGAGAATTCGGTAGCAAAACACTCAGGCAGCCGAACAAAAGAGGGAAATAATTGCCAGTGCATATGGTAATGAATCATTAATGGACAAGGTTTCAAAGAAAAAAAAGTAATATTATACTCAGCTTATGTTTTAATTGATTTATTAATATTTAATCACAAGAATGTAATTTAAGCTCCCTATGATTTAGCTTTCATAAACCTTCCAATTTCACAAATTCAAACTCCATTTAAAAGGAGAGAAGCAATTAACTTTTGTCTGTGTCAGAGCCCAAAGAAAGGAGGAAAAAAAATAGTCCTCTAAATTTACATAAGAAATATGGGGCTTGTTTATATATACATATACATACATAATTTTATATACAGTGCCTGTGTGTATGTGTATATATGTGTATATGTATATATATATACACTGTATACTTACTTATATATAGTACAAAAAAATATAGATATACACACACAGTGGATTCCAAAAGTATTCAGACCTCTTCACTTTCTGCACATTTTATTATTTCATTTGAAAAATAGTTAAAATTGCTGTGGCATTCCAAATTGTGATCTTGTTTGCTTTAATTATCCTTGAGATGTTTCTAGAACTTGATTGTAGCCCACCTGTGGCAAACTTAGTTGACTGGACACACAGCTAAGTTTATAAGGTCTCACGGTTCAAATTGCCTGTCAGGACACAAACCGAGCCATAAAGTCCAAAGAAGCCTCTGTAGACCTTCACAATAAAACTGTGGTGAGGCATAGATCAGGTCAGGGGTATAAAACCATTTCTAAATCTAAATCTTTGAATATTCCCAGAAGCAGAGTGACGTCAATAACGATGAAATCGAAAAAGTCTGAAACCACCTGAATTCCCTCAAGATTTATCTGTCTAGCTAAATTGGGTAACTGGGCAAGAAAAGCCTTGGTCAAGTTTGGTCACTCTAACAGAGTGTGAAGAGTCATTTGCTGAGCATGTTGGAAAGACTACTACCTCTGCAGCAGTCCATTAATCAGCCTTTATGGCAGAGTGGATAAATCCTGCTTGAATTTTACCGATTGGCATTTAAGGGACTGTGGAAGCATGAGGAAAAAGAGTCTCTGGAATGTTGAGATATAAACTTAAATGCTACCAGCATTTTGTCTGGCAAAGATTAGGCACTGCACATCACCTTCCTAATACCATCTCTATGGTGAAATATCATGCTATGGGGAGTGCTTCCAAGCAACAGGGACAGAGAGACTGGTTAGAATTTAAGGAAATATGAACACAGACAAATACAGAGACCAAAAAAACAACTGGTCCAGTCACTGTGCACGTCATCTCATACAGGGTGACGTTTAATAATGACCTGATGCATATAGCAAAATCGATGCTGGAGTGGCTTCGGGTGAACTTGAGTGGCCGTGCCAAAGACCAAACTTAAACCACATACAGCATCTGGTGAAAGACTTGAAGTTGGCAATTTACAGATGCTGAACATGCCTGAGAGGATCTGTCAAAAAAGAATGGGATAAACTGCTTAAATCCAGGTGAGCAAAACATGAGGAGACTAACACATAAAGACTCAAAGCTGTAATAATGGGGCTTTTAGAAAACACTGAATTAACGGTCTGAATACTTAAATAAATGAGAAAATTTCATTTTTAATTTTTAATAAATTTGCAAACCTTTCTGAAAACATTTTTTCACTTTGTCATGATTGGTTATTGAGCATAGACTGATAGGCAAAAATGTCAAATTTATCAATTTAAAATTAAATATACTACACAACAACTGTGCAGGAAGTGAAGGGGTCAGAATACTTTCTGAATCCACTGTATATATACACACACCCCATAGTATTATTATATACATATACACACGACTCCTATAGCATCCGTAAACAGTGGTGTATGGAAATAAATAAAGGGATGGCCATATTTACAAAACATCAGAGAAACGTTTAATCAGTCAATTCAATCTGCCCTGAACCATTGCTCCCCACACTCAGGTACAAAATATTCCACTGTCAAAGTGATCAATTGACAAAAAAGAATTACCTCCATAGAGGTAAATATTTTGAGGATAAAATGTACAAAATAGCAAATAAGATCAGGATTATTTAAGTATTTATCCTGTATTTAAGCAAAATCAACAGTGAATCCTGGATAAAGAATGGTGCGATGTGGACATAGTAGTGGTACAAGAACAAACAACACCATGGAGCTATGCTGTTTCATTATGATGAACTGGCATTGATCCTTGAGGGATGCTATTTCACAGAGTTGACAGAAGAAAGCAAAAATAGTGCAGCTATTTGAAGGTCCATTTTAAATACTCAGAATATGGCTATGTAATGAAAGGCATGTCCAGAACACAGGAAGCCTGAAAATAATATTGCCTGGGCGGTCTCTGGTTGAAATTATAATACTTAAAAATTAAACTCAGTCTGCTGTATATTTGCTTAAACATCTAAAACAAAAGTCATATGCTGCACATTTCTGTCTACTCCCTATAAACAGAGACCAAACGGTGTTGTATTTTTTACTACCAAAGAGATTCTACTGCAGGAAACAGAATCTTGTGAAGTATTGAGGTGAAAATGATGCCATCAATAGGCCATGTTTTTAGAGTCTTTGAAAAACTCAGTGGACAATAACAGAGCCAAGGGTTAAAAAATAAGTAATCTGGGCAGCTTCTAATGATATTCCTTAAGACATAAAAAATCTGCCTAGAAATATCCTTCAATAAATGAAATCAAAGTGTTTAAGGAATGTACAAGAATTCAGTGAAATGACCGTTTAAGAATAATCTAAACTGAAATGTTAAAAAGAGAACATGAAAGTAGCTCACAGATGGTTTTAAGGGAAAAGTATGCAGCAAAAGTGAGTTATCTTTCCAAAACTACTTTGTATTGTCAAAAAAGTATTTTTTCCGAGGTTTACACAGATTCTAGAATAAAAATGCAACTTGCAAATATGTACTTAGAACACTGAGAAAGCTTTCAAGAGCATCAGTTTTTGCACACCTGGAGTCACACAACATTATCAGCTTAATCAATTTATGATGGAGCTAAAAGGTAAGAAAAATATTTAATGTATGAATTGCGTCCTAGGCTGCGAGGTACCCAGTCTGAATCTCCAGGACTGCCATCTTTAAATATTTTCTGCAGTTCATACATCAATTTCCCGCTTTAGAAAAAAAAAATCCCTTAGTAAAAATGTATCAATTTCAAAATGGAGTGGTAAGAGCACAAAATAAAAGTTTTCTTTCTTATATATCTTAAGCAAAGCGAAACCTTGCTCAGCCTCTTCAGATTATCACAAAAAATGTATGTCTGTACAGAAACTGACAAAAAATGAATTCATACAATAAACTGACTGACTTGCTTCTTTAGTCTTGGGCAAAAAGGGTCTCTTACCAGCTTGAGCAATGAATTGGAGATCACCTCAGAAATGACTGTTCAATATTAAGAGGATCTAGCAATAAAAAATTGAAAAACTAAGATTCAGACCTTGCAAGCAAAGAAACTATTTCTACTTGTAGGAAATTAAACTCCAACTCATCTAAAGTAAGGTTTTGGACAAAAGTACAAAAACAGGTATAAGGAAAAAAAATGGTGGAACCAGCCCACATCTGCTAGCTTTACGTGTTTACAGAAAACATAAGGCTCTGGAAACAGTGACATGTCACACGCAAACAATGTACCAAGTTTGCATGTAAACAGACCTACAGCAGCCAGCTGTGAGCTACATAGGGCAGTCGAAATCCACACGGGGACATTGAAATTGCTTACATGACGGTTAACTCATTCACGACCAGTAAACAAAGCTTTTGGCAAAGGAAAAATAAGCGTACCATTACTGCAAGCTAGCCCTCATCATAGTCCCTAAAAACCACATAGAATTCACTGCTTTGTTCCCTAACATCTAGTCAAGTATACAAAGGTCACACCACTAGATGTCTAGACACTTACTCTTCTTTAAAATGCATGGCTCAAGTGTGGAGTGGTTCTCAAATGTAACTAACTTGGGTCTCATTTTTGTAAAGGTGTGAAAACATTTGAATGATTCAACCTCTAAATTCTACTAGTATTTCACAGCAATTACATGTGACAATCATCGCACCATAGTAAAATATAATCTTTGGATAGAATCATTTGAGCTGCCCTTATGAGGTTCAACAAATTGAGAATATACTTGCTATATCTTCTCATAAATTGTGTACAAAATTCATTCCTACTGCAATTACTAGAACCCCTGACATTTATTGTGTGCTTTTAATGGCAGCAACCAAACAATAAAATGAAAATATCTGCCATAAAAGGTAACTGTACTATTCTTGATGCAAGATATGAAAAGAAGCTGGGGGGAAAGTAAAATATAATAAGAGAACAGCATTTTCTATAGATTCATTAACAATGACATGTCCATTTATATTCAAGTTATTTGAAATCATAAGGAGATTACATAGAGCAATGCACAAACAAATCTAGAAGGCTAAAAACAAATAAATAGCTTGGATAGATATTCAATACTCCTGAAAGAAGCTAGTTATTATATATAAACCTTCGACATCTATTATTTGGAGGTCAGAACCAACTGGGGAATTTCCTGAAGCCTGGAAGTTAGCCAACATTATACGATATCATAAAAAGGAGACTGCTGACCTCAGTAATTACAGGCCAGCTACCTTAATTTATATTGTATGTAAATTAATGGAGGTGATTATAAAAGACAAAATAGAAAAACCGCTATTCAGTACAGGTATATTAACAGATTTTGCAAGTTTAGTCTCAGAGTAAACATATTACAATAATATGCCGGCAATTTCAGCTTCATTGTTAGTTTAGGGTTAATTCTACTGTATGAAACAAATACTGTATAATAGAATTTGCTACTCAAGCTTGTCATATCAGTTAAAGGAAAAAAAACAGCATTGATTAAATAGAGGATGAAGCAGTAATAAATAAAAAGAGCAGCACAAGCACATTATATGCAACACATACAAAAACGGCACATTAAACAATACATCAAAAAACACTAAACACAACAGTGAACAAAGGGTATGAGAATTGTCAGTCACGGCCTTGAGAGTGGCCTCAATGTCACATTATAAGGAAGTAAAAACAAAATCTGATCATGATATTAACTCAATTCACACTCAAAATGCTTTTGATGGAATACTGCATGAGCCTAATGATCAAACTACAAGCAACAAGCTGCTGAGATGTAAGAACAGGCACCATACACAGTAAATGTAAGAAGCGACACTGTAAAGAAAAGGTTCCTGGCATCCAGGTAGGCCAATAGTGAGTGTCAAGTTTAGCCAATCTCTTCTGCTTGGACATTTTCACAACATTATTTTACTAATAAAACCTAAGATGCACTCAATAAAAAAATCACTTTAAATTGAAGATAACTGTTATGTCAAATGCACTGAAATAAAGCAATGCACAGCACAGTCAATGTTCATTACAATGGCCAAAGTTTCTGGTGTAAGCCACTAGATAATATTCATGATAAACAAAATAAAAATTAAACAATATATGCAATAAAAAATATTTTCATGAACAAGGCATTTATTCCAAAATAGCCAATTTCTAATTTATCATTTGAAACACGACACTTAAGTTCAAAGTCATCTGCAGTTCATCTGACGCTTCACTTGTGAGAAATACTTTGATCAGATAAGGACTGGGATTGGAATGATTTCTGGCTGTTTTAATTTTCTGTGGAAGGCAAAAAAATGTAAAGGTTAAGTGTCTGAACACTATAATCTATGGCATTCAGACCCATTCACGTTCCGCACACTTTACAATGTTGTGTAATTAATTTTAAATGGATAAATTTGTCATTTCTTTCCATCAATCTACACTCAAAAAACCACAATGACAAAGTGAAACCATGTTCTCAGTTTGCAAAGTGATTAAAAATCAAAAACTCATTCATATAAATATTCAAACCCCTTTGTTGTGGCACTTCACACTACGGTCAGGTGTATCTTGTTTGCTTTAATTCTCCTTGTGACGTGTCTTGAACTTGATTGGAGTCCACTTGTGGTAAATTGAACTGATTGGACATCCTTGAGAAAGGCACATACCTGTTTATAGAGGGTCCCACAATTCACACTGCATATCAGGACATAAATCAAGCCATGGAGTTGAAGGAACTCACTGTAGACCTCCACAATCAAACTGTGATGAGGAATGGATCAGGGAAAGAGGATAAACACATTTCTAAAGCTTAGATACTTGTGAAATGGAAGAAGTTTGGAACCACCAGGACTCTTCCTAGCATTGGCCACCAGAATTAGGAAAATGATTCTCTGTTCTAATGAGACAAAGATGAAAGCCTTTGAGTAGGACTCCAAGCACTATGTCTTAACAAAGATCAGGTACTACTCATGACCTGTTAAATACACTCCTTATGATGAACCCTCTGAGCAAACTGGTCAGAATTGACAGAAGAAAGAAAGCAGCCAAATCCAAAAATGTTCTTGAAGAAAATCTGCCCCAAAGTACATGAAATGGCAGACTCCATGTTTGCAAAGCTTGTAGAGACTTAACTAAGAAGACTTGAATCTGTAACTGCTGCCAAAAGGGGCTTCTACAGTTTACTAGATTAAGTCTGAATAGTTTCATGAATGAGAGATTTCAGTTTTTGATTTTTAATCAATTTTCAAATCTTGTGTTTTTACTTTGTTATAAAGGGTTATTGAGTGTAGACTAATGTGCAAAAATGGCAAGATATCCATTTGAAATTAAATTTACAACACAAGTGTGCAGAAAATGAAAGGGTCTAAATACTTTCTGAATTCACTGTATAGGGTGGAACAGTATTAAATAGATACGTCATGAAAAGCAGAAAAAAATAAGACACAAATAAAATTTTCCAATATATATAGTGATAATTGACTTTGCCTATGCAATTGTGCAAAGATTTACATGGACAAATCACTGTACACTGCTGGCCCTATGATTACTCTGGGATAGTAAATGTGTCAGATTATGCTTAGCTTTTCAGACCTGGGGCCTCATGCATAAAGCCGTGTGTAAAATTCACACTCTAACATGGCGTACGGACAAAAGCGGAAATGTGCTTACTCACAAAAAAATCCAGATGCATAAATCAGTGCGAACGCCAACTTCCACGTTCTTCAACTACATAAATTCTGGTCAGCGTGAAAAGTAACACACGTGCCTGCTGCCCCACCCCACTTCATCTCGTACTATTTGTTGGTTTAAACAGTGGTATAATCAACAAAAGGAAGTTGATCGAGTGACATAGCGTGTCGGAGAAACTGGAAAACACAAGTTCACAAAATCGCACAGTACCCGAAAAAAAAAGTTATCAGATATCAAAGTCGCCATGAAAATGTGAGTCGTAGCCCACCGTCTGAGTGTCATATGAAAGCTTATTAGGGTACAGAGAAAAAAAAAGCACACAGTGGGAAAAAACACGAAATGTCAACTTTAATTTTGAAATTTCCACTTTAATCACGTAGTTTATTTTGTCATTGAAGTAGAACATCATAAACTTCATCTTGAAATCTTTTAATTTACTAGTTTCTCAAATCCCATCATAACTAAAGTAGCACGTTAAATGCTTTGTTTTGTATTTGATCTTCTATGTGCTCTATGTGTGTGAATCACTATGTGCTTCTTAAACCGGCTCTCTTCCTCCGACAGGACACAGAATCCATTAAATTCATGATATGACAGCTCTCTGAATAATTAAAATACTGAGATGTATACTTGATATCATTTTCATGATGATAGGAGTTAAAGCATGTTATTAAACATGGGAACACGGTGGCGTAGTGATTGTTCATGCCTCATGCAAGATGCTTACTGCACCATGCGCGACCTTCAATGAAATAATTTATTGTAGCAGTACTGTCTCTTTCAAATGTACTAACCTCCAATTCCTGTCCTTAATTTTCTTTCTCCAAATACCCAATCGCCACACAATCAGCTCTGTAATAGACGTTAAGCCATCTGTAAGCTTAGAACGCTGATTCTTCAAAACTTTTAAGGAACATTGAAATATCTTCGTAGTACATGATTAATTATTCCATCCATCTATCCTTCCAGTGTCGTTCTAGTCCCAGCAAGAATACAGAGCGAGGCAGGAGCAATCTGTGAACGGAGTGCCAGCGGCTTGCTAGCGCTGCAGCACTGTGTCCTCACATGTTTATTTATTAACAATATAGATTATTTAAATGAAGTTAAAGTTTTATCTGTATAATATAATAAACATATTTTGCTGCATTTCATCTTAAAAATGATATTGTCATCATATGTAAATATGCACTTTATAAAGTGGCTCAGGTTGTGCAATATTATAACTGTATCGCACGTTTACAGTGAGAAGATTGTACTTATAAGTACAAACAGTTCTACAATGAGCACTTGATGGACTGATTTTGTGCGTTTAGAGTTCTTGGGATAAAACTGTTTCTGAACCGCGAGGTCTGTACAGGAAAGGCTCTAAAGCGTTTGCCGTATGAGAGCAGTTCAATAGACAGCATGGCTAAGGCAGCGTGTGCTTGATGTTGTATACCGATAATTCTCTTTCTGATCAGCTGCTGTACAGCTGTGATTCACACTCAGATACAGTGATATAAATACTGTACACCGAGTGGTGCAGTGAGAGTAATATGGAAAAAGATAATCCACTGTGGCAACCCCTAACAGGAGCAGCTGAAAGAAGAAGAAGAAGAAGGTGCAGTGAGAGTAACAATGCTAAAGCAGCTATTGTATTTAGAATAGATTGACCATTCTGTGGACCATTATATTGTTACAGGTTAATTACAATCAGATGCATTAAATTACTAAACAATATGTGGTTAATTTCAGTGCATTTATAAAACCACATCAGGGATGTGCATCTAAAAAAGAATGGGTAACCACACAGGAACAGTAGCACTGCTTTGACGCTGGGTGCCGCAAGTCTGCAAAACCGGGCACAGAACTTGCGTACGCCAGGGTTGGAACTACTGTGGAAATGTACGTGGCTTTACGTACACGCAACATTTTTGTGCGTACGCACTGTTTATACATGAGGCCCCTCGTGATTAGGCTGCTCATGCAGAGGGCCACGGATCTACCAGCCTGGCTTTGCAGTGGCTTCCAATTTAAATCCTTATATCACAGATGTGCCACCATTCCAGGAAAGCCTCAGTGACTGCACATTTCATTTCTATCAATTTTTAATTGAAAACTATGACCTGGAACTGGATACACATGCTACAAAAATGGGTGGATAGATATAAACTTTTTTGTGATTTGCTAAACATATCATTTAATTAGATACTATGCTCCTTGTTCCTGTTATCTTTCAACTACACAAGATATTCCTACCAGTGTATAGTTTATTTTTCAGGGCAAATGAAGAACTTTTTTGCCATCCACAGTGATTTGCTAATAATGGAATCCCACAATTTTGTCTCCCTCTTTTTTTCCTGTACAGGGTACCAAATTAGATATTTGGTTACTACATAAGTGTTAGTCAGTCAGTCATTTTCCAACCTGCTATATCCTAACACAGGGTCACGGGGTCTGCTGGAGCCAATCCCAGCCAACACAGGGCGCAAGGCAGGAACAAACCAGGGCAAGGTGACGCCCCACTGCAGACATAAGTGTTAGGTTTCTGTAAATTATTAACTAAACACTCAAGAAATTAAAATTCTTAAAAAGCAAATAAATTAAAATGAGCTAGGAAAAACTTAGAAATTGAGTAGACTTCAATGAAAAAAAATGAGAGGAAAAATCATTTTTGAAACTTCAGTTAGGGAAAAGGCACACTGTTAACAATTTCTATCTCAGGGAGCAGTGACAAGCACTGGCACCATGTGAAGAAAATGTCTGGAACAGAATCCTGAAAATACTAACCCATTCTAGGATCACGCATGGCCCATGTAAAAGTACTCCTCTGCGTGGACAGGCTAGACATTTTCAGCTCATTTGGTCTCTTCAAATATCTCACACACCAGGAATGTACCTAGCAGCACCTTATCAAACTATGTCAGGTATGTCCATATAACATGCAAGCTTTAACTACCTTCGCACATTAGGCACTACCTTCCTAAAACTGAATTACAAACAACCCAAACAGCTCCATAACACACGAATTCCATTTTCTGTTACATTTTTTACATAATATGTGGATGTTGCGGGGCTCACTTGATTTGTTTTCATTTTATTCATACACTGTTGCCGTTAAAACGACTCCCTCCACATACTTAACGTTTTTTTCCCTCACTAGAATTTGCTACGTATCATTAAAGTTCCGAGCCCAGTTTAGACCTATCAGATCTGCATTTTTTGTTCATAGCTCATAACTGCTTTACTTAAAGTCAGAAATTCAAACAATTAGTTACAGACACACATGACAATTCGATTTGATTCATAAATCAGGGCTGCAAAACAGGTGTATAAGTGGCTCACATCATTACTAGTCTAGTTTAACTGCAATCAATTTACTAATGTATGCAAGTGTTTGCTAATATCTTGACATCCTTGCATACATATGGCTTTGTCTAATCTCGCGTGGCATTTAAGAAAATGCAGAACACTTCTACATTAAGAGACTGGGTACAATTAAAGTCTTTAAGATTTTAATTTCGAATTTAAATTACCACTTCTCACGCATGAAATAAATCAGAATACAAAAGAATCTTTTAATACAAAATCCTACTTATCGCACGGCACTTACTACTTCATGATACATTTACAGTTAAACGTACAACCTGTTTCGTGATGTGCAATTCGCGCTTCAGCCCCGTCGCCTCGTGCTGTAGCCCAGACTGTCTTCTTTAAGAAGTAGTTTTATTTATTGTTTGAAGAAGTTTTTATAAGTAACGTTTCGGTCCGCTCACATATTTTTTGTATAGAAAAATAAATTATACAAATAGACATATCGCCCTCCAATAGTTGTGTTTCCCGTCCCCACGCCCTGCAGATACAAAACCAGTTTATTAACACCTAAATATACATCTTTATTCGACCAGAATTCTCCGCTACTGCTTTTAAATATGTACGTCAACTGACTAAAAAGATTAAACTGCGAAAAACGCGAGTGGAAACAGCACCACGACAGTCAAACTTGGTTTCTCTTTGGAGAGAAAAAAATCCCTGTCTGGCGCGTGTCTATTCTGATTGGTCAACTTACATGCAAATTAACGGAACGCAAAGACCCATGGAACATGTAGTCTCAACACTGCAGCCATCGACGTACGGTCCTACTTTAATACCGGATTTTAGTTCATCCAGAAAAAAATTATTTAATAGGTACATGTGGTATTCATTTCCTCGCGGCAGGAGAAATAGTTTTCGTCATCTGCATTTTTTTACTGAGATTATTCTGTTCAAAACGTGATAATGCCCGATTCTGTGTTCTCTCACGAGCTTACCACAGGTTATATTTGAAAAAAATCATTTAAAAATGTTTTTTCCTCATACAAATATGCACAACTGTGCTGATAAACTGTTATTTGGTATGCTGCACGCTTGATATTAGGAGAAACGTCATACCTTTAAGGTTTACATATGATCAACAGGTTTAAAGTAAGCACAACTGAGAGTGGTCTGCTAAATAAACGTTTAGATTGGCAGACCTGTGCCAGCCGGAGACCCAGCTCGTGACAATGAATCGGATTATACGGTTTCAATAATGGATGAGAGATTACAGCTGACTAAGAAATGTACGCATTTACTGGCCATCTTGGATATTCCTCAACTGTCAGGAATTGGCAACAGAAAAAAAAACAATGATTCTTTGAACTTGCTGATTCCTTTCAAAGTTGCGGTCTGTCTGATTCTGTCGAAAAACATCTTGCATTGGAAACTTGTACATCGCATCAAGAAAGTAAATTTGACAAGAATACACTTTAGAATTGTCAGTCCAATCCGTGCTTGGGCTGTGAAGAGGCCTCGGTAGCCTAACCAGATAAACGGCAGACACCGTAAACAGCGTGCCAGTTCCACAGAGGCGGTTGATCGAGGCTCTTGTCGCGGGAGCTGTGAATCTTCAACACTCGACAATTTGTCACTCCGTGTCGACAGCAGGCCCTGACAATTCAACATGCCTAAAACTGAATGAAGGCATGGTGGGATTTGCAAAGGAAACAAAGCATTCGGTTTCTTACAAGCCTGCACTCATTTCTTTTAATTGTGGAGATATTGTGGGTGACGCAGATCCACTATGTCGGAGCTGCAACGCTTGTAACACTTTAAATGAATCTTGGGGTTCGTTCCTATCACACGGCTAATTTAACTCGACTTTACTCAAAGTGTGAATGTTTTAAGTTATCAATTTTTACTACAACTGACTTACTGTAAATGTTTTGAATATCACATTAAGTTATATAATCAATCTGGATAAAATATGCAAGGATTGCATTAGTTTAAATACCAAAAACATTCCCAAAAATAGTTTCTAGGCTGTACTGCCATCACCTAATTACCCTAAATTGACTTTACTCAAAATAAAAATACTTTAAGCTTTACTATATTACTCTTGGGATAAGTTGCTATTGCTATTACAGTACTTTAAATTGATTAAACTAAAAAAATAAGCATGTTTGTTGGCTTTATTTATTCGTTTCTAATATAAAACTAACTTAATTAGAATGTTACACAGCAGTATTGCCAAGTGGACAGGTTCCCCCAAATTTGGGAACTTTGTTTTCAGCGTTGAAAAAGGGGCTTAAGTGGAGTGCTGTGTTTTTTTTTTTTTGGGATCATTTCCAAAGTGTTCGTGTACAGTTATTCAGTTATCTGTCTTGGAAAAAATGGCATATTGTCATAAATGCAACTAATTTGCATTAAGAGCCCGCCCCTTTTGTAAAGATTTTACAAAAGCATTGGAGATCACTATCGGAGAATGATCAAGACCTACTAAACAGGGCTTTTTTAAAATGCCAAAAAATTTGTGAAGGAGACTTTTCATTAGATTGTCTTCGATAATCTGGCAAGTCTGCTGCACATCACAGGAGCACGAATTTCCTCGCTGACTGACAACGGGCAACTGCGTCACCTAACAATTATAGCACCTGGTGATTGTGGGGCACTCGTATAATAATGATGTGATTGGGCACTTAATTATAAAATCATCATTTTACAAACGTAATTAGTATGTGGAAATAACATTTATAATAACCAAGATTTATGTTTGAGTTTATTTGAAAGGAAATGATCGCATAACGTAAGAACATGCAACCAACTCGTTTCAGTTTTTGCCCAGTTAACAATCAGTAATTTGGGTTAGAACCGCTTAACAGTTATCAATCAAAATAGTTGCGTTATGCTAATTTAACCCCCTGCGGTTAGTAACTAATTTGGTTATGTTTTATTAACCGCAGTAAACTGTGTTTAAATTACTGGATTCATTTCTGTGGAATGTTAACCATTTTTGCGGGTTGTTTTCCTCCACTAATAACCTCCCCAAAATATCCGTCGTCAACACTTTCCATGAATCAGCTTGGCAGATTCTTCGGGTCAGCTGCAGGAGTGCGCATTCTGCACGAGACTATCCTGTTTTGACGGATATTTACGGTACTAAGACTAGCAGTCGAGTCAAGTGCTCCTATAGAGTGGACTTGAGCTGCGGACTAAGACAAGACGTAGACTACAAGGAACTACAGCCGGCGAAGGAAGGCAAAGATGCGCATGAACTTCAATAATCTCCTGAGCAGGTCTAACCGATTTAGAATGGCGGTGAATGTTACAAAAAATGAAGAGCCGTGCGGTCAATGCAGACTGTTAAAAAGAAAACCTATATATGCATTTATATAAATCGGCACCGTGCAAGGCTGTGAATCCATAAAACATTAACACGCAGAATCAGCGTCCATCCCGGTTTTAGACTCCAGTATAGCGTGTCATATGAAACCGTGGATTTCCAGTTCAGTCCTGGGTGCAGGTATTAGTCTCAATCAGCCTTCGGTTTTAATTGAATTCCGGCATTCATTGAACAAACGGCTAGTTTCTCCGTTTATGTTTTGGGGTCAATTCAGAAGTTACAAAACTGCGTTTGATCAATTTTGCTATGATGTAATGCAAGCAGTTATACAAGCGTAGATTGTTTAAGGTTAGATATTAACTTGGTTAAGAAATTTTTCATCGTGTTAATCGTGAGCAATGCGCCTTTCCAAGTGTTCCGGTCCCTGAGCCCGTCATTGACTAACAAGCACAGTGTTGGCTGTGACACTTGGATAGCCGCAGTGTCGGGATTGTCTACTCCGCTCGTCATTAATAATCATTTTAAGGACACAACGGAGCAGACCACACATAAAAGGCTAATTAATATGACAATAACATGGGGGTTAAGAGATTACAATTGTGGGGAAAAAAAGCAAATATTTCTAAATTTCTTATAAAAGCAATATTCTACACTGTTCTTTTCTGAATACACCAATAGCAGACGATGTCAGGTAGTTAAACATAGTGATCAATTTTAAGTCTTAAAAGTCGCTGTTTGTGAAACTGGTTGGAACAAAAACCTGAAGTCACAGAAGATCCATACGGGACAGAATCTGGAAAGCACTGACATAGAAGAGAATATGGGATGTAGACAACATTGTAACACTTGTCATGTTCTGCTGCGTGGTGAAGAAACGGGGATCTCCTTATATTTTGTTATTTCTTCCTCAGAAGTGCTTTACTAAAGTAGACATTGAAGATTGCGCTGGTTTCTTGGAATATGGCAGTTGCTCTGCTCCTGGAGAGCCGCAGTGGCTGCAGATTTTTCTTTCTTTCTAACCGTTTTCTCAATTTGTGATCAGTTTTTGCTTCTAATTAACTGGTTTATCTCAGTTACTATTTAAGATATATGCCCCCTCAATGTTTCTTTATTGTTTGGCTGCTATAAGCAAAAATGAGACCCACCATGCCCAACACATGAACGGCTAACCTGTGTCCAGGTCCTGTGACACTGGCAATCTTGTTGTGCCCCATACTAACCTGCACTCTGTGGGTGACAGGGCCTTTAGCTGTATAGCACCCAGACTTTGGAATGACCTCTGAAAATGACTTGCATCTCCTGACTCCATTCATTCTTTTAAAAAACAACTTTTAAACACTTCTGTTCAGGAAGGCTTTTATCATGGATGAAACAGTAATTTAAGGGTGGCATACAATGAAATAAGATTTTTTTTTTTTTTTTTATAAGGGAGTCAGTGTACCAGTGCATTTGTCTTCCTTTTAGTGGTAGACCTGCAGTATCTCTTCAAAGCCCTAACCTAACTCTCTGCTCCTTCTTTCAGTTTACCTCTCTGTCCAGATGCTCAGGATAATTTATGTGTGTGTTGTATCATAAAATCTGATTTGTTCAAGCATATCTTTTAATATTGAACATAGTATTATACTCTGGTTTATTCTGTTTAATGCTTTTGTATATCCTGTGTTTGATATTATTGTATTTTGTTTTAAGCGACTTGAGCATGGGAAAGGTGCTATATAATTTATTATTATTACAACATCTGAAAATATAGAAAGGTGCAGGTCTTGGTAAAGTTGATCTGCTCAGGTCCACAAAACATTTTTGCTGTGCTCTTAGAAATCTAAGAAAATCACCATTTTTGGAAATGTCTGCTGTGGCAGAATGAGAGCACCAACAAGCTGTGGAATTAAATAACGGTTTTAATTAACATGATAAATCGGTTACTAATTAAAAAAAAAAAAAAAAAATGGTTAGAGTTTGAGGCCCCGACTTAGCTGGTTATCTGTTGGCTCACTAACCTCCCATTCACGAATGGGTGCCATTTGAGGAAAACCTGAAGCAACTCGGAGGACCCAGTTAAAATGAAGAGAAAATAGGAGTTAATTAACGGCAAAAACTGGTCACTAATTAAGAGAGGTTAAATGAAAAGCGTGCTAGTCCTTTTCCGCGGACCCTCAAAGTGCGAGACTACGTCGTCCACATTGTGCGCTGGTTAGGCTCAGTGTCTACTTCGGGCGGCTATGCTGTCCAACATTTGACGAGGTACATCTTTTGGCTGCGCCTGGGTAGGTTGTTAACGTTTTTAGAATTAGCTGTGCGCATAATTGCTGACAGGTTCTGTATCCACATTATCAAGGACTTGGCTCCTGGTTATTTCACAGCTTGTTTGTATTATGTACAAACTCGGGGGGAAGAGCAGAACAAAAGGGGGCGATTCTAATAACTTATAACCAGCTATCTAAATTCTTAGTTCATTTTTTGAATCCTTTTTGTTTCTTTACAATCCGCATTTGGGATTTATGTTTATTTGCTTGGTAGATGCTTTTATCCAAAGCGACTTACAAAAGGTAAACACAGTCGAGTAGCATTAGGCTTTCCTGATGATGGCGCCTCGTTTAATGGAGATAATACATTTTGGAAGAGGATCTAAGGTTGCGGTGGGCTGGCGCCCTGCCTGGGGGTTGTTTCCTGCCTTGCGCCCTGTGTTGGCTGGGATTGGCTCCTGCAGACCCCCGTGACCCTGTAGTTCGGATATAGCGGGTTGGATAATGGATGGATGGATCTAAGTTTAATGCTACTCAACGTAAATCGCAAAAAGTACAGTTTTTTTTTTTTCTTCTAGCGTGATGTTTTACAACGAACGGTACTGATATAAGCATTTCAAGGCCTTTTAAAATGCACCCTGTAGTGAATAATATTGGCAATAACCCTGCTGTCCGTCTCGCGACGAATGTCATATTGATATGAAGCATTTCCAAGAATGTGTGATAAGGATGTAATTTATATGTGGACAGAGGCATTGCTCTCGCTTAAACAGAGCACAGTGAAATTCTTAGCGTGTATTGATCAACATGTTAGCGTTTGCAATTTAGTTTCATGCGATTAAAAAAAAATAACTTCTTCCTTCGTGCACGCTGCTGCTTTAAATGTGTGAATATTGCCGGCGCGCCGCTGTTAACGAGCAATCAGAAGCACATTTGACTGCGCAGACAGCAAAACCCCCGAATACAAAACAGGACTAGCGGCAGACGAGTTAAATACACGAGATCCTTAACTCCTTCTGCTATTCACTGCTACAGCCCCTTGCGCAGGCGCTCGTTTCTGGATAGTATCGTACTTGTGCACTACAACTGACCCTTTAAATTGTGTTTCGTTATTCCAAAGCACTACATGGTCACGTGACTCCAACACGCTGGACAGAACTCCAGGTATGAATATTGGTTAGTGTTCAGGTTGTGCCAGACGCCCGTCTTTTCTGTTTTTCATTGGCATTTAAGTTTAATGTTTCAATTACCCCACTTTAATGATATCGGGAAACACTGCGTGATCATCACTAGATTTTTCGCTAATTAACTTCAGGAAATACGCAAATCTGTCTGTAAATTAACGACTTTCCAGTTATTCAGAACTGGCTTCTTTATTTCATCTGGACTTCAGTTTTGCCCACGGCACCATATAATTCACTTTACGTCCAGGAGCATGTGTACTGTGCCATAGCTCACTTTGCACCATTGAATGGCGCACTACTGATGTGCACTTCGCGGCCTGTGCCGTTTATCTTCTCGGTAAGATCACGTTGCCTCCCCACTGGGCGACAAAAGTTCGAACCCTGCCGAAGGTGATTTGCGTCGCACGAGCAGCCATTATGACTATGTTGGATGGATGGACTTGTTTTCATTTGAATTCCATAATTCGGTCGTGGTGCGCTTGCTGGTGGGTAGCGTGTAGGGCGATTAGCGGTCGTAGTCCATACTTGCTAACTTCAGTGCTCCATCTCTGTACTGTGGCTAACGGGAGGTGTCTTGGCGCGCACAGCAGATGATGTTGAGGGTTGTGGAACACGCGCTGCTTATTCGGATTTGCACAACTCTTCGGAGAGGCTTCGGGATTTCACCCAACGGCACTTGTGTAGCCATTATTGCGTGTTCAATACTGCACAACATCGCAGTGCAAGCCGGCATTCGCCTTTCCCACGATGAAGCGAAAGATGACGAGGAGGAGACAGAGGAAGAAAACCTTTTACTTGAATTTACTGGGGGCTTCACAAGGTGGGTTTAAATACATGAATGAACATTATCACAGATGGTATCACTTGATCTATGCATGGACTAGGCTCGCATTATTTGCGTTGTGCTTGCACTTTGACGCTTCAGTTCAGCACATCAATGAATACAGTGTCGCGTTTCCGTTCAATTCAAACTTTACTGCTTCTGTGTTTTATTGCTCGTTTTAAACCTTTTTATTTGTACTTTTCGCGTGTAATAGTGAAAATATGCCTGACATTTCGCATGAATCGCTCATCCCGTTTTTGACTAGCGGTACTTTTACCTATGGAAGGGATAACGAAGGTCTTTGGGAAAGCAGTTGCAAAAAATGTAAGCATTTCACTCCCACCCTGCTTACATTTTTTTTTTTTTATTCCTGATGATGTAGCCTGTGAATCCATTCCTGTTAAAGTCCAGTTCACACTTCCCCGTTGTAGGCTCTTCCCCAATATTGACTTGCCACATGTTTTGCAATTTCTTTTTATGGCACTTTATGACCTTGCTGCTTTAAACTTCAGCGTTGGGTGCACTGTGATACTGTAAGATGCTCTCTCGCTCTCTATTATATATATATATATATATATATATATATATATATATATATAATATACATATACACACACACACACACAACACTCCTGCAATCACCAGTACAGCCTTACACTTGAGGTAAAAATCTGTCCCTGATTGTACTGGTGTCATGACAGTCCAGTAGAAAGCCACCCTTCGGGACAGCAGAGGTCTTTAATCAATGCTGTTTGCCTTTCTAAGGCAGCCTGGGCTGTACACAGTTTTTCTGTAACAGTAATATTCTGTGCACCTACAAGCCTATTCCATGAACTATAGCTATTCTAAATTAGACTCTACATTGGGATGATGCCCTGTCCAGTATTGGTTCCAGTACTGAACCTTGAATTGGATTTAGTGGGGCTAGGAATGTTGAGTTATTTTGATATGAAGGTAATCCTGGCCCAAAATTTTCTCCTCCAGATAAAGAAGTGTATAAGGAGAATCTACCACTCTAAATTGGCTTTGCAAGTGTTAGGGTGGGCACATGCACCAGTATGCTATGGGATTTACCTGAAGTAATTTGTAAAGTCTGCCATTTGGTTTTTGTTTAAGCCGTAAACTTGTTACTGTGGGCGAGTCTGCACTCCATGGATAGAGAACTACAGGTATACAAAAACGAATGGAATTGTGGTGGACTGTAACTCTGTTTAGGATGGCTCTTTATTTGCTTTATGTCCAATTCTGCGGAGTAGCTCTGGCAACCACAACTCAGAAATTAACTGGGGGAGTCGGAGAGTACATTAGAGATTACTAATCACACTAATTATGATTCAATGTATTTCAGCAGGGTTCAAACCCAAAGCCACCCCAGTGGAGAGGTAGACCCTCGTCCCATTATGTTTCTTCCTTTCTGAGGTATACCTATGTACAGCTTTTCAATGCCTACTGTTAACAAACAGTTATGTGCATGTGTGAAAATAAATACAATGGCTGAGGGGCAACTATTCTGCTGATGCATGTAGCCACTATATTAGACACATTCAGTATGCCACGCTTCTTTATATTGGGTGGTACTGCTACTTTTGCTCCAGAGCCTTGTTTTTAGAGCCCAGCAAGCTCACTTATTCTCCGGTGTCTGCATGCATTTTCTACTCAAGTCTTAAAGCTGTGAGTACTAAGTAAACTGGTAACTTTAAACTCTGCACAGTGTGAGTGAGGACCTGCGTCTGTGTGCCATGCACTGGACTGGCACCCTGACCCCAACTTGGATACATGGGTCAAAAATGGATTTATTGGTGTATATAACATTGGCTTTTACTCAAATGTAGTTTTATTTTTATCTTGGAAAAGTAAGCAGACTAGTAATCTGATTAATAGGAAAATGTGTATTTAAAGTAGACTGAAAATAATGCAAATTGGTTTGAATGAGAGATCTGATAGTGACATCACATGGTGAGGTGGGGAGGCACAAAGTCACCTATTATGTTTCCTACAAGTTTCTTTTCATTGCGATTGCAAAGTGCTTATCACAAGGGTGCAGGTTTAAATGACACTGGTGACTGTGGGATTCTGGCTACACATCATCTCTAACTTTTTTTCCAATTAAAATGAAAGCTGTTTCATAAAATAGAACACAGATTAGCTCCATCTTCTGTAACAGAACAGAGTGGTACTAGTTTTGCAGATGGAGAACTCTGAATTCCTAGGATGGCTGTGTTTTTCATATTAAACATGTCAGAAGACAATAATGGGAAGTACAAAATACAGCATATTGGTTAAATGTCTCATGGAGGCAAAACACAAACTGCCCAGCAATCCAAAGTGGGGCAATTCATTTCCTAAAGAGGCAAACTTTAGCGGTGAGTACAGTCCAACTTGCTTAGCCAGCCTACAAAAAAATTTCCAGGAGCACCATCCCTTTTTTTTTTTAAAAAATCTTTCGTAAATGAATAAGGCTCAGTGAGTTCCTGAGTGTGCAGTCGAGTTTAGCAGAGTAGCTCATCCCCGAGTGCCAAAGCTGGAGTCACTCATTAGACTGCCTTGCATAACCACTTAAATGCAGAAGTGGCACAGGCGTCCTGCCCAGAACTTGGATTCTCCGCCAGACTTAAAAGCCAAAGAGGCCGGGCTCTTCAAGGTGTAAAGGTTGCACTACAATTTGTGAAATCTGTAATTTGTATTATACTCGTAACAGCACTCTGAGCCCAAACTCACGCTGAATTGAATCGTCTATCCGTCAAACCTCATTTAGCAGCACCTGTGCAACGCAACCTGACTTGCCTCCCGTTCAGGATCTCGAAATTCAGTGCAGAGTATACGGCATCCTGGGCAGAGTAAGCAGGGCGCTTTATCAAAATCCACTCTTTCAAAATGTATTTGCCTGCTCAACATTTTGCAGTGGATGTCCAGAATCATATTGGGCACCTGTTGAAATCATCACTAAACTGATACATCCGGTGGCATAGCAGCAGAACAAAAAAAGCACATCCCAGCAAATGCTTTCTGTTTCCATAAGGAATGAGCTGCGATGGAGTTGGCAATAAGATGGAATCTGTGCTGCGTGGCCAGCCCAATCCAAGATCGCTGAGAAACTTCAGAGCTAAAACTACATTCTTTTTAGAATGTTATGGTAAAATGAAGAGATTACACAGAACAAAATAAAAGATTTGTGTGTCTGCAACAGCCTGCGGTCAGTTATGACCCTCTTGGATGGCTGCCATGAGGAAACCGGAAAGCTTGGGTTTGATTATTAACTTTCAGAAGAGGAGAAATTAACTGCCACAAACAGGCAAAACTGGAAAAGCACGGCAGTACAAAACTGGCCTTTGACCTTTGAAACTTCTCACCCCTGATGAAAACACACTCTCTAACTTCACTGCCTAACCCATATTAACCCCTACTGTCCAATTTATTATCTCATTACCATCCCCACTAGCTGTAAAGCGCACTAAGGTGCCCTCTTTTTATGGCACAGTTCCTGGCCTAGGTTTAAATCCACATTTTGAACCCAGCGTCTGAATAGGGTCATCACTCGTGGGGCTCACATCCAAAAGCTTGAGACTCATAAAAGGAGTAAGCAGGGTGCAGTTCAAAATCCATTTAAAAAAATTCCATGCCTGCTTAACATTTGGAGTGGATGTAACACGAGGACCCTGGTCCTGGAGCCAGATGAGAGCTGCTGTTTATTGTGCTTATGAAATGAATAAATCAGAAGCATATACCTGTTTTATCACATTCTTTATTTAATAAGAAATGATTTCTATTTTCAGGGTGTGGAATCCGCATTGAACTGCAGTACAACCTTTAGATGCCGGTAAAGAACTCTTTTTGTTCTGGGGCACACAATGCTCAGTTCTACAGCTTTACAGTTCAAGGAGATGGCGTTCATCGCATCTGTGTAGGTTCTCCCATACTTAGGCTCTGGCTCCCCAATACCCTTTATTAGATTAAGCTGATTTGGGAATGTTATGATGTGCGTTTAGTTTGTCATTTTAATTCCATTGAGGGATATGGTTCTCCCCGTTTACAGAATTCAGTTTAAAATGAGCAGGTAGCTTGTGGGCAATGCAGCTAATTCCGTATGTTAATTGCATTTGTGTTCAGTGTCTGCGTCAAATATTTACTGTAGAAATAAGTAAGAGGAACATTCAAAGAAATTAAATCTTGCTTGGTAGACAAAAAGTGGAACACAAAGCATTTTGAAAGCCAAGTGCTTCAGCAATGGTGTGGTGTCGGAGTTTGTGAATCTACAGGGTCGTGCGTAAAAATGCTGAGCAGGCCTCTCCCCTTTCAGTTATGGCTAGCAGACATGACCTTAGTGACTTTAGCACTGAGACAGTAGCCCCTTTATTTCCTAAATAGCTTAACCTGCTGCTGTTGCATGTGAAGTGGGTACGGGAAGCTGCATTGGGATGAAGTTGAGCTGCAAGGCTAAGGCTGGTGAGCAACTTTAAGGTGATGGATTTCAACATAAGGTTCAAGATGAACATGCTGAACAGCAGGGGAATTCAGACTGGATAAAATGAAGAAGCTGCTCATGAACCCCACACTGTATGCAGGTTTGTGGCACAGTTGGCACTGTTGCAGCATTGCATGTTGGCACATGCTCTCTGAATATCCAGGTTTTTCTTTCACATCCCACAGCTATACAGATTAGGTTAACTGGTGACTCTAAACTGGCCTGGCCTGATGTGAGGGAGTACAGAGGGGACTGGGCGGTCTCATGGTCTGGAATCCCTACAGATTTTATTTTTTTCTCCAGCCATCTGAAGTTTTTTTTTTTTTTGTGTCCCCCCTGGCCATTGGACCTTACTTATTCTATGTTAATTAATGTTGATTTATTTTGTTTTCTTATTGTGTCTTATTTTTCTATTCTTCATTATGTAAAGCACTTCGCGCTACTGTTTGTATGAAAATGTGCTATATAAATAAATGTTGTTGTTGTTACAGATGTGTACATGCGTGTGCCCCGTGATGGATTGGCACCATGTCCATGGTTGGTTTCTACCTTGTGCTCAGTAATGTTAGTGAATGCTACAGCTTCCTACTACCATGCAACTGTAAAAATGGGTTAATAGACAGTGGATGAATGCATGTTTGCTAAGATAGTGGTGCAAAAATCTCATACAAATAGGCCTTAAACAACAGAGAAAAGAAATATGGTACGATGACTGTCATCACCAAGCCCCCCACAATATACAGGTGACACATGCAAAATGAAGCCACTGCACTTAATCCCAGCAGATAAGGTAAAGCTGATGCTTTTGCACGAATGGGGGTGCCTTTCTTCCCTTAGAGCTAAGCTGAATGCTAATCACTGCCTAATGAATGAGTGAACACACACACCCTACATCTTTGTGTTTCTTTCTTGCTCCCCACAGAGATGGTTGAATATATCCTATCCCCATAGCAGGAGTGGCAGCCGTGTGGTTTGAAAAGAATGAAAATGGTGTTACCTATGGGCTACAGCATCTAAGTCACAAGTGTAAAACACAGTCAAGCATTTAATCGTAGGTACTGGAACAGGAACTGGCGGTGGGTGCTTCACCTCCAAGCAGAAGCTGTGAGCGGATCGGCTTTCAAATAGAAGAATTGTATCCATCGCTTTAGAATTCCAAATGCTGGGATAGTGGATACAAGTCCAACAGGTCAGCCTCACTTTTAGTAATTTCACTTCAGCATTTTCACTCTAATGGCTGCTACCAATAAATGGGCTGAAAAAGCAAAACTGTTTTTTCTGACTTGATAGTTTGACTGAACAAGCTGGATGACACACAGTTATCTCGATCTGATTAAAAACTGCAAAAGACAAACGGTGTCAGTCATAGAGATCTCACCATTGTCATCCTTCTTTAAAAGCAAGTGCGTTACTTACGGTTTACTGGGCTCTACTCAGCCATGCCTTTTACAAAAACAGACACGTGCGGACACACACAGACACAATCGTACATGTAAAGATCTCGATATCTTCATGTGTGTGCATGAGAAAGGTTATGAAACCAAACCTATTTAAAAAAAAAAAAAAACAACACAATTGCACTCTGCTGCCCAGTCACCCCATGGGCAGAAAATGTTCAACGACAAAGGGCCCAACAGACGGAAACTGGCTGCACAAACCTCACAGAAAACCACTGAAGAATGGAAATAGTTGTAGTATATTAAATAAGAAAAAAAAAAAACAGACAACCCTGGGGAATAACTAAAGGATTGATGGATGGTAGAAAAATGACTACAGGTTTCTTCTCTTGGGCTGCCACACCATCTTAACCAGATTCATTTTTCAAAAGTCAGGTGAACAACACTGGATTGAACGCCCAGTTCTTGTCCATATTATGTTCGGACGATCAGAACTTGGAAATATGGCTCATGCTCTCCACCAACAGAGGGATGGTCTATTTGGGAGGGGTGTCCGGATGTTGCTCTCTATATCTAGTGATTCCTTTTCCCTGCCTTGCCCAATGTTCACAATGCTGACATTGCCTGGACAGTACAAGGTGAGCCTGTATTGGTCCATGAACTCACCCGATGTTCATGCCTTATGAACACACAAGTGAGATGATTCCTTCTTGACCTGCATGCTGCACAGATGCTCACACTCCTGCACATACACACACAGAGAAAAGCCCTTAACTAACTGCACACCCGCTTGCACAGAATCATACATATTGAGACATCAAGGTCCCCCACTGATCCGTCTCACGACACTTCAAAGTTAAGCATTCTGTGAGAAAAGTCCTTGCCCAGCCACACAACACAAAATAATTAATGAGAACTTAAAGTGTTGTTTCTCAGGTTACTAAAAAGGTTAATTAATATTCAGCTAAAGACTATGCACATTAGAAAACAAACTTTTCTCAATTACTTTCTAACCTCAAGGTGAACAGCCGTAAAAGCTGATACACGCAGCAATTAATTAGAGCTCCCTAGCTAACCTTGTGGGGTGAGCACCTGAGGTGACGGGTGGACTGCCGAGCCAGACTTCTCACTGGCAGCTTTCATTTTTCTATTGTTCCTTCTTTCCTTTTTGTAATGGTCTTGATTGATTTCTCTCTGGTGGTACTGTAGCTGGTGGACTACTTTTCAGTTCCTCTGACACCTTTTTCCTTTCCCCAGCTTTGGTGAAGGCATGCACTTTAAATAAAATCCGGTTTCATCACCTCCTAAACGTGGCGACAGATGCCTGGCAGGTTTTTCTGAGCAGTGTCAAGTGACCAGAGGGATATTCCTGACTTTAGGCTGTACGGAGGAGAACACAGGGGATGCAGCTTAACTTCACTCAGAATGTACTGACACCAGAAGTAGTAGTTTACAAAATGACCACCATCATCACTGGGAAGGAAGACTGATTTGGACGTTAACGACAAGTTGTCCATACTGTTTGTGGGGGTCATCTCTTTATTGAAGGATGAAAGTGCTCCTCGACATCAGCTGTACAAGGACTCCTTTAACATCAATAGACGCACGACATAAAAACACCAATCAGTAACTCGTAAATAAAAACAGATGTGATTTGGACAACACAGAAAAGTGACAAAAATAATAAGCATTAAATAAAAACAAAAATCCAAAACGCACACAGGATAAAAGAGACACCCTTTTCTGCCCCCAACAAGACCTGTATTTACCAAGACTGGCAGAGTGGCTGCTTCAAAAGTTGAGTTTAAATCCTGGTGAGGATACTGACTGTTGCTTTTCACCCAGGTACCCCCGTTTTCAGCCCCGTATTTAACATATACGTGTGTGCTAGATTTGAAGTAATCTCTAAATTTCCCACAATGATTGAGTGCCTGTCCCTGGATTGTTTCTCCAAAGAGACTCTGGGCTTCATAGGCAAGCGCGTGACTATATTCACAAAATTCCATAATCTGTAGCAACGCTGGCCAAGGATGGACTCTTAATGACACTGTGGTCTGTGAACCCCACTGTTATTGTAAGAAGAATCTGTCAGACATGCAAGCTGGGATCGTATCATTTATGTTTTCTTGTGAGATGTTGTCTAGGGACACAGTGGTTACAACCTTTCTGATGTCTTACAACTTAGCCACACGGCCACAAAGCCACACCATGAGGACACACAGAGGTGAAAAGGTCTGCCTGGCGCACACACTGAGGCAACAATTGAGTAGACTTGAATCCATTATTTACAGGCGCACATGCAAGGCATATGTAGGAGGCAACATTCAGTTTCTGTGCTGCTGTCTTTCAACATTTACCCACTAAGCTACAGATCTCATTAGAAGGTGAGATGACTTGGCACAAGATTACAGTATGCGATGGGGAAACAACAGCCAAAGCACAGATTCGACTCCAAAATGAACAAAATACAGTGCCAGTCCAAAACAGGCAGACCATTTTACTGATAGCCCAAAAATACGAGATGCTTTAGTAAAGAAGAAGATGGCAGGTTGCAGCAGAGCCAGGCAGCCTGTGACAGTGGTGATGCTCCCTCTTGCTTGGCTGCCAATGCCGACTCTGAGCCAGCAGACTGCAGTTGGATGCGTTCACACTCGCAGCTCCTGCCGATCAGTGCTGATCCGGCAGCAATTATATTTTCACACCTTTGAGAGCCAGACCACCTGTGAAGGCCACAGGGGACAAAGGATGGAGACGATGCAGACTATTCCTTCCATCCACTCTTCTCTGCAATTATTTGTTTTAATTAATAATCGATTCAGAGCAGATGATAACATGAAGCCTGTCCAAATCTAGCTTGAACATGTGAATACTTGTTAGCCTGGCAAGGGGGTCATGGATCATGTGATCATGGCATGCAATGGATGGGTAGAAGTGGATTGCCTGGCATATCTTCTGAATGTCTTAGGTAACATGTTGACTGTATTTCTGTCAAAGAATACTACATAGTACAGAACTAGCAGGCCAAGTACCAGATCTGGAGGTTTTGCTCTGAGCAGCTTTCTAATGAGATATTCATAACTGCTGTCTTGGACCTGTTATCATGAACCAAGCTACCACACACACCTTATAACCAAGAATGTCTGAATCACCCTTTTTGCTGTCTATCTATCTAAGAAATGATTCTCTGCTAATATGCCTCCCAATATGATTAATTCTTCCTTCTAGCCCATTTAATCCAAACCCAGGGCGCAAGAGGTACTGGATGTCCTTGCAGCATCATAGAAATGGCAGGAACCAACCATGGAAGGAATCGGAGTCTATTACTGGACATACTATTGAGGCACCCACGCTTACTCATAAAGGGCCAATTTATAGTCACCAACCATCTCCATCTCCACCTCCAAGTCTACGGGACACAGGAGGAAATGGAATATCCTCAGACTAAAGGAGAATGGGTAACCAGTACAAAAGCAGGGCCCAGGCAACAGCGCTACCCACTGTGCCATATCTACAACAAGTAATCTGCACTTGATTGTCTCTTGTAGAAAGCACCATAATAAAATAATACACAAGAATATAAAGAAAAAAAAAAAAATTACAGACACACTGTGGTAGCAGAGTTCTGGTTTCAAATCCTACATATATGCATACTTATTTAGCTGACTCCTTTATCCAAGGCAACTTACAACATTTAAGATAAAACTGGTTATATTCTTTTGGTTTTTTTCAATTGGAGCAAAGGCAGGTCAAGTGACCTGCTTATGGTCACATAGTCTCAGTAGCAGGATTTGAACGCACAACCTCAGGGTTTGAGGTCCAAAGCCTTACCCACTAACCACACTACCTGCCTAAACTCCAAACTTGGGCAGTGCTTGTATAGAGTTTGCGCATTCTCCTCGTATTTGTATGAGTTTTCCTCCATCATCACCAAAGATGTGCAGGCCTAATTACTGTAAATGGCAGTCTAGCGTGAGTAAGTGTGTCCTGCAAAGGTCTACCACCCCATGCATGACTGGTTCCTTCATTGTTACCTGCCTTGCTAGAACTGGCACCTGCATTATGCTTCCTAAACTGGATGAACTGGTTTGAAAATAAATGGATGGATAATGTTAGAGTAATTCACAGCAATCAAAATAACAGCTATTATGTATGAGGATTGATGACCTTCCAACAATTCTGTACAGAGAGACCCCTGAGCATACAACTGCATACAGAATGTGAACCCCACATCTCATACCTCACTATAAAAGAAACCAGGATGAACCTGGAAAGAAGGAATGCCCCCTCCATCTGTCTAAACAAGAGGCCTCTTTACATATGAAAGACTGGCCCCTTGAAATATCTGTTTACAGGTCCATCAAAAATGAAACCTGGGATATTTTGAAATATAAAAAAAGGAACACTTGCATTGCAATGCATACTCTCATCCCTTCAGTGCAATACAACTGTCTCATTGAGGGATGATGCCCCCACAGGGGTGTGTCACATGATGTGCAACAGCACCTATTCAGTAATAATCTCAGCGTACGTTACAATATTTCTGAGCTCCAAATCATGAATATCGGTGGACTGGACTAAGAGAGCCACGAGTCTAACTTGAGAGAAGACCAGATCTAACAGTTCTCCATGTTGATGAAATAACTGGTGTAAGTTTGATTTGAAAGGTGTGAAGGATATACCTGAAAAGTGTGGCACCTTCTCCAATCAGGTGGAATGATATTGTGATTTTGGAGTGAAGCTTTTATTTTTCTCAGTATTGTCCCAATCAGTGTGAATGTGGGCATGATGTTTAATTATTTATGTTCCCAGTGCAGGACTTTTGCCCTGCCCATGCTGTGCACCCAGGGCTGCCAGGATTGGCACCAGCTCCGCCATAATACTTAACTGAATGAGTGGGCTAGAAATTGAGTTGATGGCTGGATAGTTTCAAATGGTTACATACCCTTCTGAAAGTGTGTGGAACAAAACTCAGTCTTCCAGAAAGTGGGAAAGAAGTTCCATCTCTGTTTGGATTATCTACAAGTAAAAGAAGAAGAAAAAGAAAAAAAAAATCATTGTAGTTTTAAAAAACAACAACTGTGGAAATGTGTCACCGTTACTAGGCAGAAACGCAGCATAAGTGGTGGTAAAATAATGAAGGCATCAAGGCATTTTTTAAACTATGAAGCTACATTTTGGGATTTTACACATTTTGTTTTTCATTTAAAAATATGAGCAACATTTTGAGATCTTGCAATTATTTTCCCTATTACTCTTCATCAGGAATTATGATCACTCTGCCATGTAACATTATATTCACAATTGTGTATCTCTCAGTGTAGTTAATGTGTACCACAATAAACCTCTACATACAAAAACAATTCTGGCCCTCCATAGATGCATCTCAGTAAACAAGATTCAAACCACGCTATATACAGTATGAAGAGTTTTGCCCCCACTCTGCCCCGGACCTTTGAAGTTGAGGAATACAGAGTCAGCGACTCTCACCCAGCAGAAGCTTTACACAAGAGTAAAAAAAATTGTGCCCACTTGCCTTGAGCCTCTTCTTTGGGAATTCCAAACCCCCAAAACAAAACTATCCCAGCCAGGTTTCTCTTTTATTTAATGAACAATACACTGATATGCTTCACCTAGCCAACCCCCCACCGCCATCAAGAGGGAGGCGGGCGCTGGAGATACAGGCAGCCATGGATGTCAAGCCAGCTGGGCTTCAGCAAGAAAGGAAACAGGAAAGAAGGCTGCGAGTTATTTGAGGACAAGAGTTCGGAGGACATTCACAGCTGCGAGCAGCCTTGAGAAATACGCAGGCCCCCAGGAAGAAACATTCATCTGTGTGGTCAGGGTCTGGAACAGAGTCCTCCTGATCACAGCATCCAGCTGGGAACCCTGAAGGCACAGGCGGGCACACATCAAAGTGCATGTCCCGGCTTGAGCTCTCAGGGAGCTGGAGGTGGGCAACACCAGGCCATGAGAGAAGTCACGAAATTGTGCTGAGAGCAACTCCAAGTAAGCCTCTGTTACCCATTATGCAGTTTCTTCCAGTGCATGATCAATAGTAAACACTTTCCTTGAGGCAAGAAATATATATATAAAAAAAAAAGCCCAGTGGCAAGGCACACGTAGGTCAGGCCACAATCCTCCCGAAATGAAATAGCTGAACAGTAACCCTGATGGAGGATATCCAGAGCTGAAGTCACCTCAAACAGCCAGGAATCAGAGTAAAAAGACTTGGAGGAATTTTTACAGGCTGAGTGGAATTGATGAAGACATGCAAGGAGTATGACCGCACATCTGCACATCATCTTCAGCAATTGCACCAAAGCTCTGTACCAAACAGGATGAGTAACGCTGCTGAAAATCCCACTCTGATATGCAGCACAATCTCAACTGTTGTCATGGGTGCACATCAGAGTCACACGGGGGAAGTACTGACCAACCTGATCTTCAGGCTCCTCCTTCACCCCGGGATACTCCTGTGCAACCAATCAGGAGGCAGTTGACAGCGGCTAAAATTGGAAACACTTGGGTACACACATCGTCAGTTTTTCTAGGCACACCCTAAAAAGTTTCACATTTACACATGACTTAATCTGGAGTGGTACCCTTAAGCAAATATATCTATCTATCTCTGTAGTCGTCTTCTTGCATATCCATTCAAGCACATACCAACTGTGGTGATTCTGTTTGTGCCTCCTTGGACACTTAGATTATTGCACTCCTCATTGTCTACACAAGTAGAGACCAAATAGGTGCAAAACCAATAGTGTGGGATCACCAGAACAGCTTGTACAGTTGTGCTCAAAAGTTTACATACCCTAGCAGAATTCGTAAGATATATACCATACTTTAAAGAAAAGAAGACTGATAAGGCAACACACATTTCATTTACTTTGAACGGAATCCAAATTAAACTATAAGGCATCACAAAATAGCACAACCATTAAACAAAACATAGCAATAAGAAAAATAATGAGATGGTTCCTGTTCAAAAGTTTACATACACTTAAGCTCTTACTACTGTGTATTGCCTCCTTTAGCATCAATGATGGCAAGCAGTGTTTTATGATAGTTGTGGATGAGGCCCTCGATTTTCTGAGGTGGCAGAAGTGCCCATTATTCTTGGCAAAAAGCCTCCAGGTCCCGTACATTCTTGGGTTGTCTTGCATGAACTGCACATTTGAGATCTCCCCAAAGTGGCTCAATGATATTGAGGTCAGGAGACTGTGATGGCCGCTCCAGCACCTTCACTTTGTTTCTGCTGTTGGAAGATCCAAGTGTGTCCCATGTGCAGCATCCAGACTGATGAATGCAAGTTGTCCACCAAAATCTTCTGGTAAGATGTTGCATTCATCTTACCATCAATTATCACTAAGTTACCTGTGATGCTATAGCTCACACACACCCCACAACCTCAGAGATCCACCTCCATGCTCCATGGTGCACTTTTCATCATGGGTCTTGTTGAGTCCTCTCCAAACATAGTGTTTATGGTTGTAATCATAAACTTCAATTCTGGCCTCATCACCCCTTTGTTCTAGAAGTTTGGAGGCTTGTCTAGATGCTGTTTGGCATATTGTAAACGGGCTCTTTTGTGGCGTCGGCAAAGTGAAGCTTTTTTTTCTTGCAACTTGACCGTGCAGCCCATTTTTGTTCAAGTACCTTCTTATTGTACATCTTGAAGGAGCAATACCATTAGTTTGAAGGGAAGCCTGTATTTCAGCTGAAGTGGCTTGTGGGTTTTTCCTGGCATTTTGACAGATGGTCCTGGCAGTTGTGGCTTGGTAATAACAGAACCCCTAACTTTCTACTTTTTTTAAATCACTAAGTTTGAACATTAGTGACGGGCATGTTCAGATTTCTGGATATTTGTATATTCTTTTACTGATTTATACAAAACAACCTTATATCGCAGGCCCTTTGACAGTTCTTTTGCTTTTCCCATGGCTTGGTATCCAGCAAAGTCAGTGAAGCTCAGCATGAATTTCAATGGACCATTTATACACAGACACTGATTACAAGCAAAGAGGTTACAGGTCTGGACACTCTCCCTTAACTACCCTTCATCTGAACCTGTGTGTGCCAGCTTGTGTGTATATTATCAGCCCTAACATTCAAGGGCATGTATACATTTGATCAGGCACATTTGGGTGTTTTCAGTTATCATTACGATTTAAAAAGGACACACACAATTATGTGATAATAACTTGCTTCACCTAAGCACACGTCCTAATTTAAAGGAAAGCTTTCTGCATTTTTGCTTATATTTTCCAAACAACTGACAATATTTCACAAATTCTGCCAGGGTATGTAAACTTATGAGCACAACTGTATATACATAAGGCAGCAGCATCTGGAATTTGTCTATGACAAAGCAGATCAACTGATGCTCTACTGATGGAAATAGAAAGTCTTTTCTTAAATACCTTTCATGGTTCTTTCATAAGATCTTTGTTTCATTTGGACATAACCATCCTTGTGACAATGTCTTCTAAGGTGTTATGTTGTCATACTCATTACATAGTCTGGTGAGCACTAGGTGGTCACAGTGTAAGAGACCCCTCCTAGGACAGTAATACTAATAAATAGTGTGGAATGTACATAATCATCACTACTTAGGGATTAGCGTGGTGTTAAACCTATAAGACGACAAATGAGCACAAACCATTGTGGAAAACGTGTATGCTGCGCACCAACATGGAAGCACCAGGGCATTTCCACCTACACACTACTTTTGATATGCGTTAAACTTTAGGACAATATGGTGACAAATGGTTTGTCTGCCCAAACAAAATTTCTCTAATGCTTACAGAGGGCCAGTAAGTGATTGTACCCTCCAGCTGGACCATAGTAGTAGTTTGCTGACTGACTACTTTTTATGAATGGCCTGATAATTTTGAATACTGAAATCTGCACTTACATGGTGCAGTAGTTAGTTGCCGCCAGTGAACTGGGTTAAAGATATATGGTCTGATCACTGTTTGTACAGAGTGTGCATATTCACTCAAAGAGTCCGTTCTCCTCCGCGCATCACTAAAACATTCTGTTTAGGTTGACTGGGAATTTTAACTTGGTCAGTGTTAGTGTGTGTGCAGTGAGCTTGTACTCCAACCAAGTCTGGTTCCTGCTCTGCACACGTTGCTGCTGTGGTAAGCTTTGGAATTCTGTAAATGTGCATATGGAATAACGATAGGAATGAACATAATATAGCCTTTTCAAAAATTATTCATCCAGTTCATTGTTGTGGAGGGGCAGAGCCTTCCCAAGCAGTGGCAGGTGTGAGGCAAGAAGCAGTCCTGCATGAGGTGCCAGTCGATTGCAATGCATGGACATTATGATGCAGGAGCATGTACCACTAGCCAGTCCTGCCATGCCAGTATCGCCATGGATTTTCCTCATTATGAAAGAAGAACAAGTTGACTTCTACGTAGTTGTATGCCTCTTTTAAAGGGCCTGTCTTCTATGCATGCTTACCAGAAGTACAGGCAATAACATTTGTCCAGTACTAGTACTGTCAACTAGTATAAACATTTCTTTTTTTTTTTTTAACGTAATCACAAATATATGAAAAACTTTTCCAAATTAGATGTTCTCTGGAATAAGGAAACTTCTCTCCATGCAAGATAAAGAAGAAATATCTCATCCAGTTCTTACCAGATATGAATGTTCACCATACACTTCACTGTTACACAAGTATGGAGTGTATCAAGTAAGCTGATGTGTTTTCTGAAATTATGTATTTAAATACATTTTTGTTCATATTGGTCAGACATTCAAGCAACAATTATAACTATAACCATAACTTCTATGGCATTAAAAGGATGTACCCGTCTATTCTGCTGGTGGAAAAAGCTTGTGTTAAGCAATATGGAAGTAGCAGTGAAGCAACAGTGACATAAATGCTGTGTTGCACTTGTCTGGATGACAGCTTCATCCAAGGAAACGTACCAGGACACATTATAACTACTTCCATGTAAAGGAACTAGTAGCATAAGGGACTTGCTCAGTTTCACAAAGTGGGTCAGAGCTGGAACTGAACTAGCAACCTTTTGGTTTGCTGTCCAAACCTATAGCTAACCTAATCTAGTTAACTGACTAAATTATTAACTTGGGAAACAAGCAAATGGGCTTGACGTGCTAAAAGACTTCCACTGATATATGTATATTTTTTTTTAATTCTTGTGTATGAGAGCCAGTACTTCAACAGATGTTGTGATGACCATGTAGCTGGTGTCGGGTGAAGAGGAGGATGGAGTATTGCAGGAGCCCTCATGGAGTGAACCATCATGGTATCTCTCTATATCCAGAACAAATACAAAGAAGGCCAAAGTACACAAAACTGTGTCCATATATGTAAAACACACTGGAATGGACAGACAATGGTGGAACACACTGTATTTGGTACACTGTTTTAATCATTGAGGGGAAATTGTCTTTTTACATGACCTTTGGGTGTTGGATTGCAGGATCAGCCACTGTACAGTGCTCCAGGAGCAATTTTCAGATAAAGGGCTTTACTCAATGGCCCAATGGAGTAGGGTCCCTTCTGGTAGTAACAGGATTTGAACCAGCAACATTGAAGATACCAGCGCAGATCCAGAGCCACCACTCTGCCTATAAAGCATAAATAATGGATTCCTTTCTTTCTTTCACTTAAAACTGAGCCATCCCATAATTTACCTCTAAACTCCAACCTCATAGACCTCCTGACAGGACCACTTCCATTAGGCATGGATTGACTTCAGTGCTGGGAGTGGCTTTTTAAAGTCATTGAACCACCAAGCCTCTATGTCCTCTGGTGGCCACTGAACCTTCTGGTGAGAAGTAAATCTGATGTCCTGACACTCTGTGGTCATAAAAGATCCCTGGGCATCTTTGGCAAAGAGCAGGGTGTTTCCTGATGTCATAGTTAAAATGCCCACCGTTGTCTGCTCATTCCATCCCACTAATCACCCCCTGCCCCTTATTGGCCAAGTATCTCTCTTACCCTTTCACCACCTAACAGCTAATGTGTGGCAAGCATATGGCTGGTGTCCCAGTATTCAGGTGAATGCTACACATTAGTGATGGTTAACATGGTTCCCTAAGCTCTGGGGTGCTTCACGTTGGTTAGAAAAGTGCTATATAAATGTAATTCATTATCATTGGTGTTACTTGGTCATTTAAGTGACTTTTGAGTTGCTTTACTCAGAACCTGATTTATCTTACATTTGAAAAGGGCTAGATGATCCCCTTTCCATCCACTGTGTGACCTTGTGCTGTTACCTAATGTGCTGGAGGGTAACCCTCTATGAACTAAACGTTTGTGCTGTGGTCTAAACAGTGAGCATACATTTGTGGCACCACCCCTGTCAACACCACCTTGTGTTCTGGAGGAACATCGCCCAGTTCTTCCCAAGCTACGTTTCCCTCTTACTCACTTTTCTAGGCTTGCTGGTTTAGGTCACTATCCCATGCCATTCGGTCTTACCTGACCACTGATAACACTTTGCCTTCACTCTTGTTTTCATCTACAAGTTCACACTCCACTCCACTTGCTTAGACTGTTACTTTTATTCCTAATATCTGGACAGACGCATACAAACTTGTCGCTTTTGACTTCTCCTTTTCCCCCGGGACTCTCTTGGCTTTCACGTGGTGGCCCAATTAAGACGGAGGGACTTTTGTGCCCTTGATCTGAGACTTTGCCTGTAAATGTCCGCTAGCATCAGCTGATCTCCAGATCTGATTCTTGTGATTAACACAGCAGAACCGTTACTATAATAAAACATGATGTTATTAGTTGCTTTGCAACTAAAGTAAAAGTAAACATCATTGATGATTTGCAGCATTTGAGCTTCTCTGTAGTTACCCACTGGCGACTGTTTTTTCCGTATCTGTTCTTCCCCTTCTAGGGCTAAAGGCTGCATGCAGGCTTATAAAATAATTCAGCATGAAAGTGAAAAATAGTTTCACACCCCTAGTGTTTGGTTCTGTGGTGCCATTTCCTGCAAAGCTGGTCTCTGTCAGGTCTCACTACCCTGCAGTTTCCCCCACTGTGAGCCTTTTCCTTTCTGTGCCCAGTACCAATTCAGATCCTGTCAGATTTCTACAGTCAAGAAGCTCTGGTATTTGTTGTCTGCAGGGTGCACATGCCAGTGGCCTGGTTAGATGTTATGTGCCCCATGGCATTCTAACCTTAAAGTAAGAGCAAAGGTCAGAAAACAAACTGAATACCCAGAAAGTTTAGAGCACAACATGAGATTTGCAACTGAAGACACACATGCCACCCGAGAAATACATTCCGCATGTGATAATGAACTATCTCGCAACACAAATGGAGGCAGAACACATTCTCCTTTAAAGTGGTTTATAAATCTACCAGGATTTCTTTTTTCTGCTGCCCAGGATTTGCATCACCGAGACAAAAAGTTCTGAATTCGACGCACAACTCTAAAAAATATGGATGCAGAACATAAAGGATGAAAGCGCTGTGTGGCGCTTCCTGTTTGCAGGCTGGCTCCGCTCGCCACTCTACACCTCACTTCAAATCCACACTTTATGTCATGTGATGCCAGTCAAATGATTTCCAGTCCGCCAAGGAGAGACGAGCCAATTTGACGCAAGCCCAGCTTGACTTGGCACAGCCACCGTAATACGCTGCGAGACGGTCTGCGAATAAACAGCCTGTTGAAGCAAGCAGCACGCCACATGCTGTGTGAGGAGGGGTGTGCACCACAGACTGCTCGTTGACTCTGCGACCACCGCCTGTTGTACCGCAGCTACCCTGTTAGATATGTGACAGATTGTGTCGACATGCCGTGCTGTCGACACGCAGCATCCAGCACTCGCAGTGCTTTATATAACAGTGCTATCTCTGGGGCTGGGTACATGGAAAAGAACTGCCACCAGGTGATGGTAGTCCAATGAGGATCACAGTGGATGGAGGTTCCTGAAGACATCATTTGGCAAGAAAAAGGTTTAAAGAAAAAAAAAAAAGAAAAACCTTGGCACTTATATTGTGAAGAGGAGCAACACACAAAAAGCTATTGGGACCATAAATTCTCTATTCATTTACCACTTACACCACACCACTGAAAAAATGGTGGCTATGGCAGTTAACACAGTGGAGGGTGCCAAGCACGTATTAAAAAAGGAAGAAATGCAACACGTATGTACCTTTCTGAGGCTGAGCAACTACTGCCTGACACAGGTGTTTACCACGTCAATAGCAAGACAGTGAGAAACAAAGTAACTTCATCTACAAGTCATCAAGTCAAACCTGCTGTAACATCCAAACACAGTCTGGGAAGTTAAAAGTCTTCTACTTTAGCTAATGGCTCCTAGTCTGTTTCAGGTCAGGCCTCATTTACCACCACAATCCATTTCGGAGACAAGTCCAGCACAACACCAGCTCCAGGTCCGTCTGTGAGCCATGTCACCGCACTTTCCAGTTCACCCACTGACCCCCAGTGTGCTTCTCAATTAAGCTGCATCACCACTCAGCTCAACCACTTACCCCGAGTATGTAGAAGAGCCCCGTCCAATCACATTCTAGTCCCACCAATACACTAGAGTTTGTTCTGATCCACAGCAAATCCCTGAACCAATCCATGTCATCCCTCAGATCACCCAGGGATTCTCAATGTCCCTGAGACAAGCCCCCTTACCTGGCAGTTGAGCTACAAGCCCTCAATACGTCACTGAAACAAGCCACATTACCAAGCAGCAAAAAAACTCAAAGTAAAGTCAACCATCCTCCTAGTTACATTTTACACATCATATCAACAGATTTACTAAAAGTTATGTGCTTGACCTACGACTCCTGACCTTCCACTTCAACCAGTAACCCCACTATGTGTGACACTATATCAAGCTGCCCAGTACAACACTAATTCCCAATTAGCTCACCTTCTAGTTCATCTGCTGACATTTGTGTATTTCTAGGCCATCTTTATCTTGCAGGTTAGTCATGGACTCCCAAAGCTTCTTTGAGCCAGACCACAGCATTATCAACATATAGTGAAGCATTTATTCTCCAGGTCACATGTGCAGTACTCACCTCCGAGTGCATGTTGCAACCAACGTGCTAACCTGCCAACCCATTCTCTCACTGCCAGTATACACGTAAGCCAAGACATCTTGCCCTTTGGGCCACTTTACATTAAACCCAAATGTGATTCAGAGCCACACCACATCGCCACCCAGCAAAAGACTCTGAGCCAAGCCAAGACACCTCACCTCACTCATCAGCCACAGACACCCTGGGCAGCTCGGATTCAAGCTACATAATCATTGGCATCAAGTATAACACAAACTCCCAATCTGTGCTTCGGAGATAAACTAGCCTACCTCCTATTATGTGTTTGTACCAGTTTGCCCAACCTGCCAGTCCATTCCCCAATTCCATATGTTCCATTCTGGTCACAAACTTCAAGTGTGTCCCTGAAACAAGCTCCATGGTCACCTAACACAACACAAAACACATTCCCAATTTGTCCCAGTCAAATCAGCCTACGTTCTGGTATATGTTTCATTTTGTTTACCTTACCTGCAGATCATTCCCTGACTTCCAGTCACAGACTTCCAACTATGCCCTTGAACCAAGCCCTATCATCACCACCTCGAAAACCATTCATTCTAAGAGTGTCTCAGACCCAAGTCAGCTCACCTTCCAGCTCATCCAATGACTTTTCTGTGCCTCCTTTTCAAACCACGCAATCACATAACAACAACAACATTTATTTATATAGCACATTTTCATACAAATGATGTAGCTCAAAATTGCTTTAGCTTAACTATGATTTACAGGTCAAGTCTACTCACCTTGTTTGCCACTCATTCCCCAACCACCACTCATCACCCTTATCTAACACAACACTGTCAATTAAATGTGCCTTCTAATGTGTGTGCATCAGCCATTTCATATTACCTGCTAATCCAATAACGGACTGTATGTTGGAGTCAGGGTGCTGCACCTCTGGGCCAAGCCACATCACCACTCAGCACAACATTAATGCCCAAATCAAGTCGCCTGCCCACTAGCCTGGTCACTGACCCCCACTGAGACATTGAGACAAGCCACAACACTGAACCAATTCCCGGTGTCCCTCTCAGCTCAGACACTTGATCACCTCTGTGTCTCTATGAGACACGTCATTACATATCCCAGTGCATCTCTAAGCCAGGACACCTTTTCATTGTCTAGCACAAGATTAACTCCCAGTTTGTCTCTAATTAAAGTCCACCTACTTCCTAATATGTGTGTGTGTGTGTGTGCATCCAAGCTGATGCACCTTAATGTGACAATCCATTCATCGGGTGCCAACTTCACCACTGACCCCCAGCGCATGTCAAATCACTTCAATTCCCAGTCCAGTCACTTGACTGCCAGTGTATCCATGAACCACGCCACATTACCACTCAGCTCAACCACTAACCATAGTGTGTTTCTGAGACATGTCACCTCTCCCTTTAGTCCGGTTACTGACCTCCAGTGCATTTCTAAAAGTGACACTGCCAAGCCACATTACCACCCAGCACAATTCTGCCAGTATGTGTCTGAACCACATCCCCTCTCCCCAACCACCTCAACCACAGTCGCCCAGTGTGTCTCTGAGTTAAAACCACATGACCACCACGCACAACACTAATTGTCAGTTTATTTGTAAGACAGCACAGCTCAGCTCACCTCATAGTCCAGTCAATGATTCCAGGCCTCACACCTCCAGCACAGACACGGACGCCAACAGGATTCCTCAGTTAAGTCCAAATCAGTTTGGCAGGACCCACCATTTACAGGAGACAGGTTTACAAGGTTCTGTTTCTTTGGGCAGGGGTACACAATTGTTCTTGAATAACTGAGCTTGGTGTTAATTACCCAGAGACACTCTATCACCCCCCCATACCCTCTTACTGTTTCTCACCTGCTCCCGAGCAGCCTGCCAGCATCCTGAAAGCCCGACCCCATCCCTTTTTTGACCACTCCTAAACACAGTTTACGATCATCCCAATCATGGAAGGAAGAACACAGTGTTCTTTTTTTCTAAAAGCTGAAAAAGCAGTAATGGAAAAATGGTTTCTCCACAACAAAGATATTTGATATCCAAACATGTGGGGGGAGGAAATCAATTAAATTTATTACCACCTCAGTTAAATAACATGCAAATCTGTCCAGTTTCCAAAGGATCAATGTAAAGCTGCGTCTGGTTTTAATGAAAGCTTATTTAAATATAAAAACAGGCCGGCAGCAATTCAACAGTAACTTCGCCTTAGATGTGCAACAAACAAATGCAGCACATTTCATTAGTCAGCGGCCTGCAAACGCTACATGAAAGAGAGATCGCTGGACATTAGCAGCCGTTTTACATTTGAGGTAAACACATGGATTTGATGAGTTGCGTCTTTCTCCGCATCAACATCTTTAAACATTTCGAAGAGGTTGATTATGACAAGCCACATGTTTATTTTCTCATATTTATTAGTTATGTCTCAAAGAACATTTTGAAGAAGAAAAAAAAAAAAAGACAAAAAAAAGGAAAGTGAGAGGTAAGGGCGTGGTGGAAAGTCCTTTCCATTTAAAAGAGAAATCAGGTGATGATGCTCAGCAAATGGCATTCAGATGATGTCACACTTGGGACCCTAAGGCTCCAGGGGTCCTACAGTATGACAGTAAGTTTCTGCTCAGCTTCTCTCCCTTCTGATGCAGGCCAGCTTCACAAGCCAATTAAATCACACTTAAGGTTGCAATTCTATGCCACCTTGGAGGGTGGCATTCTGCTCAGTTGCTCACTTTAAGTGCAGGTCAGCATTAAGAAATAAATGCTGCAGAGGTCCCACAATAGAACAAATACCATTCACAGTCACAGGCTACCTACCATAAGCCTGGAACATCACTGGAGGCAGCATTCTCTTGAGCCATACAGCCATCCATTTTTCAAATCCATTTTTCTAAAATCGTTAATCCATAAGCAGAAAGCATAACTTGCCAGAAAGAAACCATAAAAACAAAGAATTACAGAACAGATTTGGGTGCAGTCAAAGCTGAATTAGTTCTTCATTAAGACCGAATGCTACCTTGATACCAATCATTCATTCACTCAAGGCAGCAAAGTGACTAGCACTGTTGCACCACCGACCCAACATCGTGGGTTTGAATTCTGCATCAGGTTGTTGTCCATGCAGAATGTGCACATTCTCCCAGTGTCTGTGCTGGGTTCCCCCAGGGCACTCCAGTTATGCTCTTGCATCCCCAAAGGTATGCAGGTTACGTTAACTGGTGACTCTGAACTGGCCCCTGTGTGAGTGAGTGAGTGCGATTTCATTCATGAATTCTGCAGTGGCCCGATGCCCTACCTGGGGCCCAGTGCTGTCAAATAGCCTGAGGCTCAGTGCAACCCTAAATTGGATTAAGTATCTTTGAAATGTGTTATTAATTGATCATCAAACCAGTTTAGTCCAGTTCATAGCAAAGCTGTAAGCCACTGAAGATATGTTGTCAATCCACTGCAGGGTACACTAACTCATACTAGTGAAATTTAGGGTCATGCGTTACCCTAACAATGGCCACTTGATTTTAGTGCAGCTCACCAGGAAGGCAAGGATTTACATCTGGTAATACAGTTAATGGAGGTGGACAAACTTCTACTCAGCCATGCCTGACAAACGTAGGATAACATATAGAGCCCTTGTTATTGGGTCCTTTCAGCAGGTATTGGAGACTACTGCATAGAACCCAAGGGTGCAGGGTCCAGGCAACATCTAGTGCAGATTAGCATTTAGCAGCCAAGGATGCAGGGGTCCTACAGAAACAGAAGATGAGAACCACAAGGAGAAAAGAAGCCTTAAGATTCAAGGGGCCACAAGTAATTGCACAAAGAGTACAACGGTGCAATTCTCGATCCATGCCGGCCAGCAAAAGGAGCCTAAAACTGCAGGGTTCAGGAATTGGTTCTGTCAGGCCACTCCCTTGCAAGTAAATACAGACAGCCTGGGGAAGGGGTGGATGTGACCAGTGCTGAGGACAAGGTTCTGCTTTGCCAGCATTGAAAAGAATAAAACAGATCCAGCTATTTTTAACTCTATTGAAAAACAGATTCAGGAGTAGTGTCCAACATAAAGTTACAGAGTTGAAATTCTGACAAAGCTCCATGTGTTGTTACATTTGGTTGCTTTGCTCCCATTTCAAAACAGCTTTTATTTTCTTTCAGTCTTTATTCTTGGGTAGCTGGACTGCCTGATCTACATCTGCTGGTCCACACCGTGCCAGATTCCACTGGCTGAACCATGGTCACCGCGCATGCTCATTCAGGCTAGGGGACAGCAGGCACTACAGTCACCGCAGCTGACACAGTCACACGTCTTTATGGGTCAATATCATAATAATGGAGTCCTACAGCGAGTACAGGTACTGATCACTTCCTTTTAATCCATTCATACAAACCAAAAGGATCATTTTGGTCACAGCAGATAAGAGCTGGCCTCTTGTGGCAGTATCTCATCCTTGTCCAGGCTCTCCGCTGCACCCTAACTAAAAAAACTAAGCTTCATGAGAAGCTGCGACATCAAAGTAATGGGTGCTGAAATGTGACACGTGTTGATAAAAATGAGCTTGGCAGTACATTCTCTCTCTTACACTTCTGCATCATTTATTCCCAGTGATTTAGAAAGTGAGTTATGAACCCCATTTTTACTAATCTGCCACCCATTCTGCCAGTACCTAGGGGCCACTCACTTGCACATTACCGAAGGCCTGCAAATTTCCCTGCAAAGCTTCACATCCATTTTACATTTCAGGTAAAGGCATGGATTGTGGAAATGGCACCACACCCACAAACTGCAGAGCCCAGCTTGTTTATTTTGTCTGAGATGCTAGCAATCTTTAGCAAACCTACAAAATGATTAAAAAAAAAAAAAAAAAAAGAAGAACAGTGAAGACAGACTCATCCTTCTCAGCATGAATACCACAGAACACTGTTATTGAAGCATGGGGCACTGAGAAGAATCCACAAATTGATGAAACCAGCCTGCTAACATGCAAATGACAAACACCACAGAGGACAGGTTACACTTGGCAAGATATTAACCATATATTCTGCAACAATGAGAGCTTGGATTTGATCAACCTTGTCTCATCCATCTAAAAAATACAATGTAGGGCACAAACAGTCTAGTACTGCATAAAGCATCATGGAGGATATGGGCGTTTTTAGCTCACTTTTGTCCATCTACATAATCTAGTCTAATCTTTCATGTCACTTTAATACAAATATGCATCTATTGGTGACACAGTGACAATCAAAGCTCAAAAACATTGAGCCCGAATCATGGGCTGGGTACTGCCCGTGTTGAGGTTACATTTTCTATCCAAGCGTTTGTGAGTTTTTCTCTGGGCAGTCCAATTTCCCAACTACCAAAGACATTCATGTTAATGTTGGATAGTCCCGATTTGGACTAGGTGGGTTACATAATGGATTGGAAAGTTGAATTAATTCATACAAGTATTAAACGACACGGTGGCACAGTGGGTAGCGCTGATGCTGCTTCTCAGTTAGGAGACCCGGGTTCGCTTCCCAGGTCCTCCTTGCGTGGAGTCTGCAGGGGTTTCCTCCCACGGTCCAAAGACATGCAAGTAAAGTGGACTAGCGATTCTAAATTGACCCGTGTGTGTGCACCCTGCCCGGGGTTAATTTCCTGCCTTGCGCCCTGTGTTGGCTGGGATTGGCTCCAGCAGACCCTCGTGACCCTGTGGATGGATGGATGGATGGATGGAAGTATTACAAAATGGACTTTACCTATAATGGACACCGTTATTAACACTGCTGCCTCACACCACCAGAAGACTGGGCTGAAATATCAGTCATTGTCTGCACAAAGCTTGCATCTTATCCCCAGGTCTGCTTGGGTTTTTAAGCAGGTGCTACGGTTCCCCTTAAACATCATAAAAACAAGCTTTATTTTTATTTTAAATCTCGTCATATAATTTTTTAGGTAAATATATATTTTTTTCATAACAGGGACACAGCATCACGCAGGGGAGTCAGAGGCAAGGACTAAACCAGCAGCCTAAGGATTTGAGGTCCAGAACCTTAGCTCATACACCACACTGCCATTTATATTAGGCTGAATGGGGATTCTAAATTTGCACAGTGTGTCTAATTTCTGCTCTGTGTATGAGTGTACCACCCAGTCATCAACTGGTGGTCTGTCCAGTATTGTTTCCTGCCATGTATCAGACGCTGTCACTGACTTAAGTTGGCGGAGTAAATGGATTCACTCTACCTGCGTCTCTCCCTGCTTTTGTCCTTGACAACCCAGTAACCTTTCGCGAGGAAACACTAAACAGCCTAAACCAGTCCATGTTTAAGGATGTTTGCCTCACTCCTACTTCTACAGCACCTTTCAAAAGCACTGAATCACTTGGCCTCTGACCACCAAGTTCAGAGAAACAGATAACATGGACTGACATTTTCCCCATTTGAATATGCAAATCCAAGCTGCAAACAGACAGGCTCTTCTCAATGAAATGCCATGTGGCAGGAGCTTTCAGAGCAGAAGGGCGCAGAACGATGATTGCTGCTCCCTCCTTGTTGTCTTTAGAATCAGAGCAAAGCTTTGTGGCAAATTTCCACCTACAGAGACACCAGTCTTAGGTTCTTCCCTGATGGGGTATATGCCACTGCTCAGCAAGTGACATTTTTTTTCTGCACGTACCTTCAGGTGATGAAGGCTCATCACACATGGCCAGCCTTCTACAAGAAGGCATTAAGAGACAAGGTTTATAAATGAAGGTGCCCACCTCTCTGTTCTACACAAACAGCACAAGCAAGTCTCTGTACCGGAATAGCACCCACTGTGCTCATAGGAAGTACCTACTTTTGAGTCCTAAACAAACATGAGAAGCAGTTCTCTATAAAAGGAGAAACTCAGTAGTTTAGCCCTGCCAGTTTCTGCGTGGTTTTAATAATCTGAACTGGAAAATCCGTCTGCCAAAGGTATCCTGGCCGCACCGTCGCCTTGCAAATGTGAACTGGCTTCTCCACAGCTGTATTTTTGCCAAGAACATCTGGCGAGATGTTACCCGGAGCCACGCATCAAAACAGCTGGCTGCTAGTGAGTCTGCATCAATCGGGCCGGAACGAAATTAAATCCACGCTTAAGCTCAGAATCCCCTGGAGCGGCTCGTTAACACAGTGCCCCCCCCCGGCACCCCCACCCGACATAGTAGATCAGACTGATGAGAGAGCACACTCTAAATAATAAACAGTCTTATTGTCTGCATTCAGAAGGCCAGGCCCACTGCAGAGTGGGGGAGGGGGCAACTCGGCATAATTAAGCCTTTTTTTTTTCTCCTTTCTTTCTGTTTTTACACTTGCAGGTTGCCGCATCCACAAACCATGGTGTGTCCTGTCCTGTATTCCTGATGGTAAACATTCACCCTCATTCTCACATTTTTTCCTTGCCAATAATCTCAGATCCTGGTAACGTATTCCATTATCTCAATTGACCATTCTCAGAGTTATACTTTTTAGTAGAATGTATTTTCATTGTCATAACAATGGTTAGGTCTCCTTTCATGAGGGTCCATGCTATCCTCTTCATTTCATAAGGAAGAATACATCCTGAATGAACAACAGTCGTATCATATTGCAGGACGGGAACAGATTACACTATATTCGTAATACAAGGGTTGACTTCTGACTTGTTATAAACCCAGCTGCCTTACTTATACTCAGCTGCTAAGGTGCATTAACTTTCCATCCAATAGCAAATTGTGCTCAAAAAATTGGCTGTAAACCTTAAAAGACCCTGACATACGTGCTTGTCACTGCTCATTCTTTATAATCCTGTGGTCTTATCGTCATCTTAGTACGCAGACATGTAACATATAGAGATTGCTCATTTCTATTTGTATCTTCTGCTCTGTGGAATACTCTTCTTAGGTCTGTCACAAGTAATGTCCGTCAGCTAGTAAAGGACACATGTTTTCAGGTTAAGTGCTGACTCGATATTAGCCCAGTGTGAATGAGAGTTAGTGAAAGTGTGGGTGTGTGACAATGTGCCTTGTACTGGACCAGCACCCAGTCTAGAGATTGGCACAGCTCCTTGTGAGCTTGAACTGCATTGCCTGATTTTGGATAAGCTTGATCTTTAATTCATTTAAGGGCCCTCCACTGAAATGTCCAACAGCTCTTACTGACAATCGACTAATATAAATGTCCATCTATTTTACAGAATGAGGAATGAGTTTAGGATCATGAAGAAGAAGAAGATGGCAAAGGCCAGCAAAGACACAGTAGGTTTAAAGGTTTATTGGGTCATTACTGTTGTATTTACTTAGTACAGTGGAATTCATACTTTGATATGCTTATCAACATGTTGCCACTCTCGGATTAGTAAGTAAAACTACCTTATCCTGAAACGTCGGTGTTCCTTACATGAAAATGTAAACTGTGCTCTTACAAGACTATTGGTGTGAATTGCTTGAAAAAATACTGAAGAGAACCTTGTGATGGATAGTAACTGAATAAAGGTTAACTGGAAGAAGTTGCTGAGTGAGGAGAATGCACGGCATAAGGATGTTCACTGTAAACAGTAATGAGCAAAACTGGCAAGTTTCAATTTACATAGAGTTTTGCTAAGCTAAAACTAAAATGTGTTTTACGGGCAATTTTGAAATATGAAACAAAAAAGGAGTGCCATGTTTACCTCTGTTCTTTTCTGCAGCTGCATAATACATGTAATTTGTCCCACACCTGTCCACTCAATTATATTTATTCACTGAGATCACCAGGAGCACAGTTTTTTTGTTTTGTTTTTTTATATAATGTGACATGCTCCATACTTTCCACATAAAATCAAACTAAAACACACATTACTGTCTTTTCCCCCCATAGGATAATCTCACTACACAGGCGGCTGCCCGACACCAAGGTTTACCAGCACCCTTCCTTTCCTGTTTGTTGGGAACTGCTCAAGAGGTTGAGCATATGCATTCTCCAAGCACTGAGGAGCTTCGTATTTCTGTTCTGTCTCAGATGCATCTTTAGGATTGCAGTTCCCATGATTGTTATTGTAAATGGCATAAAGTGAAATGCAGTTTGTTTTATGATTATTTTTGAGAAGCAAAACACACAAGTTTTCCAGCAAATCCATTTTTTTGCCATCTGAAATTGTAAGAAAATACAAGGGCTGAGCTGTAAATTAACTAAACAGAAGGTTGCCAAAGCACTGAACTAAATGAAGATAAGCAGCAAGCTCAACTGGAATTGTGACAAAAATGCTGAAAGCAGCAGAAGGTCCTGGAGTTGAATGGCTGACAGACCTGTGCATCATGATTGTGTGTGAAGAGAGGATTCCCAAAGACTGGACGTGTACTCATTCCAGTATACAAAGGAAAGTATGGGGGTCATATCAAGCTTTTTGTACAATTAATGAAGGTGGCTGAGAGACAGAGTGCTAGAGGAAAGGATCGGGGATCAGAGGACAGTTAATGAGATGCAGTTTGACTTCATGTCTGAGAACAGAACACCAGAACTGTCCATTGTCAGTCAAACGCAGGAAAGGCATTAGACGAGAAGAAAGAAGCTGCATTATGTATTTGTAGATTCGAACTTTAGAAAGATTTAGATGAGAACCGGTTATTCAGTCGAACAAAGCTCACCGACCCTGTCCTACTTAATTCCTCCATAACAGCATCAAGTGGAGTTTTGAAGGTCCTTAAAGTCTTAGTGTGTATCGTACTACTTGGTAACTTATTCCATGTGTCTATCATTCTCTATGTGAAGATCTGGAGAAAAAGTATGCCATGAGAGGTGGTGAGGCGGAAAGTTAGTGAGAAAGTTATGTGTGGAGGAAAGGTTAGTGTCGATGGTGCTATCAATGCATGAAGAACAAGCGGTGGTCACAACGATGAATGAGAAATTTGGAGATTGAGCTGCACCAGGACATCGTACAAATTTGCTGCTGTTTGTGATAATGATCACAGTGGCAAGTAGAGAGGTGTGTAAAGAATTTGGTATGGGAGCTGATGATGATGATCTTGTTTTGAGAGCAAAATTGATGGAGAAGATGAAATGTAAAGTTTGTCTGGAAGTGAAAGACCTAAAGGAACTGTAAATACAGAAAAGACTAAAGTGATGGTTGAAAGTGCAGGGGCAGGAGGCGAGAAAGAAATGGGTGTATGGCCATAATATGTGTGGTTGGAAAAAAGTTCATCTAATACACAGGGTGCATAAAGTTTGTAAGACAGCTGTGAAATGCTAATGTAGTTAAGTCTAAATTGTGATATTGGCAATGGAAATGTTTTGGCAAATGCCAGCAAGTTCTGCATAATTAAGGGCCATGAGGAGTGCAGATGGAGATACGGAGGTATAGGGACAGCAGTGAGAGTCAAGATGAGAGGTAAACAGAAGATATTTTGGGAGTTGTTCTCTATTCTGACTTGTGATGGAGGAAATTGAAGGCAAACGTTTTTGCAAGCTGTGCAAGACATAGTATTCTCTCTTGGAGTGAGATGTGGCAGATGAAGGTTAGACATGAAGGAAAACTGTTAAGATCAGAAATGAGAACAAACAGGTGGATGTGGGGAGTGTCACAGAGTAAGTGAAAGACAAATGCCGAGTTGAATGAAAACCTTTGGTGTGGAAGCGAAAGGTGGTGTAAGAAAGAAGATGACTGGGTGATGAGGTTCACTAAGATGGAGGTGAATGGGGATAAAGTCCAGAGGGAAGTTAAAGATGATGTGCTTGGAGGTGGTGTGTGATGATATAAAAAACTGGTCTTACCCCAAAAGACCCCAAGATCATGTAGAGTGAAAGAAAGGGATTTTTGGGTCCATCCAAAGAAAACCCTGAAAAAGGCAGGTGAACTGGTAATGTGTGATCTATCAATCTACTGACTAACCGGATTATTCAGTTTAGAGTCGTGAGGCACTACACACATTCAATGTTATATTCCGATTGCATGCCTTTATCTATGTATAGAAAGTTTTTTTTTTTCCTCACTAGGGAAATTCAAATGTTTCACAACAACGAACAACATAAATCACAGACAGGCATACTGAAAAATAATGAAAAAAGTGCAAGACCCAAACCTATCCTCACAACATATTTAATGTACGAGATACAGATAGGGCGGCACGGTGGCGCAGTGGTAGTGCTGCTGCCTCGCAGTTAGGAGACCCGGGTTCGCTTCCCGGGTCCTCCCTGCGTGGAGTTTGCATGTTCTCCCGTGTCTGCGTGGGTTTCCTCCGGGCGCTCCAGTTTCCTCCCACAATCCAAAGACATGCAGGTTAGGTGGATTGGCGATTCTAAATTGGCCCTAGTGTGTGCTTGGTGTGTGGGTGTGTTTGTGTGTGTCCTGCGGTGGGTTGGCACCCTGCCCAGGATTGGTTCCTGCCTTGTGCCCTGTGTTGGCTGGGATTGGCTCCAGCAGACCCCCGTGACCCTGTATTCGGATTCAGCGGGTTGGAAAATGGATGGATGGATGGAGATACAGATAAGCATATTCTCTTTAACTGATTAATATTATTATGCTACTGAAGAAATTATGTCAATGTATTTTAATAACTGGTTAGAGTGATATGGAAAAATCGATGGCTAGAGCATCATATACTATAGCCTGATGGTTTTGGTGCAGGAGGCAGAGAAGAACACTATATCAAGGACACCTGCAGGTATGCTGTACAACAAACAAAAGAGGACTAGAACACGGACTGGTGAATGTGTCACTGCCCTAAGGATGGGTAAAATCCATGAATCTAACCATTATCTGAATTCAGTTACAGCAGTTCAGGTTCATGGGTGACAGGAGTCTACAGAAGAAGAGCTATTGAAGATGTGCCAATCAATCCCCAGAAACTCACACGCACTCATCCACAAGTTAATGTCAAACTTAATCTAAAACACACACACGTTTAGGATATGCGAGTAAAAACCAGGGTATCTACATGAGAAACCCTGCAATTCCACTTATGCAGTGACATCACAGGACGGGACATACTGTATATGAAAAGCCCGCCACCATGACCAGACCCTAGCACTGCCGCAAGGGTTTAGGTCTGCTTTGTCTCTAAGAGGTGACATATGAGCACATGATCCATGTTCACAATGTGTATCCTCTCACCAAAGACCAAGTCCTATTGAAAAGCGTTTTTAAATTCAGTCGATAGGATTAATAAAGTGAAAAATCTACATGACACTGCTTGTTTTCAAAACAATTTATTGATTACAGTATGTCACACTGAAACTGACCTAGCCTAAGCAATCTTGCCAGCCACCAGTTGCTTTTTAATGAGAGACTCTAAATTCATGGCAGCCGTATCCTTAAAATTTCTGCTCACGTACATTCGGAGAAACCCCAAAAAGAGCTAAAATTGACCAAATCCAATCAGAAACCATACTCCAAAGACTTAAACATGACAATTCAATTGACAGATCTGAGCTATTTGCACCCAATCACTACTTTTGTTTTGAACTGTTTAATTCACATGAACACCTTTTAAAGAAATCAGAGGACAGCTTTGTTCCAGAGAAGGCTGTCATCCATGAATCATAGCCAATCCCTATGAGATGAACTGGTTGCACATAACAGACATAAACCATTTACTTTAATAGAGACCTGATTTAGCAAATAAGAAATGTACAATTAGACAATCTATCAAATCAACAAATTGTCCCAAGCAAACAAATTGTTTGAGACAGTACTGTGGCAAAACTTTGTTTGAAAAGTACAAGAATACAAGCTGACTGAATAGGGAGATCTGATGGGGATGAGATTTGTGAGCGCAAGATGAGAAAATAATTGGCTAAAAGAAACCGTGGCTTCAATAGTGGCAGGAAAATAAAACTTTAGCGCTTCTTCATTTAAGTTTCAAATTCAATGTCACTGTTGATCGTATGTGAAGCAAACTAAACCTTGAAGGCTGTGAATTTCTGAAAATGAATAAAATAAAAAGATAATTTATTGATGCAACACTGTTATTTTAAGCTTTGTTCAAAACCCTTACAAATGCAAACAGAAAAGATGTCAGTCTGTTCCAATCTGTTTTTTTTCCTATAACATCCAGTTTATTGAATTCTATTATATATCCCAAATAAGATTTTTTATGTGACGAGAACATATTTTTATTGCATTAGGTCCTTTAATAGCATTATAATCTGTTAAAAGTGTAAAATATTTTAAAATTTGCTCATGTTCCAAAAGAATGTGTTATGTATACTGTAATGGAGGGTGGCATGGTGACGCAGTGGCCAGGCTCGTGGGAATTTAAACCCATGCAGCAAAAATTTATGGTAACACACACATGTCTTTATACATTAATACACACACACACACACACACACACACACATAAATACATACATACACATTCATGTCTATATGTATTTGGACGGTAACAAAATTTTCATATCCTTGCCTCTATACGCAACCACAATGGATTTAAAATAAAGCAATCATTATGTGATTGAAGTGTAGACTTTCAGCTTTACTTTAAGGGATTTACCAAAAATGACAGCCATTTTTTTTGCATAGCCTGCTATTTCCAGGAGCTCAAAAGTATTTGGACATTTGACTGACAAGCTCTCCATAGCCAGGTGGAAGCAGTTCCCTCATTATTTCATTAAGTATTAAGCAGGTAAAAGGTCTGGAATTGATTCCAAATGTGGAATTTGCACTGTGAACTCTCAATATGGGCTACAAATAGCTGTCCATGCAAGTAAAAACAGTCCATCATTAGGCTGAGAAAACAAAACAAACCCTTTAGAGAGAGAGAGAGCAGAAACACCAGGAGTGGTCAAATCAACCATTTGGTCCATTCTTAAAAAGAAGGAATGCACCGGTGAGCTCAGCAACACCAGGTCTGGAAAACCACAGAAGACAACTGTGCTGGATGATTGCAGAATTCTTTCCTTGGTGAGAAGAACTCCTTCACAACATTAAGCCAAACCAAGAACACACTCCAGGAGGTATCATTGCCAAAGTCTACAAACAAGAGAAGACTTCATGAAAGTAAAGACAGAGAGGGTTTATCACAAGGTGCAAACCACTGATATACCTCAGACATAGGAAAGACAGATTAGACTTTGCCAGAACAAAGATTTTAAGTCTGTCCAGTTCTGGAACAATTCTCTTTGGACAAAGGAAACTATGATCAGTATATACCAGAATTTTGGAAAGAGAAGAGTATGGAAAAGAGAAGAACCGGGTCAGGATCCGATGAATACCACATCATCTATGAAACACGGTGGAGGCAGTTTTAATGGCATGACCATGGATGGCTGTGAATGATAGTCAATCACTAGTGTTTATTGATGATATGACTGCTGGCAGAAGCAGCAGGATGATTTCTGACGGATATAGGGCTATAATATTTACTCACATACTATTATACTATTTCACTTGCTGTAGACAAAGCTGATGGCAGAAAGTCCAATGAACAAACATTAACTGAAGTCAGCTGCAGTAAAGACCTGACAAAGTAGCACTAGAGTTGAAACCCAGTACTTAGAGATGGCCATGGGTTCCAGACTTGGGTGTAAAGGATTCTCAACCAAATATTGAAAATGATTATTATACAGTGGAACCTCGGTTTGCAAGACGAGCTAAAATTTTTAATAAATTTTGACTTGATAAACGAGCGAGGTCTTGCAATACGAGCAGTATGGATACGCTTTGTCTGCTGAGCGTCATGTGATCACAACTGAGCTGATGGTTCTTCTCTCTCTCTTGTGTGCATGTGTGTGTGTCTCTCGTGTGTGTGTGTCTCTCTCAGGTGTGTGTGCGTGTGTGTGCATCTCTCTCTCGTGGGCAATTGTCTCCTATTCTCCGTCTGAGTCGGTGTGCCTCACTCATATAGTCAACATTCATACGAGCGTATACTGTTTACTACAGCATTGTGACTGTGTGTGTGTGCGTGTGCGTGCTGTGAAGTGCAAGGCTCCGTCTTGCGCCCCAAAACACGAAGCTGAGTCTCAGTACTTTAACACCACCAGCTTGATTCAGCTTGAAACAGCAACGGCGTGGTTATTTATTGTAGCGGGATCTGCCACTCTCCTATACACCGACACAGCAGTCAGGCCCTGTGCATTTATAATGTTCCTTGTATCACCCATAGATGGCAGGTGATTGTAGCATGTCCACGATCTTTTCGGATTTGCTTTTACGTCAAACTGCTATAGCGCTGGGAGACTGCGATTGCTTTGGGACGCTCTTCTGCGTGTCGTCCCGTTGGGTGGAATCCCACAAGAGTTTAGAAACTCACTTACACCAGCCATGATTCTTTTCAAAGGTAAAGTGCAGGTTAATTTGTTTTATGTATTTTTACTTTATATTTTGTATTAATCATTTTTATATGAATAGTTTTGGGTTGTGGAACGAATCATCTGAGTTTCCATTATTTCTTATGGGGATATTCGCATTGATATACGAGTGCTTTGGACTGCGAGCATGTTTCCGGAACGAATTATGCTTGCAAACCGAGGCACCACTGTATCTATGATTGTGAATTTGTCCAAATACTTTTGAGTCCGTGAAAACGTGGGTATAGTATAAAAATGTCTTGACTTTTCTGAACAGCTCATGTAATATTGTTGTAATTTAACATACTGTGTCTTCATGGTTTAACATGCTGTCTTGTTGAAAAGTCATCCAGCCTCTGGCCTACAGAACCAAGTTGACTGGGAGCTGCTGAAGAACCAGAAAGAAAACCTGAAGGCAGAAAAGGTGCTTGTCCATGTTCCTCCTGTACCAGATACTATTATTATCTGATGTTAAAGTAAGTTGTCTTTTACAGCCTGTTGGAAGATTTGTGTGGGTGTTTTTACGCTAGCATTAGCCTCAAGATAAAGCTAACTAGTTTTCAGGGAGTGTGTGCTTTAACATAAATAGACAATAAAGCAAAAGTATGCATGAAGTCATTGGGAAAGCCCTTTGTTTTAAAATGTATACATAAAAACTCTCTTTAATTTCAATCTACCTAATTTATTACAGTTCTTGTGTAAACTACTCTTTATCATTAAAAAGCCTGAAGATACTCAAATACGCTTTGCTATTGTTTTAACTGGATGCTACAGCATTCAAATTGCTTGTCAACCCATTAAAACAAAATTTAACGTGGAAAGGATAAATGGAATCAATTAGGAACATTTTATACATAAATGTCATTCTCAAACTAACTTAACCCCATTGAGAGTCATGGGGGCTGGAGCTTATCGTGGGTGGCACTGGGCACAAGGCAACAAGCAGCACTGTATGACCCTCATTACACACTTATCCAGTATGGACTCACCAATAAAGCCAGTCAGCATGTCACTGGGCACGTGAAAGGAAAACCAGATTATCTGCAGGAAAACCCATCCGGACATGGGAAAAACATGCAAACTCGCTGGATTCAAACATAAGCTCCCAGATCCACTGTGCTACCATAATGCTCTGAGAATTGATGTAACTTGCGTAGTATTTCTGAAAACTTTATTCAGTGTTAGGATTTGCTAATAAAGGACAACAAATAATAACTTTCTCACTTGTAGTGAGTGCCACATTTACAAACAGTGCAGAGATCAACACTCCATTTCCCTACACACACTGCATCAAGATACGGTAAACTCCTGTCTGTAAACTTGGGACATGTAAAACTCTATTGAACGTAATGTTTAATTTTACAGACCTTACTAGAAAGACCTAATATATTTAACATGTCTTAAGAATCGCAAAACAAAATGCAAAACCTTGATTTCCATCTGATATTTCAACAAATGTACACCAGCCAGACATCACCTAATTCAATCCACGGTCCCGGTTGAAGCTTATGAAAAATTATTTTAAAATTAAAACTATCCATGAACTGTGGTCTCCTTGTCTGCTCCCTCGCACCTCCCCACCAGCAGGGGCGGACAGCTTTCTGCCTGTGTAGTTTGCTCAGTTTTAGCTTATGATTCTTCTAGAGTGCGCCACACTGCTTTATAAACGTGCTGAGAGAGGACTAACAGAAAAAATAAAAATGACACTGGTGAGCAGAAGTCACAAAACTGTCAAGTTCAACAGATTAATTCACAAACAGAGCTGAAGCTTATACTCCTTCAATCTGGCAGATGCAGAGATGGAAATTTCACCACAGCCAAGCAACACTGCACCGAGTCCTTCATCCTAACAAGTACAAAACACAACCAGTTACAATATGAAACACATCATTTATTAGTAACGTGTTTCAAATAAATGTTTACAGAGACATTGACCAACAAGCAGTGGAACAGCACGCTGCCCATGGAAAAATCAAAACTTCCAGGTCAAACTGAATACAGTGTGTTAAGAAAAAATCGCTAATATAACAGATAGATTAGTGTACATTTGCCTGCTAAATTTCACACATGGTGTTATTCTATTTTTAAAAGATTAGAAGAAATAAACAAAATGAGACAAAACACTGCAAAAGAAATGGGCACCAGCACCACTGGTGCATGGCCCCTAAAAATAAATATTTGGCAATGTAAATCTTTCAAGATTTGACAGCTATTGTGCAACCTGCATGGTGTACGCTGGCACTTTGCTTCCCACAGCTCAAGCAAATACTGTTATACTACCTTTGAAGCTTAAATATATACTGTATATGCTACTCATGCTGAGATCTGAACCTGTGATATGACAGCACAGAAAGCTCATCATTAGGAATAACATGAGATGCAGAAATGCACAAATGCTTCCATACACAAGAAAAAACAAATACTTTCAAATTAATCACAAAATAATGAAATACTGTCTCCGGGCTGTCACATTTTTATTTTACCCTGGAAATTTGTGAAATAGAGCAAATTTCATTTGTTTTCAAACCATGTAATGTAACAAGTGTCCATGCATTTCTTAAAGTAATCTGGTGCTGAAAAGGTTGTTTTTTTTATAATTTCTTTAGCATAAAGATTTTTAAAACGTCTTAATTCACTTCAGGGAGATGGAGGTTACAGCCAAACCAAGCAGCATTAAGTTAAAGACAAGAACATATCCAAAATAGGGCCCTCTCACACACGCACACAAACAGGCCATTTTAGAATTGCTAAGTAAAATCCCACACTTTTGTCGGTGGAAGGTAAAAGGGGACACCTGATGTAAAACCCACACAGACAAAGAGAGAATGGGCAACCACCACATATGGAGTGAGGCCATCAGTGCAATCCTTCAGGAGATTGTCTTTCAAATTTACTTTTTCTGGTTATATTAAATGGTATTGATTCTGGTATGGTTAGTAAACTTGTAAAATTCATATATGACACTAAAATTGGAGGGATGGAAGACACTGAGAAGGCAGCAAAAGGAATTCAAAAAAACCTGGACAGCCTTCAGAGCTGCAGTTTAATGCAGAGAAGAGCAAAGTGCTACATGTGGGCAAATGGAACATCTTATATATAAACGTCTACACATGGAAGTGTGTCTGTCTGTCTGTCTATCTGGTCCGGAAGTGTGAGGCTACAGCATGAAGCTCAAAGAGCCGACAAGATGGTCCCAAGCTAACAAGTCGGAAGAAGAAGTACGAGGCTACTGCATGAAGCGGAAACCGACTTCATCGCCAAAGTGAAACTGGCGACGAAAGAGAAACTCACTCAGCTGCTGATACACAAGAGAGGCGAGCACATCTGCAAAACGAAACCCCTGAGGAGAGAGAAACTCGCTTACCCATTGATAGACAATTTGGGGTGAGCACATCTGCAAAACGAAACCTCTGAGGAGAGAGAAACTCGCTTACCCATTGATAGACAAGGGGGATGAACACATCTGCAAAACGAAACCGACGACTCTGCATTTCAATTTTTTTTCTTGACGATTTCAATAGTTTCTAGGAGTGGACTTTTTACAGCACAAGCTTACACAGCTAGTCAATTTTATATACAAGATGGAAAACACTGTCATACAGGAAGCAACCTCCGAAAAGATTTTAGGGATTTATGTTGACACAATATATTCATCGACTAAGCATTTTAAAAAGGTAAAGAAAATATTAGGTTGTATTGTAAAAACTGTTCAATTTAAGTCAAGGGATGTTATGCTCACACTATATAATGTATTAGTAGATCTCATCTGGAGTCATGTGTACAGTTCTGGTCACCCCAGTATAAGAAAGACATAGTAGCACTTGAAGCTGTGCAGAGGAGAGCAAGATGAATCCCAAGACTTAAGGACATGTCCTACTGTGACAGACTCACAGAATTACACCTGTTTATAGTCTCGAGCAGAGGAGACTGCATGGAGACCTAATCCAAGTATTCGTAATCCTCAAAGGCATTGATGAAGCAAATCCAGCATCATTCGTTTATCTTAAGGGTTATTCACGCACTCAAGGACATCAGTGGAAATTATGGGGAAGTGCATTTAAAACTGAAGCCAGGAAGTACTTCTTCACACAAAAAGTTGTGGGACTCTGGAACAAACTGTCAAGTCATGTAGTAGAAGCAGAAACCTTCACAAACTTTAAGAAGAATCTGGATGAGATTTTTGGACAGCTTAGGTATTAGCTAAATAAACAGGCTTGGTGGATTGAATGGTTTGCTCTCGTTTGTCAATTTCTTACGTTTCTTATGTTTCACACTGACAGCAACTGAGCTCTGAAATTTGAACCCAGAACATCAAATACATAGGGTAGTAGCACTAATCACATTGAAACCTTGGCACCATTTTATCAAATCATAAAACAATCTGGTGCAACACAGGAGTTTAGCACTTCAACATTGCAAGCCAATATTGAAATAAAATGGAAGAATTGCATCTTGTTGGAAAAATAAAATATTTTTCTTCTCCAATTGTGTTGCAGCTGGGGCACAAATGTGTGCAAAACATCTCAAAATCATTATTTCTGTAAAGCAAAAACTACTGGAGCGATTGTATTCAAAATCAAAAGGCTTCTGTCATTTTACAATGTTAATAGCTGTGCCAAGTTTCAGTTAGATTGAAGGATTTGTTTTTGAGTTACCGTGTCCATGGACTCATCCTGACACAAACACGCACACACAGACATATTCAAGCATGTCTAAAACATATACATCTGTTAAAAACAAAGTTGAAATTTTGGCCCCATCATGATGCATTTTTTACATACTAATACATACCTGTGATATATGTAAGGAAAATAAGAAAAATGAAGAACAGACCGGATAGGAAAATGGATGAATTGATTCATTCTGTTTCCTTAATTTTATGTTGACACAGATGCCCATGAGCATTAAGAGAGACCAATGAATCGTTTGCATTCCTAATTTACAGTAAGTCTCATTTTGGAAGTGACTTTATTTTTATTTTGCATCCCAACAACACACAAGCCCTAAAGATTTTGTCATTTGCCTGACGTGTTCCAGTAGCCCATCACTTCCTCAAGGAGAGACAACACACAGATCTGTGTCTGTTATACAATTATAGAATATAATGCTACAGATACATGAAAATATAACCAGTCTGACAGGGTGTGCTGGACAGATTAATGCCTGTAGGAAAGATCTACATCAGGGCTTTACTCCATTTTGCTACAAGGTGATACAATAGCAGGAACATTGTCATGCCTGTAAGGTGTGATTAGTGCAAGTCACTCCAATGGAGACCTGTGGGCAAATGCAACACAACAAGATGCAAAGTAGCTACACACTTTACACCGATTTTCCATCAGACAATATTAATTGTTCATTTACTCAAAACATTGTTTAAATCTTTTCCCTGGCTCACCTGCATCACTTCCTACACATCACCGTCACTAGTTTCTTATCATTACAAATAAAAGAAAGCTAAACTGAACTAAACAAACCCGTAGTTTGGTAAATGGTTTCAGTCTGATATTGAAAAGAGGCTGCAGTAACCAGGGCAGCGAAAATGGCGTTCACTATCTCATGAAGCTTCTTGTGTTCTGGGTTGGTCTCTGAGCAAGCAGCAGGCTGATGCTGCAACCAGTAGACAATAATGGGCATTGGGGATGGGGATGGGACTAAAATGAAGAGAGAGAGTGCACTCACAAGAGAGAAAGGAAAAGGACGAGACAAGCTCAGAGTAGCCTGGCCTGTATGTGAAGATGGGAGAGACGACACAGCATGGCCCAACAAGAGTCACTGCATCACTTTTACTCCCCCGCGTCTACCACTGGCAACAAATACAGAGTGTTCCTGTCTGGATTTTACATTTTTTTTCCCAGATTTGATACTAATGTCATATTTCTAAATGTCTTTCATATGGTGTCCCTGTGGCAGTTAGCATCCCCACCCAGTTCGGGGTGACACATAGCGGTCAGCCAAGTGGAAGCCTGCGTGCCGGGCTCAAGTTAGTGCAAGATCCAAAATAGTTTTTTTTTTTTTTTAACGTCCTATTGTCTCCAACATGATGCCTAGGCCTCCTGGGGGAAGCTTCTGATGTGGTGAGAAAGCCACTTCAACAACAAAGTGGCTCATGTACTATATGAGAAATGTGTACATAAGACCAACTACAAAGGTGCAGGAGAAAAAACAGTAGAGGCTGCCAGTCCGCAGAGCCCATTCCAGACATGGAGTCTGGACTAGTATACTATCAGGAAGACCCAATCAATTGCAACAATGTTCAACATGTTCCACTAAACTAAAAACTGGTTTAGCCTTGTATAATAATAATAATAATAATAAAGCAGCTCCTGACAGTCAATTCAAAGATTCTGTTGTATATAAACTAGCTCACGTATATAAATACTCCTAACTGCCTGGGATAATTGTGCACAGCCAAAAGTACAATAAACAAAAGACACAATTTCCAACATCACATGCAACCAAGATGCTTAGGTCCACTTACCCAGGATGGTATGAGGACCACCATAGTTCCTGTCTAAATATATGATGGCTGCAGTGGCTAGTGGTATATCGTTATCAAAGAGTTATGCCTGCTAGGACTTCTAGTAAAGAATACAAGGTTCCCATTGAAAAGCCAGCCAAAGGGAACATTGTTGGTATTAAATTAGGACCTCAACCAGGCCAGCTACACCAATACTAATTCACATTTTTCAAACCTGCTTAATCCATTCACGTTTATAGTGGCCTGATGCTTATCCCAATAGCCCTAGATAGAGTGCCAGTCCACCATAAGGCCTAATCACACACACACTCTCCCAGAGACAATTAGAATTATCAATTAAAATAACCTGCTGGTCTTTATGGATGAGGGAGGAAAATTCGTACTGACATGGAGAGAATGTGTAAATGCCAAACAGACAACTGGGTAAAGACTCAAACCCAAGATGAAAATGTTAACCACGGCATAAATGTGCCATCCATCAATAAAAACAGACAAGCCTTTAATCCAGAATGCAATTCATAAGGCACACAGCACAACAACAAATTGGGGTTTCAGACGATCCTGTGCCAATAATACCAATCAGAAAGAGACACGCTACGGAGCTCCCTGATTAGGTTACATCAATGCCCTTGTCCTAACAGAAAGAAACAGAATCTAAACTGCATACATCTTGGCAGGTTGTAACAATATGGCTAGTGGCTGACTGCTTTGCAACTAGCTAGATTATGGGCTTTCTATATGAACAAAGAAACCAAATCCACTATATAATAAAACACTAAGTATCCAGTCCGTCAGAGCAACCTGATTGGCCAGTTTGGTTTTGGTGTTGCGATGAATGAGGAAGTGCAAGTATTAGACTTACCAAGAGGAGTAAAGGTGCCTTCAAGAATGTAAAGTATAAAACCATCCTGGAGGAGAGAAAGGCGCCTCAAAAATAATGACAGTCTGAGGAGCAGGCTTTATGGGAACGAGCTCGAGAAAGAGAGCACCGGTGAAGAGAGGTTCAGAGCCATACAAATACAAAAGGTGCTGAAGGTACATGCAGGGCAAGAGATAGAATGATTTAAACATACTTGCTATTACCCATCTTTGACAGGTACCATGGCTAGTAATAAATAAATAAAAAGCATTAGGAGATGACCTACACCTTTGGATACTGAAAATGCAGCCAGCCTCATGTGATCTGGTCTCCTACATATACAATTCCATTACCTTCATTCCGTGCACACCCTTCCTCGTGGATCCAGCTCCTTCAATTACATGCTAAAACCAAACAAGTAGACTTCACTGGAACGAATGAACAGGATTTGTATGCCCCAATGGATTCTGCAAGGGATCTAATATCAGTGGCGACAGGGGCAAAGAGTGCACTCACATTATATAGAGCTACAAAGGAACAGGGCTGCACAGCTGTCCATCACAGAGCCAGCTGCTAATACAGAAGTTAGTTTTGGAAATGTCTCTCTATTTTGATTAACAAATATTAATTTTATTATCTTTCAGCAGGTACTAAGACCATCTGCCACGTGTGTGTCACTGGAAAATTACAATTCAATATCCTTCCCAATTTTCAGAAATGCAAACAAACCTCAAATTCATTTCTGTGCAATCCTGCTGCATATTAAAATTTGGTCTCAGGAAAAACAATCATCAATATCAAGGTGATTAAAACTAAAACTGGCACACTATCCTCCTGCTGCCTAGAGCATCTTTTTTTTTTTATTTAATAAACAGGAAAAACAGCAAGTGCTCGGCTTGTCCAACACCTGCATCAGTTGTTAACGCCAGCCTACAAGACTTATAGCTTTGTTTCAAAGACTGGCCATGGAGATTATCAGAAGGCAGCGGCTATGTGTATTTCAGGAATGGGCAATTGCAGCTGGGCAGAATGTGAAGCGTTACACATCAGGATCCACATTTTTTTTTTCAAGAATCAAACTTATGAGGGAGGCAGGTAGCTGTAGCCAGCAGCTATAAGAGACAGTGTGTTAAAAAGATGAGAGATGATTAATGCAGTATAACTGGTCCATGCAACAAATAGAGCAGTGGAGGACACAGTCAGATTTCACAATATACTCCAGTGTGCTACACTCTTGTAGCACATAAGGTGCAGTAAGAGAGTATTTCCCCCTTACTGATTTCTTCTGTTATTATCTTATTTGAAATGAAATATTTTTAGGTCTTTGTCCTAAATCTATTATTAGATGAAAAGCACCTGAATTAATATACAATACATCTTTAAATTATTTAACTTAATGAACGAACAACATTATACAACACCAATTGACACTTTGCAAATAGAAATTGCCCCATTAATTTCATTAATGACTAGTTGGGTTACCTTCAGTTGCAATGATTGCAACCAAACATCATGTCATTTTCTAACCCACTTAATCACGACTTGGGGCAGGTGACTGGAACCTAATCCCAGGAAGCACAGGGTGCAAAGCAGGAACAAACCCTGAATAGGGTGCTGTCGAAGGGCAAAGACACGCACACCTAACACACACTAGGGACAATTTAGCCTTGCCAAATTACACCTAAACTACAGGTCTTTGGGCAGTGGGAGGAAACCTTGACACCTGCAGGAAACACATGCAGACACAGGGAGAACATGCAAACTTCACAGAGGGAGAACCCAGGATGCAAACCCTGGTCTTCTTTTTGTGAAGCAGCAGAATTTCCCCTGTGCCATGGCTACAACCAAATGCTTCCTACAATCAAAACACAGTGAAGGACAGTAGTCCATTCTTTCCTGAAGAATTGCTTCAATTCAGAAACACTGCTATTTACAGCTTCTGCCACAGTATCTCTATTGGGTGTAAGTGTGGACTTTGAGTAGACCAGTACAAAACTTTTCATTTGGATTCTTTTCAGCCATGTTAATGTGGACATACCTTTGTTTTTAGGATTACTGTCTGGTTGCTTTACTCAACTACACTTCATCTCACTGATGGATTTTTAGATGTTCTCCTTGCATAATCTCTGATACAAAGTCAAATTCATGGTCTCTTCAATTGTGGCAAGTCGCTCACATTCCAATTGGGGGGTCCACATTAATGACAGGTTAGAGTGCTCTCCAAACACAGAGGATCTATATAAAAAAGGCATGAGGAGATGGCATACCTTTAATGTGGGAAGCATCATCCTTCATATCTTCTGCAACTCTGTGACATCCATTAGGATTTTCTATGCTGTGGTGTGCTGGGCTGGTACCATCACTTCAAGAGAGGCCCACCGAATCAACAAGTTAATCAAAAGGGCAAGCAAGCTCAGTTATGGCACACACTCTGCACCCCCTGGAGGTAGTGCTGAAAGAGCTGCAGCTCCTTTATACCAACAGCAATATGTCTGGATAATGCCTCTCTGTCACTGTGACAGCCAAGTCAGAACTGTTCTTGCTTTATAGTCATTCCAGTGTGTGTTCAGACCAATGTGTGTTTGTATATTTATGTATTTACTTACTTTGTACTTACCTACCTATTTAGGTATTTAAAGAGCTTCAGTAAAAAGCCTAATTTCCCTCTGGAGACAAAATAAATAAAGTTCTATCTACTGCTGCTGGAGCCCTGGCATGAGTCGAACATAATACTGCTCAAATGGTCCAATGACAATAGGCCCCTGTTAACGGTAGTGACTTTTACAACATACACAAATGTAAGGCATCCAAGATTGTGTAGTTCTAGACTTCAGACTGTCCTAAAGCCCCAGGAGGCAACTTCATCTTGCTCCAAGAAACTCCCCATTGAGACCTCTTATTGAGAGCTCCATCAGAATTCATGTTCCATGCTTTACTCTTCTCTCTGTATTCTGCTTTGGATATCCTCAGACTCATTTCCTTTAAAAAACTCTTTACTCTTTTTTGAGTTCTTTTACAGGCTCCTCCCAGTGTCTTAATATTTGCTTAGGATCTCTCTTGATTTTTAAGTTTTTTTGTAATATGCCATATAATTTTTTTGGTTTGCTTTGTAACAACTCTTGAGATGGAGCTCTTTTAACTTAAAGGTTTATTTCTTTATTAGCTTAATCATTCCTCTTCCATAATCGTAAAATTATAGTTTATCCCTGTTTAATGCAGTGAGTAGGAGCAGACAGATTTCCCTCAGACTTCTGACTTACATATGCTTTATACAAACTGGCCCAAGGCTTTATATTTGCAGAAATAACAGCAAAGTAGCATTTGTGCTCCAGTGATATCTTTCAGCATGCCAGTCATATCTGGACTTCATAATTCAATGAGTTTTGTGGCCTCTTACAGCTAGTGAGTGTTTGTTTATTTAATGTGGCCACAACTGTGCAGTCAGCACCTTTCAGTCCAGCACCAACTCCAATTCTGGAGATTTGGTTCAAATTATTCTATTTTCCCAGCATCCAACCATCATGATAGGAAGTAAGCCAAGTGATGATAGTAGGGCATGCTTCTGGGTTGATTTCACACACAAGAACAACAAAACTACACTCACCTGGCACAATAAACTGTGCTATACAGTCCATCAAAATTTTTTGCCAAGGAGCTATCCAGTATGGGATCCACTGTAGATTTATGTTTGCTAGACAAGGCCTCTTTAACAGGGATAACTGGTCCGTGACAGTGGTCCGTTTCTTCATTAACTCAATGTGCTAATGAATAAATAGAAGCGATTGTGAATAACCTACATGGAGCAAAGTCTGCCCGAGGCAGAAATCCACTCGGGCAGTGCCACTGACCTGCTGCTGTCTGGTGCGTCGAATCTGAAAGGCATCATAAAAGCAAGTCACAATGTAAAGGTAGGAGATAGAAGGAGCACATGACCCCCTTGTCTTTGCTTTGAATGTTCTGGAAATAGGCATGGTTCAGTGAATTTAATACTAAAATGGCTCACCTAGCAATGGCTAACTAGTAACTTGGGGTAAAGCAACATGCCTTAAGACAACAGCAAAGGGACTACACACTCAACCAGGCTACAGAGCCAGGTAGACAATAGTAGAGAAAATAAATATGCTTCCCCGTCCTACGCCAACATCAGCGGGATATTCAAATATGCAGCATATGCAAAACAGCTGAAGAGTCGCTTAGCAGGCAGTTCCAACATCATCAGTTAATTAAAGGGTTTCTGTTCCAAACTATTTGCATGTGTCTGCGCATCAAAGCACAGGTGGCCATCTTATGAAAAATAACAACGGACGCCGGCAATATAATTAATTCTGATTAGAAATGTTGACTGCCAGCCATCAAGATTGAATGTGTGAGGTTAAAAGGGTAATAAAAAGTGAGCAGCTCAATCAACTGTCTCAGCTCCTGAGCTACCAACCACACCCAAGAAGCAAGAGCTCAGACACCCCCAGAATATCCATGGAGGAGACATGGAAGAGTGTGCAAAAAAGGACAATGCCAGCAGAAGGCAATAGCACAAAAGGGAAAAACACATTTGGACCAAGCTTGATCCCAAGTGGCAAGACGAAAAAGTGTATACCTCAGGAATGAGGCTGAGAGAAGTCAGAGGAGGAGAAGAAGGAGCACACCTGGGAGTGACCGATATAATGCAGGAGAAAACTGATTAGAGAAAGAGAAGCAGATCAGTAGGTGGAAGGGAATAAGAAAGAAGCAGTAGAAGTAGTAAGGTTAGGTGTACCCGACATAAAATATGTTGCCATTCTCCAGAGCCATAACAAACAAAAAGAAGAAGGGTATGTGCTTCTGTGATGACATCAAGACAACGAGAAATGCACATAAAGCACAAGATCAAAAGAAAGCATTACCTCTAAAGGTCCTAAATGGCACAAAAAGACATGAAGAATGCTGTGTGCTAAAGGAAGGAAAGAGGGAAAAATGTAACAAAAAAGCTGAAGCACTTCAGAAGGTAGAGGCTGAGAGATGGAAGAATGGAGCTGGGGCAGGAGGCTGTGAAAAAAACGAGACACGAGGAAGGGCAGTGCATCTTATTTACCCACATGTTGAAAAGGAGAGCATTAGTAACACTTTAACAAGAAAAGTGTTCACTGGGTAGAAATTGTGAAGAAAAAAAAACAATGGTAGATGAAGTTTTTCGATACAACCAAAGGAGTAGTAATTGGGCAGGTAAAGGTCAGAATATCAGGACCATCAGACTGATCTAATGTGAAAGTCAAAAAAAAAATAGCAGAGACTGCCAAACTAGCATTTCGAAGCCCTTGCCAATAATTAGAGATGCAGTCACAGAAGTTTTAAAATTTATCCAAAGGTTGGCTACCGATTTTGCCACGCCACAATCCTAAATAATGTCACACATTACGAGGTTGACAATCATATGGATAGCAGTGGGTAACAGTTGTTTCACACAGTATGGCTGTGGCTATACAAAAGGAGTGAAAAATGGTAGCACTCACAAGAAAAACCTGCTACGAAACAGCTTCAAGTGACATCACCACCATAATGGTAAAAAATAAACGGTTGTGAAAAAATAAAACGCAAAGGGTTTTAAAACCAAGAATCATGACAGGGTAGACCATAGAGCTGAGGCCAAGATAAACTGAGTGTGTCTGGGGAGTGGGGTGTGATGCAGAGATGATGTAGGGCACTGGTTCTCAAACTTGGCTCTGGGTACTCCATGACGCTACAGGTTTTTGTTCCAACCAACTTTTGCTCTTAATTGGATTCCGAGCCTAAATAACAATTTTTTTTATTTCCCCAATTTCTATGTTTTAGGGTCAATGTAGAAAGTATAAAATTAAGTTTGGTAAATTCTTATTTGTATGTGCTAAGCATGTATGTATGTTACTTGGGGATAATTTTGTGTTTTTCTTTATAACTTGTTTTTAAAAACATCATCATGATTTTTATTCTGCTTTTACACTTAATCCATTTTATGCTAATAAGCAAGTCAGTAGGCCTGACACTGAAGTAGCTACAACCTTTCAGTATTCAGTGTCATTTGTTCAGGTGTCTGTTCATTGTTGATTGTCATTGCTGGGATACAATTATGGGGACAAACTACAGAGAAAAGGCAAATCAAATTAATAGGAAAGCAACACACAAGTTAAGCATTTAAAGCTAAAGCAAAAACACTAACCATATTTGCAAATGTCTTATAAATATAAATGTTAGAGTGCTGTTCTTCTCTGAATGCATTATAAGAGAAAAAAAAATGAGATCAATCAGAAGGAAATGACTCACTAATTGTGAAACTGGTTGGAACAAAAACCTGCAGCCCCATGGGGTTAGTAGTTTGAAAACCATTGGCTGAAAATAAGTGCAGATAAGGGCTGAGAGAAAGAGAGTTGTGCTGTAGGACGGAGAAAAGGAGCGAGAGTAGAGCATCTAGAGGCAGAGATCAAGAAATGCAAGTATGCTATAATGTAAAGTAAAGGTGACAGGGAGAAGTAGAGCCGGAGACAAAGAGACGTGTAATTCAGGGAAGAAGCTGTGAGAAAGTGACAGGAGGAACAGGGAGGCATCGCATTTCCAGGGCTGAAAGCAAGTGTGTCAAGCTGAAAAGTCCTACACATCAGGGCTGAAGCCAAGCTAAATAGACACACGAAACAGACCAACATTTGGAGGTACAGGTTAGGAGTAAAGGACTTAATGAAGAGTAGGATGCTATAAGACTGTTGTAGGAAAAAGGTGTTGAGAGTCACATCAGCAGGTAAAGGCTGAGAGCAAATCACAGGGAAAGGAAAGCAATACTAAAAATCTGAGGCAAGGAGCTAACAATAGAAGAAAGGGCAATACATCTTAAGGAAGGATGAGGAGTGTACCTTTTGAGCAAGCAGAGAAGTCTTACGCAGAAGAGAACCCCAAATAAAGTTATAGAAGAAGCCAGTGCAGCAGGGGTGAAATCAGTTATTGTTACAAAAACATAATTGCAGGAGAATAGGGAAAACAGGATGGGTGTTCTGCGGGTGCCTGAGCTCTTGCAATGAAGCTGGCTTTAGGGTTCAATATAAGGAAACAGTGAAACACACAGAGCTTAATGTCCTGGTGTCACTGCACCTGAACATTGCTCTGTGTGTCTGAACATCCATGTGTTTGTGCAAATCTCTTTGTGATCAAACATGTGTATGAGAGGCAAACCCTTGAAAGAACTTTGCCTCTTTTTGTAAAGTGTTCAGATGTTGCTTTCTGTGAATTACTCATTGCCATAATACATTTTAACTGGGAAAGTTCTTTAGTTTAATATTAACAAGACAAATGTAAAATTCTAACCGGACACCTTAATATTCCTGTTACTCAGGGGTTTTGGCCAAATGTCCGTCTATCTCGAAAATCATGCTTGAAATTTAAAAATGAAAAACCTTTCAGCACAAAGCCAACAAAAGAACTCTCATGAAGATTTTAGAATGTCTCTTGGGTTAATACTTTGCATAACATTAGACAGAATAACTTAAAACATATCAGTTACAAAAACAATTCTTACTTCCACAGTGTTTGTCTCAGCCTTCATACTCTAAGGCTTGTATAGTATCTCCTTGACCAGAAGAGGGCGCTCTCAATGTCAGGCCTTCGTTATACGTCGTAGAGCAGTTGTGTGCCTGTTGAACTCTCTAGTATTTTTGAATGTTGTTGAAGCATGCCCTTTTTCCATCACTTTTTTTTCTTTTAAAATCTTTTTGTTATGTCTTTGATGACACCATGTAATGTTGGCATCACCCTGGTTGTTATGGATACCTCCCTAGAGTATAGCTACTAGAACACGTGTTTAAGTTTGAGGACGTTCGAGAAGCCATGCTGTTTATGACTGAAGGGTCACAGCAACCTCTCGTCAAAACGTTACCTGAAAATAAAGGAAATAATCTCAGGTTCTGTTTCACTTTCAGGCTCCTAATTAAAACATTCTCTTGACTATGATTCTTAATCAGTCTGCCCAAATGATCATTCCCTGCTAGTCTAAAAATTTGGTTCCTGGTTTTATCATTTGTCACTTGGACCAAACAAACAAATAAAAATGATATGCTGTTCTTTATTAGAGTCATTCTTATTGGTCACAGGGGCAAACAACATAGTCCCATTCATCCATCTATCCCCTTAAGCCACATATTCAATTCACTGGTATGGAGACCTGAAGCCTTTCCAAGTAGTGCTGGGCACAAGACACAAATCATCTTCGGACATGGAGCCAGTCCATTACAGGGCATATTCACACAAACACCCATATGCCAGTCAACCTAATGTACAATTTTAAGCAGTCATGAGGCATTGAAACATGTCCCAGAAAACCACCACAAGCAGAAGGCAATAAATAATGTTTTGCTGTGTAATGTTCTGGAATATTAAAAAGGCCTTCTTTGTAAGTTGCACAACAGAAGAGCACATGGATAATATAACACTGACACAGGAATGGCGGTCTCTTCATGCCCATTTATCATCAGTACAGGGCATCGCCATACCATCCACTTATTTTCCCAACTGGGCCATTGGAATTTAAGGCCATGAAGAGTCAGATCCTGCCCCAGAAAAAGTAGGTTCAAGGCTGAAAGCGGTCAGTCAACCCAATACGATTATCTTTAGGATGTGGGAGTAAACTGGGAAAGCCAAACAGACCTAGCGAGGACAGGCAAACCCTATTGCTGTCAGTTAGAAGTGCTGACCACTTTGCCAACCTCATCACTAAAATTCTGAGTAGAATGGAAAAGCAGAGGTATAACCAAATTCAATTTATTGTCACCATATGTGATAAGATTAATAAAAGTATTTGCTTCTAATCCTCCAGTGCAGGAACATACAGAGACAATACAGAACACCACCACACAGGCACAAATTATTCAGTAAAGCAATGGCTATAAATAATATTAATAAATATCATTAAAACAATCTCATATTAAAATTTAAAAATAACATTCACGCAACATGTACTAGATAGAACAAGTAACAATTAGAGTCACGCAGACTTTGTCACAGGTTAACCAGATGATCATATGTAAAAGAACTGATGATACGTTTAACATTAGAATGACAAATCCAGACAAAGGCTACTAATTTGATTTGGACAGGACTGTAGTGTAAATTTTCTTATCTGGATCCCAATGCTCCTTCTAATGAGACAGCACCAATCTGGAGCAGCCTAACACACACCGTAACATCTGATGCATCTTAGATCTTATGCACACACACAGACCATTTTATTATGAGTCCATGCATAGCAACATAACTTGCTTGGTCCTTCAAGCAGAAATTGTGCAAGTGCACAATACACAGCCATGGTCAATGGGTTTAGTTTGATTCAACCAGACATTAAAATGTAAAAAACATGAGATAGTGTGTGTGACTTTGGTTTGATCATGTGTGCTATACATGACAATTTCAGGATCTCTAAAATAGCTACCTGTAGTCTTGGAATTTACTGAAATAGGCATGATTAATAAATGAAGTCCAGAAAGTCCACAAAAACTCAAATAAGAGCTCTAGACAATGGTGGTGAGCAGATGGGCATCTCCAAACACATTGCACTTTGACATGAATGGGCAGCAGCTGGTTATTCTCCTGTCAGTAAAGAACACAGTGGGCATGTGACCACAAAAACAGTTTGGAAAAATGTTGCCTGACCTGATGAATCTCATTTTCTGGTACCATGTCCAGAATTTGGCTTAAAGCATATGAATCCATGGATTCATCTTGCCCTCTGTCTAAGATCATGTAATGGTGTAGGTAATATTTACTATTCACATATGCTGTATGCCACCTAACTCCAGGCGAGCATTATTTGAAAAGCCACACTACACTTTTTTTTTTTTTATTTCCAGTAATGGCCGTTGTGGTGGCGCAGTGGCAGTCCTGCTGTCTCACAGTTAGGAGACCAGGGTTCGCATACATGGAGTTTGCATGTCCTTCTCGTCCCTGCATGGGTTTCCTCCCATCATCTAAAGATATTCAGGTTGGGTGAATTGGCGACACTAAATTGGCCCTACTATGTGTTTGGTGAGTTTGTGTGTGTGTCTGTGTGAGGGTGCATTGCAATGGACTGCCACCCTGACCTTGTGCACTGTGCTAGCTGGGATAGGCTCCAGCACTCCCCATATCCCTGGTCTGGGTTAAACGGGTTAGAAAATGACATGACATATTTCAGTAGGGTAATGCAACATGTTGCAAAACATGCATGAATGATTTTTTTCAGTTCAAACACAACAAATTTTGTTGTCTCTGTAAATTGTAATGTCAAGCTAGGTTTAACTTGCACTGGTAGTGACAAATGGGTTCTGTGAGGAAGACAGAAGTTTTGAGGAGAGGATGTAATACCAGAGACCGGCGACGTGTCGCCTGTTGATTAGCACATGAAGGGAAGTATTTCACCGTGCTCTTTACATGTGACAATAATGACACTGTAAACCTATCTTTTGCTGGTTCCATGAACATGGAAGGGACTTCATCATACTCAAGTGGCCTGCACAGTCCACAGATCTCAACAGAGATGGGATAAGGTGGATTGCAATATTCGTAATAGGATTGTGAGGCCATATCTGCAGGATCTGTATGATTCAACCAAATCAGCATTGACCAAAACTCCCAGGTTTCTAGCACTTTGTTGAACACATGGTTTAAAGAATGCAGACACTTCTAGAGGGAAAAGTGACCTGGCCAGAACTTAATAGGTAGAGACAATAAACTTAATACACGTCTTATAATATCAGGGTATCTCATAATGTGCCACAGTATTAATCCAGGCTAACGAGAAGGAATTTAGTGATAACCAACTGATGTGCCATTAATGTTTAAACTGGAGAATTAATATATTAATTTCTCTCTCTCTCTCAGTCACAGCAGATTATTCCCAATTAATATAATCAACATATGCCTTATTCCTTTTGTTTTTATCTTTTGTCCTCTGTGAGTCAGTTACAAGTTAAAACTGGAGTCAAAAGCCTGAATAGAGACTAGAGTTTAAAAAAAAAAAAATTAAAAACTCAATTAAGCCAAAGTTTACGTTCAGCTTCATCGAGTGATAGCTTGCTTTCTGGGCTCCTTGAAGAAGACAAACTGTTCAGATAACACACAGAGCAGCTATCTTGAAGACATCTCAAATTAAATGTAATGTAAATAAATTAATGCATTAGTAGGAAACCAGATGGAGCAATCTTTAAATTAATGCACAGTTTTGAGGCCACCAGGCTCTGGTCGAAAAGGAGTTCTGCACTGAAGCTCTCTGTAGGTTTGGCTATATTAAATTTCATAGGAATCACTGGATTTTTGCAGCTCTCCCTGTAGGACGTTTAACATTTTTGTGCTACACTGTGCAAATGAAGCCACCAGTACAGAAGTGGATAAACAAGCATTTTGTCTGTTTTGGTGGTGTACAATTCAGATTAAACAAAGTAAATTTAACTTGCAGATGATGAAGAAGTCCTAGTAATTCAAAGAAAAATGTGACTGGGTCAGGCCAGTTGTTGTTCTATCCATTTTATTGTTTCCGATTCTTAGTGACTCAGTACACAACAGCGCAGTATCAGATGACTTTTTTTAATTGCTAGAGTAGTGTTTTAGCATTTCTTCTATGATGATAACCATCCTATTTCTTTTCTGTCTTCCTCCTTCTGTTAATTAAAAACGTATTTTTGCATGTCTATAAACTGGAATAACCTTCTAAAGGAATTTGTACACTTGGCAAATGAGAGTTTTCTATTCCAGATAAGCAGGATGTCCACTAGAGAGAAACTCTGACTTGACCAGATCATTCATAACCACAAAGGCAGAGGGTACTAAGTGACAACTGCTGACCAGAAGTAGATATGGCATTTGATGGTCTTGTGAGTTATGAAACATACATTTCAGAAAGGCAGATGTGGCACAGTTCTGAAAGAAATGTACTGGAATGCTTTTTTGGATTTGTTTTTTTTCTGAAAATTAGTGCAGCAGATAGAAATACATATACAGTATAATATTACTTTGAAAAATAACCTTCTATCCATTTAACTGTATGCCATCTATACACACTCCAGTCATTTTCTGCCATGTTGTCTCTTGCAGTGGGTGCCAGTTATATCAGCGTCAAGGTACAAAGCAGCAACAAGCCAAAACAAGATGTCAGTCTAGCATAGAGCCCTCTCCTATACATGCTAGCTTCAAGTTCCAAATCAACATACTATAAACATCCTGGGGATGAAGGAAGTAACAGAAGTATCCAGAGAAATTCTGCATAGAAGTATGGCATTAACAAGGCACAACTTGGTGGGTTGTTTGAGTTCTCCCATTGTTTGTCTGGGATTTCCCCCAGGTAGTCTGGTTTTCTCCCACATGCCCAAAGACATTGCTGGTTAAATTAACTAACATTTCGAGTTGGCCAGTGTGTGAGCATATGAGTGTGTACGTACACAACGATTGGTACCTTATTCTGGGCTGTTTGCTGCACTGTAGTTATTGCTGCCAAGATGAGCTCTGGTAGCCCACATCCCTGAAAACAGACGGGAGAATGCTATCCCATGTTACAAGTAGTTGTAATAAGCGAGTATTTATAGGTTTGTGGCATCATTACTATCACTCTTAGATAATGGTTAAATTCTTCTAAAATATTATACTGTTATACTCCTCTTCAACCAGAAGAGGGTTCCAACACAACCCAGGATAAAATGGTGAAGTCACAGCTTTGCACTGTTGCATCATGACTCACTGATTTTTTTTTAAGCTGTCACCCTCCACAGACATTGACTAACACGCTCAGAACTGAGACATAAGGCGGTCACCAACTCGAGAAGTGATGCAGAGCAACTAAAGGGCAAGTGTAATCACGAAAAGGTTCTTGTCCATGCAACTGCGAGTGGCTCATTTGCGAGTGTGTGTGTGTGTGTGTGTGTGTGTGTGTACGTGTACGTGCGTGTAAGGACACTGCGTGAAGGTAGTTAATGATGCAAGTTGGCCTCTTTATTTACGTGTGCATATGAGTGTCTACATATGTGGTACAGAGACCCTTCTACCTGCATATCCATTGTCACTGTATGCACCGTATGCTATAAAGGGGCTCTGGACTTTTGTATGTATATGGTAAGTAGGACTTCAGGCATTTTGGTTTTTGGCTCACAATTCAACAATTAGGTTAACTGGAGACTCAAAAATGGTTCAGTGTCTACTGATTTGTACGTTGTGGACATTGCTGTATTAATGGTAACTAACTCTCCATGATTCTAACCAGTACAAAGTAGGGACAGAAAATGTGTACATTAAGGTTTTCCATCATGTGCACCTAGAACCATGTTAAGAATGTATGTATCCTCTCTTTAAAATGTTTTGTTTTCTACTTAATGAACACAATCCATTTTTGAACCAGACAAAAATAATAAATAAGCATACATTGCATCTATATGGCGATTTCACAAGCAAGTTCCATTTAATTTCTAAAGACAAAACCACCTTTAACAGTACCTTCTATTGGCACTCATTTTCAGGACCTGGTCAGTTTTACTGGATGCATGTGCCTAATCATGAAACAATGGGCACACTTAGAAAACAGCCACGAATGTGATAGCAGCTTTTCATGCTCAGCATATTTGACAGTATGTGATGAAGTTTGAAGAGCTCCCTGGAGGAAATTCACATGAACTCTAGGAGAATATCAGGTTAGGTCAGGTCGGGAAGCATGCACGGATACAGCACGTTGCCGCACCCACCACATGACTAACAACTCAGGATTCCAACTGGCAACCCCGAAGGCAGACACGTGGTCCAGTCCCACCTCCCGGAGATGACCCTCTATCTGCCGTAGCCAGTTATTATGTGGGCATCCCCTTGGCCTGGTCCAGCCACTCGGGTCCTCAACAATGAGAATCCTGTGAGCTGGATCATCCTCTGGGAATCACACCACATGACTGTAGTGCTGTAACTGACACTCCCTCACAATGCAGGTAATGTGCCTCATTCGGGACTCCATGAACAAACGCTCATTCAACACAAAGTGAAACCAGCGGTACCCAAGGATTCTCCGAAAAGACACAGTCTCGAAGGAGTCCAGTCTTCTCCTCAGGTCACTGAATAGCATCCATGTCTCGCAACCGTATAGCAAAACAGGCAGTACCAGGACCCTAAAGACTTGGACCTTCATCCCTTTTGCAAATATATCGGGAGCACCACACACTCCTTTCCAGCGATCTCATGATCCCCTATGCTCTCCCAATTCATCGACTAACTTCATAGGGTGAGTCACCAGAGGCATGAATGTCGCTGCCAAGGTAAGTAAACCTCCCAAAGCCATTGACACTCTCTCCACAGACAGACACACTGCTGATGGCTGTGCCAAAGGGTCATTAAAGGCCTGGATCTTGGTTGTCATCTATCTAAATCTAGAAGAAAACACACAAACTCTAAATGCCACACAAATGGTATCCTGTTCAGAATGCAATGTCCACCATATAACCATGCTGGCTCTTTCACAATCAGAGCTACATACTGCACAATAAGAAGTTTTATCATATACTGCCTTAAACATAAAATCACTGAATTACAAGGGAATTTTAATTCTATCTGCAGTGAATCATGCTTGAGGAAGTGGGTAAATGTATGGTCTTGACAACTTTTATAGTTAATGTTAACTGAAGTCTAGTTCGAACAGTAATTAGCAAAGCAAAATACTATCCACTGGTTCTAAGCAAGGGAATGCGACATACAAATGGGCATGTGGTTGGTCATAATGACCACCAGATTATGTGCCTACTTTAGATGCTAAATCTTTTCATTAATATCCAGAGAATTTAATATCTCCTTCAACAAAATATGGGGAGAATCCTGGATTAATTGGCCACCTATCTCCACAACACAGTAATAGCCACAATATTGGTCCTGAATGTCTATGGAACTGGTGCCACAGGTACACATGATCAGTTCCACATGACAGACCCCCAAGCTACTTTTCTGCTTCAACACCCACCTGTGTTTGTACACTACAGTTTTGCTCGGTACGGAGCTTGGTGTTTCTCCTTCAGGGGAAAATAACCATCCACTGAGCTCAACCCTCAAGCTACTCTATTCTGCATGCACATGAGCTTTGCCCCAGCTCACGTTCACCTTCAATGAAGATGACATCAAGGAAATGGCATTTCTCCTTTAAACAATGCTGTAGAAAAGATTAATCATTAACTTGCTGAAATCACAAGCCTTTTTGTATTTAATAATGCCATGCTCTTGACAACTTGTGACTGCCAATAATAAAGGACATTGGCACATATGACAGTTGGTGGCAAGCTATGGGACATTTCCTCAAACTAGGCAGGAACTGAACACATAACAGTTCACTGCCAATATTAGACTGACTAGGACACTATGAGATTTTTAAGGTTGATAGATCAGAGCAATCTGTATCGATAAAGGGGAATTGAAGACAGTAATTTGTTAGAGCCAAGAGACCTACCAGAATCTGCACTAAACACCAAACACCGCTTAGGAAAAACACAAAGAAAAAATTAAAAGAGGCAAACAGCAAGACAACAACACTTGTCAAAATCAGGCTTCATCAAGCAGGATAAAAATATCTGCCAGAATCATTTGCAGTAGGTAACACAATAGCATAGCAGAGATATGACAGGTTGGACGCCAGGGTGTAATGAAGAAGAATACCGATATTGTTCAGTATCAGACTCCTGGAGTAAAGTTGCAAGATCCAAAGATCTAACAGGATCCGACACTGGACACTGTTCCAGAAAGCCAACTAAAAAAAAATCGCCCTAAAATTCATCCCAGGACAAAGAAGCAAATTACAGAGGTGTGGTTGGGTCAAATGCCAGTAGGTGATGCTGCATTATATCAATAATGGTCAGGATGAGACTATGTACCATATGTAGGTAAAGCATAGGGATAAATAAGGTCATTCAAGACCAGAGTCTACAACTAAAGCTGCTACAACCTTGAATTTGTCAAGATCATACTGCAGTAGGTAAAGCTGCAGGGTAACATGATCTCTCAGTGTCAGAAAAGAGACCTATTAGGGTTACCTTTTTGTGGCCAAGATGCATCATGCCAATACTAGACAAAGCCAGACTCTAGGGGTACAGCTTTAGGATGCAAAGACCTGTCAGAAACATACCACTTGGCATCACTCTTTACAGATAAAGCTGTGGATACTATGTTGTGTCAGGGTCAGGCTCCTGGCATAGAGATGCCAGGTACAGAGATCTCACTCTACCTTGTACAGTGGGTTCTCCTTACATGTGCTATGATCAGGGTGCAGTAGACAAAGCAGCTTGATACAAAAATCTGAATTAGAATGAACAGAGGTTGCTCTGGAATAGAGACTGGAAAGAGTCAGAGTCTTTCTGGGTGTAAATTCAGGACACTAAACACTAAGGATCCTCCTAAACCCCAGCATCCTGTTATAAAAAAAATAAACTCTTTCACTAAAATAGATTTACCTGCTTTAGAAAAAATAATATCTCAATTAAAATCCTCCACCTGCGTCCTTGACCCAATACCAACAAGGTTTTTCAAAGAAGTATCAGGCGCACTAATTGATAATGTTCTGGACATAGTAAATTCGTCATTAGATACGGGGGTCTTCCCAGACTGTCTTAAGACTGCTGTAGTTAAACCCCTTCTTAAGAAACATAATCTTGACCCCTCGGCTCTTGAAAATCTTAGACCCATCTCTAACCTGCCTTTCTTAAGTAAAGTTCTGGAGAAGGCAGCCATTATACAGTTAAATGACCACCTCAATAAACATGCTATTCTTGATAAATCAGGTTTTAGAACAAATCACAGCACAGAAACTGCACTCGTTAAAGTAGTAAATGATTTGCGAGTGAATGCAGACAGAGGCCATTTATCTGTTCTCATCCTCTTAGATCTGAGTACTGCATTTGACACCATTGATCACAATATTCTTAGAAATTGCCTTAGTCAATGGGTGGGCCTCTCTGGCAGTGTCTTAAATTGGTTTGAATCCTACCTGACAGGGAGAAAATATTTTGTTAGTTGTGGTAATTATAACTCAAAGACACATGATATCCGATATGGTGTTCCACAAGGCTCTATCCTGGGTCCGCTGTTATTCTCAATCTACATGCTTCCGTTAGGTCAGATTATCTCAGGTTACAACGTGAGCTACCACAGCTATGCTGATGACACACAGCTGTACTTATCAATAGCACCTGATGACCCCAGTTCTCTTGATTCACTAACACAATGTCTGACTGGTATCTCAGAATGGATGAATAGTAACTTTCTCAAGTTAAATAAAGAGAAAACTGAAATCTTAGTGATTAGCAATAATGGATACAATGAGGCTATTAGAAATAAACTGATACATTAGGATTAAAAGTCAAGACGGAGGTAAAAAGTTTAGGGGTAATTGTTGACTGTAATCTGAATTTTAAATCGCATATTAATCAGATCACTAGGACAGCATTTTTTCACTTAAGAAACATAAGTAAAGTTAGACCTCTTATATCACTGAAAGATGCTGAGAAATTAGTTCACGCATTTGTTTTCAGTCGACTAGATTACTGTAACGCACTCCTTTTAGGACTACCCAAGAAAGACATCAATCATTTGCAATGAGTGCAGAATGCAGCTGCTAGAATCCTAACTAGGAAAAGAAAATCTGAGCACATTACTCCAGTTTTAATGTCACTACACTGGTTATCTGTGTCATTCAGGATTGACTTTAAAATTCTGCTTATGGTTTATAAAGCCTTAAATAATCTCGCCCCATCTTATATATCGGAATGTCTGACACCTTATATTCCAAATCGTAACCTCAGATCCTCAAATGAGTGTCTCCTTAGAATTCCAAGAACAAAACTTAAAAGAAGTGGTGAGGCGCCTTCTGCTGCTATGCACCTAAAATCTGGAATAGCCTGCCAATAGGAATTCGCCAGGCTAATACAGTGGAGAACTTTAAAACACTGCTGAAAACATATTACTTTAACATGGCCTTTTTATAACTTCAATTTAACTTAATCCTGATACTCTGTATTTTCTATTTCCTCATAATAATTACTCATGGTGGCTCTAAAATCCGTACTGACCCCTACTCTCTTTTCTGTTTCTTTTCCGGTTTCTTTGTGGTGGTGGCCTGCCACCTCCACCTACTCAAAGCTTCATGATGCTCAACAATGATGGATGGATTAAAGGCAGAAGTCTACGTGACCATCATCATCAAGTCCTTCCGTGAGAACCCTAAATCCAAAGAGGACTGTTTCACTTATGTTAGGTAGAATGCCCAGAGGGGACTGGGCGGTCTCATGGTCTGGAATCCCTACAGATTATTTTTTTTCTCCAGCCGTCTGGAGTTTTTTTTTGTTTTTTCTGTCCCCCCTGGCCATTGGACCTTACTCTTATTTGATGTTAATTAATGTTGATTTATTTTGCTTTCTTATTGTGTCTTTTATTTTTCTATTGTTTATTATGTAAAGCACTTTGAGCTACTGTTTGTATGAAAATGTGCTATATAAATAAATGTTGTTGTTGTTGTTGTTGTTAGGAATAGATTCCAATGACAGAGATGCAGGCTACTGAGATCTTACTCCACAGTTAATGCCCCATATTTTTAGACCTTCCATGAGAAGATTCATAAAACTTTAGGATCTTTCAATAATAGAATACTTTACTAATATAAACTTGCTGAATACAGAGGCCTAACTGAGTCATACTCTTGTATCTTTTTGAATACCAATATTGGATTCAGTCAGAAACTGAAGGTAGATCTGTAGGATGCCAATTCATCTCTTAAATTATAAACGTAAGACAGCAGAATAAAGACACTGGATACGGTCAGTCCCTAAGAGTAAATCTGCCAGATACTGATATCTGCTAGGATTACAAGAGTAGGGTCGTGGGCTACAGGGTCTACCCAGAACTAAACCCTCACTACACTTAGATCTATATCTATCTCTATAGTCCGACTACAGTAAACAAACCTGCAGGAGGAAAAGATCAGTAACAATTAAGAATCTAGGGGTGCAACTGAAGGGTACAGCGACCTGATAGGTCACATTGCTGGGGTTAACCTGCACAACACCAATACTGGGCAGGGTTAATTGGTAAAACTGTAGGATCCAAGATCTGACAGGATTAGATTGTATGGGTAAACATGCATAATAAATACATGATAGGATCAGTCTCTATGGCTAATCCTGTGGGATATTGATCCATTTCACACTAAGAACAAGGCTGTGGACCAGAAAGATGTGAATTCAGAACTGATACTCCAGTGTCCTCTAATCTGCCATGATCAGAGTACAGTAGATGAAAGTGCAGGTTAATATGATCCATGAATATTAGGGGTAAAGCTGCAAGAATACAGAATCCTGATAGACTTCCACTATGGTGGTTAAGCTTTAGAATGCCAAGTCAGAAAGAATCAGACTTGGTGCATAAGGCTGCACGACAACAAGACTTGCTAGGGTCAGACTCCAGGATTAATTGTTTCAAATCCTTAAATATGTCAATTGCAGTATCTGTTAATTTCAACGAGTATAAAGTTACAGTATATGATTGCTTAATATAGTATAAACCCAGTGGTTTAAGCAGCAGGATATGGAGATCAATCAAGATCAGACACTCCAGTAGGTAATACTGTATGATTTAGATCTGTCAGCCTCTGTAGATTCTGTCTGTCATGTTTCTACGACTATAGCATCATAAATAAAGGGGTCTGAAAATAGTTTATAATCATGAAGTAAACAGGATATTGGTATCTGACAGACCAAAAACAAGGTAGTAAAAAAACCTTAGGTCTGAGAGAATCTGAAGGGTATAAGTACATTTTCTACTGCAAGGATAATAGTTTGCTCATCTCTTAGACAAAAACAGACTTTTTTATTAAAAAAAAAAAAAAAGCAGTGTACATTAAGAGACACAAGTAGCGGAATTTTGCAACAAATCAGGTGCACAGCTTGTTGTATGGGATTACCTTTCCCAAATGACACCCAAAGTATTTGTTCACATGAAGCAAAAAAAGAGGGGTTTATTAAATTCCATCCTGGAGAAATGTTGCATCACATAGCTTAAGATGAGAGATGAAAGTCTTTGAACCTCTAGCCTCTGCCACAACAAAATCCTCACAAAAGAGCAGTTCTATCTATTCAGGTTGGTGGAGATGTCTGATAAGACACTTCCTGTGCCTTGGTCATAAAAGATAACAAAAAACAAGGAGTGGGTGCCAAAAGGCCCATCATGCCAGCCTGGGCCATCCAGATGCTGTTCTTTGGAGGCTTACAGCAGGCAGCAGTGAGACAAGCCCACCACTTCTCACAAAAGGGTTGCGTCAGTTATATTCTGCTAAATCCACAAAGATTAAATTGTTTATGCAAACATAAATAAATAATAGGGAGAAGGAGGGCCGCATGGGGTTGAAACCTAATCTTTATGTGATTTTAGAAGGCAATAAAAGCGGCGGGTCTGGGAAACAAAGCAAGTTGCTCTTGTGTGAAAACACAACGCTGTTCAGACGCACGGCTGCCATCAATCAGGCGACAGTACCTGCATTCCTGCCAGCGACTGGCAAAACAAGAGAAAATAAAAACGCACAAGTCACTGAAACATTTCTTTAGGCTGCTGCTGATATGTCAGTGTGACAAGTCAATCTAGACAGCCGGCAGTGTGGCGAGTTCAGGGCAGCGTTGCCTGGGTGCCAGGCGGATTTGCGTCAGTTTGTGGGCACATTTGGTGTCGGGGGAGTGGGTGGAAGTGAGGGTCCAGGCTGTGGAAGAAAACTAAGAAATTAAACAAGGGATGGGCTCGTTTATTCATGTATCAACGTGCTTGCATAGATTTAGTCTCAACACCAACATGCACAGCAAAGGGATGCTTAATAAGTGCCAGCTCATGTCATGAGCCACAAAGCTAGTATACAGTTGAACACGGGGGGACATAGAGGCTTTGCGAAATGTTTCTATTCCATTCTTAAGGCCAAAATACTCCAATTGCAAAGCACAAACTTAAGCTTCTTGCCAGATTGCCTTTTTCAAATACCATTTCTCTGTCACATGCTGGTTATGTAAATCTCCAATTCCTATTGAAATAAGCATAAACAAAATCCAAAATGGCAAAACCAAGATGGCTCATGGTATGCCTTAACAGAACCATTCAAAATTTGGTTTGACTTCTATCATAATGCAACAGCACAGTTATAAAACCAGAAGACTAGAACTGCTAATCTCCACATAAACACCGGCTATCATAACCTTTGTGTATATTAAAAATAAATAAGGGGTGCCAAATTCTTCCAGGCTAGAATAGTTTCTCTGTTGCTCAATGTGACGATATGAGCAGGCTCCACACTCCCCATTGCCTTCATGTCTGACTGCCTTCAATAGCGTAACCGAGGATGAGACAGACAAATGAGGATACACATACATGTAGCATGGGGTAGGTGCAAAAGTGATTAGTGCTTTTATTAAAAACAATATGTGTCCAAAACAGTGTGGCACATCTTCATAAATAGATAAATATATAATCCATAAAAAACAGTGATAGACCATGAGTTAAAATCCAGAATTAAAACGAGTGTAAAACCAACATAGTCAACAGGTTCATAATGTTCTGGCAGATCCTAGACTCACCCAGACTCTAGCAGCCGCGGTCCTCACCACTTGACACCAGTCTTAGCTGCCTAAAGTGGCGCCACCCAGACCACTCTTGGTTGGTTTTCCTCCCAGCGCCCTTCAATCTCCCCTGTTGTATGTCAGATCCCTGGGGAGGACTCCACCTTGATTGCACCCACTCCTCTACAAATAATCAGTCGGGATGAACCATCCCTAGAGTACCAATCATTCACTTCTCTGTGGGGCCAACCACTGCACTGCCTTTTCCGCACTGGCTGGTTCGTCCTGCCCTTAAACCCGATGCTATGCTCATGGCTCTCTGTTTCCCATCTCTCTGTCCTTTTTATTTTTCCCCCTCTCTGCTGCGTAGGCTCCTTTTAATGGCTTGAATGGGCACAGTTGTGAGACGCTCCTACCTCAGAGGTAAAAATGAGGCACCTGACTGACCTGCTCACTTGAGCACAATCCATCTGGCACAACACCATTAATTTCTTATCACACTCCATAAAAAAAGATTCTAAAAAATGTACATTATCTGCCATGGACAGGCATAATGGCAAGGTTGTGATGAGCACAGATGAAAATATTTGAAGGGTAAATTTTGCACAAACGTTAAAATGTTACTCTTCACTGAGGAAAATCACAGATACACGGAATAAGTTAGCAAGTATTATGTTAGACAGTAAGACTTTATAGGGACCTTCAAATGTCAACCTGAAGTTATTTTGGTGGAATTAAGTGAAAAGAATTGGTGAGCTTGTTAGGCTGAATGGCCTGTTATGCTCAAAATTGTTCTAATGTTCCTTCCAATTGAAATACGCCAGCAATGGAGGCCATTTGACCACCACTGAAGTCGAATTGAAATACCCTCTATGGACTTTTTATTTTACAGCAAACCTTCTGACCACATGAAGAAAAACCAAGCAACTTAGAAACTGTGTAACACAACTAATAGATTTTATTTTCTCTGGTGATCCTAAATAGGTTAAGTGGGGATGCCATGTAGGTATGACAATCGTGTCAAAATATTGATCAGGTCAACAGTTTGACCTGATATGTTTAAAAAAAGAAAGACTGCTTTTTAAGAGATTTACGCCCCACTTCCCATGGTATTTGTAATTTTTTTTTTTCCTTCCCATTTGACAACTGGAGTCCTTGGCTCTAGCATGAATTTAAGGCATTTAAGGGTTTAGCTAAAACAATTCTATGAATTTTAAGAATGGTGAAACCTTGACTTCTTCAATGAACACAGCCATTGTTGCCTTCCAAACGTGGGTCAGTCAAGCAGTGACACTATGTGACATGCAAAGCTAACTGCTACTCGCATGAGTAATTTTGTAATCGGCAGGTGTCTGTATACACAAGCAAGTGTGTCCTTGGCACTATGACAATTGCACTTAAAAGTATCTGCAAAAGTGCAATAGCTAACAGCCTCTCCACAATGGATACATTCATCATGCAAACATGTGAGACAGTTGAGCGGAGAGAAAACAGCATGAGAGAGGAAAAGTGGTAAGTACGAGACGCTTCAGAGTCCTCAGTTTGGAGGTAGACGACAACAAAGCCGAGGTTGTTCTGTGAAAAGCCCAAAACTGTCTTCACTTTCTGGGTGCTTTGAATAAGAGTATTTTGAATTTTTATACTGCACAACATGGAAAGAGAGTGCGTGTCTGTGTGTGTGTGTGTGTGTGTGTGTGTGTCTTAGCTGGAGGCATCACAAACACACAAGACAGAAAGGCCATCCGGAGGGATGTGACATCTGTTCAATAAGGCCTAGGATCTGACTTACCATCAGTTGCAGGGATTTATTCTAAACGAAGCTGTAAAAAAGCCTGTGCGGCATTTCAGGATACCAGTCATCCCGGGCACAAACTGTTCTCACCCCTACGGTCTGGCAGCATCAAAGCTCAGAGCAGCAGGCTCAAAAACAGTTTTCAGCTACCAAGCGGTACATTGTCACGAACAGCTGGGGCATCCTGACTGTCTGACTGCTATCCTTTAAGACTGAGAATGTGAAATATCACTTTTGGGGCGTTACGCTGTATATTTCAGTACACTACTATATGTTTCATTCTTTATCTATGTTGACTGTAAAATATGAATTATGGCATTTTATTTACCATTTTTAGTTGTTACTGAGAAAACAAATATGAATAAGAATTCCAATAAACTTACTATATAAAGCAAATAAATCCCAAACATGAGTGAACAATGCAACAACAATGAAGGCACTAGCGTGGGCAGCACCAAATCAACTATGTCGAAGGTACAGCTTTAAAAAACAGAGTTATTGATTCTTGGTTTTCCACAGACAGGCAATAACAGTTACTGTTTACCACTGTATGTAATGAAAAACTGTTCAAGGTTGGTCAGGGTCCCTAGCAAACCGAAGAGGTATTCTACCACAAGCATGTAAATTATTTTAATTTTGAGGGAAATGCAGCACAAACAAGTAAGATTTAGTATATGCAAAAAGGCATCAGATAAAGGTCTATAGACTTGTCGTCATAAAGTCAGTTCCTATATCTAATACACTTATTAGGTGTTAGGACACGGTATGAAGAAAAACTATATATAACGTGTATATCATCTGAGGAAAATGTGCCAAAGAGATGTCACCCATTCATTTTGCGGATCCCATTATTTCAATACATGTTTGTGAGGAGTTAGTGCTTATTCTGGCAGCATCAGGTGTAAGGCATGGACCAGCCTTGGGCAGAACAGCTGTGCACTGCGAGGAGTATACCCACACTGGACCAGTTTAAAGATACAAATCACCATGACCTGCACATCTTTGGGATGTAGGAGGAAATCAGAATGCCCAGGGAAACCTCAAAAGGACCGGAGGACCTCATGGACATTGAACAGGCCAGGATTTAAACATGAGGTAGAAGACCTAAAAGCTGGCTGCCTTGCTTCTCCATGGTGGTCATGACAGATTTCAAGTATTCCTTAGCATGTGGAGGATATTTAAGGTAAATAATATTTGTTAGTTTAATTCAATGCAAAAATGAAATTATTAATTAACTCATTCCTTTTCAGAACATCTTATTCCAAAACAATTTTTCAGTACAAGACATCTAAGAATATTCAAATGCATAAAATTATGTAATACATACATACATACATACATACATACATACATACATACATACATACATACATCTACACATGCTGCTTATATATCTGCAGCTTTGTCCATTTCAGGGTCAAAAAATGCCAGAACCTGTATACCGTATATACTCACGTATAAGTCTGGTCTTAAAATCCGAAAAATCGATTATAAAATTAGACCCCAACTGATACACCCATTATAAAAATGCAACAATTTATGTATTTTTTTTTTTTCTTCTTGCTTCCTCCAATCTCGCACCAGTTTCTCAGACACATCGAATTTTGTTGCAGCAGTGCAGTTACCAATTTCTTTCACAACTTCAGCAACTATTAATTTAAAACCAGCTTCATATTTTCTTCTGATTGAATGCTCCTTCGTAGATGAGGGATGCTTTTATGATAAAGGTGTATAAGGGAGCGAGGTACAAAAAATACAAAACACTGCAAACGTTGCTTTGGAATAGGTCAGGTAGGCACAATACATAGAAAAAAAAGGCAGTGTGGTTACTCTTTCAGGTGGGCGTTCGCATATCATAATCTCTTGGACCAATAGCATGAGTTTTCCGCATTCGGCTTATACGACCGATATTATAAAAATACAGGGAATTATATGATAAATCAAGCCCCAACTTATCCGCGGGAGAAATTAAACTTGAGTATATACGGTACATACATAAAGACATTAAACCTGCATAAACAGCATACACATGTACTGTGTAAATATATTATAATGTATATAATCATGGCACAAGAACTTGGCGACATTTTGCATGTTACTTAGTATATGCAAGCAATGTTCCCTCTAAGGAGTAGCATATAGTGAGCAAAAAAACATTGTTTATGAGCGACATTTTTTTTAAGCCAAAAATTTATGGGCACCAATTTTCGCGATAAGTACGAGCGACGGCATCGGAATGAGCGATCGTGCGGGAAGTATGAGCGACGCTCTGAATTTGTGTGCGCGATCGCTCACCCGCTCAGCTTAGAGGGAACATTGCAAGCAAGTAAGAATTTCATTGTACTCTATATACGCGACAATAATGACCCTATAAACCCTGACATGTGCTCTGTTATGTTACACATCTTTTACAGTGATTTTTCAGTCACAGACTTCATTTACACTGCATAGTCTTAGTCGGTCAGAGGCAGTTCTGGCAAACTCCTGTGACCACCAGTCTTGTAGTCCGATATTCCAAGTGAGCCGGTCCACCAGATCAGCAACTGCAGTCATCAACTTTGACATTCTCTCCAACTTGAAATCATGCAACTTGTCACCAGCTTACACCTATATAATACTGTATATACAAATACATTCAAATAGAAATATAATTTTTTTCATATTATTTTATACAGAGAGAGAAAGACCTTGGGGGAAATTTAGTCTTTTACAAAAGCTCATTAAATTGACAGATATTCACGCAAAGAAACACACAATAGTCTGAACTAACATTAGAATGGCTAAAAATGATCAAAATTAAAAAGAAAGAAAACTCTTAAACTTCCCAGTGAGGCATTATGCAGATGTATTGGTGTTGGTATGAAGGAGCCCCAGTAGTGTTTCTTGACACACTTCTGATGAATGATTCATTGGCTGAAAGTCCTCAATGTTTATGTCTCAGAGAGAGGATGTGCAGCTTTGTTCATAATGGCACTCAGTTTTGTTTTAATTCTCTCCAAGAATTTCTGTAAATGACATGATATATATACACACACACACATATATACTGTACACATATACAGTATCTGCCAAATAATGCAAAGAGTATATGGCACCGGTTTTGCCCTTATTGGGGTTCGTCAGGTGTATGCACTTGCGCATCCCCTTATGGGGATTGTTACCTGAAAAAAAATCAGATTGCGATTCAGACCTAAGAATGTAATACTTCGATCTTCAATGTGTCAAATAAGCGAACCAGTCACCATGTTACAACCTCAGAGGTTTCACCTCAGGTGCTGACATCCAAGGTTTGATCCCCGTAAGGGGATGCAAAGGTGAGTATACCTGACAAGCCCCAATAAGGGTGAAACAGGTTTTGTGTACCTGTATTATTTGACAGGTACTGTATAATAAATAAATAAATAAATAAATAAGATCTGTTTCTCGCACCTGAGAGGACACAGTGGTTTGTTGCGGACTGGCCGACCAACCGCACGCATTACCTGGTAGTTAATCATCCAAATAATCAGACTGCAACTATACACACACAAATGCATATACTTTCTATTTCTGTATTTATATACTGTACTAGCAAAATACCCGCGCTTTGCAGCAGCGAAGTACTGCCTTAAACTTTTTATTAAGAAGAAAATGAAACCTTTTTAAACTGAGGGAAAATATACCAATAATTATTTATTAAGGATCTCTTTGTATACCACATTGTGAGTTCGGCCCTCCAGTTGTAATATGACCAAGCTGTGCGCTGAGCTTACTCTTGAGCATGCAACGTACAGTTGGCCATGTGAACAGTAATCTTGTTTCAAATCTCACAGCTTGGATTGCCGCTGTCATAATCGGTTTGAGTTTCATGGTTTGTTTCAATTATGACAGTATTTGTAGGACTTGTGCTGAAGAGACGTTTGGCATCTGTCAAGCGTTGTAAGTATACAACCAGTTTCATCGATAACTTCACATTCAGCTTTTGAGAGTTTAAACATTCATAAACATTAAAGTGTCCACTACTGAAATCGTCACCTGTCAATCTAAGATGTTTAAGAGGCATTGGCAGTTGTCGAAAAGTGTAAAATATTTGGCCATTTCGGTACACTTGGAAAGCGACAACCGAACATTTACCGGCAGCCATCAACTCACATACAGATGCATAGGTGAAGGGCTTAAGCATTCCACTCTTCTAGTGCTCCTGTGTAGTATGATTATCTCCTTTACCGTCATCAGTCCACACCTTGAACCTGTCCCAGTCATTCAATACATAAGACACAATGTTCCTCCAGATATCAAGAGTGAGCCTGATATGGCCGTGCAATATGTGACAAAGACAAAGGAAAAGGTAGGTGCCATCTCCGGGCATGGAAACCACTCGGTAAGTGACAGTTCTTTGATCGATGATGATCACCTCGATAGACATGTTAATGGGGGTACGGTTGGAATGATAAAGGAAATAGGTACCTGAACAATGTAAAGTAAGTCTAAAATATCTACACAATAACTATAATCGTAATAAATGAACAATAAAACAGCGGAGAAGCCGTAGATTAAATAAAAAGGCTGTAGTTATCAGCAGGGAGACGTGAATCCCGTGGCGAAGCAAGGAAGGGAATGTAGAGACTGCAAAATTTCAGCCTTCTACCTACACGGGAAGTTGGAGAATTAGTGATAAGTGAGTGAGTGAGTGAGTGAGGGCCTTTTATTAGTATAGATATCTCAAACATACAATTGTACAGATACTTTACATATGCATATTTTGATATTTTCTCTGAAACAATTGTCACCTTTCACGAGTATCCAAATATGCTTGCATAAATGTAATGCACAAAATGTTGGGAGTATTGCTGGTGTAGGGGCACCACTCCAAACAAAAATATGAGACGGATATGAACCTCAAAGAACACCAGAGATGAAGAGCTCTCCTGAGCTATGATGCTTTCAGGAGCTGAGTAGAATGCTTGAAACAGGATGAAGGTAAATGAAGCATCTGCTACGGGGTTTAATTCACTGAGTATTCAAATACTGAGCTGAGTGCGCATTTATTTCCGGTGATAGAACATCACTGGAGGTTGGGCTTGAGCTTATGATAGATGGTTGGCTTTGGACTCTTCTTTCCTGGTGAGTTTAGAAAGTTATTAAATGAGTCATCCAGAAGTGTCTAACACAAAGAAATAAGCATGACCAGAGAAGTACCATGGACATTGATAAAGGTGATTATTCTTAGAAAGGCTGAAGTGATCTGTAAGCTACATTCAAATTATAAGCCATATTGCACAATTCCGATTCTTCACTCAGATCAGATTTGCCTGTCTTTGAGGTTAACATTCTTAAGTACAAGTGATCTGTATCTAACTGTAACGTGAACACATTTGTCCTCAAAAATGTTCTGCATGTGCATATGCAAAAGTCATCCGGGTCACAACCAACAACAAAAAACTTCATATCTGTGAGATGACTTGTGGCATTAAAACCAACAAAATGAACACGCTAATAGCTAGTGTATGTATCACATGTTGCTCTGGAGGATGGTAAACACTTCGTCATCTGCACATGATTAGGTCAAGAAGGTGGGGGAAATAAAAAGCCAAATAGCCAGATTTTACTGTTTTCACAGCTATTGCTGGCACTACTGCACCAAAAGATGTCTGGGTTAGAGAAAGGAGCCAGCAATTGTGGGAATGTGACTGTTGTCACAGCTGTAGCGCCTCTCCTTTGTTGTTTAGCTGCACATTCCGTGGTGACTGATGACAACAGCACTCAGCCCATGCGAACAGGCAAACAACCACATGAATTTCAACATGACCGATCTTATTCAAGTCCCATGGCCGCGAATCGGATACGTATCTGATCTAGGACAACATATGAAAGTGACTCTAATCTGTATTGAAAAAGATTGGACTTCTGTGTGCAGACAGCCCTAAAACCATCAGATTTGTGTCACATTAAGGCAAAAAATTGGATTTGAGTTACTTCAGTTTGGTAATGAGAAAATAGCCTTATATATTTGGCAGCCAGCAACATACATTATATTAGTAGTAGTAGAGACTAGTGAAATTCTTACTTGTGTGACCAAAAAACATACAACACATCACCACTCACTGGCAGCAAAATACATATCTTAATTATTTTTAATAAAACCAGCCACTCAAAACAATGACAGATGAAGTGCCAGAGCGCATGTCATGTTTCCCAGAAGGAAAATTGAACCACAGTTGTGCGGTCCCTGGTGGCTGTTGAAAAGGACACTCTGCTCCCCCATTATTTCACTGAATATGTAGAGGCATCTCAAAACATTTACCACTTCCTCAGTATGGAGTGGCACTGGCAATCAGGAACAGGCCTAGGCACATATTTAACTCAAGATTTGGAAGGAAGATTTAAACAACAAGAAGCACCTCATTTACTGCTGTGGCTTAACCTGACTTATGGCAGCCGTGGGCACCTCAATGGCTGTGGGTTGACCTAAATTTAGGACGCATAGCCTAGGGCAGCTGTTGGCATAAACACTAGAGTGAGTACTTAGCAGGAGCTCAGTCAACTTGTCCCGAGTTGTATTGACAATGAAACACAATAAGTTACATTACTGTGTGTGCAGTAGATACAGGTGTCCAGGTAAATTCTGAATGGCATGTGCAACTTTCAGCAAAACAGGAGTGTGAAATTCTGAGTGAAAGGACACAACAACATCATGAGAAGTCATCTTCCAGCTGCTGCACCATTTAAAACGACTCCAATCCTAACTTGCCTCATCTTAATCTAACTGTATGGAGCCAGGCAAAGAACGTGACAAAGTAAAGACCAGCACAAAGCAATCTCCAGCTTGTAAGGTGCCTCCCTGCAGAACTGCTTGGCAAAACACCTGGTTGCAGATTAACATACACCCCTTTGGGCATCTTTCAATGCCACAATGCAGTTTTAAATGTGCTATACACAGCAACCAGAAGATGTACATCAGACAAAAATAAACTAGAATGACTGCAGAGTAGTAGGATTCTTAAACACTGTGACAAAAAAAATTAAAAGAGAGTGTCTACATGTGAGCAACTACACTTGTAAATGAGAGCATACAGTATGTCCAGAAATAAACTCCATGAATGTTTTTTCTTTTTATTCATCATTAAATACAAATATGAAAATATTTGTGTACCAATACATCGCTACTCTGGTTATTGTGGTTGTATTTTAATTTACTGTAGATGCATTGTGAAAATTTTAACCTGTACAACAGCTGTGATGTTCTCCTTGACCAAAAATCGGTGTGGTTATGATGGTGAACTGCATCAGTGTACCTTTGAAAGAAGCCAATAAACATTTTTGTGGTGTTTATCATCGTAGATTTTGTATTATACAGAGTACTGCTCATATGACATGAAGGTTCTGTCCTGTTTTTGTGTTTTGGTTGAGCACTTAGTGTGATCCATTTTTCCAGCTTTTATCTCCAGTATAGCATCATAGGAAACTGCAGCCTGCTTCCCAGAATACAAGACAGAGCCCCATCCTGGGCAAAATACCACTCCTTCCCAGGCCCCGTGTGTTCATCATCTTTAAAATTCTACCTTAACTGAACTTTGTAACTGAAATTAAATGAGAATGAAATGCTTACACTCCCAGCACAAATTTCAATTTGGTTACCGGTTCAGCCATATTCGCAAACTTGCAAAACGAACTCAAACTTAGAGTCAAAAATAAACAGGCCGAAATTTAAGGCAACTCAGGGCCTTAGTGCAAAAGAGGTATAAATATTGGCACTGCTCCCTCACAGAATCCAATTTCTAGAACCAAACTCTGGCCTGATCACTTGTATGTGTGTACATTTGAACATTTTCTGGACGGTTCCTCTCTTATTCCAAAGAAGTGCTTGACAGGTTAATTAGCGACTGTTATCTGTACCAGTAAGACTGAATGAGGCATGTAATGAAATGTCACCTGCTTCAGGGTTGGTTCTGTTTTGGCACTAATGCTGCTAGGGCTGGTTCTGCCCTTGCTATGGCCCTGTATTTGAATAAGTCGGTTTGTAAAATTAATGAACAAATTAATTTTAGATGAGAACAGAACAACAGCACCAGGGGAGGACCAAACAAGCCAAATGTATTTAAGGAAAATGGTGGAAACATCAGGAGGGTTGGGATGATGCTCCTTACAGATAGTAGGAAACTTGCAAAGGATGCCCAACACACTCTAACTTCTGACAGATTCTTCAGCAATGGCAATCTGATTTACACAAAGGCAGCACATACAGTAGCACATATTCTAACTCTTCCATTTCCAAAAACATTTCACCCATTTATCATGTGAACACTCATCTGAGTTGTTAATGAGCTGGATCGAGTTCTGCAGGGCTCTGCATGACACTTCACACTATGTGACCCACATCCTCCAATTTGCTTAAGCACCTCAGTGGCCACAAATTAGCACACACGTGAGAAGAACGCTCTAAGTGCCACAATCAGCAACACCATTCTTTACTTCACATCCCAGTATGTGAGATCAGATGAAGATCTGCAGCACCTGTCATCCCGTGCAATTTTTTTTTTCTTCCTTTCATAAGAACAGCTAAGCAGCCCCACCTGGCACACAGTAACAAGCAGCTGGCAGCTCCCAACCTGTAAGTAACTGTGTGCATCTCTGCTGCCATCCGATTCCTCGGATCATCAAATTAGCCTATCCAGAAAAACATGATACTGCTTTCTGCTCTGTGTGGGAGGTGAAGGCATCACATGAAAGGATAAAAGAGAGTAAATAAAATTGTGAGTGAGACTATGAAACAGACAGGAGTAATAGAATGACTGGCAACTTTACAAAATGCCTCGATTTGCAATACTTGTTACCATCCACACACACACACACACTCATGGCGTGTGTAAGTATGTATATTGTATGTATATATTGTGGAGGATTGCCGGCTTTCCATGCTGGTCCGCACCCCCAGGCCGCCAGGAGGAGCTCTCCCGACAGCAGGATCGTGCCCCGAGGTCCAGCAGGGCCTTAGGGACCTTGTAGTGTTTATACACAGCCCTGCTGGATACCTTGGGGGCCACCAGGAGTCGCTGTGGGGGGGGCTTATAGGCTCTTTTGTGCCCTATGACCCAGGAGTACGTTACAGTCACGTGATAGGAAGGAACGACGTGCTCCTGGGTTGAAGAAAAGGACCGTTTGCCCTGACCCGGAAGGAATAAGGAACTGTGGACTGTTGGGACAGGAACACCTCCGGGTCAGGGGCTATAAAAGGACAGTGCCTCAGTCCAGACGCTGAGCCGTGCTGGGTGGGAGAGGAGCAAAGTGTCTGGGCGAGGAGGAGAGAGTACTTGGTTTATTGGTTATTTATGAGTAGTGTGGAAGGTGCTTGGTGCACGGTGTTAAAAGAAAATAAAAAGGTAGTGGACTTTTACCTGGTGTCTGGAGTTGTACCTGAGGGTTCAAGGGTGCACTACTGCCCCCTACTGCCACTATTATATATATATATATATATATATATTATATATACATATAAAATTCACTAAGGCAAGACACCCATGGAAAGCACACGAGAAGGGGCGTGGATTCACTAAGTCGCCGACGTTCATAGAGGCATGTTTCTCACGGAGGTGAATCGCCATATGCAGCGTGTAAAATGGTTTGCGAGGGGTATCCCATGGGATCCTTAAAACAATCCTTTACAACTGAGGTTAAAACACAATGAAGTAAGCAGTCTTTAAAAACCGAGTTTACGGTTATGACGCACGACCGGGCGCACCATAGCAAACTGTTTTACACGCTACATACAGCCATTCACATCTGCGACAAACATGCGTCTTCTTAGATGCTCCTGCAGGAACACGGAAAGTCTACGTGAGTCACAGGTGCAACTGGACTGTGCAAAGACGACAACGACTCAAGTGACGAGTGATGAGCGATGGCGGTCCGCCAGTTTTCAGTCACGGACGATTGTGTGTTGGTTCGTTCCGTGCATTGTTATAATGTTGCTTTTCTTGCTGATTTATTACATTACCGATTTTTCAAATATTAATTTTCTCCCTGTGCTTAAAAATCATTAAAAAACCAGCCTGATTATGCGGCGTATGGTACGTCGCGGTTTGGCTAGTATATATATATATATTGTGAACTTGAACCCGGACACAGACAGACGGACATCATTAGCTCCACCACACACTGTTTATTTACAATACTATCTACAAATTGGACGTGCACAAACCCCAGTGCCTCTTGCACCGATTCCCCCAATGTCCAGGCCACACAGTCCTGTGCCTCTTTTCCTCCTGGCCGCCTCCAGTCCTCACTCCAGCTCCGTCCTCTTCCACCCACCCGACTTCCACTGCTGACTGGAGGGAGGCGGCCCCTTTTATAGGAACCCGGATGGGCTCCAGCTGCTTCCCGGCAATCAGTCCTAGCCACACCCCAGTGTGGCGGAAATGCCGGCTGCGCCCCCGGAAGCCGTCCGGGTGTCCCCTGTCATCTTCCCCCCAGCACTTCCTGGTGTGGCGGAAGTGCTGGGCTCCAGGGTTCCTCAGGCACCTGGGCGCCACCTGGCGGTGGCCACGGGTCCCTACAGGGCTGGGCTTCCAAGCCCTTTACCCGAGGCCCCCAACATAACCAGGACGGACGCCCCCTCACTGTCTGGAGGAGGCACAAGCCCCCTCCTCTCGTCCTCCTGGCTCGGGGCTCCAGCCCCGGCCGGGGACCACAATATATATAAAACTTGGACTTTGCGTTTTCAATGGATTTACACACCTCAGGCATCCCTAAACATAATGTTGCCATCATATAAGCATGATGTCAGAATATGCATCCTTTGACGCATTCACCAGCACAGCACCCTTAAATCTCATTAATTTAATTCAAGATCACAGGGAGCAGAAATCCATCCTAGTTGCACCGGGTACAAATCTCAAAAATGTATCTCGTTGGCACAAATACAGAGAGGTACACAAAAAAGTACTGCCAAGCACACTAAGCAGTAATGTCAGGTGAAGCTAGCGGGAATCGCCTATACAGGTTTCGTTTCATTAGTTCTATTAGATGAATGCAAGTACAGTGTTTTTCTCAATTGTCGAGCTTTATGTTCTTATAGTTCACACGGTAAGGATTTGTGAGGCGATATCCTACTGCGAGTGGCTCCTGTGAAAGGCTCAACTCACCAATTGGTGAAAAGCGGCATAGTACTGCTTCCACGAGCAATGCACTCAAATCAAAAACTGTTTCGTCTGTAACCCAGAGGTCGCTGCCAACATTGAGAGTCATATGAAAAGATGTCCCCCAAGGTGACATCACCAAGGTCATGACCATGTGTGCTTCATTATTTGTGCACCACCTGGTATTAGCATTGTAAAAACTGCTGTACAACTACTGACCTGAAGCAAGACTGCTCCATTATGTTTTCTTGTACAGAATGAACATTTTGTCTTTTTTGTGGCCATTTCCTTAAAAATTAAATTAAAAAAATGGCCCAAATGAAAGCGCAACAATCAATTTTTATTAAACATACAATTCTGAATCTAGTCAAGAATTCTGCAAATGCTATGAGATATCCAACCTCACTAGATTTGAAGTGTTTTTTTTTTTTTGCCCATTCTTGGTTGGCTTTGTTCTTTTTACTACTTAGCTTTTTTTTTTTTTTAATTTATGTCTTCAAATTATCTGGCAGTTTAAATTTCAAAAAGACAGATTTATAAATATCATTTACATACAGCATTAATAATTACTTTCATTGAAAATTACACCAATCTTTATGCAGCATTTCAAGTGATTTACATTCATTACACATATTAATTATTTTATTGTGCTTCTACTGCAGCATACTTGGAGAAGAATTTATTTTTCCCCTAACATGATATGATTGTTCCATTTAAATTGACATAAAAAAATACCAACCTGCACAATTTTACTGCCCAAAAAAAAAAGTCACAGCTTTATGTAGAGAAAGTTATTTGCTGGATCAGATGAAGTGTTTGGAAAGGAGCAGAGATGTGCACAAGCTAATGGTATGTAGGCAGTGTGGCGTAGCGGTTAAGGCTTTGGACTTCAGGCTTTGACACTGTGTGACCCTGAGCAGGTCGCTTGACTTGCCTGAGCTCCAATTGGAAAAAGAAATGTAACCAACTGTACCATAAATGCTGCAAGTTGCCTTGGATAAAGGCATCAGCTAAATAAGTAAAATGTATGTACGTATGCATGAAGATGATACATATTGAGTGAGCACAGGGAACGCACAGCAGTGTGAAGGAGAGGAACACAAGTTGTACACAACGGCTGATGCAGAAATATGAAGAATGAAGGTAAAGTAAAATGAAAGGACAAACAATACATGGAAAAGCAAACAGCTAGGAGATAGGCCTAAAAAGCAGATGAGAGAAATGGCATTACTTGTGTATGATCGCAGGTCTGCACGTGTTCAGGCACTTCAGATTGTAAATCATCACTCAACAGTTCTGTCATTTAATTGTAAAGACTCACAAAAAATGGAGACAGATAGCCAAACTGTTTTTCTTTATGCAAGAAACAACAGCCACTTTAGAAACTATTTCACACACCATTAAAGTGTATTTTCTGTATGACTGCATATTAGGCAAATGAATGTTAGTCAGATCACCAGCCAAAGCCTAGTATTAGAAAAAGGGAATCAGAGTGAACAAATAAAATTACATTTTTATACTTTTTTATTATTAAAGGAAGTTATGCAATGTTTGACACTTCACATAAAAATGCAATCGACCCTACTAAATGATTACACTTCCTTTTAGCAACAAATAAGCCATGCTAACATCCTATAGAAATTCTTGACATAAGAGCATCCGGTTTCATCCTGTTTAGAGTTTGTGACAAATTAGCACCAGAGAGTTGGTGTGAAGGATTGCATGATGCCCTTCATCCAAAAACTCGGGGTTCAATTCCCACCCATTTATATTAACTCTAATCACCTTTGCTTTCTCCACTTCTTTTTTCAGCCATCTCCAAATGAGGTGGGACGTGCCAGGAGACTGGGGTCTTTCTGATGTTTTACACTTTTCTCATTTGGCTGCTGCCCATTTTTATTTTTAAAACTTATTTTTAAAAAAATAAATAAATTGGAAGGAACTAGGAGGTGCTGTTGATTGATGCTTCATCCAAAAAAAAAACCATTAATAATTGGCTTTAATTTTTTTTTTTTTTTGGTGAAAATAAAAGGCAAGGGAAACGCATTAAGAGGGTATTACATCACTCCAAATACAACACAGCCTCCAAATGCCACTTCTCGCTAGGCTGATATCAGTTCCTTTATTTTATAAAATGAAATGAGGCGAGAGGTCAGCATTATGCAGCAACATGGCAAATTCAGGTAGCAGAGTTATCTCCGAATTCTCCACCTGTAAAGACATTCATGTGCATTGCTTTCCTGAATTCTCGGACTTTTGCTTATCTGCCACATAATTACCATTCAACATAACCTTAACAACACACTTACATTTTACACTGGCAGCTGATCTTGTGTTTGGCTGCATGTGTAGTGTTCTGAGCCATCACTTGGTGAACACTTCTACAAATAACACTCTTTTTGCAGTGGGATGTTGTCTAAAAGCAGGATATATGTATGTCACAAATACGAGTGGACACGAAGCCGATCACAGTGGAACACAATGGGTGTACACAAGCCAAAGAAGATGTAATTTATATGATGGAACATATGAAATATGAAGTAGTTGAAAAAGGCTGTTTATTAATGATCCTCATGCAACTTGATTGAGTTTGAGCAGATTTGCAAAGAATAGTAGAATTTTAAATAAATAATTGCGTCCCGGGTAGCGTGCAGGCTCAGAATAAGATGCAAGGTGCGCAAGCACGTTTCAATCCGTAGTTAATTGGGGGTACTTAGCCAATCATGCTGCACATATGTGCAGAGGGCGGGTGGATCGGTCAACTGCCTCAATTGTGCCTTGGGTGGAACGGCGCTTCACAATTGCACCCAACTAAACGAAGGATAAAGGAGCCTGCACGAGACAGAGAAGGAAAAAACAAAGAAATGAAAACGAAAGAGAGTGGAGGTAAAGAGAGTGGAACGCCATGGAATGGGAGGCAGGGACACAAGCAGCTAAGAAAGTTGTTTGCGCCCGTTGGAAGACATTTCTCCGTGCTGCAAGACCTAAATAAGGTAAGCCTGGGAGACTTCAGTTTTAAAGAGATGTACTAGGGCTCTTGCATTTTAAAGGACAGCTTCCTTCTAAGGGATTTTAATCTTGTTTCTACATGCAGATTGGGGACATGGACACTATTCATTTTAATTAGATTATTTATTTCTTGGAGAAGATTTCATTGTTCCGTTTTGGACACTTTGATTTGGAATCTTTTAATAAAAGCAATGTCACTTTTGCACCTAACCCTTGACTGGATGTTTGTGCCCTCATTTGCCTGGCTCATCTCAGTTACAGCTATCAACAATCCTGAATCAAAAAACTCCTGGGAGGAACAGGTCGCGTGGAGCCAACCTGGACCACCACACGCATGTACAGTAAAACCTCAATTATCCATCAGTGATCGGGACCAGGGCTGTGACGGATAAGACAAAAAATGGATAACAGAAAAACTACTTTAAGATTAGTTTAGCGAATAGTCGCATTTATTTACAAAACAAAACTATATTAGCAAAATATAGGATTAGCAAAATGAATCAATTCTTATTATATTGTAACCACCAGCGTAATAAGCAAACACAACTCAGAGGTACTGTACCGTTCTACGTTTTACTTGGGAGTCTTCGTTCCATAACAAATTTTGCCCTGTCTTGTACGCCATTATCTGGGTTTTCAAAAAACTAAAAGAAGTTTTCCCTACCGATCAGTGTATCTCCTGCCACTCACATTCTGTTTTTCACTAACACTCCTGCTTATTTTCTGCTGACTCCCTACTCAAAATTTCCTTTTACCTTACCTCCCTTTTTCCCCCTCACTCATCTTCTGACAGGAGTGTCTGCATCTTACAGAAAGAAGCCCTTCACCCAGTCCTGATTCCACTCATCCTGCTCCCCCATAGCACACAACCAGCTACCTGAACATCACAATATACATAAATAAAATAACAAAATTTAAAAAGAAAATTACAATACAGGAGAACATCAACATTAATATGTTAACATTAATACAGAATAAGCAATACTCTCAGTGGTTTCCATTTTTGACACGTTTTTCAATTTTGGGCATCATGCTTTATTTCATTCACTGTTGTTCTTCCTATTCCGTAATTTGAAGCAATACTTGAAATACTTTCACCGTTTCATAAATGTTTATATCATTTTCAATTTTTGTGACAATTCCAGCACCACACACTTAATGTTTATCCGTCAGAGCAATGTACAGTAGATTAATTACAACAACACAGCAAAGCAACGAAACGCTATTAAAACTGAAAGTCTGTAATTGACACAGTGATTTCAAAATGTTGGATGACACATGGTGCTGGGAAAGAACACTACGCACTAGCACAACGGCGAGCTGTTCCAGTGCGCAGAGCTCGCAGCATACCGCACGGCAGTAGTAGGACAGTAATAGGCTGGCACTGGTATGTGCCTTTCGTTTGCCCATGACGGTTAACAGAGACTGACTGTGAATCAAATGACGGATAATCGAGGTTTTTACTGTATTCAAAAAGATGCTCTCAAGAAAATATGCAAATATAGAAAAGCCTACATACACTGATGCATACAATGGTATTTAGATACACATTCTGATGCTTATTAGTTGCACTCAGCAAGCACACACATTAACATAAGAGTTAAACATCTTCTATGTCACACAGGTGATAAACACAGGCGAATGTGTGGACATGTCAAATCTGTAATGCTTCGACTTACACTCAAATATAGCGATACGTGCAGCATCAGAAACAAAACACAAACCATCCCAGAACATCAAGTGCAAGAGAATGTGCAACCCCACACTCTGACACGAACAGAAATCAAAGCACAAACATGGCCAAGCCCTGGCATGAACTCAGGTGGCTAATCTTGTTCCGAGTTGTACTCGGACATACTGTACATACATTCAGATACAAGCACACATAATTGGTTATATGGGTGGAAATGCAAGCAGATACGGTTTTCCATCTCAGTACTTTTGGGGGCTTCTTGTCAGCTGTCATTCTTGTTTGTGAATCCTACAACAAAACTGCTGCATACACAACAACCAAGTAGATTGGGTTTTGTTTTAAAAACTCTGCTACAGGTGAGGTTCGGTCTCAAGCCTCCTTTTCAACAAGGGTTACCGTCGCATACAGGACAGCATTGGCGCATAAACACACATTAAATATTGCTTGTTTTGGATATACGCAATGCGATTTATTGTGCACAACTTCTTTTTCCCACATTGTACCCAGCTTCTGAATGATTGCAAATGCCTTATAAATTAATAAACTGTGTGGGTGGATGTATTGCTCTGTGTTCATGGATGAATTCCTAAAAGACTTGTGAAAGCTGTTAACAATGTTATTTTGGGTGGAATTATTTGTTTTTGTTTTGAGCTTTTTTTCAATAAGATTATTGCATCTTTTTAACTAACTGTAATTTACATTATTTTTGTAAACAGGGCCCACTTTTTTTTTTTTTATTTAATAAAAAAAAAAAATATACCCTCTGGATAATGTGGTCCATGGGCAAATTAGCCAGCCTCAATAAGACCCACTTTCATGCAATTCTGAAAACTGTGATGAGGCCTAGCAACTCCAGAAGCACCCACACGACATTCAGCCGAGCACTGAATGTGCTTTAGGCCTGAACTTTCACATCTTCTCTTTTTTCCTTACTTTGCCCATCCGGATGTATCATTTACAACACTGTGCACAGACGTGCCACCCAGCATGGGACTATGATTCAATACTCAACAGTGCCGCCAGCTGGCAGGAAGTGAAACAGCAAGTCGTTGTATAACGGCTGCTGACTGCCAAGGCAGTCAATCTTCACACATAGCATTCTCCAGAGACTCGGGGGCTCCTTTGAACAGAAGGGTTCTGGACAAGATCCATTCCTGATCTGCCAAAGGGGCATTCTAGTAATGGGTAATCCTGTACAAAGAGGGTAGTAGGTATTCTAGAAGCTCCAACTTAAGTCTGGTGCCAACTTTACCATGTGCGTAGAGAAGAGTAAGGCGAGTGGCAAGGGTTAAAAAAAGAAAAAAGCTGGCAGAAAAGAACAGACCAGCAAGACTCACACCCAAAAGTTAGCCATGTGTTACAAAACTTGCTTTTTTTCAATTTTTCAAGACATTTATAATTGAGTGTTTATAAATAATGGATAAAATTCAAGTTAAAAATTGAGCAAGTCTGCTCCAGGGTCCCTTTTTAGATGAAATCTTAATGTAGGGAAAATACCTTAAAAAGGCAAACACTCTGAGATTTTCAAACATATCCAGCCAACAGGTATGAGAAGAGTGATCAGGGATGGCATAAGCACAGGGTGGTGTGATAGCAGCAATGGCCTGCTGCTAATACATTAAGGATTTTACAACATCTTGGGCATCTGAATCTCACAGTCTTTGTGAAGCAGTTTTGTCAAAATCGCACAAATTGCATACATTTTTTCATGCCCTGGCAATATAAGCATTCAAATGCAGGCTTATGAATGTCAATTAATACAGTAATAAAATCACACACTAAAATATTAGATTCAAAATACATTCACCTCAACTGAACATATGCAGTACATTAAAAATGTACACTTCACTTATAAACAATAATAACAAGTAAAATAGTATTTTAATAATTGTATTTCTACTGCCTCAATGGTGTGATGCACTGGACTTGAATTCTGTTACTTGTCTGTGTGGAGTTGGCACTTCTCCATGTATCTGTTTCAGTTTTTCTCTGGACATACTGGTTTTCAATCTACATTCCTAAAGACATGCATGTTGGGTGAACTGGTGTTTCCAAACTGGACTAGGGCGAGTATGTGTGTGAAAGTGTGCCCTACAGTGGACTGGCACCCTGTCTGGAGCTGTTTCCTGCCTTCTACTTGATGCTGTCAGGTTAGGCCCCATTCACCACTCTTCAACTCCAAATTAGTTTAGTCAGGTTCCATTAAACTGGCTGCTACTCATTTTTCTGTGTACTAGTGAAGGGCAATATGACAAAGGAATACAAGTCAAATGGAAGGCTGCCAAAGTAGGCTCTTGCCCTCTGTGATCTAGATTGGCATGAGACTGTAATGTTTTACATGATAATTAAAATAGGTTCCTGTGAAAAACATTTCACAAGTGTATGTGTTATAATATTTTTTAAAATATTGTAACAATAGTTAGTGTGCTGTCATCTCAATTTCTGGTACTTTTATATTCATTGTTCCAAAGTATTAGGCATTTATAAGCAGCAGCAGCCAGATGCAGATGTACACTTCCAGGCCCTGGATGCTCACAGACTGGGTGTTTCTTCCCTGTCAGAGAGCTCCACGCAATCAAGTTGGGCTGTCTTCTCTGTACTCAACATTATAAAATATTATGCATTGGAGAGCATGGTGACACAATAGTTAGTTACTGTCTCACCGGTGTAGAGTCCAGAGATCAAATTCTAGTTGTGGTGTATGTTCTCCACCTGTCTGCGTAGGTTTTATTTTTCATCACGTTAAGTTCAGGAACTCCCATATTGCCTTAGCAACTATGTAATAAGGAGTTAAAGTGGGAGTTGGAGGCGGAAATGTTATGTTCATGCAGGTACTGTACCTCTTGATCCTTTAGGAGCTATTGACTGTGTACATACTTAATTATACATGATGAGAGATTGGAGAGTTTTTGAAGGCGTGGCTATAAAGCAATGAATATTGAAACTGTGTTGAACAAACAAACAAACCATCTCTGGCGATTTCCTTTAAACACAACACATAAAATCTGCCAAATATAAACTAATCAGCAGATTACTAAAAAAAAAAAAAAAGAGTCCAATTACAATCCATTTGAAGGTCTATAGATTGCAATTTCTCCTCTCCACAAGACTGAGAATGAGCATCACCTATAAAAAAAAAACAGGACTATGCAGCACTAAGCCATATAGCCAGAGTATACGTTAAATGTAACGATCCTAGTATTCCACTCACCCCTGCACTTTGCAGTTCAATATTACACTTTCACTCTCCAGTCATAGCACAGACAGTACACACGGGAAAGCAATGAGGCAGAGTAGTGTGTTACATTGCAATTACAGCTACACAGCTCTCTGTGCCTCTGTCTTGCACTTATTATTTCTCCAGACAACAGCAAACATATCTTTGTGTAGTGTTGTTTTGTGGTCATCGTCGCACAATCATTTCTATGCAGTATTTTAATGACGACATTGATTTGTCAGATACATGAACATGGCGAGTATTTTTTCAGGGACTGATTTAAGAGGACCGCAGATAATAGAAGAGACGGTAGTATTGACTTTTACAAAATGCTTCTGCTCCTATTCCCAGGCCTTAGAAAGTTCTTCCTGATGACCACAAATGTCACATCTGCTGTACACAGATTCCATCTTTTCACCAAAAAAAAAAAAAATCACAAAAGAGGATGACAATAGAAAGTCAGTGCCAGGGTGACCACCAGACGCTTCAGGAAGAAAACCTATGTCACCCTCAGTGCTGTTTTAAAATTGAAAAAAAAAAAAATTGCTCCTATTTTCTTTTTCAGTTTTTGCAATAATTAAACAGAGATTCCCAACTCGGAGCACAGCCCCTCTCATGTTTTTGTTTTGCTTATTTTACTGACTACACTTAGACATAACATAACAGCCAACAACACTACATAAAAGCAAATATCGTGTCCGTATCATGACGGTACAAGAGGACTACACCATAACCACAACTGCACACTGCAGTTTCCAAGATCCACTTTAATAAAAAGGACAACCATCTGGTTGCTATGTCGCTGTTATCCAACAGATGGTGCATCACAAACTTTAGCAATGTTTTTACAATTCCTGCCTGAAATGGTATGTAACAGAGACATAACAACCGGACAGACACACTGCACTGCAAATGTTAACGCTGAGGTCTACGTTGACTGCTTTAATTTTAAGCCATCTTAGATGGGTAGCTAATTAGCTATTATTGCACTGTGACTACAGCAACACACAGCAGTTTAGATGTCTGTTTATCTACCTTCTAATGTGCTCATGCAGTTTAGGGTTTTGGAGTGCTAGTGTTTAATACAGCAGCACTACAGAGAAAAGTGGGAGTCAACTGTAGATAGGAGCATTGCGCTACACTGTCATGCTACAGTACTCATTCCAGGCCAATTTACAGTTATTTGCTTGACAGACGCTTTTATCCAAAGTGAATTACAAAAGAGGTAAACATAAACGAGTAACATTAGGTTAAGGCCTCTTTGTTCAGCAAGTGTACTGTAACAAAGGACAAGTAACAAAAGTCGAGTGCCACAAGTGAAAAGATGTGATAACTAATAATTTATGTTTTAGTGAGTCTCTTAAATGAACATGCATGTCTGTGGGATGTAGGAGAAAATTCATAGAGACATGAGGAGGGCACAGACTCAAACCCAAGACTCTAGAGCTGTATCAATGTGGAACTGTTAATTATAGTATGAGGACAGTGTCAATGTTTTAGTATTACACGGTGTCTATAGCTGCACCCAGGCCTCTTGGCACATGGTAGGTAATTATTAAACTGCTACTACAGGAAACACAGCTCTTTTAAGCAAATTCTTACATTGCTATTTGTTACATGACATTATGCGTGTGTGGCTAAAATAATATACATCACATTGTGTGTAGTTTACAAATAACATTAAAAATCGGTCTCGATTCTGCAACCCTGAATTGGAAAGAGAAGGTAAGAATGATGAATGAAGGAATGACACTCTGCCATGAGTAAGGAAACTAACTATAGTTAGGCGTCTACCTCTTTCTGACATTGCTATCACGTTGTGACTACAATTGCAAACACATACATGGCTCTCTATAAAGATGTTCATTAATGCCCTATGATAATGGCTTTCTGTGGATTACTGGTAATTAAATTGTGTCCACGTTACACACATCTGCCTCTCTGTGTCTTTGTAAACTACTCACTTGACTGGACAGCCTTGGTGGAGAGTTGTCATAAGACGGTGGCTTCAGCTGCCTTGGTGCAGGACTGTTATCCCATGGAGAACGCTGTTCCACATAGCTGTGTCTCTTTGCACAATGTTGTTAATTATTAGTAACACACATCTGTCTCTATGCACTTATGTAAACTAATTCACTTGACTATATTTACACACAGCTACAAATCCATGACTGCAGTGGTCTCTGCAGTCTTGTTGTTACACTGCTTTGTCTCTTTGTGACTAAGGTACACGCAATAATGTCCACACACTTTTTGTAAACTAGTTATACTAACAATATTTAAAACGCAGCTAACTTTGTGTAGTCTCCGAAATCTTATCTTGACTACACTCCAACTAAGCTGATGCTACATAATGTTGTTACATTCAAAAAAAAAAAAAAAGATTACTTTGCTGTCTTTGTACAGTGTTATAATTCTCATTTGCCCACATTTGCACACTGCCATTTGTCTTTCGGCCGAGTAGTTAATTATTACACTGCGATTACAGGAACACATCAGTTTTGTGTCTTTGTGAGTCACTGTTATTTACACTGTGACTAGGTTATACTCATTTGAACATGCCAGCAGTTACAGTGAGCTGTCACAGAATAGTGGTGTTGCTAATTTTTGATTCAAATTACACATCGCAACACCAGAGAGAAGCACCTATTAGTTTGCAGGTACGGCTTCAGTTGCACACAATGTAAAACTCAGTTCAGTATACAGTACATCTTTGCAACATTGTTCATTAGTATATCTCTATTACATAAATCTAAATGTGTGTTTGACTGGTATGCAAAACCATACCATAGAATTTATTTCTGCCAAATTTTGCACACATCTGTAGAGTGGAAGACAATGGACTATGTTTCATTCTAGAAACCCCCCCCCAGTGACCACAACTGAGCACCATTAGGTAAATGGCCCTGGAGGCATTTTTGGGACTAAGGTATGCAAAGTTGCCTCCTATTGTGGGTTTAGTTGCTGTACTTTGGTTTGTTCCCAAACTTTTCACCCCTGAGCAATTTATTGGGCGACTACACCTTTATTCCCCACGATGCCCCTGTTAGTACTATACAGTATAGCTACTACAGCCTTCTCTGTATGTTATTAAACACTATAATCCTGTTAGATGGTCAGGTTTTTGTGATATTGGAATTACTGTTCTAAAACTTTACTCGGCAGGTCTGAATGGTCATTTAGTTTTAGGTCTCTCTTCCTGGACATACTAGGAATGTTTCAAATCAGACTGAAGACTCTCCCGTGTCACTTTAAGACTCCATGGCCCCTTCTGAACCACTACGGCAGGACTGTTCTGTCCACATTGTATACTTAGACTGCTAATTTTAAGACTATCCATTTATCTTGCACTTTGGCGACTAGAACATGCTCTTCTTTATTATTTGGGGCCCATAAGTAATTCCTTATCAACAGTTTGAAATCACTTCAGTATTTTCGTCCAGTGCATCCTAACTCAATTATACAAACAAAAAAACTCTTTATGATGTATAGTTCAATTTGTCTTGATGTTTAGTTATGCAAGATGTCAAGTTTTTTTTATGGTACCCCCCCTTCCCCTAACCTTCATTTCTGACCCATAAGCATGTAGGGTATCGTTTTGGCATATTTCAAGATCAGTGTTTACAAAAATAATGTACAGTAATCTTTGATCCTTTAGAAGGGATCTAGCACTCTATGGACCTCCATCGCAAGGTGAAAAATTAAAAATTTCTATTACAATATTTAATATTTAAACATTTACATTGAAGTATCTATTTTAATATTCCAAATATATAATGCAGCTATACTCATTTATTATGCACTTCTACTTCATGAAGTAAACTATTACATGTCTTAAGAACACCTTGAATTAGGGCAGCTAATTCTGAAATTTTACTTATTTATTTATTATTGCAGTTCTATTTACACACAGCGTCTTTAACACTGAATGATAAAACATAGCAGGTAAATTTCCAAACTCCTTCAGCTAGCAGTTATCCATCATTCTCCTTGTATTTGTTGTACAGATTTCACTGGGCCGCTCAGCAGTCATATTTGATTTTATATTTTAAGCTTGCTCTTTAATGTAATGATGAATACTGTTAATCACACTAGATAAGCTTAAGACTCAGCACCACGCTATAATGGTGGTTAATGTGGCTGCTTTACAACACTCACTCCAGAATGGTCACTGTATCTTGGTTAGCATGTTCTCCCATTGCCTGTGTATGCACCGGTTAAGTAGGGACTCTCAAATGGCTCAGTGTGAAAGAGTACGAGTGTGCAAGTGTACGCCACAGCAGCATCACTCCTTGTACTCAATAACACAGGCTCCCAGTGAATCTAAACAAGATAAGTGGTATAAAAAAAACATAGGGATAGATGGATAGATGAATGATCAACTGGTTACATATTGCTGTTAATATTTACGTGCACTGTAACTAAAGGCCCTTGCTACTGCCTCAAACATCTGTACTCCCCCCACTCCCCCCCACCCCCACCCCTGTGCAGAAAACGGCCAACACAGCTCAACTTGCAGTCCAGACCTCCAGTGTATGTTTGTATAGAATAGCCCTCGAGTTCCAGTCTACAGGGCCTGCAGACGTAGAAATGGGCCTTCAAAATGCAGAGGCAACAGATTCATCCTGCCGACACTGACAGCCAGGAACCTCACTGGGTGGCAAAGAAAATCTGGGACACAAAGAAGGGCTTCAGCACCGGGGCCAAAAAAAGATGCTTCAGATTGAAGGGAAAATAAATCGTTACGTTGCATAAAATACACAGTTGGGCAGATCTGGCCTGAAGAATGTTAGCAAGGCCCGTCTGAAAAGTGGGAGGCCATGTTTATCCAAAGTGTTTGGATCAAAGCGTCGAGACGGAAATAGAATGCCGTGTACAAACTGCCACACAATGTCTTCATTCTTTTTAACACAAGCCCCACAGAGAAAAGTCATGATTCCTCCAGAAAGCAAATGTGTTTCTTTTAGACAAGTCTTAAGGACACAGGAATGACTATGAAGGTTGGGCTACACTTTAGTTACAGTCTCCGGAGGCTTAAGAAAAACCAAAAATATCCCATCCATATGACTTCATCTATCTAATAAAACTAGACACCACACCACATGGACACTCTGTCTACCCACTCTAATGCGATGAAACATGAGGGTCACTGGAACTGTTCAGCTCAGATCTTCTGCATCAAAAATGGGCCAATATGAAGACAGAAGTAAAATCTCTGTGTGTGTCACTATCATACAGCATTTAAAGAAGCATTTCAAAGTTTTAAAAATAAAGTATATATCAGACCAGAAAAAATGTTAACCATCTTGATGGGCAGAAATGTTCTGCATTAACAGAATCAGGCAAGCAGGAGGCAGCTACGGAGCTTTTCCGTGGGTTTGGTAAGTGAAAGAGTTTTGGTAGGTGAGGAACTAAAGGAGTGTACTAAACTAAAAAACAAATAGTAGACATAAAATAGAAGAGCAACTTAAAGTGAGAGATTAGACAGTGACCTGACAAGTAAAATGGAGATAGAACAGTAGCCAACTGAGAGCAGTACAGGAGGACAGCAAGTCAATATAAGAGAGGTTCAAAACATACATAAACAATTGAGCATTTATAGAATTCAGGCAAGCAGGTGAAAAATTAGTGAGAAAAAGGGTGATAGAGGTGGACAAGTTAGGATTTGGCCACAAACATTCATAAGGACAGGCACCAAAACAGGTGGTCAGGGATGATGGCTTAGTTCTAGACCTACAAAGGTGAAACAGACCTGGATCAAGCTTGCTGCAGAACCATTGTTCCTTCTGAAACCACTAGCCCCTTCACAAACATGTAGCTGGATTGCCTTGCCCAAACTGCACTAAAGCAAGATAACAAGTGGCCCACCCAACAGATGCATCTCTGACACGAAGAATACACACAGTCCTCGATTTGAAAGATTTAGACTGACAGGATCACAGTAAGGAATAAAAAAAATCAATCTGAACGTTGCAACAGAATGGCATTCAGTGCCAAAAACAAAGTGGATGTGCTTGACCTGTGTGATCGACCGAAAGTGGAGCTGCCTCCACTTCTGCAGGCTTCAGAGCAGCATCATTCACCCCTCTCTTGCTCCCACAATGCTGTGTGTTCCGGGCTCAGCATGCTGCTCTGAATTGGCAGAGGCCTAAAATAGATAAAAAAGGTCACTTTTGGGTTTGCAAGATTGGGTTGGACATCTAGGCAGCGCTGAGAATGGTACTGTTGTGGCACTAAAATAAGGGAAAACTTTAGCTGAATGGGGAGAAGTTGAAGTCATTCTTTCGACAAAACAATTATGAATCTGCAACATATTTCAATTAAGAAGACATTTGTATTTTTCGAACCATAAGCCAAAGTCACTTCAGGTTCAACAAATATCCTGCTTCTAGTCACCGATTGATGCACTCCTTACAAAGTTAAACATTATATTGGAAACTCTCAGCATACCCTTAGGGTCTTTGGTGATGGAAAGTGATAAATGGGTGGGTGTCAGTGAGCAGAGGACACTGGTATAAGCTGAATGTGCCTGGAAGGAATTGCCCACAGAGAGACTGGAATATAAGCCCTAGTCCTGCTCAAAGCAATCAGTTTTTGATTCACAAAGTCCTACTGGGATACCTGTGGCCATTCCCAGAACAGGAGCCATCTCAGCATAATGGTGCCATTGAAGGTCATGTAAGGCTCTCTTAGAGGGTGGCAAAGTATGAGTTTCTGAAAGGGAGTTCATATCTTTTTAGTGATATTCACAAAGGCTCTGGGGCCTACTGTATACCCTTGTGGGGCCTCCCTCCTATTGCACCATCATCATCTTGCCTTGTCCTGGCACCGCCCTCTGTAGGCGCACTTCCCAGTCTGCTTATTTACAAGCCATACGAGAAACAAGCGGGTGGAGGAAGACGTCCCCCCTCCTCTAATTTTCCATTCCTTAATTTGAGTTCTACATGTAATTGCATACTTGTCCTGGCCATTTTGGCCCTGAGGACAGAAAGCTGTCAGAAACAGTAAACAGTCTAATCCAAACTGTCCTGGAGTGCCCGTTTTTGTTTTTATTTTTGTTTTTTTTTTTTTGGTTGGAAAAGAAGGAGAGAGCTTAAAACAAACTTTTCTTCCCTTATTGTCTGTTCAAACAGTTGCATTATCCGAGCATGTGAGTATTCTTTAAGATGATTGTGATTCAGCCTCTTTTCAACCAGCTTGTTGTCAGAAGTTCTTTATTTTTAGGCGGCCTTAATGCCAAGAATCTGCATTGGAGTTCATAAGGCACAAAGAAAGTTGCCCATCACACTCTGGCTAAGGCATGTAAACGTAAGGAAGGAAACATCTAACCTTAATGTGTGGATATCTTCTGACTGAGGTGGACAAGGTTCACTGTAGGACCTTTCAAAATTTCAAGGGCTGAACAATCAGGATATCTGATGAGGGAAAGTGTGCACAGGTGTGGGTCTTTAACCTATATCAGAGTGGTTTGGATTTGGAAGAAAGGTTGGGTTCTGCAATGTTCACGAAAGAAAAAAAAAAAAAAACAAAAAAAACAAAAAAACCCATATAGCAGCTTTCTTGTTTGCTGAAACTCTCATAATTATTCTGCCATCTTTGCCATGTCAGCATCGAGGTGGGGCTCTGTGCGTTTGCCTGCCATTCCAATTCAGTGACTGAAAAGCACAACTAGAGACACACATCACCCAGTAAAGCAAGCACAACAACACACACTCAGTGATGTCAAAACATTGTTACATACGGGCACATATGCATGCACATACACCCCTAAGCCCCACAAACTCCAACTCATGCTTCTTCAAACTATTCTACAATCAGTAAGCTGTGACACACACACACATGCTATATCATACTTTTTAAACAAGCTAATACAATTGCTTGCTTACTTGATCTCATACACATTCTATAATACCAAACATATATCATAGCATACCATACCATAACATACAAGAAATATATATATGAAAACACACACAAACACACATAGTTACAAACTTGTTATATATTCATGTTTGTACACAAACTCTGATTACTCCTTCATGTTAACACTCGCACATATAATTTTACTTGTACATAAACTTATTCAAACTCTTTCACGGTAACATATGTACAGTGCATCCGGAAAGTATTCACAGCGCATCACTTTTTCCACATTTTGTTTTGTTACAGCCTTACTCCAAAATGGATTAAATTCATTTTTTTCCTCAGAATTCTACACACAACACCCCATAATGACAACGTGAAAAAAGTTTACTTGAGGTTTTGCAAATTTATTAAAAATAAAAAAACTGAGAAATCACATGTACATAAGTATTCACAGCCTTTGCTCAATACTTTGTCGATGCACCTTTGGCTGCAATTCCCGCCTCAAGTCTTCTTGAATTTGATGCCACAAGCTTGGCACACCTATCCTTGGCCAGTTTCACCCATTCCTCTTTGCAGCACCTCTCAAGCTCCATCAGGTTGGATGGGAAGCGTCGGTGCACAGCCATTTTAAGATCTCTCCAGAGATGTTCAATCGGATTTAAGTCTGGGCTCTGGCTGGGCCACTCAAGGACATTCACAGAGTTGGCCTAAAGCCACTCCTTTAATATCTTGGCTGTGTGCTTAGGGTCGTTGTCCTGCTGAAAGATGAACTGTCACCCCAGTCTGAGGTCAAGAGCCCTCTGGGGCAGGTTTTCATCCAGGATGTCTCTGTACATTGCTGCAGTCATCTTTCCCTTTATCCTGACTAGTCTCCCAGTTCCTGCTGCTGAAAAACATCCCCACGGCATGTTGCTGCCGCCACCATGCTTCACTGTAGGGATGGTATTGGCCTAGTGATGAGCGGTGCCTGGTTTCCTCCAAACGTGACGCCTGGCATTCACACCAAAGAGTTCAATCTTTGTCTCATCAGATCAGAGAATTTTGTTTCTCATGGTCTGAGAGTTCTTCAAGTGCCTTTTGGCAAACTTCAGGTGGGCTGCCATGTGCCTTTTACTAAGGAGTGTCTTCCGTCTGGCCACTCTACCATACAGGCCTGATTGATGGATTGTTGCAGAGATGGTTGTCCTTCTGGAAGGTTCTCCTCTCTCCACAGAGGACCTCTGGAACTTTGACAGAGTGACCATCGGGTTTCTTAGTCACCTCCCTGACTAAGGCCCTTCTCCACTGATTGCTCAGTTTAGATGGCCAGCAAGCTCTAGGAAGAGTCCTGGTGATTTTGAACTTCTTCCACTTACAGATGATGGAGGCTACTGTGCTCATTGGGACCTTCAAAGTAGCAGAAATTCTTCTGTAACCTTCCCCAGATTTGTACCTTGAGACAATCCTGTCTCGGAGGTCTACAGACAATTCCTTTGACTTCATGCTTGGTTTGTGCTCTGACATGAACTGTCAACTGTGGGACCTTATATAGACAGGTGTGTGCCTTTCCAAATCAGGTCCAATCAACTGAATTTACCACAGGTGGACTCCAATTAAGCTGCAGAAACATCTCACGGATGATCAGGGGAAACAGGATGCATCTCAGCTCAATTTTGAGCTTCATGGCAAAGGCTGTGAATACTTATGTACATGTGATTTCTCCATTTTTTTATTTTTAATAAATTTAAAAAAATTTCAAGTAAACTTTTTTCTCATTGTCATTATGGGGTGTTGTGTGTAGAATTCTGAGGAAAAAAATGAATTTAACCCATTTTGGAATAAGGCTGTAACATAACAAAATGTGGAAAAAGTGATGTGCTGTGAATACTTTCCGGATGCACTGTATATGTACTCCCATATACGTACTGTATATGTCACAACATAAAATGTTTAAGTTTTACCACAGAATAAAAAAAAATTATTTACATAACAATAATCACAGCATCATAAAAATGACACGGTTGAATATTATTTCTTACTATCAACAAAATATAAATATTGTGTAAAAATAAATATAAAATTTAAATAAACTGAATAATTACAGTCTGACATATGCCTACATGGTTTCACTTGCACTTTTTCATTGCCACTCTTACTGTATAAGAAGTCCTTCATATGGGAAATCTGCACACTTGTTGCACACACTCCAAATACACCATACACCAAATCCCTCACTCTTTCCTCTTCATAAATACATCTGATAACATGTACTATGTATGGCAAACCCGAACAATTCTAACTGCAACATGCTTTATTGGCATGACATATGTATTCACACACAAACAAAAAACAAATTACATTATTGTACCGTTTGTCTGTCTTTGTGTTGATATTGTATTATCGCCAACTGTTCAGAGGAGACATGCAAGTAAGAAATTCATGTACTCTCTACACTATGTACCATAAACTTTGACTAAACAAATAGATCAATCTACTGTATATATCTAAGGGAGAAATTTAGCTTTAATTTAATAATGTGAATAATTCATAAGAAATATTAATACATATCAAATTAGTAATAATACAAAAACTACAAGTTTAACAAAGTCACCTATTCATAATCGTGTAAACACTGATATACTCGCAACCTTAAAAAAAAAAAAAAAAAAAAGAAGAAGTGTTCCTCATGTATCCAAAGCGCACAAATTGAAATAATATGTGATCACATGTCTCATATGCACCCCCCCGCCCCACACATTGTCTATGAACATAGTCACATGCACCAAGACTCAGTCCATTTACCAAACCTATAGACTACCAATCACTTGCACAATCAGACTGCATCCATATGTGTGTGTGTGTGTATATATTTATTAATTATATATACACACGAGTATGCATTCACATAAAATTACTTATTTGTATTTATTCATTCCATGAACATGCGGTTACTTGCCCAGCTTATGAACATATAATGTAAACACAAAAATGTAATCACATGCTGGTTCTCATATGCAAACACATATGCTGAAACTTGTGCTCTCTGCACATGTCTGAATGCATGTGATATTTTTTCTGGTTACACATTTTCTTGTACACACACACACACACACACACTCGCTCCATAAAGATACATACAGTAAGATATTCTCACACGCAGGCATAAACATGAACATTGAGCAATAAACATTAGCAAAAAAATATTTAGTCATATGCACTTATGCACACACACTATATTCATGAACGTACAATTCCATATACAGTACACTGGATTCGTGGTAATAGAATTACAGTATATAGAAGTACACATATGACATCCTTCAAAGTGCAATTACTTGCTCTTTCTTAAATGCACCAAATGAACTCACAGCCACATGCACTCACACACAGACTGTATTTATGAGCATACAACCACATGTTCTCTCATGTAAAAGTACACATTCATGCCGCATACACAAATATTTAAAAAATCTTGCACGCAAATGCATTTGTATTGCCTACACATTTATATGCCACCTCAAACCATTCATTTTTTTAATTTATAATTATTATCGCACCCCTCCTTGCAAATAAAAAATATTTTTTCATATAAAAGAAGGAAAACTTACCAAGAAAGAAAAAAAAAAAGATATGAAATATAAATAAAATACTAAATGCATTTAACAAGTGAGGGACATTCCAGATGGAAATCTAAAAATCTGCAGTCTTTGTGTAAGTAAAAAATAATAATAATTTTTACTCAGGTTGATAACAGTTTGCACACTAACACATAGACACATTTATATATAAATGTGTTCACTTTCCTTATTTGTGTGCGGTTGTTACCATAGACTAGCTTCTCAACATGTCCATTGTTTAAATGACAGTAGCAAGAAAAAAAAAATGTCGAGAAAGAGTTGGAAAGACGTGTCCAGTCCAGAAGCTATGAAATACCAGAGCAGAGCACTGCAGAAACATCGACACACTAAAACACCTGTTACCAAATACAAATCTAGCGAGACTTTATAGTTCTTTGCACTACATAGCTATTCAAAAAGGTGCTAAAGTTGATATCCGGAGAGGGTGATCATGGATGTGCCAAATTATGAGCAGAAAAAGCTTGTCCACAAGCTGGCTATCTACGTGCTTAAAGAGAACCTGATACCAGCAAAGTTATCAGATTCAGAAAGACAACAATCAAACAATGAAATCATAAGGAGTCTACATCAGCTGGATGCATCAATCTTAGAGGTAATTTAGGAAAAAATGGCTCCATTAAACTTACTTTGATGTCAAGAGGAGAGAATGCGCCTCATTTTGAGAGTCTAATGAAGTGAATTATGCACTGAAAGCTCAAAATGAAATCCTTTCTATCAGCAGATTGATGTCCAGCACTAGAAGCCTAACAGTGATCAATTCATAAAAAAGCAGGTAAAATACAATTACAAACAATAAATGAAAAGAAGTGTACAAAGTAATAGTAAGAAAAATAAAAAATATACTACAACCTGATAAAAAGTACTGTAAATTCAAAGGAAATTAGTAAAAACAAAGTAATGGAGATATCCCAAACACATTCAAGCAAACAAAAATGTGGTAAGAGATACAGTAAAATTTATTTTAAAACAGACAGGACACCATAACAACAAATAGAAAAGACCAACCAGTACAAATAAATTACAACTGGTTAAAAAAAATATCAGCGGAGATAAAATAACTAATGATCATGAATAGCAGCAACAAAATAAATAAATAATAATAAAAAAAATTAACTATTATTGGTGACAGATTAAATAGGTATATTTAGATATAAAATATATGTATTGTTAGTGGTTATAAAATATTAGCAAAGAGCTGCACATTAGAACTGGCAAGTAGTAAACAAATATTTTTAAAAGGGCTTATATTTTTACATTAAACAAATTCCAGAACAGATAATAACATAAAAAAATGTTAACTTAGGAAGTACATGCACAACAATATTTTAGGCATATTAAAAAATATGTTAAAACTTTGTAATAATTAATAAGCATTTCATCAATACTGTGAATAAAATAAAAGAAAATGAAATGGCCCGATTATAGCTTTCTCTAATAGGAATGCCAGAGGAACAGCAGGCTACTCTAAAACCCTGACGCAGCTCACTGATCCGCTTTGAAGGCCTGTGTACACACAGCAACTGAAGAAAGTTTCAGAAGTCTTGGTTTTATTTTTTTTTTTATAATTATTCTTCTTAACTCCTGGATTTTAATTTTCCAGGATTGTTGTTCACATTTGCTCAGAAAATGAATCTCATTAAACTCACTCATTAAATGCCGAGCTGCCATCAGTAGCAAGATATACGAAACTCTGCTCTGCTGCTTCTGGCCCCTGCAGGAATATGCAAGCAGAAAAAGAAAAAGAAAAAGAAAAAAAAAAAAACGCCATTTCTTCTCAACTACCCAGACACTCAGCACCTTAACTGACCTGGCACATCAACAAAAGCCACCAAAGGACACAATTTATGGTGATGCATGGCAGCCACCATCACAGTAACCTATATGATGACATTTTTTCAAAATTTGTGAGCCTTACAAGCAAACTGGAAAGAATGGAAGAACACAAACACGAGTTCCTCACTCACATCTCAGTAGGATACGACATGTAGTGGGCAGCAGCAAAGGCTTGTGCCCCAGCAAAGACGACTGGGCCCAAGTCACGCATGTCTAAATCTGATTTTAGAATTGAACGAATTTTATTAATACCAATAATAACAGATATACAGCAAAAGATAAAATGTAAATACAAAAAGATATTTATACAGGAGTTTATACAATTGGAGCCAAATGCACAAGAATTAAAAAAAAAAAAAATCACTGCACTGCAGATTAATTATTTATACACTTTAGACCTGATTCATTAATAATTGAAGTAATTTATCACATTTTCCCATTTTGTATTTCATTAAATCATTTTGGCATTTTTAACTAGCCTAATTATACATAATTCCAAATGTATATATTAAAAACAATCTATAACCTACTAATGTATGTGCCTACATAATGTAACCATACACACAGAATGCAAAGAGAAAAATAAACACATAGTCATAAACGATGGACAAATAGTTACATAAAACACTCAAAACTATACATTAAAGGAAATGAGGAAATACATTTCCATGGAAATGACTTCAAGAATTTAGTAAAATTTAATTTCATTGTAACTGACATGATGTTGCAAAATTGCATGAAACAAATTGGATATTTATGGGATGATAAACTTGAAATTCAAGATATGTAGCAGTAACTTTGACGGTATGTTATACATACACAAGATATACTGTTATACTGTATATACACACACACACACATACACACGCATACATACATATGCTTAATGTGAATTTGTATTTGTATGTAAAATATGCTATATTAAAAACACACACATTCCACATTAAATATACATAATGTTCACACTTTTGACATATATAATATGTATATGTGTGTGTGTGTATATATATATATATATATATATATATATATATATATATATATATATATATTTACATTTACATATACATACACACACACACACACACACACATATATATATATATGCACATACAAACACACACACATATACATATATTTTATATATATAAAATCATATGCAGTATAGTCTAAATATTTGCATGCACATAACACACGCATATATACAGTACATTTTGTATGTAATGTATATACATACATGCATACATACACATATTTTATATAAACATTTACACAAGTATACACTAGACAGATGGATAGCACATACACATATACATCTATATGTGTGTTTACATTTTATTTTAAAACCCACACAAATGTTACTTAGCAGTACACCACAAGCTCTTTCAACATTCATTTTCTTGCCAACTAATCTGCATTTGCACTATTGAAACAAACAATAATAAGCAACTAATGACTTACTACTCCCATGTATAATTTATTATTGTAAGTTTCATTTTTCTTTCCCTCTATTGTGACACGTGCAAATTTTAAAACATTCAAAAAAACCTGCAAAGAAATTTCACAAAATAACCTTAGTTATCTTAAGTCTCACACATGGCATGGCAATACACAAACAGAAAAAGACGCACACACACTACCACACATTCATATATGATTAAATTATGCCTAGCTGTGATTTACATCAAATTAAAAAAGTGTAATAACGAAAAACATTTAAAAAATATATACAAGATTTTAGAAAACGAATTTTAGATTAGCCTGTTTCAACCATACTCGCAAATATTAATTATGAATTTAACAACTTAAACGCCGCCTTAAATTCTATATACCTATAATGTTAAATTGTTTAACGAGTCACGTAATTTTATAAAGTGTATACATTTACTGTTGTATCACTTAAATAACACACAGACGGGTTTCCGGCCATCCATTACCTAAACCCGTTAAATGGATCCACCCGGCGCAGGATGGCAGGACAGAAAGGTGTATGTGTGTGTGTGTGTGTGTGTATATATATATATATATATATATATATATATATATATATATATATATACACACACACATATACACACACATACATGCTGTACACATACATATACATATTCACACACACACTCACAACTCCGACCTGTTGAGGGACTGTGTGCGAGTTTACACACTTGTTTACTCGATGCATGTCCAGCGAGTTCATTTTTGCTCTCGTTTTCAATACACTGCGAATACGGAAGAAACAGAACACGATTAATCTGTTTTAACACTTGCAGTTCACAACAGGAAAATCATTCATTCATTCATCATACCTACAGTATATACATAATTTATATTTATTGACAGAGTACTGTATATTCACAAATACAGTACATACACATATCATTACATAGATATATGCACGAGTCTCATGTGTTTCTTTATTTAAGTGTATGTGTTTTGCGACGGAAAATTACCAAAAATTGTTTGGATGTCTATTAATGTTATGTGCACATGTGCGGCATGCACAAAATACACAAGCTAAAAAATTAATAACTGCAGATAATGTTTAGAATGCAACCCTGCTGACATGCGTTTATGGTAAATCTCAAGTAACCATTACAAGATAAATTAACGCAACATGAATCTAACTTTACTTTTTAAGTACCAGCAAGTCAATAAACTTACCTGAAAACAATTATTTATTTAGGATTGAGGCAATTAACCATAAAAGTGTATGCGAGTAACTCCTGTGGGGACCACTGAGCTTTCCTCCCTGAACACCGATCACCCCGGCCTGGAACTTGGAATAGGTACTCTCTGAACAGAGCTAACCCTAAATAACCTCTCTAAAAGCACCTCTAGTTGTCTTCTTCAAATGCAAACCGCCGTACTCGTGTTAGTATTCATCCGTTTCCAAAATTAGCATGCCGTCGCACTTTTGCGTTTTTACAATTCACTTCGTTTTGTTGAAGGTCATCGTGGGTTAAATTATCGAATGGGTCACCATGACCACAAATCTGACACTTCATTTTAAAACTGTACTTTCTTAAAAGGTCGAAGTGATAGGAAAATGAAGGCATGGTTCTTGTTTTACTGTGAGGAGATTTTGCACAAATATCGATTTCCGAAATTTGACTAGCCTGGACTGCCATTTCACACGTTTTAACGAAATAAATCAAGACTCGTTACATATCCGAAGAGAAATTTCCCGAATCCTGTTGGCAATAAATTAGAATATAAACGGTTTTCTTCTAGTAGTATAACGGTTTATCAAAACGAATTCCCACTACATGCAGGGGGCAACATTTTAGGCAAACCGTGTAATAAATACAGAATTAAAAGAATTATTCTAAATAAAAAATAATGGAGAAAAGACAACAATGCCTTTCGAAGTGCACTTGTGCGCCCGACCCCACTAACTTGTTTCAACCACAAAGTTTACCCGGACTATAAGGCATTCTTTTCTCTCCCATACCCGAGTACAAACAGGTGAGGGTGGACACCCCCGTCTAGTCTTAAGATCTGTATCCAAAACTGACGTTGCGGTTTTCTCTTATCGAAGCTCTGGACAGAAAGTTCTGCGTCCACCTGTCTCAACGGCTGCTGTAACTGCGAATAAAATCAGCGATATGTGCGGGCCGCCCGCATGGGCTGTGTCCCTGAATCTCCATTTATTCTTTCCTGTTCCAGACTGTCCGAAACACGGGTTCCTTTGATTTGGGAGCTTGCAGTCGGGGCTTTGCTTATCATGCCATTTACCAATTCATTCGTTTACGTTATTAAATGGGCTTAAATTAGAATAACAAAATCGTACACTACTAGACAAAATGTTGGCCGCAAATGAGAATGCTTCATTTCAATTTACAATCCCACCGCATTCCTCCTTCATTTTAAAACATTTTCCCTTGAAAAATGTAAGCTTTGCGTAAAATGATCAAAATTCGGAAATGAATCGATAAAGTCTGATACGTGTGACAATTTTTATGAGTCGCTTGCTAAAAAGAATTGCTGAAAATCAGTGTTGTAAATATAACATAAAGAGAGAACAACCGGTCCCTCTTCTCCCCGCGCCCTACAATACAAATTACATCTCACAAAGCTGGCATTTCAAAGAGCTCACCTTACAGTAAGACGAGGGCATTCATTTTGTCAAACATGGCACCGGACCCGGGAGTGCATGCGGGCGGTCAGGGGAGCTCCCAAATTGTCGGCGGCGAAGAAGAAGAAGAAGAAGAGAGCGAAGGGAGGCAAGCAGGTCGGCGGCAGCGAGAGTTACTGAATAGAGTGGCAAGTTGGAGGCGCAAACGCGGCAGATGTCCGTGCCTCTGAGGTGCCCGCAGCGGTGGCTGTTTCAGAACAAACGGCTTTACTCCATCATCGGGAGACCCAGCCGTTTCCTATGCTGTATTTCCCACTTCCCCTTTCCATTGTGCCAGTCGGGACCAAGCTGGGGACAGTTTCCCAATTTAAACAGAGTGTCTTGCCGGCGAAACACCTCACACACGCGCGAAAGAAAAAAAGCCCTTGCCAAGTGAAGTTTAGAAACTTCTTCTCCACTAGCCGTCAATTCATTTGTCACGCTTAAACTCAAATATTTAGCTTAAAAAATTCCATCCCTCAACCTCCCTATGCTAGGTAAATGAAAGCTTTGTTTCCGTTAATCGTATAAAAATAGCTCGGTCTTTTGAAATCTGGAATTTAGATGTAGTTCACTACAGCGAAATTTTAAGAAGAAAAGAAAAAAAAAGCCCCTCGATAGTAAAAAAAAACAAGCACGGAGATACACCACGGAAGCTTGTTTAAAACAATCACCTGTTTTATACTTATATAAAAAAGAACTTTTTCGGGAAAAGTCACTTTTTTAATTAAAAAAGAAATCTTAACTAGCGATCGTCACTTTTTAAGTTGCTGCATTTTTCCCTGAAACGCCGAGATATTACAATAAGCGGAATCAACACCACAGCATACTAAATATAACTTATTACAAATAAATGCGAACTGTCCTAAATGCAAAGGAACAGCCACTGCTCCCGTCTCTCACTCCCCCCTAAATTACCGGGAACAAGGTGTCGTCCTCTCCTCTTATCCCGCCTGCTGTCTAAGCGCAGATCGCCAGCACGACACTTACTTGTTGAAAAGTTTTTTTTTCAATTTTTTTTTCCTGGAATAACAGACATTTCTGTTCTTATAAATAAAACAGAGGGACTCTTCAGTAACACCCAGCCCCCTCTCCCCCACCCCCTTCCCTCTCCCCGCTGCTTACCTTCCACTCCCAGCTGCGTTTCATGCTCCAGTAGGGTCCCCGAATTCGTCCTTTCACGTTTTCCAGTACTGCACACTCCTGTTACCTTGTTTCAGTATTTTTCCTTTACTTTGTTTCAATTCTCACTTCCATCTTCTTTCATCTCATCAATAAACACACACACTGCACCCTACCTTCAACAAAATCAAGACCACGCCCACCAAACCCGCCCTTTCCTTTCCTATTCGGCTGCCTAATATGATCTTCACGCCCACTCAGCATTCATTGGTCAAAGTACAGTTTTGACATAAACAATGGGCCGGGAAGCACATCAATCAGGCGGGGCATGCTCCACTCAGGGCTTCGCACACCCACGAATCGGGGCGAGGATGGAGCTGGAGCCATTCCGGCTCTCGCCTGGGGTGTCTGCAGGAGCAGAGGCCTATGGTGCCGCTAGAGCCAAGATGGCGAACATAGGGGCACGGTGTCACAACCTCTCTCACCGCAATAAACAGTGCTCGATCAGTTTGTGGAGTGACAGAAACAGTTTAACACTGGCGTAAGTGACGGGATTTGGGTCCTTTCACGTTCTGACCTAAGTGGTGACATCCGAAGAACATTACGGTAGGGTCATGAAAAGTTTTCCTTCGTTGTTAAAATTACTACGCGCTCCGCACAATCATTTCGAGGATGGCAGAACTGGCCTATCCACGGAATGGAAGGTGCGTACTTGACAACACTCGCTGTCCATCACAGTGTTGCTTGGTGGATTGGTCCTACTGAGCGTCTGTAACTTTCAAGAGTGAAATGACTGTCTCACAGCATTGGGTGAAGTCTGTGCCAGTCACCGTCCTTGCTATCAGGCTAGATTGGTTTCGGTCCACCCCTTTTACTTTCTACGCATTTCTATTTTCTCATTTATTTATTTTTAAAGACAACGACCCCGCTTGACCGCGAGCCAAGTTGAAAAAAGTGAGTGACAATTTTGTGAGCCAATCAGCTAGCGGACAGCACTGCCGCGACTCATAAACGACCAGCAGCTGAGCAGGAAAAACTGACTGACATGGAAACAGCGCAATGAGGTCCGTGGTTTTTGTTTTTTTGCCCACCCCTGTCTAGACTGTGACAGGTGTGCGTCTGTCTGCAGTCTAGACTGTACTAATCAGCCTTAAAGCTGCTGCTGCTGTACCAAACGTTGCATCCCTGCGTGTACAAATGTGGATAGACAATGGCAGGAGGCCTAGTCTAGCGACTAAGAATAGTACTCCTGCTCTTTGAGTAACGATAACAAGAAAAGAGTTGGGCGATGAGTTTTCGTGCGATAAACGGCCATGGGGTAATGGCATATTGCATGAATGATAATAAAATCTGCAAATGTCAAAGGCGGAGCGATATGCTAAACACTTCTGTGTTAGGGCGGAGGGGAAAAAGGGAAGCAGAAGCCCATGCATAAACCCCCAAATTGGGAATACATTTATGGTGTCAATCTGCATCGAATCTGACGTTTTGACAGTACAGATATTCTTAATTTTAAAAAATCGTCGCCCGGCGCTCAGTGCTCTTTTCTAATTTCTATCAAATATTTCGTGTTATTTTCCGTGACATATTTAAAAATGTTAATTTTCTCTCGAGTCGGTAAAGAATTATCCATATCAGCACTAAATGTGTGGCGTCTATCACCGCTCCGCCTCACGATCTGTAGGAATTACACGCTTCAGCGCTTCGTGTCCTTAAAGAAACCTTCAGTGCCTCACTAGCTACAATGTAACAAGCGGTCCTTTCAGACCGTGTACGTCATCTGGCGCGCGCGCGTGTGTGTGTGTATATATATGTGTGTGCGCGATGCCCTTCAGTTCGGGCAAAATGCGCATTTGCGAGTCGTGATGAAGTATTTACATATTCCCTTATTTGCCGAATTTTGCGCCCACTTCAATCCGCCAATGAAAAATGTTATCTGCTTCTTAAATATTTCATTTAGGGCGAGTGCCTGTGAGTCACGTTGTAATGCTACGAGCGGCGCGCGTAACCACTCTTTAAATGCTAAATATTACATCGAGACAGAAAGAATAAATGATTCATTGTATTCGACCCACGTGAATACGAAAAGTTGGATCTTCGGGTTTGAGTTTACGCATTTTGTAAGGTTTCTAAAACCGAAATGGTGAAGAAAAGGCGCGTTCCTGTCGCCACTGCCCGTTCCCCTCCCCCTCACATCCCACCCACCTAATTGTTATCCAACCTCTGGATGTTTAAAATGTCCTCCATTTCAGAAAGGCTGCATTATTTAATGTATGCCACTTTGATTAGATTTTGGTATCGTTATTATTTAAAGCAGCCGCTGTTTTGGGGCGCCACCTGCTGGACAGCGGCTTTATTTGCAGCACAGAAGGAAAGTGGATTGCGCGTATTCTGTTAAAGAAAGTCCAAAGTGCGTTACGGTGCTTGCTGCCTTCTTGTTTGTGTGTGTTTGCCTTCTTTACCACATTTTATATACTGCCAACGTTTAGGGTACAATAATGAGACCGGGTTTATCATTTCTACCGTATTTGTTTGTTGAACGTGGCTCAAGACTGGAGTACAAGTCAATCGTTATTTGATGGGAAAAGGCATTTATTTCCTAAAAACTTAAATAGGTCTCCTGACTTAGAAATTTGCAATGTAGTTAAAATATATAAGGATTAAAGTCTGTTAATGGGAGTGAAAGATTAAGTAGTTACATTTTACATAGACCTGAAACTCGTTAGGTGCGACTGTTCTGCCCCCTCCACTGCCTAATCTGGTATACCAGATTCGGTTCAGAGAAGGTGTATGTAGGCTACTCGCTGTCGAGCACTGCTCATCTTTGTCTTTTTTATTGCAAATCCCTGTCATTTTGCCGTCATAGTAAATTGTGAGACAGCTTTCAGCTGCTTTGGTCGTTGTGCTAGAATTTAAAATCTTGCAAATCAAGCCACCACTCTCCCCATTAGGAATACTTGCTTTTGCAATATTATACTTACACTTGAGTAGCATCAAAAGTCCTGCTTTTTCTGAGTCTTTGCATGTATACATCTTTATAGCAGAAATCTTTTTTTTTATTTCAGCTCAGTTTTAATTACATCTGACTTTTCTTTATGATCTTTATCTTTTCAACATGATTCCTGTTAATGGTTCTGCCAGACTGTAAATTTCAGACTACATTTGAACTCATAATCTCAAGGTTGGGGGCTATCTCTATTCACACACACGTGCACATTATTTTGTGCTTAGAAAAAGTTGATTATATGCTACTCTTGGAACAGCTCAGAACTATAACTGTCTATAGAATCTCAAGTTTAAGAAGTGGTCTTCAGTGTAGAAGATGCACTTAATCAGTTGATCAATTATTATTCCATTTTCTAAATCCACTTTTTTCTTATACAAGGGATCCAGCAGTAAATTAAAACAATATAGGGGATTTTTAATTGTCAGTTATTCAAAATTAACAGATGAATGCACAAAAGTATGCATATGATCAATGGGAAGAAGTAGATTGTGGGAAATGAACGATAGAGATGAAGTAAGACTTCAACTACAGAGAGTCTAAGTTGCCTGGACAGGCTCAATCAGCATGTTTTAGACAATGCCAGTCCCAAAAAGCATCTTTTTGACCAAATTAATCCCATTTTAGTCAATAAAAAGAAAATGTTCCTTCCATTTATCCATTATCTTAAAGCATTGTGGAAAGCTGCAGCCTGTTCTGGCAGTTTTGGGTACAAGGAAGTGTCAAATCCTGGAGTGGGAGACAGCTCATCACAGGGAATACTCCTGCACATTTCCCTACACATTTCTGCACAGCCAATTAAGAGATGCCACTCAATCAAACAGGAATACCCTTGAGATCTAAAAAGGGAATACACTGAGTAAGCACACAGAGGACTTGCATGGGTCCACATATTGTGAAAATGGAAACAGCATGCCTGGAGCTTGGCTGTCCACATATGTCTGCTGTGACGCAAGAATCCAGTGTTTTGCATGTAGCTTCTGAACCCAAGCAGATTTCCCCTACGGGGCTCAGGCTTTCATCTTTGTGTCCATTTATTTAAATCACCAAGTTGCTGTTCTGCCTTGGCCACTTCCATTGTCACATTTTCTGCTTAATGTTACCTTGTGACAGGTGTCACTATGTTGTTCCCTGGTGCTAATTTGAGCTCATATTGGTCAGTTTATCCTCAATCAGTTATCTCACTGTTTTGTTGGATACTTTATATGTTAAATACATTGTTTTTAGCCTCTTCAGTACGATTTTTCAATACACACACTGAGGAGAGGCAAGAAACATGACAGCCCGCATGGAGTTTGCTAAAAGACACCTGAAGGACTCTGAGATGGTGAGAAGTAAGATTCTCTGGTCTGATGAGACCAAGATAGAACTTTTTGGTCTTAATTCTAAGCGGTATGTGTGGAGACAATAGGCACTGCTCATCACTTGTCCAATACAGTCCCCACAGTGAAGCATGGCGGTGGCAGCATCATGCTGTGGGGGTGTTTTTCAGCTGCAGAGACAGGACGACTGGTTGCAATCGAGGGAAAGATGAATGCGGCCAAGTACAGGGATATCCTGGACAAAAACCTTCTCCAGAGTGCTAAGGACCTCAGACTGGGCCGAAGGTTTACCTTCCAACAAGACAATGACCCTAAGCACACAGCTAAAATAATGAAGGAGTGACTTCACAACAACTCTGTGACTGTTCTTGAATGGCCCAGCCAGAGACCTGACTTAAACCCAATTGAGCATCTCTGGAGAGACCTAAAATGGCTGGCCACCAACATTTACCATCCAACCTGACAGAACTGGAGAGGATCTGCAAGGAGGAATGGCAGAGGATCCCCAAATCCAGGTGTGAAAAACTTGTTGCATCTTTCCCAAGAAGACTCATGGCTGTATTAGCTCAAAAGGGTGCTTCTACTACATACTGAAGGGTCTGAATACTTAGGACCATGTGATATTTCAGTTTTTCTTTTTTAATAAATCTGCAACAATTTCAAAAATTCTTTTTTTTGTCTGTCAATACAGGGTGCTGTGTGTACATTAATAAGAAAAAAATTAATTTAAATGATTTTAGCAAATGGCTGCAATATAACAAAGAGTGAAAAATTGAAGGGGGTCTGAATACTTTCTGTACCCACTATATATATATATATATATATATATATATATATATATATATATATATATATATGTATATATACAGTGGTGTGAAAACTATTTGCCCCTTCCTGATTTCTTATTCTTTTGCATTTTGT